>NC_092805.1:48078906-49278906 GCF_040954645.1 Diabrotica undecimpunctata | reverse complement strand
CACCCATTTTCCTAAAATACAAAAACCAGCCAAATTGTATAGCAAAAATAAGTTTCCTAAGCACATCAAAGAAATGCATGCTGTGCGAAATGAACATATTAGGCAAAAGGGTAAATAATTAATTTTATTCAGGACGATATAATACTTTTAAAAAGCAATATCAACAAATCAAACAACAGTATTTAAAACAAAAAAATAATGAACGTATTGAAAATAGCAACAACATGATAAACGAAAGTTGGAAAATCATCAATAATAATCAAAATAGAGATAAACCTACACTAGCGAATACAATTAAAATAAATGACAATGAAAATATAAAAACTAAAGATAAAGCGAACCTGATAAATATCTATTTCATTAATAAAAATAATAATAACTCAACTCAAATTATCTCATAAAAATTGATCAATTTTCCAAGACTTTCTTTTTTTCTCCAACTACACCTGCAGAAGTACTGTCACATATAAGTAAGACCACATCTAAACATCCTGAAGTTTTAGGTGAAATTTACGACAGGTCAATTTCCCAATATAATGGAATCCAAGGGATTTCGAATTTTTAAAAATAAAAGTTCTGTAAGTAATATTGAGAATTATCGTTTGATTTGTATACCCAGTCAGATTGCAAAGTTGTTTAAACTAGCATTCTGTGAAAGACTACCAAGCTATCTAGAAGCATTTCATTTACTGCCAGATGTCCAAAATGGTGTCAGAAAAGGCAAATTTATTGTAAGTGCTGTTGATGACTGTCTTAAGTGTATCTATAAAGCTCTTAATGAAAAACAGAAAACTTTGGGTCTTTGTTATGATCTCAGTTGTGCTTTTGACATGGTGGATCACAGACTGCTTCTGATAAAGATGGAAGGCATGGGAGTTCGAGGTATACCACATGACTGGGTAAGATTATATTTGTCAAATCGTTTACAAACAATAATATTCGATGGTGCACTATCAGACCCAATGAAGACTTCTGTGGTAGTACCACAAGGTTTGGTTGTTGGTGCTCTTCTTTATTGTTTTTATCAACGATATCAACCAAGGCTCTACTCCTAATCAAATTATTAAATATGCAGGTGATACAAGCCTCATTATATTACATCGTTAGTTTGATCAGCTTGTTAGCAAGGGTAATACAGCATCTCAGGAATTTAGTAGTAGGAAGTATTGCAAAGACAACGATCTAAATTTAAATATAACAAAAATCAGTTTCATAAGATTTTTACCAAAAAATATAGCCACTGACTATGATACTTATCTATATATTGATCACAAGTCTATTTAAAATGCTGAAATAACAAAAATTTTAGGACTGACACTAGATCCAAAGCTAAGTTAGGAAAATCACATAAATAAAGTAATCTCGACTCCAAGTAGTCTTCTTCATTTTCTTCTCGTAGCACTACAACCCGGGGTGGGTTTTGGCTGACTGCACAACTTGCTTCCATCTTGAACGGTCGTTCATAATAGTTGGGTCAGTGGGTAGCCCCATTATTCTTAGATCTGACCATATATTGTCTCTCCATCGCATTCGTGAACATTCTAAGAACCTTCTTCCTGTGGGGACTTCCTCACATATTAGCTTGGCAAGGCGGTTATTTTATTAGGGAGTCTATGGACATGGCCAGCCCACCTTAGACGTTGGGATTTAATCTCTTGGACTATATCGCTCGCTCTATACATCTGCTTGACCTCAGCATTTGTTCTCATTCGGTATTGGTTGCTATTAATGTCGTGATAAGGACCAAAAATTCTTCTGAGGATTTTTCTCTCAAAACATCTAAGTAGTCGTTGTTATGTAATTAGAAATATAAGGGATACTGTATCCTTTCATATATTAAAACTAATGTATTATGGCTTGGTGTTATCAGTCCTTTAGTACTGCTTAATATTTTGGGGCTCATCTTAATATATATTAATAGAGCTTTTATATCTCAAAAAAATAATACTAACTATGTTTAAAGTATCACCAACTATATCATGTAAGCCACTATTTATAAAAGCTAACATCTTAATTCTTTATAGCCTATATATTTTACAACTAATAATGTATATAAAAAACATGAGCAAACATTCCTTAGGAACGCTGATCTACATCCACATAACACACACCTAAAGGATAACATACATCAGCCTTTTTCCCGCCTGAATAGCACAGCATGCTACTAGTTAGATTGGGATCAAATATTTTAATAAGTTCAGTGACATGTCGGTGACATATAAGATTCATCTTGCCACTATTAGATGCTTTGAAGAAAATCTAAAAACATTTCTAGTTAGCCATGCTTTTTAGAGTATTGGAGAATTTTTAAATTTTTAATGTATATCTTGTAATGTATTTTTTTAAAGTAATTTTTAATGTACTAAACTTTTATTGTGTGTATACATTTGTATAGGTAACATAGGTAATATTTTTTTGACTAGTCAGATAAATTTGTGTAATGTTGTATACATTGTATATATTTCTAGATGAATAAATTCTATCTACATAGATATCTATTTACGTATGCAAACATGTTGTTGAATTATGGTTTCTTTATTTTAATATACTTTAATATAATATAATAATGTATTGTTAAAAAAATTGCTCAATAAAAGCCAACGTACCAGTCGGATATTTTTTACTTATGTTATGTAAATGTAAATAACGGTTCAGTCATGCATCCTAGGGATTTAATTTTACTGGGATTGAGTTCAATTGATCACTTTATAAGAACAAACCCAAAAAAGCTACCCTCTGAACAAAATTCCAATTTAAGCAGAGTCCAATTGATTTTAAATCCAACTCCTTAACTACTTGGATTATGAATATTGAGTAAGTTGGTTTTAAAATTGATAATAAAGGTAAATTTATGCAAGTAAATGTTTTTTTTTCTAAAAGTTAGTAAATATTGTCAGTTTTTAATTGTATTCACACAGATAACTTTAAGTGCCTAATCCGTTATTGGCTTTTTTATAAACCAAAGGTTTAAAAAAACTAAAAGTTTGATTTTTTTAAATAATATTTCGAGCAGATAAAAATGTTATGCTGGTGATAAACGGTTATATTCCTTTTAACTTTCCGATAGTCATGCGTATGCAGTATATACGGGCACTTACAGTCCCACTCTCGTATTTTGTAAAGAGAGAGTGAGGACTCGTGCTTTTATTTATTTGTCTGTTTTTGTAATCCGTTATCAAATTTTGTCATTTAAGGTAATTGTACTCAAGTAGTTATATTCGCGGTGTGCAAGTACTTGGAGGGGATACGAGACACAATCGTGCTCGTGCAGCGGTGAAATCTTGCAACTTTGTTAGCATCTTTCATAAGTAGTTATTGAATGTAGAAATTAAATTTCTCAAATGCTGTGTTATAAATTGTAAAATACAACAAAAAATAATAAATTCAAGTTCTATCGGTTTCCAACTTCTAAGCACAAATTAATGCAAAGACAAAAACGGATTTATATCGTAATAAAGCAGAAGTAAGTAACATAACCTAAATTCTGCATTCTTACGCCTGATTTCGTAATCAGTTTCATGTGAACAATAAATTAAAGTTCACTTTAAAGTATAAATTTTAGTTATAATTGTGTTGGTTCAAGGTTGTCAAGTTACTTTAGGTTGTCATTATGAAATCGGGTGTTAATATTGCTCCAAAATATTGATATAAAATGCAACTATTAATTGTATTTTATAGTGGATATGATTGCAATTGGAATCTTACACCTTCTTACTTAATATGGAATGCACATTTTATTGAGATAAAAACGGAGAACGTGAGCTAAGTCCTAATTATGTATTTATTTATATTTTTTACCATATATCTGGTGATATATTTTCACCAAAATTGGAGCATAAATCGATTCAAAATGCATCTCTAAATATACCTGTGCATTTCAAAAAGCGTTATCTATAAAAGATCACCACTAATTGTAGATAATAAGCCCATCAGTTCTGTGAATGAACTGCATTTGAAGAATTTAAAGTCAGAAATAGAAGCCAATTTAATGAGTGAAAATGAGTGTAATATAAGATCAGTCAGTAGCTTGTACAGGTGGCAGTAAAAGTCACCAAGCATGTAAAGTTAATATTTTTGTTCGTTGTAATAGTGTTGAAAAATGTATGTGTTGTAATAGATTTATTTTTGGACCTAATTCTTGTGAAGCAGAAACTTAAACTGAAATTATTGTACCAGGATGTGAATTAAAAATAAATAGTAAAAAAAAATTTATAAAAAATGTAGTACACCACCAAAAGTTCTTATTGATACAGCAGTTGGATCTGATTTTCCATAAAATAAATTTAATGGTAATAAAATTCGTTTTGAAGAGACTGTTACAAGTGATGAAGAATTAACAGATTTCACGGGTGTACCTTGTGATACTTTTCTATTCATTACTATTCATTACTCATTATTCATTATTTACTAAAATAAATAAATATTATAAAAAAATAGTCAGATATTCAAAAATATTAGGCTATTTATTTTCCTTTTAAAAACAAAAACTAAGTTAACGTTTGCAGCAATCACTAATGTATTCTATTTATCGAATTAAATTAGAGAATCTAGCTGAAGTAACTGCAATATTATTGTTTGGGCCAGATAAATTAAGTATCTAAACAACAATGCCAAATTGCTTTAAACCAAAATATAGAAATACTTTAATTGATATACTAGAAGAAGAGGATGAAATATTGACAGATAAAGAATTCCCAGATATCCAAACTATGACTGACAGTCAAGGAAAAAAAGTCTTCTTGTAGTGCCAGCATTTTTAAAGAGAAACAAAGAATTTTCTCAAGAAGAAACTGAGCAAACTTATAATATACTAGCGGACCCGACAGACTTCGTTCTGTCAAATAGATTTGGAATATGGCAGTTTATTTCTTTAATTCTCCTGAACACACCGTCACCACGATGATAGAACGGTGTGTGAGAGTCAGCTCGGATGATCTAAGTATCTTCGCTTCCACGAATTTTGGCCACCCTGTTTTGTCATTGAAGCACTCATTTTATAAATATTTGTTACCTTTAGGTTCCCACTATCCCTTTAGATTAATTTTCAGTCAGGTTTGAACCTTAAGTTCCCCTCTTAGTTTGAAGCCCTATGGCAGATATCCCAGTCCGTGTTTTTAGTGGGTCCAAAAGGGTGGCCAAAGTTCTGGAAGCGAAGATACTCAGGTCACCCGCGCTGACCCTCACACACCGCCCTATCATCATGGTAACGGTTCTGTTCAGGAGAATTAAAGAAATAAACTGCCATATTCCAAATCTATTTGACAGAACGAAGTCTGTCGGGTCCGCTAGTTTAATATAAACTTTATTGAATAGCAATAAACTTCAAATGGACTCTACATTTAATTAGAAAATATTTGTATGGGAAAAAGATTTATGGAAAATTTTTATTTTTATTTATTTATTGATAGAAAAAAGATCATTGCAGATATATTTCTAAGTAATAACTGTATTAACGTTTTTTGGGAAATGTCAATGTTTTACTCATATACGGAGTGTAAAAATAAAGTTGTTTTTGTGTCTTATTTTGCAACTCCCTGTGGAATTTATTAAAAGGAACACACCTACATTGTTTGGACAACAGTGAGTGCTTGTAATCTAATATAAACTTTGTTGAATACCAATAAAGTTCAAATTGACTCTATATTTAGTTAGAAAATATTTGTATGGGAAAAAGAAAAGGGCTGCTTTAGGGCTTTCCCGGAAATTATTCGAATCTTTGCTTGCCGTAAAAACCATCCTTAGATTTCAAGAAACATTTTAAAAAAAGAATTGTTGAGATTGGTCCATGCGTTGTTGAGTTATGTGCTTACCAACACATTTTGCGATTCATTTTTATATTATAGATGTAGCTAGAGTCAGGATACATGTTGCAAGAATAATGCAATATCTGAGGACTTATAATATTTTAAATAAAATACGTAAATATTTATTTGCCAAAGTTGATGACATAATACAAATAGGCTGTGTATTAGTAAATCTACAGCCTCCAATATTTGCTGACAAAAGTGAAAAATCAGTAAAAATTATTATCATTCTAGCATCTTCATTAAGTTATATAAATTTAATAAATATGATTGTGAATAAAAAATTATGTTTATAAGTATATACAAGTGTATAAGTTACTTTATTTGCAGTTAATATAGGACTAAAATATTAATAGTGCTCTTCGGAACTTGCATATAGCGAATATCGTATTTGGTAAATATGCGCGACCATTTACGTAAGTTGTTATACTTTTATTGTTTCAAATCACGTTTACATACTCTATTACTGGTATATTTTAAATTTATTTTACAATGCCCGACCAGTCACAGTCATGGTTTATTATTTTTTTAAGCACTAAAAAATGATTTTATATAGTGACTTGAACGACAAATAAAATTTTATAGACGACAGTGACATTGATAAAGTGGGGACTATTCAGGAACATGAAGGCGATTCTAAGTCAGAAGAAAGTGCTGCAGAATCTGGCAACGAAGATGACATTGAAAACATACGATCTGGATTTTATAAAACATTTCAAAGAAAAAACATTAAAGTAGTTAATTCTTCGAAATGGCAAACAATTAACTAGTAAATTTAGTAGCTAATTTTTTGTTGCTTTATCAAAATTTTGACTGAAAGAGGCCAGGCCTTACTATATAACCAGTCAAATATTAAGACAACAAAAATGCGTCAACTAAAACTACCGTTTAAATGATGATTTTTGATCGTTTATAGACTAATGTTAGTGACGAAGACAAAAATTATTTAAGAATTTCAATATTCGTCCTGTTTAATTTAAAGAAGTTTGTAATATTAAGTTTATTTAAGCAATTAATAATGTATGGTAGGTGTGCTGTTGGGACTAGGTATGTGTGTTCGTGTGTGTATATGTGTGTAGTACGTTTACTTTTTAGATTTCTTGAAATTAACTTTACAAAGTAAAAAAAAAAAACGTTTATTATTAATCAACTAGCCAGTTTGGATTTACGGTATACAGATATGGGGTACAGCATCTAATTCTCACTTACTGAAATATCAGCATTTCCAATTTAAAGTTTTGATACATATGTCTGAAAACCAATGCACCGAAAATTACAATTACAATTTACCGACACGCCGAAAATACATTTTGTTGTAAAACATGTTTTATAAAAGATTCCTAGAAAACCATATGTGTACCTTCAAGTGGTGTTTAATTATACTGTTTTAGTATGAGTTTAGTCTTTAGGCTACGTTGACCTAAAGTTTTTTTGCGGTATCACGTACCGTATGTAAGTGTTTAATGTTTCTTGAGTTAAAAGCAGTCCAGTGTATTCTTTCGCTATTAGTATGGTAGCAAGTTCATCAAGTTGTTCTAATTTTACTCGCAAATCTGTAAAACCTTCAGATTATGATTTTGAGGCTGTTTTAGCTCAATGAGCTTACAAAGTACCTAGCGATTTAGAATATGTTAGTGATAGTGATATTGACGATGTAAGCAAACAAGTAGGCATTGAAAGTCAACACGACACCGGAAGTGAGCAATTGGAAGGTTCTGAAAACGAATATAATTCAAATGCCACTGATAAGTCATATTTGTATGGAAAAAATTGTTTTAAATGGTGCACTACTAAACCCTCAAAAAACATAAGAACTTCGTTACACAATCTTGTAACAAAACTGCCAGCTCTTCGGTTCAAAGATGTAAGAAACGAGACTTTTTTTAATTTTCTTATTTCCGAGGATATAATACAAGAAATATTTAAATGGACAAATAATAAATTACGTGCAATTCGTGAAAACTATAGAAAAATAAGTAGATCAGAAATTGATAAAATAGAACTAAAAGCCTTTTTGAGATTGCTTTTATACACATCAGCTTTTAAATTCAGGAACAGGAACGAGTTACTTATACAATGCCTATATATAAATGAAGGCAAGGACACTGACAGAACAGGGTTATCCGAGTAAGAAAAGAAGATGAATAAACCAACTTAATTTCTTCTTCGGCTTGCTAAACCTATTTATGGAACCAACCGTAATATTACAGCCGAAAATTGGTATAGTTCTATAGAATTAGTACAGCAGTTAGAAGTAAAGAAGGTAACCTATGTAGGAACCCTTAAGAAAAATAAACAGGAAATCCCTCTGGAATTCCAGCCACACCGATGCAGGGAAGTAAGTTCGACTTCTTACGGCTTTACGAAAAGTTTAACCCTAATTTCCCATGTGCCAAAACAACCCAAGGCTGTATTTCTTTGATGCACTATTCAATAATACAATCTTACGAAAGGAGGTGTCGATACGTTAGATGGCAAGTGTGCCAAATATACTGTTAAACGTCGTTCTCTTACTGTTTTTTACCGCATCATTGATATAGCTGCTGTTATTTCGCATGTTGTGTACCAATCACAACAGGCAAAAAATACGGAGAGGATAAACTACAAAAAGGAGTTGGCGAAGCAATAAATTTTACCACATCCTCAGAGAAGACTCGAAAATCCCAGAATACCAAAAGAACTGATATGTTGTATTGAACGAATACTAAGACAAAAACACCAAAAAGGAGCAAATCTTGAAAAAAGGCTTGAGAAATAGAAGAAGTGTTACTTATGTCTAAGTACATTAAAGTGAAAAACCTTTTATGTATGCTTTTCTTGTGGAAAACCAGTGTGCGAACAGTGTACAAAGAAAATTTGCGGACCTTGCGCTCAAAATGACTAGTTTTTTTATTGTAGTTTTTAGTTATTGTCAGTATTTTGTATTTTATTTTTTGTTTATTTATATTATTAGTCTGTGCCTTTCAACATTATTTTTTAACATTTTTTACTTACCAATGCCTTCAATTTTTTTTGTAATTCAATTTATAAAGGATTTTGTAATAACGTCCACCATTTTTTAAAATATTTTACATAAGTTCATAACTTTCTTGAAAAAATAAAGTTTATTTTATTTGGAGCAGTATTTTAGTCGACAGGAGTGTAAAGAATCATTCCGTAAATGATCATCATCATTATTGGTGCTACAGCCCTATAAAAGAGCCTCGACCTTCCCAAGTCTATTACGCCAGTCAATTCTATCCATTGCCAACTGTTGCCAGTTTGCTGCGCCTATTTGTCTACCATCCTTATCTAAACCATCCCTCCATCTGAGTTTTGGCCTACCCCTACTTCTACTTTCCACAGGTTGTGGCATAAGGATTCTTCTAGGAGGGTTGTTCTGCTGTGATCTTGCCAGATGTCCTGCCCATCTTAGTCTTCCTATTTTTATAAAGGATACTACGTTTTTACTACCAAATATATGTTTATATCTGTGATATATCACAGATGCCACCGAATATTCTACTCAGGATCCTTCGTTCAAATATAAGCAGGGGATTTTTATCTGCCTTGGAAATGGTCCATGTCTCCGACCCATATGTCAACACTGGTTGTATAAGGGTTTTGTATATGGTTATTTTTGTTTTTTGGCTTAAGTTTCTGCTTTTCATATGTCTACTCAGTCCAAAATAGCATTTGTTTGCTAGGATTATTCTTCGCTTGATTTCATCCATCATGACGTTCTCCTTGGTGATCAGGGAGCTTAAGTATGTGAATTTGTCCACCACTTCAAAGGTAGAGTTATCAACCGTAAATTGGTGGCCGATATTTCTGGCTCTATTGTTGGGTGTTGATGCCATTGTCTTAGTTTTCTCCTCATTTACTTGCAGGCCTATATTTGTTGAGGCGTTTGACAAGGTGGTATACATTTCTTCTAGTTTGCGTGTTTTGCGGGCAACTAGGTCGACATCATCTGCATGTGCCAAAATTTGGGATGATTTATTAAAAATGTTTCCTGTGTTGTCTATTTATGCATCCCTGACCGCCTTTTCCAGAGCTATGTTAAAAAGGAGACACGCCAGCGCATCTTCCTGTCGCAGCCCAACATGCGTTTCAAATGCCTGTGATTGTTCGCCCTGTATTTCGACTTTGCAAACAACTCTACGCATTATAGCCTTAACTAATCTTATTAGTTTATTGTGGATGTGAAATTAATTCATGGCTTCATACAATTTATTTCTTAGGACACTCTCATAGGCCGATTTAAAATCTACGAAAAGATGGTATGTGTCGATATTGAATTCATTGGTTTTTTCCAGTATTTGCCTTAGCACAAAGATATGGTCTGTTGTTGATCGACCAGGCCTAAAATCACTTTAATATTCGCCAAGAAGCTCCTCTGAATATGCACTCAGGCGACCATATAAAATACTCGAAAATATTTTGTATGCTATATTAAGGAGGGTTATTCTACTAGAGTTTATACATTCCAATTGATCACTCTTTTTGTGTAGCCGGCAACCGATCCCAATACACCACTCTTCTGTGATTTGTTCCTCATTCCAGGATCTCAGTATGATTTTATATACATGATTAGTCAGAGTAGCACCTCCACATTTAATTCCGCGGGTATACCATCACTTCCTGGAGACTTACGTAAATGATGTAAAAAACAAATATGGTGATATGAGACAAATTCACATTAAAAACGAAAGAGCATAGACAGCGGTATGACATACCGCATGTCAGTGTCTACGTCCTGAAACATCCACGTCAGCAGTTAAGGGTTAAATAAATGTCACGCGTATTTTTGAATTTCTACTCTGCATTTTTGAATTATGTAAATAAGCCCTGTATGCACATACAATGTTTTCATAACAACGTTAACAACATAGAAACTTTTGTGTTGTATTTTTGTGACACTAACTCTATCAAAATATTCCCAAGCTGAGTGGACCCTTTATGTTAGTACACATCACTGTAATAAAGAGCCACAACTAATTTGGTAAATATTAACTTAAAACAACTCCTAAAAACTGTTAAATGAATCAAAAGTTTACATATTTTTCGCTATCGATTTAAAGTTTTCAAAGGTTTAAAACGTGTCGACATTTACGTTTCAAATTAAATTTTATGATTCTCTCTGTGATACGACCAAAGTTATATTAGATCGGTAATGTGGCGACTCCAAACCAGATAATTCCAGGAAATTAATGAAAGTAACACCCAGTTTCGCTTAGTAAAGTTTTATGATGCTGATATTATATTTAACACTGGGAAACTTTTACTGCAAATACAAGTTTAGATATTAGTTTCAAGATAAAACAAATAGTCCAGTCGTCAGAGATTTGACCCCTAAAAATCAAACAAACAAGCTGATTTTGCTGGGAATTTTAAGGTTTGGGACCACAAAAAACATGGAAAGAAGTTTACCACCTTTACCCTCGGGCTTCCCCCTAAAACTCCCCTTGTAGAGGAGTAAAAACTCAAAAAAATCGATTTAGCAATAACCTCTAAGTCGTTGAAAAAAATGTTTTATTTAAAAAATGTAGCTGAGATGATTTTAAACACAGATGTTAAATGAAATCAATAATTTCATTTAATTGAATAATGAAATGAAATCAATGTTAAATATAATGTGTATCAATTCAACGGTAAAAATTCGATATATTTTTTTTTATTTTAGAATAACCCGCATCAACCATAGAAGGTTATTAGCGGTGGTACAATATAGACTATAATACACATATTATAATGATTAATATAAAATATAAACTAAAAATTTGATTATAAATTATTATATTTAGATTTGATTATACATTTTCGTTTTCTTTAAAAACCTAATGATTTTTTCAAAATCCGCACTGTTAAAGCGCACTTTATATCACTTGGTAGTCCAGTAGCTTGTCTTTTAATTTGATATAATGGACAGTCTATAACAATGTTTCCTACAGTTATATTGGTGTCACAGGCAAATCATATTCTAGGAGGTTCCTTCCTTAGTAGGTGTTCGTGCGTCAGTCTGGTATGTCCTATTCGGATACGATGTTGTACAACTTGGTCCCTTCGCTTTACTAAATTTGGTGTTTTCGCTGATAGATCTGGGTTTACTTGCCGCAATTTATTATTTGGTAAGGGTTACCATCTTCGTAACCATAAGTTTTTTGTGTCCTCATTAATGCATTTTTTCATATCTGAGTAGGAAATTTGGTTAGTTCTATCACCAGACCTCTCCATTTTACAAGCTTCTTTGGCCATTTGATTAGCTATCTCATTTCCTGGTATCCCCACATGAGATGGTATCCACACAATACGTAGTTGTTTATGATTATTTTGTAGAGTCACAAGGCTTTTTTTAATCTGTTCTAAAATCGGATGATTCGGATATATTTTCTGAATTCCCTGGATTGCACTTAAGAAATCTGTGAATATTGCTCGTATGTCTTCAGGTCGATTAAGAGTTTGTTGTACTGCCTTGGATATCGCAATAACTTCAGCAGAATATATTGAATAGTCCTTAGGTAGTGGAAACTTGAGCACAGAATGCTCTGTGACAATGGCGGATGAATATTTATTTTTAATATTGTAAAAGTATTGGAGAAAAAAAGATGAAGGGGTATTGTTCCTAGTATAAGTTGAGAGTTCTGTGTTACAATATGAAATTTGTATAGTCCAAGGGGGAGCATAATCAATATTGGTATGCATAGTATCCGGAGATGTGAAGTTGCTAATTCTTTTGCTAAATGATGGTCGAAGATTGGGATTTTGATTGTAATTAGAATGGTAGTGTGTGGAGAAAGCATAGGGGTAGGCCGGGTTGTTTGGATTAGTTGATAGCTTGCTTGCGTATTGTAAACTGAGACGTAATCTTCTAATAGAAAGTGGAGATTCATTTGCTTCGCCATAAAGACTTTTAACTGGACTGGTTTTCTAGGCTCCTAGACCTAGTCTTAGTGCAGTATTTTGTGCAGGATATAATTTTTTTAATGTTGAGTCCTTAGCTGAATTATATACAATTGATCCATAATCTAATTTACTGCGGATTAAGGATTTGTAAATATTTAGTAGCTGCGTTGTGTCTGCGCTCCAGTTATGATTTGCTAGTACTTTAAGAATATTTATGTTCTGTAAACATGATTTTTTAAGTAATTGGATGTGTTTGTTCCAAGTAAGTTTTGAATCAAAAAGAATACCTAGAAATATAAGTTCCTTAACATTTTCTAAAACTTGGTCATACAGTGTTAATTTTTGAGAATTGGCAACAATTTGATGTTTTCGAGAAAAGCACATTACTTTGGTTTTAATTGTAGAAAATTTCAGTCCTGTTGTTTTCGACCATTCTTGTAGGGAATTAATAGAAAGTTGAATATTTAATGCCGTATTAAGATTCTTATGAGAAATATAGATTACGAGGTCATCTCCATATAGGATTGCAAACAGGGTTTCGGATACTGTTCTCGATATCGTTAATTGCAACTAAAAAGAGTGTTGCTCTTAGTGTAGATCCTTGGGGTATGTCATTTTCTTGTGTATAGTATTCTGAAAATTCCTGATTTAATTCTCGGAAATTTCTGTCACCTAGAAACTTTCTGACGAATTCTAGAAAATTTTTATCTATGCAATTTAGACAATATCCTGGTTTTCCAGGACAAGGTTCGCACACGTATGTTGTATCCGTCCGTTTTTTTTCTTTGGAACAGCTCTTTCTGTCATTTTTTACCTGGAGTCGCTTCCCTTTTTGGTAGTCTATGTTCGATATTTGATGCTTTTTTTTTAATTTTTATAAGGAGGTAGAAGTTCATCAATGATTGCCATTCTAAAATGAAATGATGACATTTTTCTGTCCAGAATATATATTATATAAGTGAAAAGCATTATTGAGCATCATGTCCATAATATGGAAAAAAAAATTCTTTGGCCATCTTATTGTTTTTCTTTCGTGAAGGTAGTGTGAAAGCATTTGATCAAGGTAACCTACACCTGACATATGTTCATTGTATTTAGCGACAATCAATGGTTTAGTAACTTTTTGTTTTCTTTTATTTTTTAGTTCAGCCATTGTATTTACATATTCATTTGAAATATATAAAACATCCCTCTTATCCTATCACTTTTCTATCCTTTTCTACTCCTTTAGCATATTGCGCAATGGTTTCTACCTTGTTCAGCTTAATTGAAATAACAGCTTTGTGTGTCATTTTTCTATTAGACGAAGTGTGCCGGTGCAGTGAGTCTGATTCTTAATTAGAGTTCTGGCTAAAGAAAAACTGTTATAATATAATAGTTATATATAGTATATGTTAATAGTTCTCTATATAAATATGATGGCCAACATTTTATAATCCATCCACTAAATGTAGGACAACTTTTTTGGAATGCCCTTTACCGCCAGTATCGTCTAACATACCAGTATATACAGAAAATTTCTGAGCAAAACCTCTAGGGTTTGTTCATAAATACAACTTAATCCCATATTTGTGTTTTTTGTTTTTAATGTATTGCTTGAACATAAGCCTGCCGCGAAAAAGAAACATCAATTCATCTAGAGATAACTCACATCCTGGATAAAATATTTCTGCTATTTTTTCGTTAAACAATTTTATTATCGGTCTTATTTTGGAAAGTCTATCTTCAGATCTAGATTCACCTGGGGGAGGGGGATTGGAGCTGGAGAAATAAAGTGCTCGCAGTATCAGCAAAAACCTGTTTCTACTCAAACTAGAAGAAATTCTGGCGTTATTGAATAAAGGGTCTCGTTTCCAATAATCGCGCATCCTTGGTTGTCGTACAACACCCATATGTAAAAATATTCCAAAACATATTAATAATACTTCATTCGTCACATTTTTCCATGAACAAATTCTAGATTTTTCTTGTGTCTGCACTGATAAAAAAATATTTTCCGCGTTAATATTTGTTTTATCAACTATAAATTCTAAAGTATCATCAGTAAATATACTACGAAAAATACAGATTGGAGTATTTTCTGGTAGCACTGTATTGAATGACTGATTTTTTAAAAACGGAAAATCTTTCATCTCACCTGGTACATCTTCCCAACAGATGTCGTAACATTAATCTACAGTTTCTTCAGCCGCAGGTTGTTGCGAATCAGATATTACTTCTTCGATTTCATTCTCACTCTTAGAGTCCGTTCCTGTCCATCCGCGATCAAATTCCCCCTCCAATGTAAAATTTTTAAACACCTATTTTTCAACATTTCTAACAATTTTGCTTAAATGTACTTATGATAACGACTCATTTTAGGTCTGGACGGACCAGCCTCAACGTACTCATTTTGCATGATAATAATACAATAAAAATATTTGAAAAACTTGAACCACGTGTATTTGTGAGTAATAAATATCCATCATTGAGTGCCTACTAAGAAAGATGCAACACAACTGCGGTTCCGACTAAGAAACGTAAATAAATATATAAATACATACGTACAGAACGCTTATAAGCAACGGAGGCACCCGAGCAAAATACACAGTGACTCTTATAAACGTCAAGAGCATCCAACTAATTGACCGATCATAGTGAAATTTTGATTTTTAGAGACCAATCTTTAAAACTTATAGCATGAAATTTAAATTTAAGCTGTGACAACAAATATGAGCCCTTTGAACTATGACTTAAAATCGCAGAATTTAAACTTTTACATTATAAACATTTTACATTTTCCGTCACAGGAAATGCCTCCAAGAAGATGGTTTTAAGTGTAATTTGTAGCAGAAGATAAGTAGTTTTGAAAAACGTATTAGTGTAATTGAAAAAAAAACAGTTTTAAATGTTTTAGATCGTTTGTTATGTGAAAGTGTGAATTCAGCGTTTGTTAAGCATATTTCAAATGCCTCAAATTTATTGCCAAAACTCAAAACTAAAATTGCATGTTATACGTTTTAAATAATAGGCTCTAGTTATCAAAAAATTACAGTGGCCGGTTAATAAAAAGAATACATTGTATTGATCTCATGAGAATCATAAAAATTGGAAAAAATCGCGTAACGATCAAATATTTAACGCCTTTATAAAAATTCAGTTCATTTGCGACAAAACTCAAAAATTGCGTACAAAAGCTGCGCTGTTTACCTTTAAAATGGATCTTGAATTTTGTCGATGGGATTTTTGGATCACAAGATATCGAATTTTTACCCTCGAGCTGATACAAATTTTATTCAACATCAATTTCGCGCGCCTAACTGACATTAAAAATTGTAAATCGCTTCAAACGTTGTTTCTGAGTGAACGAACAATTATAAATTTTTTTACATTTTTTATTTAAAATATTTTTTGTATGGAGTACACATTCTTTGTGATTTTTTTACGTTTTACCCCTTCTAAGAGGGGGGTTTTAGGAGAAAGCCCTATAGTAAAAGTGGTAAACTTTTTTCATATTTTTTGGCTTCCTAAAATTGACATTCTCTGCAAAATTCAACTTGTTTGTATGATTTTTAAAAGATCAGTGGCATTTTCCTCTCCGGCGACTGAAGTAATATATATGGTACATATTTTTTCATTTTGAGTGTTAATGTATTATTTTAATACATATAAAATCGTTATGTCACTTTACTACATAATAAGTACTAGATACCAGTAAAATATTAAATGATAACTAAAATATGACTAAATAAAAACAAGGAAGTTGGAATTTATACTAAATGGTTACAATTGCATGTGACTTTGAGGCTAGAGGCTATTAATGTAGCGCGAAGTCTCCAACATGTGATTTGCCACATTTGTCACTACTTTATCACGTGACAGTTTTATCTTTTCCGAGCTTGTGTCGTGTTTTTTTCAAAATAAAACGGGACTGCGCAATACTGCGGCATGACGTCGTGATATGGTAGCAGAAACATGATCACTTACACAGAATGGCCAAGAACTTCTTAAGCATTTCGAACAAAAAATCCGTACGTTTGTGACGCAGGCGTTACACCTTTGAGTTTTATAGAAGTTTCGGGGAACCTGACGTAAAATTTCGGTAGCCCGTCTTAGATGGATAGGATATGTAATCAGAAGAGAAAAAGTTGCAACAGTCAGAAACGCTTTGACCTAAGGGAGCCAATTTCGCAACAAGCTAAACGAAGATCGAGACTTTGATCGAGCTATTAAGATAAACTAAAGGATGATTTAAAATCGTAAAGTTGAGATATCCAATATTTTAATTTTAATTTTATGGTTCAGAAAATAGTTGGCAGAGAAGCTTTAGATGCCCTCTGTTCTGCTTACGATTAGTTTATCGTGAGATATATTTGCTAAAAAAATACTATTTTATCAAATTAAAATAATATATGACGACAATTTTGATAGGACTTTTATTGACTAAGCTAAACCTGTGTACAGAACTGAGTTTCGAATGATACTCCTAAAAATACATTACAAAACGTTCAACAGAAGCCCCTAGTGGAGGGGAGGGCGTTTCTAAAAACTATAAAATTTTATTTTGGTAAAGCACGAATTGTCCTTCTCAGAAATATATAACTACATAGCGGGCACGAAAACAATAAACCGCTTGATTCGATTAACTGTAAATGTTAAAACTACCTAATTTCTAAAGATAGGGATTATTATCTACAAATTTTCGCCAGAAATATGTAAAACTGATAACCATTTTAATCTTTTAATAGATTTCTGGAAGCTAATTTATCCAAACTTTAAGAATTACCGATATCAATCTAAAATAATAAAGTAAAATCTACAAACAACATGAAGTAAATTATAATGGGACGGAACACTCTCTATATAACAAAATATTATTTGAACATACATTTAAAAATTGTAGGCGATGAAATAAAGTACTTAAAGTTTGTAAACAAAATTCATGGTGGTAAAATAAAAGTTACATTTTTTAAATAGGGAAAATGCATTTTCAATGTGCATTGAAAATAAAAAATTTGCAACTTGGAAAATATCTACAGAAATGTCTTTAATTTTGTTACTTAATATGATAACGACAATCCTGGTGCCCAGGATGGACACATCGTCTCCTAGAGTATTGTTATTTTCATTAGAAATCAATCTAAAGGCATTACTCCGGACGCTTTCGAGGTCGCTGAATACGAATATCATGACGGCGATGGTTCTAAAGCTACCTGGTGGAAGGGTGGACATCGTATCCTGGGACTTTTTGTGTTATGTTCATTCGAAGTAAGTCAAAAGTCATTGCTTGGGCGTTTTAGGGTTATTAAACGCGAATATTACGTAGCTTTGAAGTATCTGATGTCCAAGTTGACCTCGTCTCCTGGAATTCCATCTTAATTTTATTCTAAAACAGTCGACAGTCATTACTCGCGAGTTTTAAGGTCGCTGAACACGAATATTTCGTTGATAAATACCTTAAAATACCTTATGCAAGTTTATATTATTATTATATTATCCAAAATATTATTTTATAAATTTGGTGCTTTTAAGCAGTTGATAGCATTGATAACACGCTAGGTGATATATATTATAATCTAGTTACATTTAAAGTCCGTTTTTTTCTTCTCGCTAAATTTAAAATTATTATGAAAATCACTGTTTTTTATATAAAAATATAGATATAGAAAGAATGGCTTGGTTTGCAATTTATCACGTAAAAATTGTACTGAGTGAAAAATACGAATTTTCAAGCACGAATATAGAGAACTATAAAGAAAATTAATTATCTGATACAGAAGAAGATGACGAAGCAATAAATTTGAATGATACGAATATTTGTTAAACACCTTTTTTTTACTCAGTAGGAAAAATTTTTATTTTTATATTCAAAAAATTATATTTTCATTCTTATTTATACCACACTTTTATAATAATCTTAAATATCAAATCCACAAAAAACTTCAGGTTAAGGACGAGGTCCACGATGGGCACCATATACCTTGGAGATTGCCGCTTCCGTAATATTTATGTTCAGCAACCCCGAAAACTCTCCAATAATGACTTTTGACCGATTTTGAATAAAATCAACATGATAAAACTCTAAGAGACGATGTCTATACTGAGCTACAGTAGCTCGAGGATCATCGCTGTCATAATATTCGTATTCATCTACCTCGAAAACTCCCCGAGTAATGAATTTTAACTGATTTCGAATAAAAATATGTTTTTAAACAAACTTGTAAAGGTTTTAAAAAAACTTTAGAAGACGAGGTTCACCTTGTACCCCAGTTAGCTCTAGGATCATCGTCGTCATAATATTCGTGTACAGCGATCTATAAAATTCTTAAGTAGGGAGTTTCGACTAATTTCAAACGGAAATAACATAAAGCTCTAGCAGGCAAGGTATAATCTAAACACAAAGTAGCTCGAGGACCATCGTCGTTATCATATTTGTATTCAGTGATCTCAAAACCCAGGAGTTATGACTGTCTATTGATTTAGAATGAAACAAACATACTTTAGCAGACGAGGTCCACCATGGGCACCACGTAGCTCGAGGACCATCGTCTTTATCATAGCTGTGTTCGCGGAGCATACTTTGTACATATTCCGAAGAAGTTCGGCATTAGTTTCCAATGCGCTCCCGTCAACGTAAACTTGTCCTGGACATGTTGGGAGTTTTATGCACCGCCAACAATTTTCGGATTCGAAATATAACGACGGGTTGCCCACAACAAGGTTAGACAAGGAAGCATTCTCTTATTTTGAAATCGAAATTAATTATCAACCAAGTATGTAATATACTCGTTGTATATTACTTGAGAATATAACATCGTTGATAACAACAAATGCAAATGCAACAAAGTATGTCAACAATAGAAATAGCAAATAGAATAGAATCCAGGGATTAGAAAGTTAGACATTTGATTAGCGTCTTTTATTTCGTCAATACAATTTCCACGTCAAAATTGCGGTTAAATTTTTGCAGAAAGTAGAAAGAATACCAATGTTATAGACAATTATCTAATGAAAAGTTATATGATAATAAAATGAAAAAGACAGCAAATATTTGATTTCACGTACAAAGCGTCTATGTATCTGTTGATACGTATTTCGACTTAATAAGTCTCATCAGAACAGTTATTCATAGCCGTTCTTAACGAGAAAAATAATCTTCTCTGTCTTTTAGGAAGCAACAATAAAATGGCTTCGTTATGGACGCAATAGCGACATCTGATAGAAAAATCGGTAAGATAGTTTCGAAACAAATTCAGATTTCTGCTTTAATCTGAACCTTATATAAATGCAAGGTATAACAGACGTTGATAAAGATGTTAATAGAGACATGGGGAATCTAAAATTTGCATTCCACGACATTCACTATCAACTGTCATCTATCAACTCATTATCAACTAAGCAGAAATCCTTAACGAATTTGTTTCTTGTACTCATACAGAGTAGATCCGAATAAAATAAAAAAGACAGCAAAGATTTGATTTCACGTACAAAGCGTCTATGTATCTGCTGATACGTATTTCGAATTAATAAGTCTCATCAGAACAGTTATTCATAGCCGTTTTTAACGTGAAAAATAATCTTCTCTGTCTTTAAGGAAGCAACAATAAAATGGCTTCGTTATGGACGCAATAGCGACATCTGATAGAAAAATCGGTAAGATAGTTTCGAAACAAATTCAGATTTCTGCTTTAATCTGAACCTTATATAAATGCAAGGTATAACAGACGTTGATAAAGATGTTAATAGAGACATGGGGAATCTAAAATTTGCATTCCACGACATTCACTATCAACTGTCATCTATCAACTCATTATCAACTAAGCAGAAATCCTTAACGAATTTGTTTCTTGTACTCATACAGAGTAGATCCGAATAAAATGAAAAAGACAGCAAAGATTTGATTTCACGTACAAAGCGTCTATGTATCTGTTGATACGTATTTCGACTTAATAAGTCTCATCAGAACAGTTATTCATAGCCGTTCTTAACCTGAAAAATAATCTTCTCTGTCTTTTAGGAAGCAACAATAAAATGGCTTCGTTATGGACGCAATAGCGACATCTGATAGAAAAATCGGTAAGATAGTTTCGAAACAAATTCAGATTTCTGCTTTAATCTGAACCTTCTATAAACGCAAGGTATAACAGACGTTGATAAAGATGTTAATAGAGACATGGGGAATCTAAAATTTGCATTCCACGACATGTCTATCAACTAAGCAGAAATCCTTAACGAATTTGTTTCTTGTACTCATACAGAGTAGATCCGAATAAAATGAAAAAGACAGCAAAGATTTGATTTCACGTACAAAGCGTCTATGTATCTGTTGATACGTATTTCGAATTAATAAGTCTCATCAGAACAGTTATTCATAGCCGTTCATAGCCGTTCTTAACGTGAAAAATAATCTTTTTTGTCTTTTAGGAAGCAAGAATAAAATGGCTTCGTTATGGACGCAATAGCGACATCTGATAGAAAAATCGATAAGATAGTTTCGAAACAAATTCAGATTTCTGCTTTAATCTGAACCTTCTATAAATGCAAGTTATAACAGACGTTGATAAAGATGTTAATAGAGACATGGGGAATCTAAAATTTGCATTCCACGACATGTCTATCAACTAAGCAGAAATCCTTAACGAATTTGTTTCTTGTACTCATACAGAGTAGATCCGAATAAAATTAAAAAGACAGCAAAGATTTGATTTCACGTACAAAGCGTCTATGTATCTGTTGATACGTATTTCGAATCGAAGTCTCATCAGAACAGTTATTCATAGCCGTTCTTAACGTGAAAAATAATCTTCTCTGTCTTTTAGGAAGCAGCAATAAAATATTTTTCACGTTAAGAACGGCTATGAATAACTGTTCTGATGAGACTGATTAAGTCGAAATACGTATCAACAGATACATAGACGCTTTGTACGTGAAATCAAATCTTTGCTGTCTTTTTAATTTTATTCGGATCTACTCTGTATGAGTACAAGAAACAAATTCGTTAAGGATTTCTGCTTAGTTGATAGACATGTCGTGGAATGCACAAAATGCAATTATTATTTTAGCACTATGAATTTTGTTCAAAAACTTTCATCAAACTTACGGAATCGAAGGCAGAAAGTTTTACAGCGATTCTTCTTACTAAGAAAATTTGGTATGTTTTGTGCTTCGTTTCCTCGCCTATTGGAATTTGAGAGATTTCAAGTTAACTTTAAACGAAATTTTCAAGTCTTAAATCCCTTTTCCACTTTTTTTCTTCTAGTTGTATATTCTATAGTTATACTCAAAATGTTTCTTTCTTAAAAACTTTCTTCATATTAAAATTAAAATGTCTCTAGTCTTAACTTTTTTGTAAAATATTACAAATTGAAAGACGGGTAGAATCTACACTATGAAAATAAAGAAGATTTCATACAATTATACTTCACTGCATTCCCGACGATTCTATGATAAATGTCTTTTCTGTTTTATTCTACTTCATACTTGAAATGCCATTCTATTCTTGTGCTCCATATACAACTCAAGCAAAACTTGAGTTTTCCATGTCATAACAACAAATCTCCGAAAGTGTTACACTGAATCTTTCATTCAAGCATCCCAATTTTTCTTTTTTGGGTCGTAGAACTTGTATACTCTATATTTTTTATCGATCATTGTGGTAGAATCTGCTCGGCAATGGATTAAAAAGTTGCTGTTAAATATTTAACGGTTAGAGTTGAAAAATAACGATACTTTGGGTTATGTTGGGAATGTGAAACTGGGGAGGCGGCAGAAAAACATGCATTTAAATATTAATATGGTTTATATTCAACGAAGCTTTTTGCATAAAAACTCAGCTTTTCAGTAAAAACATATATGTTTGCATTAGAAAATCAGGTAAACAAACGGTTTGGTTAATTATTCGTTTTTCAACAACAATTTTAATTTAAATTTTTCTAAAAAGATCTTTCGAGAAGGTGTAACTTTAGAGTTTAAAAAAATAAAAGTCCACCTTTTAGAATCACAGAGTAATAAGTTTATAAAAACATAGTTAATATATATATATATATATATATATATATATATATATATATATATATATATATATATATATAATTCTTTGGTAGGTAACTTTCGGGAAAGCGTCAAGTCAAGGATCGGCTAGCGATGGTATAAGCCAGTTTGGTGTAGAACTTTATTCTAAATGTGAAATTTTCGGTGATGGCTGTCATCTATATCAGCTGTCACCTTCATCAGCACCTAAATGGAAAACTTATTTAGTACAAATGGTAAACCTACATTGAAAATGTTCAGTTGGTCCTAGTGGTGAAGAACACTGTTATAAATATGTTAAAATTGTTAAAAAATACATTTACAATTTTCAATAAAAACATTACCCAAAAGGGTATTTTTACAAATAAAACACAAAAACATCTAAAACCCAACAAAAACCGCATCTTCATGTTTAAGGTAAAAAAGAAGAATTTTTCTTCTTTTTTGATGACAATATTTCTGATTTCTGTCAATACCTAGATGTCATATGTAACAAGGTTATATTTACATCTGCACCTCTTGCAATAAAATGGAACTGGGAAATAATCTTTTAAATAACCAAAATAGCAGGGAAATGAAGTCTGCTCTCAAGTGCAGGCAGGTTATCTGTGTATGTTATGGTAAGCCACCTTCATTTTTCAACTTGTTACATCTTGTCAAGTCTTGCTGAAGCAAAAAAGAATAAATACAACTTAAGTTTTCAACATCTTTCTTACAGTTCATAGAAGAGCTGCAGTTATGGATGTAGCACATTTCTATGACATTTCTCTTAAATTGGTTGTCAACTCTTTTTAGTACTTCCACATTTTCGTAGTCAATGTGACCAGTATTCTTAATATGTTGGCTAAAAGCTGTACTAGTAGGCTTCCTCACAACATCACTCTTGTGCAAAGCTATTCTTTTTGAGAGTTTCTGGCTGGTTTGACCGACATACACCTCTTTTAACATATTTATCACAGTGTTCTTTAGCACTAGGACCAACTGAATATTTTCAATGTAGGTTTTTAAATGTTTACTTCCACCATTTGTACTAAATAAGTTTTCCATTTAGGTGCTGATGAAGGTTTCGCCTATCACCGAAAATTTCACATTTAGAATAAAGTTCTACACCAAACTGGCTTATACCAACTCTAGTTGATCCTTGACTTGACGCTTTCCCGAAAGTTACCTACTAAAGAATTGTATTCTTAGCGTCGTTATATACACTATACTTATATATATATATATATATATATATATATATATATATATATATATATATATATATATATATATATATATATATATATAAGAAAAAAGAAGTACTTGTGACTCGTTTGGAACAAATATATAACTGTTTTGGATGGGTTGGAGTCAATAATAGGGCTATTGGTTAACTATTTTTTTTATTCTCGAGCTTTCAATTGTGTTTACAATTATTATCAAGAGCTAAAAAAGACAAAATACTTACAAGGTTGAACTAAAAAGAAAAAACAATTTTTGTTAACTTACCAAATAAAAATTAGTTTGGTAAGTAAAAATCACTGCTTACATGTTCAAAATATTTAATACAAAAATGCTTTTATCTAACAAATGTTTCTCTGAAAAAATTTTTTATAATTTTGAAAACATTTTTTTAATATAAGAATAATTGAATTTATAAATAAGTTCAAATAGCAACCAATTACAAATAGCCTCAATGTCATAAATGCCAACATAAAATTTTTTATTTTTGACAATTATATTGCCAAAAGTAAAACTTCGTTTAAACATTCTTTTTTGTTTAGTAACAAAAAGAAGAAGATTTATTCACCCTTGACAGATGTCTGAAAGAATGTGATAGATATATGGAGAATTAAATATGACATTTTACAAGTTTTATATATAAATCATTTGCTTAAACTTTGAATTTCAGATCTTTTGTTTAAACTCTTATCATTTTTGCTAATACAAACCATTTCCAAAAAAGTCCTTTTAAATTTATTACTTTCACTACATAAAATTTTAATGTTATCAAAATCCATAATATGGTCTTTATCGATTACATGTTCTGCCAAAGCACAAGATGGTTTTTTAATTCTGCAATCACTTTTGTGAGAAATAATGCGATTTGAAAGATTTCTTCCGGTCTCACCAACATATTCAGCCTCACACTGAGTACAACTAATGCTGTATACTAAATTCGTTTTTTCAAATTTGTCTATAGGATATTTAGTTTTAGAATATAAAGATGAAATAGTTTTGATGTTCTTTGTTGCTATTTTTATATTGTCAATAACCTTTAGTGTTTGTATTAATTTAGGTGTTAATGATGGTATAAAAGGTAGTGAATGATAATAGATGTTCTGATTGTTAGATACAATGTTTTGAGATTGAGCAAAAAATGGTGTTAAATTATTTATATTACCAATATTAGAAAAAAGCATCCTATGTAGCATATCTGGAGGATAAGAGTTTTCAATTAGAATATTTTTTAATAACTGAAGATCTTCCTGTAGATAATCTGGATGAGAAAGTTTTAAAACACGTTCTTTTAATCCTGTTATAAGGTTCATTTTCATCTTATTTGGATGGTGAGAGTAATAGCTTATAAATCTATTACTACATATGGGTTTTCTGAACCATCTGGTTTTCAACATATTGTCTGTATTTCTTACAATTCTCATGTCAAGGAATGGTATTTATCAAATTTTCTATATATATATATATATATATATATATATATATATATATATATATATATATATATATAGAAAAGAAATTTAATCTTTGCAGATAAGTTAAATAGTAAACTCTTAAATATTGGGGAAATCTGCAAGAAAGACTGTAATGAGTATCAATTGTTTCGCCGAACGTTTTCGCCAAAGAGAATTAATTGGGCTTAAAAACATTTGAAACATAAACATTTGTTCATAAACTTTGAAACCTTTACGTTTTAAATTCAAAGCTACCATACATTTCAAACCTTAAAAAAAACTTTTTTTTTTGCACATAGTAACAAAAAACACCACTATGTTACTAGCAAAGTTTTTTAATATTCTAACTCTACAATTCTAAGTTACGGTAAGATCAATAATGTTTTTAATAGATAATATATGGTAGCTAATGATAATTTATTCTTTTTCAGCCCTGAAGAAGCCAAATTAATTCTCTTTGGCGAAATCGTTCGGCGAAACAATTGATACTCATTAGAGTCTTTCTTGCAGATTTCCCCTATATATATATATATATATATATATATATATATATATATATATATATATATATATATATATATAGTAATATATTCCTGATGTTATTAATACATTCTTCGTTAATTCGAATTCCGACTTTAAAATCTTCTACTGCTTCTTGAAAGATTTCCTCAGAATATATGCTAAACAGCAAGGGTATATAACGAAAGGGATAGAATACTTCCCTGTCGGACCCCACGTTTGATTTTAATATCATCATGATCGGATTCTTCTGCCTCTGTACGGATAGACCATGTTCGATTCCAGTAAAGATTGCTAACAATTCTTAGATTACAGGTGTTTATTCCAATATTTGTTAATAACTCCATCAGCTTGTCGTATTTTACTGCATCATATGCTTTATGGTAATCAATGAAGCATCCAGATGTTACAACAAAATGGCGAAATTTGCCAACAGACATGTTGCTTTGTTCCACTGACGACGATAATGCGTTTGATCTAATAGAACTTACAGAAACCCTAAAATCTATCTAAATACTGCGCGAAGACTGAGGTTTGTTGAATGTTACGTTTGACCTCAACTAGTATACGGAGTAGAAATATGGACATGAAACGCGCAAATAGTTAAGAAGATCAAAGACTTTTGGATAAACCGGAGAATTCTTATAATTCTATGAATGGCCAGAGTAACCAACAACTAAGTACTGAGAAAAAGGGGTCGACACAAAAAATTGCCAAGGTCAATAAAAGTACGCAAGACATCAACGTTGGACACATACTGCGAATTGAAAAATACAATCCATTGGAGGTTATCATACAGGTTCGAGTAGATAAGAGAAAGGAAATAGGTAAAATGAAAAAGTCATATCTGCGAAATATTCAAAGCTGGATAAACATGAATGTAGAAAAAAAGTTCCATGTTGATTAAAGACAGAGAAAATTTTAGAAACGCGGTGGCCAATGTTCGTTGGAAGAAAAAAATAATCATTGTTATATATATATATATATATATATATATATATATATATATATATATATATATATATATATATATATATATATATATATATATATATATATATATATATATATATATAGGAGAAATCTTTTGTAGATTTTAATTCCAATTAAAATTTCCAATTTTAACTTTCTATATTTTTCTATATTTAAAAAAAATTGTTTTAGAGTAAACTTGTCTATTAAACCTACTTTGACCTTCAATCAATTTTCAACATTCATTATGATTCCATGAAAAGCAATTTTTATAAAAATACTAAATTTTGGAGAGTCCTTAATACATGGCCTCTTTCATTATGTTTTTCAGTTCAACAATTTTTCATTGATTAACAGGTTGACTACCTGTGTAATCATACGGTGATGATTCTGCGTTCTTGATACAATATGTGTCACCGGTGATTAACTTCCTTTGTTTATTTGTGAATAATATGTATCACCCGTGATACCATACTGAGTGTAGTTTACATGTTACATATTTGGTGTTTAAAATCGGGCAAACAGAGTATACCGGTGGGATGTAAGTAAACTTAAGCATTTCGGAAAAGTGGGCAATCACGGGTGATTCATCTGAGTCTAGTTACAAAATGAATAGAAAAATAACAAGATCTGGCGGAAAAAGTTACTATTATTAAAACAATCACGCATTGTTTGCTGAATATTTTATTAAAAAAGTTACAGAACAAAAAATAGGTATATATTTTAATAGATAAAAATATTATTTTGGTGTCTTTTTGAAAATATTTCTAACATGCGCCGGAGCATTTGGGCAACTATTACAAATAGTAAAAACAGAGTTTAGCCTTTTTTTCTGATACTTTATAGTTTTTGTAAATTTCGTACTCTTCCTGCTAAGAAACCAACACGTCGTTTCCTATTTTTTCGATTATCGTTTGTTTTTTTAATCGTTTCTGGTTCATTCATATACCATATGAATCAACCAGATCACAAACCCTCCTAAAAGTTATTTCGGTATCATATTTTAGTCGTTCCGAGCTAAACCTATAAATCGAAGAATAAATTTACAGCCGCAATGTGCTTGGTAACAGACAGAAATCTATATCTGGTTTTCCCGATCAATATGTGGGAGAAAGAATGGGAATCGGGTGATCGCAGGGCATCAGGACAGATGTTTTGCCTTACTCAACCCTTGTATTCTGATGTCTGAAGTGACAGAGGAGAGGATTTTAGTTGGACGCCAACCATCTCGGGGTGGTGACGGGACGGGAAGTGTCAAAGGTCTTACTCCCGCGGGCATCTCATCCTGGCATCACTTTGTTAGGGTATTATGAACCCAACACTACCTGGGTGAGTCACTGGTAGCTGTATGCAGATTTTCCTCCTTTTCTTTAAAAATGAATAAAAAGAAATCTATGTAAATTTATTCCGGTATAACAGCGACTGAAGCTCGTTTATCACGAGTGATTCATATGGGAGCGAACCTGTGAAAAAAAAAAAGAAAAAATAAAAAATTGTTCTCTGAATATGAATATCGTCCTCTGTACCTTCGCTTTCTGATACTTCCAAGATACGTAAAGTTTTCCTCATTTTTAATCTGCATGTTGATGATAGTAAATAGCGTGTTGTCCCTTGCATTTACTCTCATGGATTTGGTTTTACTAATATTGATTTTTAAACCTATTTTATTGGCTTTAATGGAAAGTGTTTTCAATTGATCAGCCACATCTTGGAACGTTTGTCCTAACAGGCAGATATCTTCGGTTCCAGATCGCTTAGGCGTGTCGTTAACGTCCATTGTATCCCTCTTGTGTCGGAGTCTAGTTTGGAGAGAACATAGTCTACTGCTATGTTAAAAAGAAACGGAGTAAGCATGCATCCCTGTCTGACTCCAGTAAGTATGTTAAATTCGTCGCTGTTGATTGCATTGTGTGTCACGCTGCATTTCGCTTCAGTATACAGTGACTTATAATGGAAATTATTTTATGCGAGATGTTTCTTAGCTCTAAAATTTTCTATAAAGCAGCTTGAGATAAGCTGTCAAAGGCACGCTCGAAGTCAACAAAAACCATGTATAGGGGTGTGTTCCATTCAACTGATTGTTCCGGTATTACCCTCACAGTATTAATGTAATCTATGCAGGGGGATTCTGGTTTAAAGCCTGCTTGACCAGATCGGAATTCAATCTTGTTTGTTAATATTTTAAATATGATGGTCGTAAAGATTTTATTTACTGCGGTAAGCAAGGTTATTCCTCTCCATCCTCTCCAATCTTTGCACAGTGTGAAGTTGCCCTTTTTTGGAAGCTTAATAATGTTACCCCTTTTTCAGTCCGCTGGAATGCGGTTTGTTTCCCACACCTCACCACACCGACCCACCTATTTGTAGCATAGCTCCGAAGATATCTGTGTAAGCCGAAAGCGCTCAGCTAGAAATTAAAATATTTTACACACTTCAAAATTACTTCTCTTTTCCTACTTAATTATTTGTAAGTATTTTGGTTTTATTTTAAAAACAAATTTTTTTAGTTGTTCTGAGTTTGTTTACTGTGTCCTTTCTTAATCAATAATAACTTCCTTTTTGTTGACGGTAATCTGATATTTTGACGCGAGTTAAATAATTTTTAACCCTTTTTTATGAATATGACAGTACAATCATGTATTTAGACGTATATTAAATTTTGTAGTCGAAATTGTGCAATATTCAACGATAGAAATAATTAAAAAATATAGTTAACTGCAGACAAACCACAATGCAATTTCAATTCTGTTCAAATAACGGCGAAATTGCAAATATTTGTTCATCCAAATCATTGATAATGTTAGATATGCGAATAATATCAAAAGCCAAATTTTGCTGTTTTTATTATTTTAGTTAAAATATGCAATATATACCATTTTAATCGAATTTATAGAAATTTGATATTATTATTCAATAATATAAAAAAGTAATAGCCATAATTGCTAAATGTGAATTATAAAAAAAAATTTAAAACGTTAAGGATTCGTTTAATTTTATACATGGTGATAATTTAAAAACTTGTAAACTTAAATACCTTTATGCATCCAAATACTATTAAAAATTGGAAATATAAGTATTACCATTGGTTCCGAGACTATTGATGTATTTTTTCCCTTTCGCAACCATACACCGCTCTCTGTGACTTTTCCACTGTGAAAAGCAGTTCTTCAGATAATTTTCCGAAAGGCTGTTGAGTACTTGCGCCGATTTTTTTTATGTCCTTAAATCACCCGTAGCCAGTTCCTTTCAAGGAAAATTTAATTTTAAAGAACACGTAGAAGTCGTCGGGTGCTTTTTTTCATTACAAGATGAAGAATATGTTAATATTTTCTGTAGTGCTGAGTTCCTAAACTACAAGAGAGCCTCTTTGTAGTCACAGAAACCAGCTGTGTCGGATGTCCCTTCCTTCCGTTCCTCAGATGTGGCTAGTACCAGCTAAATCCCACCCTTCTTATCACACATTAGCTTACGTCACTCACTCATGCTACCACCACATTTGCCCCTGTCGAACCAAAGTTTGCCTCTTTGACTTTCTTCTTACGCATATATACATACCTACCTCCGAACCATCGTTTTCAGTTTGGTAGCACTTTCACCAAATGGAGGGCATAGCTGCGATAAGCTGTCTCGTGTGCTTTTTCTTCCTAGAGCTGCCCGTCTGCTCCTCAGTTGACACTTACCTCATTCCACTTGCTCTGTCGCTTTGTCATGCCTACCGCCATTTTTGCCTTTCTCGCCCTCTTGTTTTTATTTGCATTTACCCCTTTGGAACTACTTCGGACTTTTCTTTTAGCTCCCACTCTTCCCTTTTTTATCAGCAGCACCTTTTTAACATAGTAAATGTTAATTCACCACCACTTTTTTGTCATCATCTTACCTACAATCTCTTTTACTGACTTAAATACTCGCTCTAGCTCAATCCTTTCTCTTACTTATTTAACACACTTCAAAAGGGTATGTGAGACAGTGTCCGAAGCCTCACAATACAGACACACTTATGCTTACTGTGTCAAAGTAGTGTTCGCAGTCCAGCCAGATAAGCAGATTTGGCAGCAGTGACTTTGTCATCTGTGCAACATTCTTCGTTACATTCCACTTGGTAAATATTGGACATTTTTATTTTAAATGAGACGCATACAAACCTTAACAGATGATTTTAAGCTTGTCATTGTGTAGTGTTTTGAATTAAAATAAAGTTTACAGTTCTTTTGTGAATTAATAGACCTTAACTGGTATAAACACCACCAGTCCCGCATCATCACAATGGATACGGTTCATGACATTTTTCCTTCTGACATTTTTTCCTTGTATCTATCTATTTCTTGGTTGAAATATCCTCTTTCTCTCTCTCATCCACATATGTAACCGATGATCATCCACAGGGCCGCAGCAGACATAGTCCTGTAAAAGTTGCTACCCGCAGCAAACTAGTTCTATTCCCGCGTACCGTCCAGACTGATGTCGAGTAGAGGACAATAGACTGCACAACACTCTGAAGAAACCTCCTCCTTTTGAAATTGGGTCCAAAGGTATTGGGGATTACCCTCGCCAGCATCGCCGCCTTATGGTTCACCTCCCGGATATGCTGCCTCCAACTCCCATTCGTATGTAAGGCCACTCCTAAGTACTTGACTACTTCTTAGAAGTGATCCTCAAACTAGCACAATCGAACAGCATTCTTTCTTAGTAAATTTTTAGTCGTCAAGGTTCAACTTCTAGCAAGGATAAATATTACCTGTAGCGTTTTATATTTAATATCTATATAATAATATAAATAAAGTTTTGTATTCAGTTGTTTTTGTCGTTGAAAACGATTTGTTTACATTCGAGTCCCCTAATATTCCGGTTGAAAAAGAGGTTCTTAGAAAAAATATTGCAAGTCAGGTATTCAATTTTTCTAAAACGTATTAAAGCTGAGAATTTTTGAAGTTATACTTCTATACGCACGGTCGGCGTTGGAAATTTGCACGGGAGTGAATCTGAGAAACCATTACATATATGTAAGATAATGAGTAAGAGAAAGACATAAGATATATTTTCTCTCTCTTCCTCTCTCGAGAATAAAAATGTTCCTTTTGTATATATATTTAATATTATAACTATATTATATTATTTATATATTATATATATATATATATATATATATATATATATATATATATATATAAAATATAATATATATTAATATTATTATTTATGTGATATGTTTTTAATTTTTTATTAAATATTCATAATTATTTTAGGCTTTTGTATTTCAAAATAATCACTGTATGACAGACAACTGTCAATTTTGAAATCCGTTAGTATCATGTCTAATTGGCAAATCTTTTACGTGTTTGGTTTATACGCTGGTGTACGTGAGTTCGAATCCCAATATGAATTTCTTTTTTTATTTTTGAAATATTTAAAAACCTCACGTTAATGTTATTAAATATATGTAATATACGCAAAAATGCTAAATTTTAAAATAAAATGAAAATTTATAACATAATCCAAGTTGTTGGTTTTTTATTTTTATATTCGTAAAGTAAGTTATGTATATTGGCAGTTTTAAATACTTATGAATATAGCATTTTAATTTGTATTGTATTATTATATTGAATTATGTTGCAGTGTATTGCATTGTTATTTTTATATTAATAACAAAATAAACAATGAATTTTACTGCAGAGTAAGCAGTATTTCATACATGTATAAAACTTCTTTTATACATGTATGAAAATAAAAATATATATTTTCATTAAAATATTGATACAATCCTTCATTTACTATACTCCTATTATAGGTCAAATGTTTATATACAGCAAACGATGCACCATGTACCTATATACCTAATTCTGTTTTTCTTTCTGCTCTCTCTTGCCTATAGCATTACATATGTAATGATTGTGCAGATTGACTCCCAAATAAATTTGTAGCGGCGAATGCGTGTATAGAAGTATAACTTCTACCGGCAGGCTCACTGGACTGCCACACCCGTTTTTTTGTCTTTATTTACATTAAAATTCTCCTATTCTCTGTATGTATTGTGAGGTAAAAAATTTCCAGTTACCCAATTTAAAAGTAAATAATTTAGATTTTTTTTTGTCGCTTCGTTGCTAAGAACGAGGTCAAGGAGGATAGATTGTTTGTTTAGGTTTGTAGACCACAAACTAGCTGTGAGACGCGAGGGGAATTTATTTTGCTGGAAGTTGTAAAATCTAACGCAAGAGGGGTGAAGCAGGAGATTTTAAACGGAGAAGACGTTTTGCGGACTTTGAATCAAGGGTCGATTCAATGTTCTTGGTGGTAATGTCTTAAGACCGGTTAAGGTGATTAATTTACTCTTTGCAAATAATTGCAGTTTAGAAAAGAGTAACCACCAAAAGATTTATGTAGATACAGGAAACTGATGAAATTATTATATAGGATGTCCCCGTCGTCAGCTTGCTTCCTCCACTGAACCTAATTTACATCTCTTGATTGTACTTTTCTGAGTATGGAAATGGTTGCTTTGTCCCTGTTGGAGAATATGTTCAGATAGATGTCCCATAGATGTTTAACAAGTTTTTTTTTCCAAGTTAAGTGCGAAACAGTGAAATTCAGGTAACTTTTTAAGCGATTAAATTTTAAAGTAAAGACAGACATTTTTTGCTAAAGTAATAATTGCTTTCATAACAATTTAAAAATTGTAATATTTAACAATTTTAATTTGAATATTATATAGAAAAGATATTTCATATATAAGGTTAAATTTTATGATATTTTCATAAACAAGGATATCTTTAATCTTTAATAATCTAATTTGGCCATATTAATAAATAACCTAGGAACCTTTTCGAAAATTTTTGTAGCAATCTCCTTTGTAAACAGATAGACACGTAAGTTTTTTTTATTCTGTATTTTGCAACTATTTATATAGTATATTTTTTGTGCCATTTGTATTTTTGATAACTGTTTGTGGTAAGACACAATAAATGTTAAATTTTGTTTCTTACCATTTTGTTTCTTTTTTTAACTAACCTTTTTTTATGTTTCTGTTTGAAAAAGATATGTTTTTTATGTTTGATAATTATTTTCCTAGTTACAACTAGCTGTTGTAATGGTTATAATTCGGCACCTTGAAGTGGCGCTCTTTATAAATAACTAGAGGTGTTTCCTGTTTCCTTTTGTTTTGTTTGTCCCAAGTGATTCATGACCCTTTGTTTCATTGTGTAGCTGCCCCAATCCTACCCCCCTGTCATTTACTTACCCACGACCCCAGCTCTCCAGTTAAACCCTGAGTGCCGTTCGCACCAGTAACGATTATTTTGCTTGCCCTATCTTGACCCCCATTAGTTTCTGTCCGCAATTTTCTACCCCTATGTTCTTACCCTGAGGTAGACAAAATATATATTCGTTACAACCTTTACAATTTTAAATAGGAAAGGGCGCTAAGTGATTTGATTTATAAATATATGATTTACAAATATTCGTATGTGAAATTATATTATTCTAATTGTAAAAATACCTTTATAATAAAGAATTGTATTAAATTTTATTTTTCGATTATCATAAACATTTCACTTTTTATAAACTTTTTAAAAGTTCGAAATAAGAAGCAGTTTTCACTCTTAAAAAATAAATTTTAAAGTGTTTAAATACTCAGAAATTATATTAAGAATATCAAACTATTATTACTCAAATCATTCGATCCAATAAATTTGAGCAATTAGGGGTAGTTTTTATCCTAAAAATTAATTTTTAAACTGTTAAAATAATCAACAATTATATTTGGAGTATCAAACGATCATTATTTAATTCGTCTAAACCAAATTTCACTCGTTTAAAGCTTTTTTTTTTATAGATTTTGGCAATAGAGGGTAGTTTAAATCTCCTCAAAAAAAAGCACCCGTCGGTACAATATAGGTTTTGAAGTAGAGGGTAGGTTAAACTTAATCCTAAATTTTTATCCAAATGGGACTTTTCCGAAAAATTTGCGAGGTTTTGATATATTTTAAGCATCGTCTCCTGGACTATTTTTGTTGCACATTAATTTTACCTTATTCTTTTGAGATTTATTTGGTTTTTTTATTTTATATTTAGTCTATCTATCATACTTTCTCTATTAGTCACTTAAATATAGACTTGTATATTTAATTATTGTACTCTCTAATACATCTTCATAATGCGGTGTTTGATTGACATCTTGGTCACCTTGTCAATTTCATAGCCGACATCACAATATCATATTTGTATTAGACCTTTGCCAATGTTCAGGACATGGATGTTAATATGATTTATTAATGGGGTTGGTCTAATGCCATGTCAAAATTACATCAGATATCAAGTATATGTGAACATCTACTTTAAAATTCAATATCTTTCATATATAGGCGATATAGAAATTTACAGCTAACCGATATTAACTTCGATTACTAATAATTCTATCTCTAAAATTCTGTTCTTCTCATTGTATATACATTATTTTACCTGGGTCTCTATTATGCTTTAAAGTGCTTTATATAAGTTAAGTTTAAATACCCTTTAGTTGGGCCCCATTAATTAAGAAGGATGCGAGAGGTCGCCCAGTTATGAAAGTTTTGACTAGCGTAAGATGATATTTGGGTTTATACTTTTGGTCGCACTAGCTTATGTATGCCTAGCGAAGATATTAAATTATTTAATTCTCTACTCTGAAATTATTAAACATCTCAAATAGCATTGAGATAAAGCAAATAGCATTGAGAGAATTTAAACAAACTTAAATTTCAAAATACTTTACGTAATAAAAACTTCTCTTTTACTATCTATACCTAAGTATAATTTTATCCATACTGAATCAACTGCTTAGTTAATCCTACAAGATATTCCATATTGGCATCTCTGGTAGCGTTTATATTATTATAATAGTTAAACATAGTTAAACTGCCTTCAAGATACAGTGGTGAGAGCGTGAATGTATTGATCATAGATTCACGATTCATGATTCTGATGAAATTTACGATTCTTTGTAAAGGCGATGAAGCTTTAGTAATAAGGCAATTCCTTAATATACAAACTACAATAAACAAGATACGCAATAAGCCAATAGGCCGAACTATGCCAAAACCATGAATTATAAAAACCACGGAAATTGATAGACGCCATTATGAGTATTCCTACATCGACACTAAAAAAAATGAACTGGTTGTTTATTGAGAAGAGTAAATTCAATATTTTATACCAAATTGTTATTTTTGTCTGGTTTTGGAATATTTAGTGTTTTTTTTTGTTACAGTGCATCAGTTTTTTATTTTAGTAAAGTACAGTTTTACTTATCTAATATTTACTTATTTTTTTGAAAAGTTAGTTACTTTTTGACACACTAGAAGTGGCTGGAAATTACTATACAACCAAGCACACGTGCTCATAGTCAATGTTAATAGTAAACAAACGTAAATAAAATAGAACTTTACTAATTACCGACAATCAATATTTATTTATTTACACCATAATATAATGTATAATAAAAAATAATAAAATTATTTATTGTAAAAAATAAAAATATTTTGATAAAATAAATTCCACAAAATTAAGCAGTCACCAGACAATCAGAAAAGGTCTTACGGTATACTTAATTGTTGTTGATGTTTCATAGGATGAAATCAACTTAAACTTTAGTGTTATTGTCTTACAAAATAAGAATACTTCATTATGCAAAGAGGATATAGCAAAGCAAATACACGATACCAAAGAATATAGATGCATCCTTCTTGATGTGCCCATCCGTTACGAATGTTGGCGATTATCCTGGCAATCTTTATCTTATCAAGCAGCAGCGCGAAAAAGCTGCACAGATGTTGTATTGAACCAGATTCTGAGGTTTTTTAACTAAGATATTCTTCTTATTTTTGGACTTGTAATTGTAGAAAAACGATCAATTTATCGTAGTATGTTAATGTGTAAGCAAACCATCATCCAGTTTGTTTATTATTACGTCTAGCATAACAACGAAAAATTAAGTACATCACAAGGTTTTTCAAAAAAAAAATAATCAACACGAGTAAAATCCATCTATCGAATTTTGCCATGCGAATTAGCCCATTTTTTAATTTTTTTTAACCTAATATAAAATAGTTAATTTAAAGTTTTAGTTAAAGCGAAGTTCCTACAGCCTCTGCCGCTTCTCGCATTTCGACCGCCATCGTTTTCAGTCCATCCATTCGTCTCCTTTGATGGCTCTATCTCTCATTATGCGCCGTACATTTTCTTTTCAGGCAACTGAAGGCCTTCCACTTCTTTTTCTTTGTTGTGGTATGTAATTTAAAGTTTTCTTTGGCCATATATCTTCATTCATTCGCTTCACGTGACCATACCACACTAGTTGTCTCGTTTCAATTCTGTCTACACTTAAATATACAGTATTTGTCCCTCTTCTAATATCCTCATTTCTGATCTGATCCTTTTACACCACACGCTTTCCTTAGAAAATCCATTTCTACTACTTCTATTCTTTTTTATCTTTTTTCATGATCTGCCAAACTTCTGCCCCATAAGTCATAATAGGCTCTACCAAGGTTCGATAGATTGTCAATTTCGTTTCTTGTCTAATATCTTTAGACCATACTAGAGACTTTAGACTATTTACTGCCTTTTTTCCCTGCTGCATTCTGTTTTCGAGGTCTCTTTTGGTAGATATTATAGATCCGAGATATTTATATTCATTACATGTTTTTGTGTTTCTAATTTCTAACTCTGGATCTTCTTCATCATCTCCTAATTTAATTTTTCATATTTTTTCTTTGGTTTTCTAAACATGTAGTCCATGTCTTCCTTATCATTCGCTACGACAACCTGGTCATCTGCGAAAAATAAAGTTGTCAGACATTTACCATTGCCTATGTCTATTCCCATTCCGGCTCTAAACCCCATTCTACCCAAAAAAGAAACTTTGCGGGCCGATCAACCCAAAATATTTCTACCTTTTATCGAAGGTTTCACTGACAAGATAAGTAGAACTCTCAACCCTCTATACAACGAAACCATCTTCACGACTCACTCTAAGTTGTCCAATCTCATCAGATCCTTAAAAGACAAAATCCTCAATGAAAACCATGGTGTCTACACCCTGGTGTCTACAAGTTACTTTGTTCCAGTTGTTCACGAACATACATAGGTCAGATAAACCGACGAATCAACAACCGTATTTACAAACATTCTATATCTGTAAAACATTCTCATACTACTTTAGCCCTAGCTTAACATCATATTCAGACAAGTCACAAAATAGATTTCAAAAAAGCTAAAACCATCGCTTCTACCGGCTCAATAAAATCGAGAATTATCCGTGAAACCATCGAAATTGAAAAACGTTTTAACAGCTTAAACACGAAAAATTATGCTAAAAGACTGCCGGTAACACGGCGACCGCTACTTCAGTGAACCCCGGGTCAATAGACAGGGTAAGATTAATCTTCACTTGACACTGAGGAGTTAGCAGATCGAGACAGTACCATTTAACGGTTCTCTGATTTCCGTAGAACAAGATACTGATGCGTCACGAGTGAGGGGAGTAGGCAGATTGAGATTCTTCGAACAGAACCATATCTTTCTTGACAATGGTTTCAAAATGGGTGCAGAAACGTCGAGTTTAAAATGGTATGGTATGCCTATTTAAAGTTGTGAATAGTAATACACTTATATCTTGTAGAAGACGTTAATGGATTTTAGTAATTTGTGGTACGTGTTGGTTTGCGTTCAGTTCGTGGTGTAGATTGCCATGCCTCTTTTTGCACAAGTGTGGTAAAGTATTGAGCTGCTGTATATAAATGTCATGTGTAGATTTGATCCGCAGTTAAAATTGGTGGTTTTTGCTAGGTAGGATTCAAAATCTGCCCAGTTTATGTTTTTTGACGTGAATCGAGGAGGTAGTGGGCGGTTTATAATTGTGATACTTAGGCTCATAATAACCAATGTATGATCCGATGAGAGATCATAGCTGGATTCTATTAGATAGTTGTTTCTGGATATTCCTTTGCTTATGTAGTAGTCCAGCAGATCTGGAAGTTTTCTGGGGTTACTCGGCCAGTACGTAGGAATTCCGTTGATGTGGCAATCATAGTTGTTGTCGGTCTTTGCTTTTATGAGATTACGCCATTTTGTTGTGAGTCTTGAGCCCCAGTGTATGTGTTTTGAATTCTTGTCTTCACTGACTAAAAATTTGCAGCCAAGTAATTGGGAGAAAGCTTTGTAATTATCTGTGGAGATTGCGTGACGAGGTGGGCTATACATTGCAGATATGTTAACGATTGCTGCTTGTATTTTTTCTGTTGCATATTTTGGCAATACATGATGTGATATGCAGCTGCGGATGATTACCACCGAGTCACCATGAGCCATACCATCGGGATGAGGTGTGCTGTATGTGCTAACGTAGTTAGATCGGTATAGTGAGTTTCTGAAATAAGCAGATCAATTTTATTCAAGTTTAAAAAAGTAATTACTTCCTGCTTTTGATTTAACAGGCCATTAGCGTTTCATGTGGCAACTCTAAGTTTGTTTAAGAATTTCTTTGGTTAATGACTTGTATTAGTAAGTTTAATATCATACTATTCTGACTCATGACTTACGAGAACATGTTTTGAACTTGTTTAGGAATGTGAATAGTTGTTGTTTTATATTAGTTTTAGGTTCTAAATCGTTGTTGGTTTGATGTTTAGGTTTGCATATGTCCTTTGATGGTTTTGTAGAGTGGCTGATTTGTTTCCGTACATACATGTGGGCTGTTAAATGCTGGTCTTTGAGGCTGTTGGTTTCCTCTTTTCTGCATATGTTCATTTCCTACTAGTTCCCTGTAGACTACATATCCCTTATAGTTAGCAGGGTGATCTTGTTTGCATAGTGCGCACTTAGCTGGAGTGCTTTTAGGTTTTTTACACTCTTTTTTATTATGTTGTTCTCCACATTTGATGCAGTAATGCGATTTAGTACAATATGTTTTACTATGGCCGTATGATTGACATCGCATGCATTGAATAATTGAGTTTCCCTTATTTGGTGCCTCGACTGCTATTTTCGTGTGACATAAGAATTCTAGGTTAAATATGTCTTTGTTGTGTTACACTGTTGGGTTTAAGAACTATGAAAAATAAAGATAAGGATTCCTTTGTTTGTCTGTGTCGAATGTTAGTTATATTGCGAACTTTATGGCCGGTGTTTTCTAGTTCCTTTGTTATATCTGTTGTGGGTATAGACTGATGGATATGTCTTATTACTACTCTATAGGCACGTTCTTCCTTTATTTGGTAAGTGTGGTAAATGATTTCTTCTTCTCGTAAATGTTTTATTAGTTTACGATATGTATCTATTGTATATGTTTGAATCTTGACAGTGTCATTTGGCAGAGTTCTGGTATAGTAGGTTTTTTCCTCCACAATTTGTGCAAAGTTATCGACCATATCTTTAAAGTTTTTGACGCTATATATGAATATTGGAGGTGGTTTTGGTATTTTTTGTTGTTTTCCTGTTTTAGTCTGCTCAGAGGATAGTATTCATTAAACCTCGTATCATAAAGGTTGTCTGTTTCAGTGTCTGCTAATTATCATTTGATAATTAAGTCAAAAATAGATAAGTGACAAAAACTGGTAAGATAAATCCAAATTACTTTTAAATTGTTTATAGTCCGGGCGCTTGGTTAGAAATCATGAAGGGCACCTAGGGACTGCTATGATTATTGGTTCTCGCTAAAATGATCCAACAAAATGCGGGTCCGCAAATACCTAACGAGGTACTGTTAATACAACAAAATAGTACCCTCTTTCAGGTAAATTATTCAAGGTCCCAAAATGAACAGATGCTGTATGCGGCATGGAAACAGACAGAAATGGAGAAGATTTACGCTACGGATAGAGTAAATCAGCTCCAACTCCAGTTAGATAACTTACAAAAATTAAATGAAAGCTAGCAATTAAAATTTGCAGATCTAGAGAAAAACTTGTCCAAAGAGAAAGAACCTAAGAATGAGGGATCTCATACTGACGAGGAGGAATTAGCTGAGGAGACAGAGTGGATAGTGAATTACGCTCATGAGATCTCAGATATCGTGAGCGTAAAAGTACAAATACTTCCGCTAAGAAAATCAAAATTGGTACCTCAATGTAAGAGATGTCAGGCATATGGACACACACAAGGTTACGTGCGAAAGAACCAAGATGTGTCCGCTGCACAGGAAAACACCTAACAGCCAAATGTGAGAAACCCAAGGACGCAAAACCTAAATGTGTCCACCATGGAGAAGGGCATCCGGCTAACCCTAGAGGCTGTATTGTGGCAAAGGAAATACAAAAAATAAAAGATAAATATAACAAGAAACAGACCTTGCCCAGAAAACCACAAAGAATGCATCCAAAACCTGTAGAAAATCCAAAACAAGAATTTAAAGCATGCCAGCAGCTGGTAAAAGTAAGAAAACTATAGTAGTCAAAAAGATCTGAAAATAGAACAAACACTACAGAAAATATTAGAGAGATTAATTAACCTGGACGAGCGTATAACCAGAATATAATATAGCACCAAAGGAGCTATATCTAAAAGACTTGGTAATGCCGGGTAGTTTACTAATAGTAAAATAGAATGCAAATGGTATCTTGAAACATCAGCAAGAACTACAAGAGATACTAGATATAGAAAAAATAGACATATGCCTCATTTCTGAAACCCATTTTACGAATGGGTCATATATTAGATTTAGGGGTTATAAAACTTATCATACTACTCACCCTGATAATGCAGCCAAAGGAGGTAGTGCAGTAATAATCACAGAAAATATTATGCACTAACAGAAAATGGGATACAGAACTAAAGAATTTCAGGCCACATCAATAAAAATTAAATGTAAAAACTATAAGGTAATCGTCACAGCGGCTTACAGTCCGCCAAGACATGCCATCAAGAAAAATCAATATATGGAGTTCTTTACTAGTCAAGGACATAGATTTATCCTTGGAGGAGACTTCAATGTAAAACATACGCATTGGGGGTCACGACTGACTACCACCAAAGGGAAAGAATTTTTAGAAGCAATGAAATATATAAAATGCGACGCAATATCAACGGGAAAGCCAACATACTGGCCTACTGACACAAATAAAATCCCAGACCTTATCGACTTCTTTGTAATCAGAAATATTTCAATAAATTACATAGAGGTAGAAGAGGTATTGGATATGAACTCGGACCATTCTCCAATTATTCTCACACTCAGTGATACTGTTATCAAAAAAGAAAGTCCCCTAGACTTGCTAACAAAAATATTGACTGGAAAAGTTTCTAGATAGACCTTGAAGAGAAGATTAACCTCTAAGTTCCATTAAGAACCGTTGATCAACTAAAGGTAGAAGTAGAATTACTCAATAAAAATGTACAACAAGCTGCTTGGAACAACAGCACGAACAGTGTCGAAAAAATAAAAGTAAATAACTACCCAAAAAACATCAGAGAAATGATAACCGAAAAAAGAAAACTGAGACGCAAGTGGCATCAGTCTAGAGCACCAGTTGATAAAACTGGATTAAATAATGCCAAACAAAAATTAAAAAGAGAAATTCAAAAAATTAAAAACGAATCGGTTAGCATCTACCTAAGTGAACTATCAAATGAAAGCGCTACTCATTACTCATTGTGGAAGGCTACCAAACAATTAAAAAGGCCAATGTTACAGAATCCACCAATTAGAAATACTAATGGTAGCTGAGCAAGAAGCAATATACAAAAGGCCAACAGGTTTGCTGACCACCTAGAAAATACTTTTCAACCAAATGAAGAACAAGAAATAATTAACTGGGAGCTCCCTGATCAAGATGAAATGGAGATTAGCCCTGTAACTCCAAAAGAAGTATATTTGGAAATTAAAAAAAAATATTTAAATCTAAATAAAGCTCCTTGATTTGATCTAATTACTTGGGAAGTGTTAAAGTAACTTCCAAGGAAAGCTATAACAAAATTAACACATCTTATAAACGCTTCCTTTAGGCTGAGGTGCGTACCAAAGTTATGGAAGGTGGCAGAAATTATAATGAAACTAAAACCAGGAAAACATCCACAAGAAGCTTCTTCATATAGGCCTATTTCACTGTTACCTGTCATGTCTAAATTATACAAAAAACTACTCTTGAAGAGACTAAAACCAATTATAGAGGAAAAAAAAACTAATTCCTAATCATCAGTTTGGGTTTAGAGCAATCCACTTAACAATAGATCAGGTGCATAGAATAACAGATATAGTAGAAAAAGCTCTGAAAGGAGGAAAGGTCTATTCCGCAATTTTCCTCTATGTAGCGCAGGCTTTTGACAAAGTGTAACATGACGGATTATATCATAAAATGAGATGCTACTTACCAAAACAATATTCTGAACTACTAGAATCATATATATCTGACAGATACTTTCGAGTTAAATATGAGAAAGCATACTTAGAATAAAGAGAAGTTAAAGCTGGGGTTCCACAAGGAAGTGTCCTGGGTCCAGTGCTATACCTTCTCTATAACAGCGATATTCCATCATTGAAACCTAACACAATTGCGACATTTGCAGACGATACATGCATTTTAGCAGTCGGACAAAATCACGAGGATACAGCAACTATGCTACAGAACTCTGTCGAACAAATTAACATCTGGACCAGGCGATGGCGTATCAAATTGAATGAAACAAAATCTATTCATGTCAATTTTACTAACAAAAGAGAACAACATATCCCAGTTAGTAGAAATAGAAACCAAATACCTTATGCAAATACTGCAAAATATTTGGGTATGACATTAGATTCCAAGCTACGTTGGAAAGTACATATTAAAAAAAAAAAGAGGAATTAGAAATTAAGTTCAGAAAGATGTACTGATTGATGGGAGAAAAATCCACTCTGTCTACTTATAACAAATTGTTATTGTATAAGCAAGTACTTAAACCGATATGGACATATTGGATATAGCTATGGGGCTATACAAAAGAAAGTAACATCCAAACTATACAACGATATCAGAATAAATTATTAAGGAACATCGTTAACGCTCCATGGTACTTCAGAAACTGTGATCTTTATCGAGACCTCCAGATAGATACGGTTATCCAGACAATAAGTAAGTTTACCGAGAGTCATGAATAAAGGCTCGTCAACCACGTGAATGTCGAGGCCATCAACCTTCTAGACAACGCCAACCAGTTAAGAAGGCTTAAGAGAACGAAGCCGTTTAAGTTAGTGCTATAAGTGAGTGAAAGTGAAAAAGCAGAGCAAAGTGCGGCTAAAGTGTACACGTTAGCTAGTAGTACTATAATCTATTAGAGCCTAAGGAATATTGCTGAATGTAACCTTAGATAAGTTTTTCGTAATATTTGTATATAGAACTAACTTGCTTATTGATCAGAGTAAATGATCAGATAGCAATAATCCTAAGATTCCTGTTGAAGTTTTACTAAATAAAAAAAGTCTGCTCAGAGCTCTAGGCGTTTGATAATACACTCTATCGATTTTGTATTTTTGTTGGTGGTGAGCTTGGAGAATTAGGATCATTATTTTGTTTTCAAAATTTACGTTTTTTGACTACTTGTTACTGAGGTTACTTGGTACTGAGTTGTAGTAAATTGGTTGGGGTTGTAGTGAAAATTGTTTTGGTTGTGGTGGAAGAGCGAATTGATTTTGTGGAATGTTTGATATAGTATTTGTGGGTTGCCAGTATATGTGGTTTTTTGCATGTTCAGATGTGTATTCTAGTGGAGTATATTGTTGTGGAGTTAAGTACATGTCCCTGAATGTTTGTTAATATAATAATATTAACTAATGTTAATGTAGTACTACAATACACACTGATTGTTTGTGTTCCGTGTGTGTTAATGACTCATTGTAGAACACAGAATTTGGTGCGCCACTGTCACTTTACTGTTTATTTTAATAACTAGAATTTTAATAACTAGATTTTAATTGTTCTTGTCAATGGTCACTTTTTGCTATCGCACTCGGCGGAATACGTCCTTACTCTACGATATTCAAGTGAACACTAAAACTTTAAAGTTAAATTAAATGTTATATAATATCTAGATCTATTAAACATAAAACTAATTTTTAATTTGTTAAGGGAATTGATGTAATTTAAATAGATACATTAGTTACACAGTTTAAAGTCTTTAAAATTGCAATAAGTCCTAAACTTGTGATATATTATCAGATATTAAATGTTTATAATCAATACTGACTTTTGTTCCTCTTTAAAGCAATGATTTTAATTTATTATCTTTTATTGACGAATAGTACGAAATTTCTACCACTAAAACAATATATTACTTTCTTTTTCTCGCCGTGACACACTGATCCTGTCTCCAACAGGAAACTTAGAGATTTGTTCCGCCTGACGGTGAAATAAACTTCTGATCTTCCTTAAAGGATCCGCCGAACGATAGGGTCTAAGAGCGCGAGTTTATCCTTGAGCAGAGCTGCGTTTGTAGTAAAATCTAATTTACTTCCTGAATAAGACCCTGGAGATATTCCATCCGGAGAGCATTAAGAAATTGTTAATTATAACTCCATTAAGTGAAGTTAAATGCATGTAAAATTATGTTGCTCTACAGGCGACCTGTTACGTTGCATGTATAGATTGGCCGATAATGGAAAACTTGATTGGAGCCTGCAGTAGTTTAGATAACCAATACAGGTAGATGTAGGTACAGAGTCAGTGAATTTAAATTTTTCATTCAAACAAAATCGAAAATTTATTAAGAGAGTATGTAACAACACATTATTACACCGTTATTAAATGGAAAGTCTAAATAAAGATCTTTCTTGACTGGCGTTGGAATAATTTTTGTTTTATTTGGCCTTCTCTTTAAATAATTAGAAATGAAATAAAACAGAAGGTTTTGAATAGTGGTCCTAACAACTTAATAATGTAGGATAAACAAAATCGTTTAAGAACTAAATTAATAAATCCCCAAAGTATATCTTAACAATATATTAATGCCATACGTTTTTTGAAAATACGGAAATGATTTCTGTTCCGGTTAATATACACTGTTTGAGAAGTCAAATTCATAACTAATTAAATATTGCCCTAGACCAGTGGTGCTCAGACTTATACTACATGGGATCTACCACATAAACTGCAAACGTCCGGAGATCGACTGCTATACCCTGTTTTTAAATCAGGAGAAGTAACTATTCAAATTTACCGCGCCGCAATGTTTGTAATTGGTCCAACCTCAGGCAAGTTTACTCCACTGTTATGAAATTTTGACACTAATGGCATTTCATAGGTTAATTAAGTTATATCAGCGACTTTTTGTGTTTTCTGCGTTATTATTTTATTTGGTAACTTTTACTTGGTATTAAAGATGTATTTGGTAACTTTTCTAGTAACTTTCTTGGGTGTGAATCTGTCTCTTTAGTTTACTCTTCCTGGTTTAAAAACAAAGCATAGTAAACTAAAACAATTTTTGAAAATAAAAAACTTGATTGCACATTTCTAGTTGATAAAAAGTTGTAATTACAGAGAGTTGTAATTAAAGTCACGTTTTTCTTATTAATTTTATTTGGATGTTAATGCATGGCACTGCATATCATCCACAAGTATTTATATATGTTATTATACAAGTTCCCATATTAATTAATGTGGTATTTTATTAATATGTATTAAAAACATTACCCTTATGGTTTTTTATTTATTTTAAATAATAAAAAAAAATTCACTAAACTTTGCCTATGCATTGACTTATGTCAACATACGTTGATTTTTTCATAATTACGTTAAATCCAGAGGTAGCTATGGAAAAATGACATTAAAACAATAATATTGCAAAGCTTTTTGCCGTTTGTACACCAATATCTCATTTTAAATGGATTCATATGATGGTACGTGATTACCGAGGGTCAAACGCAAGCATGAAGAGAGATGTTCGTCAGTTAGCCGATTACGATATTTTGATTTCACTATCTTCATTTGGAAAAATGCAGACTCACATAAGTATGTTGATCCAAATAATGCTGTGAACTACAGAGCTACTTGTCTCAAGGACGGATATTTCTCAGACGATATGAAAGACCAAAATTTCGTATCGGTCGCTCTGGATTTAAGATGTATATCCGAAATTATTTTCAGTACCTCATTTTGGACGGAAATTATCTCCATAATGAACGTAACGGATATTTCAGTGGCTATTTTTTCCACGTCTTGACATGAAAATGGATTAGACATGAATGTTACATTATCTGTCAGTTTTTTTAAAATCAGCGAAGCGTCTTTCAAACTCGCTATGAAGTACTTGCAGCTCCGTCTCGTAATAAATATAATTCAAATAAGCGGCTATCTTTTTTTCAACGATGAAAAGTTGTTTAAATCCTGGAAAAGTTGGGAATTTGCTGAACGAATGTGCCATAATTTATCTGTAAATGTTGGGTGCAGAGATAGCATCACAATTATTTCGATCATGCACGTGTCGTGAGTCAGAAAAGTCTCCGTATTTTCTCCGTGAATCGCGATCGACCATAAAAACTTTGGCGATCGACCGGTCGATCGCGATCGACTCTTTGAGCACCGCTGCCCTAGACTATGAAAAATTTTATGGTAATTTGTATAGTTTTTTGTAAGTTTACTTCCGGTAAAAGCTTTATGTAAATAAAAAAATAAAAATTATTGAAATGAAATTGTTATTGCTAAGGATCAGTCACTTTTATTGTTTGTGAAAATTATATTTTATTCGTTTATGTTTTAATTAGATACTCTTTAATAATACACTGACCAGCAAAAAAGTGGTAACTCTATAAATTTCAGAAAATAAAAATTCATTGGAAGTTTTATGTACTGTTTCATATTGTATACTTCATCTTTTATTTTTAAAAGAAAAGATGTCCATTACTGCTTGATTCCTTCTTATTCTTATAATACCGTGCACCTACAGTGTGTCGGCGAATTATCTTAAGGCCAGACGTCTGTCTTTTGCGGCATGCAAAAGATCGCCAGTGTTATTTATGCCTGTTCAGTTCTTTACGTGGCTACGGAACAGCCACGACATTTATTTGCGACCTACTCCTTTCTTGTATTCAATCTTTCTCTGGATGATTAGTTGAAGGATTGCGTATTTTTTCCTCTCAGAATATGGCCGAGGTATTCAATTTTTTTTTATTCCTTAGCATAATTTATTTAATTAGAAGGCTACAAAACAAAAAAGGGTAATATCGAAACGAATTACAAACCATAAAACTTACGAGTGAACTTGAACAAAATTGACTAGTATCGGGTATGCCTACGTTTTGCCTACGATTTGAAAGGGAAAAGGAACAAATTTTGAATAAAAACTTGAGGACTACGTTTATATTTTTCAAGAAGCATGTTTTAAAGTTCTGCAAGACTTTCTGGCTAGCCTGGTTGACTTCTAACCCTAAGATGAAGTTCATCCCAAGGGTATATATATAGTTCAGCTCAACAGGCCTCAAAGGCCCAAGGCTTCAACGGTTTTCTTCCATTTCTTTCTATCTTGTGCTAAGTTTTTCCAATCTTGTACCCGCAGTGACTTCAGATCTTCTTTTGCCGACTCCAGCCATTTTCTTCGGGGGCGGCCTCTTTTTTTTGTACCAGCCTCCGTGTTTATTAATTCATTGGGAACTCTTCCTTCCTTCATTCTTGCTATATGTCCGAGCCATCTTAATCTTTGAATTTTAGTGAGTCTTGTTATTTTTGGTTGCCCATATATTTGCATTATTTCTTCATTCGTTCTTCTTTGCCAGATGTTCCCCTCTTTTACACCTCCGTATATCCTTCTAAGAATTTTTCGTTGCCATCTATCTAATTTTACTTTCATATCTTTATTTAGTGTCCAGGTCTCGCTAGCATAGAATACTGTAGGTCGGATAACTGTTGTATATATTCGTTTTCATGCTGTTCTGGATATTATCTTTGACCTCAGTATCTTAGTCAGGTTCCCAGCACTCTTATTACCTTTGGCCATTCTTTTTATGATTTCTTGGTTCTCTTCGTTCCTATTTGTTAGTGTTACTCCCAAGTAATCGAGTTGGCTAACAACTTCAAAGTTATATTCTTCACTTGGCCTTTGTATCTTAAAGGACTGTCCTAGATGATTTTCGTTTGCCCTCACCACCATATATTTTGTTTTTTCTTCGTTTATTTCTAAACCATATTCCCTGGCTATATTCTCTATTCTAGTAAAGATTTCTCTTAATTCTGCAGGTCTCCTTTGTAAATAAGGTAACATCATCTGCATATGCTACGCATTGATGCCTGTGATGATATATTGTGCCTCTAGTGTAGATGTTACATTCTCGTAAAATCTTCTCTAAGATCAAATTGAAAAAATCTGTTGATAAAGGGTCACCTTGTCGCAGACCTCTAACATGACTTTACTTTTAGTATCAGTGAGTATGCATTTAGTCAGTCTTACTATTTTTGGTGGAAATTTAAAATATTCTAGTGCTTCATATACTTTATTTCTTTTTATAGTATCATCAAGGGTGTTCGATGATATTTAGATCAGGGTTGAAAAATAATTCTTTAGAAGCAATCAAGTGACCACGGGTTATTCTTAAAAATATAAGATAGAAATAACTATATTTAGATATAATCAGTTCAGATAATTTTATTTTTTTTTGCTTATAAATAGGATAGTTAAAATAATTTCTAGAGGGTAGCTGAAGTTTTGTGAAGTTTCGATGCAATAAGCATATATTTTACCAGAACTTTTTAACCGCAATTATGAAGACATTTTTTGGGTAGCTGCTAGTTATAACGTTTCAATGTTTATGTTGGTAATTGCTTTTATTGCAGCTTTATCAGCAGATTGATTGTTAAAACTCATGGAATCAAATCAAATCCAAATTGGTATTATTATCTGTTCTTACCAGATATGCTAATGCTAGTGAACCGTATTCACTTTATTGATTTTTCAAGTTCAATTTTTTACCACAAAGATAATTATACTCTCGTCGTCCTCTTCTAGGACTAACTATATTATTAAAATTGACCTCTAAAAAGTACAATGACAGCAAAACTATGAGATTAAGTCTAAGATAATCCTTTCAAGATCCAGTTAACGTTAACTTTTAATATTATATCTTATCTACAGATTGCTCTAAAACTGAGGTATGATTCGGATGCTCTGCAACAACCACAAATAAAACTCTTAAAAGGTATCGCTTTGTAACATTCGTTAATAAATAAAGTATTAAATACTATTTTTAATTAATTTCTCAAAAGAATTTCGTTAAAATATGAAGGTTTAATTAAACTTTACATCGACAATACCAAATTATAATTCAGGATGGTAACTAGGCTACTACCAACCCTCTTCATCTACTCTATTCAAAATAAATACCGGCACAATGTAGGGCATGCCATCCATAATGTGCTAATTGTGATTTCTGACAGTGGGGATTAACAATTAGATCAGAAACAAAATCAGAGGAACAAAACAAACATAATCGAGGAAATTTAGAATAACTATGACTTAATCAATCTAAATGAGAAGGTTAAAGAAAACATATTTTTTTACCTTTAGATAAAACTAGAAACACCATAATTAAGACTGAAAAAAACTAAAATTCTGGAAAGACCACATCGCAGAGGCTGTTTAAAGATGAAAGAGAAGAAATAGAGCACACCAGATCGTTCACAAAAATAGAAAAAGGATCGGAACTGACAAAGGAAAAAGTATTATATGCGCAAAAAACCACTTTAAATGGAAAAAGTCCTGGGCCAGATGAATTATTACTTATTGATATTCATAAATTTATGCAAGGAAAAATTTAGGGATTGGGAAGTGTAGGAAGGTGAAGAATTTCATTGTCCCGCAATTTACGAAAATGGTATAAATACTCAAATTCTTCAGGGCAGGTCACATCTTAGATCAGAATTGCCACGATGGATGCCTACCTCCGAAATGTTCGGTTGCCGCTAAACTAACACAAAAAGTAGAAGAATCAGTTATAAATTGCAAACTTTACTCCTTTGCAGTCTAACACATCCTCGTAAAATAAGTAAAAAAATATTATCTTACATGTGAAAGTTAATATAAAATATTAAATGGTATATCCATAAATTAAAAAATAATATGTATGTAATATTATAAATAAAATATTACGAGAATATTGGAATAATTTGTAATATAATATTGTATTATGCAACCATCGTAGAAACTTATCCCTCCTTAGCTACATAGAAAGACATAATTTGGGGTGAGATTTGCATATTCATTTCATTTATTGTTTTAAAACCACTAGTATTACTGTCTGGTTAATGCTTGTAAATAATCAAGGAATAAGTGGTTCTCGGCGTCTCGACGTCGGCGTGGGCTTACATTTAATGATAACCTCGTCAAAATTTCTTTTGGATTCGGACCAAATTATGTTAGTAGGACATAAATTATTACGATAAGAAAATGTATTGTAGTATAATATGGATTTTAAGATACGAAACATTTTCCCCCTCGAACGTTAGTAACTCCACTCTAGAATAAATCACATAAGTATCTATCTGGGATAGATATACACTGCCCGCAAAATTAACCGGACACTAAGTTTATTTTAAGTAAAAATAAAAAGTATTAGAAAAACTTAAAATTCCAATAACTGTTGTATGTACAATAGCACATCATAATATAAAAATTAAATTATAAAATATTCAATATTTTAACAACAAATAAAAATTAACATTTTTTTATTCTGATTAAGATTTTTTTTAAATCCAAATCATAGAATATTTGTTACGTATGGATATTAAAATCATTCCTCCTTCATATTTACTCCTTAATCTCAACTTACATCCTTTCTGGCAAAGACTTGATCAAAGTAGCAATCTTGTATTGCATTATTTGTTCCCTATAAGTTGTTCCACAATACTCCATGTGGTTTAGATCTGAACTTTCTGGAGGCCAGGCTAGTACCTAAATACCAACATCTGTAAAGTATTGTAATGTTACCCCAGCTATACGCCAAGGTATACAGATTGGGAAATAGCCAATTAAAAGACCAAACAGAATTAGATGGACTATAAATAAGTTTTGACCAAATAGTCTCTAGGGACAGATGGCATATATTAAAAACTGTTGCATATGGGATAAGAGGTATTAATACCACATATATGCAAGCTCCTTAAATTCAGTTTAGCATGGGAGGTCGTACCGGAAATATGGCAAAAGGTAAAAGTCATATACTTTCCTAAGGTAGATAAAGTATAATACCTAACACCAAAGTCATATAAACTGATAAGCCTATATTCTTTTCTATTAAAAACGCTGGAAAGGCGTCTTGATAGGTACATCAGAGACGAAATGCCAAAAGATAATCCTCTAAGCAATCATCAATATGCATACCAACCTGGTAAATCTACGGACTCTGCGTTGGATAATTTAAATAGGCTTATCTCAAAGTCAATGAAAGCCAAAGAAATAGCAATGGCCGCTTTTTAAGATAAAGAAGGGGCATTTAATAATATTACTACTAGCTCTTCGATAGGGGCTATAAGTAGAAGAGGCGCATCTGCGGTAATATGCAGATGGATAAGAGCATCTTTGGAGAATAGGATAGTAATACCCACTCTAGTTAAACTAACCATCAAAGCAAAAGTAGGTGGAGGCTATCCACAAGCAGAAGTTCTGTTCACAGAAGACTTTTATTGTCTAGGACATGCTGACGATATAGCAATCGTTGTCAGAGACAGGTTTCCCAGATGGTGTCTAAGAGAATGCTAGTTGACGACTGATGTAAACAGGAGAGACTGATAGTCAATGCTCAGAAAACCTAAATCGTTAACTTCACCAAAAAAACAGCACTACAAGGCCTAAAACCACTGGTGCTGGGAGGAACAGAGATTTTATTTGTCAAAGAAATAAAATACCCTGGGGTGTATTTTGATCATAGGCATGGACTCATTTTGAGTCTTAAATAATTTTAAACTGTTTGTCCTTGTAAAGTGTAGTGTTATGTATAATTTTATGTTTATGACATTCTGTGATTGTTGAAGAGGCCAAAATTCACGAAGTAATTCTAAAACGTTAATCATATAAAAACTTTTATCAACCATTATCTTCGAGTTTTTTATCGAAGGTAATTAATTTCGTTAGTTAAAAAAAAACGTTTCTTGGCTTATTTCAGATGCCCCTGAAGATGCTCTAGATAGCGAAAGTACTTGAGCAAGATTTAATTCATAAAACTGTGCTCGATATCTGCCTTTCATTTGATCAACGTTTATTACTGTTTACTCGCACACGCTAAGGAAGTTTCTGCCAGTCATCTGGCTGACGTATATAATACGTTTATAATGACGTTTATAATATATTTCACCATCTTTGTAATGCAAAGCTCTGATATCATTTACGGTAGAGTCTCCAGCTCTTTTTCCCGGCCTAAAAGAATCATAATTGCAAACCTTCTTATAGTCTTTGAAAAACATGTAGTCCAAATAATGCACATTATATGGTTATCTTGGTCTGGCCTCGGCCATTTTAGTTATTCGACAGGACATTGATTGGTGGTCTGAATTTTTTCTCTGCCGTAGAATGTACACTGTCGACCTCCATCATTGTGTGTCATTTTTCAAGTATTATTTGCTCTATTTTCACATTTTCGGTCTTAGAGAGGTTTGCCAAAGCAGACGCCACGACTTTGTTTCTGTTTTGATAGGAACATCCGTCTAAAATTAATATAAACTTTTTATATGGCATTTGCTTTTTTAAGAAATCTACGATGCAGCTTGTGAATTCATTGGACGTCACTACACCATTCGCCTCATGCCATATGTATAGGTGTATATCTTGTGTGTTGTTTAGGTATATAGAAAAATTGTGCACTTGAAATTTTTGCTTATAGTATTGAACAGAAATTAATATTTTTGGACACAGTAGGACGCTTTGTACATCCATAATAATAACCAATATGTCTGAGAAGACCGTCAAGCTTAGAGCAGCTGATTTAGCAACCATAGCTTCATTCTTTTTCAGAATGTAAAGTTTGTAATCTTCTTCGGATGTTTGTCCTTCTTTGTAGGAAACACACACATCGCACTGGTCTTTCCGAGGTTTGAAGAAGGAAACCTTTTCTGATTCCAATACCATATAGAAGACCCTTTTGCTAGCTTTTGGTTTCGTGTGTCTTGACACCAAATAAGATAGATCCGGAGCATCTGAGCCTTACTCTCGAAGGTATCTTCAACGTACATCCTGTTAGTGTATGTCCGACAGTAGTGACTGCTTACTTTTGTTAATAAATTTAACCACTCCTTGACATATTGCTGCTTTTTTGCATTATTAATCAGAGTCGTTATTGTCTTGGTAGTTCGCTTTTGACGTCTAGTTCTTAGGTTTTGGTTTGTCCTATTTGCAGTTTGTTCCGCCTGAATTGTCTTGATCCATTCCGTGATGGTTTCAGCTTGCAAGTCTAACGTGTTCATTATACAGTTTTTACAGACTCTTATAGGTATATTTTCATCGTCTTGAAGAAAATAGTCGAATGCTAAATTTTTATGCTGATTATCAGGGACACACTCTTTACGTCGTCTGATCACGGAGCGCATGCGGATAAGATTTTTGAGGTAGGCTTTCTTTGCAACCAGAAATACTTTGAAATTGCCGTCTGTCTTCTGATATCAAACTACAGACAAAATTCCTATCATACTTAGCGGTTGCAGAATGTAAGCATTACTTTTTTTTAAACCTTTCTGTATGCAGGTCATAGTAAGATTTGGATTTACTGTTGTCGTCAGCAATGCATTTCCTTTTACGGCTGTTGTATTTTTGACCTAGAACACCTCGAGTCTTATTTTTATTTTGATTTTTGGAAACATTCTCAGTTTCGGAAATCTCGGAGCTGCTACTATTGTCAATATCGAAGTTTTCAGGTACCTCAGATGGATCGTTCGGTAAAAATAGACCACTGACTTCATCCAAGTAACAGTTGTTCAAGTCGACAATTTCTCTAACATCTACGAGTTTGAGAATGCCAGTCTCTGCATCTAAAATGAATTCACCTGTAGGTGAACTCCAAAACTTCCGATTCTTCACAAGTAAATACATCAATCTGATCACCACAATGAACCTCATTTGTTGTTTTTCCAAAAGGAGCATACTTGGAAAGAGACGTTTTCATAGCAACTAGATCCAATTCATCAGCTGTTAATGTTTAACAATGTGCCGGCAACGCAAAAAAGCCTCATTACAGTTTTATAGTACCTTAGGGAGAACATCGAACGTTTAGATTTAGTACCCCACTACCAATGCACACAAAAAAGGATAAATTTAAGGTTAGTTTTGCGATGTCCTTTTATATAGGTGCTTACTTAGTTTTATGAGGAAAACAATAGATAGTACTTACCATTATAATGTATTATAACACTGATTTTTGTGTGAAAAATTCGTAGTTTTGACAAGCTTCTAATTATTTTAACACAGTTTTTCACTACGAGAACACATTTCTTGCATCGTGCACGTAGGTATGAAGAACTGTCAAATCCTTTATGTGTTATTTCAAATACACAACGGATCTTCCTAGAACGACTGTAACACATAAAAGATGAGGAAGTGCAAGTTCTAGGTCGAATTTCACAAAACGGATAATACCAATCGAGAGAGCGGCAAAAATGGAATCGAACTGACAAATAAAAAAAAATTGCAAAAATACTCATAACGGATTTGGCATCCCTCTTCTTCTTCTTCTGGTTCCTATCCGTTTCGGATGTTGGAAATCATATTGGCAATCATGACTTTGCTCGATGCGGCTCGAAACAGCTCCGTTGAGGTTTTCTTAAACCATGTTCTTAAATTCCGCAGCCATGATATTCTCCTTCTACCGGGTCCTCGCTTACCTTTGACTTTACCTTGCAATATAGACTGCAGCAGGGAGTAACGGTGCTGATTTCTCATAACGTGTCCCAGATATTGCAATTTTATGCGTTTGATCGTAAACACAATGGCATGGCTCATGGCATCCCTCATGACGATATATATATATATATATATATATATATATATATAAAGAACTTATTGTTATATAATGATAAGTCTCAAAATGGTGATCGGGAGTAAATCAGTGTTAAAGTCTAAATAAAAATTATAAAATCCAAAACATATTTATTCTACATTGGCCTTGTTTAATTTAAACAAGTATGTAATAATTTATAGTACAAACTACAAAGAATAATAAAATTTTATGCTCAAAAACACACAATTACCATTTTTTATGTGGCTTGTCATATTATGACAAAAAGAAAAATAACACACTTTTTTGATATTCATGAACCATCTATAATTATGTTACTTTAGCAATCTGATGATACGTGCGTGTGGCTGCTAACGACGAAATAATGGGTAATTTTTTTAAATTTCCTTTCTTTAACCATTTGCAACACAAGGCGGGACAGTTGTCAGTAAACAGCAGTTTATCAATGCCTTATTACGTAAAAACCTTAAACCAGCACTTCCTATTTCATCACTACCTCTTTTAGTTGTGTCTTCCGTCCATACAAACATGTACCTCTTTCCAGAACTACAGTTATGTACACCAACATTATAACGCCATACTTTTCTGCAGTAAAAAGCTACTCCTGTAGTCAGCTTCGGTACTGGCAGGGCCCGTTATAAATTAAATGTTACAACTAATTTTTTATCATTAGTTTTTGCATCAGCAGTTTCCGTTTTTATCAAGTCCTGCAAGTGTCGTATTTTGGCAACTGAAAACCTACGGTACCAAAGATTTTTCTATATGTCGATGCAGAAACAGATGGTATACCCTTACCTTCACACCATGGAACATAAAACTTTTGATACAAACGAGTTACTGACATATCACTATTTAAATAAAGCTTTCCCAGAATATCAGATCGACTATAGTGAGTCTGATACTTAGCAATAAAATTATAAAATTAATATGGTCCTTAATATACTGAATAGCTTCATCGCTTATTCTGTTTAGTTTATTATAATGTTTTCGACAACCATCAAACATACATGCATATATAAAACACATGTACTGGAAGGTGTATATTAATAAAGATCACGGAGTATGCAGTTGAAAAATACTATTTATTTCTATGTACATATATGTATATATTTAAATATTTTATAAACTTGTTTTAAAAAAATCAGTAACTTTCTTCTGCTTCTTAATATTAAGTGAATTTTTAAAAGTTATATCTCTCCATTTTTTAAAAACCAAGACATCTATTGAAGATAACCCAGGTTGTTGTTCAATACACTTCAATGCCTCCCCATTGCAGCCCTGGCTTCGCTTTTCCTCTCCGTCAACATCATCATTATCAATCTCCTTATTTTCATAGGGCTCTTCATGGGTTGCTAGTATAACTATTTCATCGTCTGTCAAAAATTCGTTTTCAAGTTTCTCGTGACAGTTCCTCCATTCTTCAATATCTTCGGCCTGCAATTGGATATTTTCGGAGAACTTTTGGAGATCTTGAAGAATGGTGGTAGAATTATTTTCTTCGTGTGATTTTTGACACTCAATAAGTTCCTCAATGTTGGCTCAAAGTTTTCGCCAAGACTTAACGAAAGTAGAAACAGGAATTTGTTGGAAGGCAGAAGCTATTATGTAAATTACGTACTTTAAGTTAATTATTTTGAAGATATCAATAATATTGAGATCTTTACTTTCTACGTGTTGTAAAATTTCGAACAGTAATTTACGTCTGTATCGTCTTTTCAAGCTTTTAATCACCCCTTGATCCATCGGTTGCACCAAGCTTGTCACAGGAAAAAGAAGATAATTTTTATGTTATCTGTCTCACATTTTAGGTTTCCAGGATTAGTTGGAGCATTATCCAGAAGTAGGATTCGGAACAAATTCACGCTCAAATCATTCTTTGAATAGATCAGCGCTCATCCATGCTGATTTTTGTAATCTGTAGAATACGGTCAGGGACGATGGATGTAGATTTTTAAGTGCACGCGGTTTAGCGGACTTACCAATAATGAAAAGAGGAATTTTGTGTGTTCCTGCTGCATTTGAACAAACAGCAACTATAATGCACTCCTTATTCTTTTTAAATCCAGAAGCCGATTTTTCATGACTTCCCAACCATGTTTTTTCTGGAAGCATTTTAAAATTAAGACCCGTCTCATTCATGCTAAATACTTGTTTGGGTTTTAATTTTTCCATTTTTATAATTTCTGCAAACTTGGAGGTAAAATCAGTTGCACCTGAAGCGTCCACGGACATTTTTTCTCCTCTTACGTGTGCATAATTAACTCCGTGACGTGCCTTCCAGCGAGTCAGCCAACCTTCATTTGCAATAAATTCGCCTCCGTCTATAATTTTGCTGTGTATAAATAAAGCCTTTTCCCTTAGAATTGAGTCGCTAATAGGTGTGTCCCTTCGCCGTTGTTGAATGGACCACAACCAAAGAGCTTCATCTACTATCTCGAATTTCATTTTTTTTAGTGCATCTAGTTTTTAGATTTTTATCTGATTCCATTTGAGCGCAGAAATCCTCGATTGAACGCTGATCCTTTCGTCAGTCATTCACTTTACTTTTCCCCATTTAACTTTGAACACATTTTTTTATCGATTCAACCTAAGCACACTTAGACATTTTTGCATCGTCACAACACGTTTATGCTTTTCACTCATTTTCACACAAGACGAATTCAATCCTCCTCGAAAGCAAAAACAGAACTGACAACTAGGGGCGAGAGACGATCATCAAGTGGCGCTTGATGATCGTCTCGTAGGTTTCGAAAAACGACGGCCGGTTAATGTGGGACCGGTTAACAGGAAGTCTAAAGTACATTCATTTAGCACATTCCCATCAGTAAATATGAGCACGTGTTGATATTCGCCGTCTCATTCGTCAAGAGGCTATTAAATATAATTTATTACCTTAAGCCAGACATATTCTCATGTTACAGATCCAAACTTGCCAGCATTTTAAATTTAAATTGTATCGTGTTGACTTTCAAGTTAATATATTGTGTTACATTTATGTTCTTAGTTATTGTTAAGTTATTTACTGGTCGTGTTATTTTTTAGAGTTTAGTTTCATTGTGATATTATGATTAAAGTTCAAGAAATTCTTACACTTACACTTAACAGTTTCAAAAGTAAATATTTTTAAAATCATATGATACACATCAGTACGACCCTGTTTGGCTTTCACGTGCTTATATTGACAATTGGGAATTTGTAAAGTGAAACATATTTATAGCTTATGTTGAAAAACCTATCATTAATACCAAAATTATAAAATTCGATACTTTATACTTAATTTTGGAGAAATTACTATCTTTACATCACCCAAAATATTTTTTAATGTTTACTCCTAATTTAATTTAAATGTACTATATTATTAATAAAATTTAATTAAGCACAGTCCTTTAGCTTTTATGGAAGCGTAAAAGAGTGTCTGGGTCTATTGCCCACCCATTGCTTACTTACGTTTCGAGAACACGGCCAAAAAGCCACAATTTCAGTTTAATCTAGCATTCCGTTTCCATTTCGTTTTAGCGACAAAAGCTGAACGCTCTAATATTTAGAAGCCCGCTGTGAGGAGTTCGAAGCTGTATAATTTATTATTAAAATAATGCAAATTAAACTCACTCATTCTACACTAGCGAGCGACAAACAAATAATCTACATAGATATAAAGAAAACTTGTTAACAGTATGTAATAAACAAAATAGTAGCGAATGAGTAAAGGTGTCTAAATCTAACGAGCCACTGTTCGTGTATGTAAAAATTGTTAGGTCAAATTTAACGACTTAATCTATTGCGTTTGTAAAATTTAGTGATCTGAGTCATTTTATCATTTCAATATGTAGGTAATTGTTGAAAATTTTATGTAATTTTCGATTTAATGTATATAAACATATGTATAGATATGGCGGTGTCTCCAACAATAGAGCCACTTTGCCTAAAATGGCACGAGGAAGTTCCGTCAGTGTTCGAATCTAATCAAGATATTGATAATAATATTTCGGAGCATAGTTTACATGATACTAATATTAAATAATCTTTCAATGACACAGAAGAAAACGAAGTTTCTGTTGGCAATATTCCTAGAATTCACAAGGAAACTAAGTTCCTGTAGTTGGCTGTATACCATATATTAAATTTTTTTTAATAAAATCCTTTATAAAAAGGTATACAAAAACCCAGTCGGGCTATGTTAAATAGACAAAACGTTTTCGGAATAAATATTCCATCATCAGTGTCAGGTTAATACATGAATGTAGCCACTAAATATGGGGGTAAAAACCCTTTAAAAATTACTAATTGAAATTTAGTTTACATTATTTTTTGTATAAAATTAAGATGGTAAAGTTACCGTTGGATTGGTAACATGGCGACATATGACTCTACATTAAGTTGCAAGTCCTGAGACGGTATGTCTACGAGGACTTTATGAAAGCAACTCTCAACTCAACTCTCTTCAGTTAAGTCCATTTTCGGGTTATGGTCTTGGAAAATATTTATCTTCGGTGTCTTGCCTTGAAAAAGGCAAGATATTTCTTACATGACAATTCGTCGAAATAAAAACACCAAGTTCGGTTGAAACAATTCTCAGTCACAGAGTATGGAAAATAAATGCAGGAAGCAGACCCCCGAGAGCACTAAGCTCTCGGAGACTCCGTGAGGGACTGACCTGGCTGACCTGAAAATCCCCAATATTTATATGCGCTATTCGAGCGATACATAGGTATTTCCAGGTTAAAAGCGAATGGAAAAATTCGAGGCGGGGCGATGCGCATCGAAATGCGTACTAGTTCACAGACTATGGCATTCGATGACACTACAAGCATGGCAAAAACTCCTTTAAAATGCTTGAGTTGGAGAAGTGGAGAACATCAAAAACTGGGTAAGAAATGGAAGAGTAGAATGGAAGCCTATAGAGCTTGTTGAACTGAAAGCATCTATAGGTTTCTAATACTTTGCAGTATTCACAGAAGTAATAGACTGTAGAAAACCTGTGGGGATCCGACGAGGTTGGTATTGAAAAATTCCGATTGATCATGAACGTTTTAAGATTTAAGTTCATTATAGCAATGATTGATAAAAAAGGACACAATTGTCATGGGCTGCTTTTGGTAAGTTGAGCTTCATTTTATAAGACAGAAAAATCCCAATACACTTAAAACGAAAAATCTATGACACTTGTATACTACCAGTTGCAACTTATGTATTGGAAACTATGGTAATAACAAGAAAAATGGCAGAAAAATTTAGAGTAACTCAACGGGCCATGGAGAGGGCCATGTTAAATATATATAAGCCTCAGAGACAAAATACCTAACACCGAAATACGTCGAAGAACTAAAGTAACCGGCAAAAATAGCGACATTAAGATGGCAATGGGTAGCACATATAGCAAGACAGGACACCAACAGATGGTCTCATAAAGTGACATTCTGGAGACCTCGAGAAAATAAAAGAAGCGTGGGAAGACCCAAAAAGAGATGGATAGACGATATAACAGCTGTAGCTGGAAAGCAGTAGATGAGAATTACAAAAGATAGAAAAGCGTGGAAGCAATTGGAGGGGGCCTATGTCCAACAATGGATAAATGAAGGCTAAAGAAGAAGAAGAAGAAGATACAAATGATTAATTGATTGATTTAAATATCGCACTACCAGAAATGAAAGAAAAAAAAACGACAAAATTGCAGCAATTCGTGACATTTTTACAATGTTAGTGAACAAGTGACAGAAATCCTATGGTTCAGGACACAACCTTACCATTAAGGAGAAATTACAAGGCTTTCGTGACCGATGCGTGCAATACATACCGAGTAATCCTAATAAATATGGTGTAAAAATCTACGCACTTATGGATTCCCAGGTTTACTATCTATATTATTTCGAAATATATGCAAGATTTTAACCTAAAGGCCTCTTTCGATTGATCAATTTACCGTCGGATGTTGTACTTACTGCGACTTTGCTAACCTATTTATCAGACAGTACGAAACGGGTCTGTTGATAACTGGTTCACCAGTTTTTCATTAATGGATAAGTTACGACGTATAAACCTTTCTTACGTTGGCACGTTAAAAAAAAATTAAGTAGAAATTCCTCCGAATTCCTTCCAGATGAGAGCTAATAATAGTAGCTTGTTTGCCTTCAAAAATTCACTTTGGTTTCTTACTGTCCCAGAAAAGAAAAATGTGTAAGTTTGGCTTTAAGAATACATGAAGATTCCACTATTAATCTCGAAACAGGAGATTGTTGTTGGTCGTTGGCCCATGGGGGTAGTTTTCGCTATGCTCAATACAAGTGGAATCAATGCTGAGGTAATATGTTTTGAAAATGATCAAAATGTAATTCGAAGAAAAAATTTTTTTAAAAGATTTGTCACATGCATTAGTTTTACCTCATATGGTTCGACAAAGTTTAGAAACATAAGAAATTTATATCTGCCTGCAACAACGTCTAAAACAATTTGCCCCATTAGAATAAGAAGAACAGTAAACGAAAAATGAACATGTCGGAAAACGCAAGAGAGGTCACAAATGCATTGGATAAAGACGTTCGACTAAGTATAACTGCAAAAAATGTAAGAAATCCATTTGTCTGATTCAAATAGATAGCCTTTGCTATATTTTTAGTCAGATATACAGAATCACCACAAGATGATATAAATGTTAAAATAAATGATATAAATAAAAAAGTTAGGTAAATAGTTTTTGCGTTAATGATTTTTATGTGAATGTATTTTTTAGTATTTTTATGTACTTACATACATGAATGACATGTATTAAATGCACAGTATTAAAATAAGTTTTTGTTATTTACAATAAGAGGAGTAAACAGCCGCGTAATCAATTTGATCCACTGCGCCCATTTCTTTTGGTTTGAAGATTGCTCCTGACGGAAGGTTAAACAAACTTTTAAGCATTTTCTTATTTTAAATTATTTCAGATAACTCTAATAAAATTTTTCAGTTATGATTTTTTTTAACATAATAAATTATATTTTTTATTCTCTATCTTTCCCTTATTGTAAGTTTTACCCTTAGATATTAATCATACCATATATCCGTCCTACTGATAACACCTCACGTTTTATTGTCCACGTTTCAAATTTACATGGCATTTTATCGAGCCATTCCGAATAGTTACGATAGCAGGAACGGTGATAATGACATTATTTGTGATATTACTCTCTTATCGATTGGCAGTGAAAAATTATCACCTATAGCCTCTTAAAAGGAATAAGCACAAAAATTTGCTGAAGTTTAAGGTAGTTTTAACATGGTGCATTGAGTTGTTTTAATTTATAGTAGGCTTAATAAAACAAAATTTTGTATTTTTTTGGAGAAAAATATATAAAATGCAAAGTTGGTGTTATGTTATTTTTTTACACATAGAAATAAATTACAAACTATTTTTAAAAATTAAGAAATGTGACACTTAGTGCATCTAAATTCAGTCAGTCAGTTAGTAAAAAGTTCAGTCATATCTGAGACCCAAGGTATCAACTGGATTGAACAGATATGAGCAAGCAATAACGAAATAAATATCTACAAATTAACTGAGAATATATCACAGAAGAATCCTCACTGGATGAGAAAATAACATACACAATATTCTAAAAAGGTTAATGTAGGAGCTGGAACTATTGTAAATTATATTATAGGTTTTCTTTTTATTGCTGGCAGTTTGAATGTCAATAGTTATTTAGTACTTCTCTAAAATAATGTCATACCAACTTTGACCAACTTATATCTTGATCCAGCAATCCTAAAAGTTCGGGCAAATATGATATATTTATGGCAAGATCAAATGGCCATTACGATCTCCTGATCAGACGCCATTAGACTTCTTCTTCTGGGGATGAGTCAAAAATATTATATACAAATCTAAACTCCTCGACTTAGCCAACTTTTTTTTTCATCTTTTCTAAAGGTGGGTGGTAAAACTTCGCAAAACATAACTCGTTCCTAGATAGGCAGAACTTCTTTTTAGCCTCGTTTATGTAGGATTCCTCTTACGTGGCCAGGATAATATCCGACACTGCACACAGGAGTTGTTCGGACACCATCGCCTTCAATACCAGAGACCTACTTGCTTATAAAACACCTTTCTCATCCATGAGTTACTGGCCGGATTGCCCTGGTAGGCACAGCATTTACCCGACCTCTCATTTACGCGCAATTCTCACGCATTAGCAGTTTCTCACTACGACTAAATCCTTCTCTCTCTCTCTCTCTCTCTCTGTGTTCACTTCACGTTTTGCCTTATCTTCTTTATTATTTCTGGCCCCCCTGCGTCCGTTCGAGTCGCCTTTCTTCTTGTTCCTTTCTCTTCAACGTCTTCTTCATATATATCTCAACTCCTTAGATGGCCTAAGCATCTCCTTCGCCCATTCTGTGACTAATTGCACCCTACTTATTAGCTCCCTCTCTCTCTCTCTCTCAATCAGACTCCTCTTGGCTTTGTGTGTTGTGTGTCAGAGTCTCCGATATTTCACAATACAAGCATTGGTAATGTTCTCTCTTTTTAAATCCTTTCCCAATATAGAGGTATGTCCTGAAACAACTATGTCCTGTGAGCATCTGCGGCAGAAAGTAATGGACCTCTATCTTTAAACATTTTGTTGCTGTTTTTAGTTTTTCTCTCATATACTCTCCTTATTCCCTTATTTCTTCATACACCTAGGGATCTGTATGTAAATGCCACCCACAACAGACTCTTCTTATTTCTGTCTCGGGTAAACTGCCTTTTATAAGAATTTGTTAAAACTGCAGTACCCTGTGGGCGTAGAGGACGATCGATTGCACAATATTTTAAAAGATCCTGCTCTTCTCAGTTTTGGGCCCTTCGATGTTGGCCATAATACCCCCAACGCGGCAGATATCACTGACGGTTAAAGGTAACATCGTATCACCTTCACCATCTCCTTCACCGTGATGTGCACCAAGCTGATCTTTATTTTCTACCACTAGAAGTCTTCTGACTATGTCGTCATCCACCTCTAAATAACAAATTCTACTTTCTTCCCTGTTTGTTTTTTATTTTTTCAACTACTTTACATGCTTCCTCCCTACTTACAAATATCTCCACCGATTTGACGATGTCCCTTGCTGTGGTTAGATCATTAATGTCTGCCAGCATTAACCCCTTCTTCACTCTTACACCTTTTGCCTCGACCCTTGTTGTAGATGCTTGTCTTGATACCTACTATTAAATTCTTGACTTACTTTGCCATTTTACTGCCTCCATCTAATTCCAGGACCAGATCATTTTATGATTTGTCTAACCTTGTTATCATCTCTTTTTTTATAGCTACTATTAGCATTTCTTTACACGTTTTGTCGTATATCTTCGCCCTTGTCTTCTTTCCTCTTGCTGCCCACTCTAGCACTTTTCTTGATTTATTCACTCCTAGTGCTGCTAGTGGTGTTATCCCTCTCTTTTTGCTATCTACTGGTTCCATACGGTTGAATAGCTTTCTAGCTCTTGCCAGAAATTTAACAGCCATTGGTTCTTCTCCTCTCCTTAGTTTCAGCTTATTGACAGTTTTTGTATGTCCTCTTTTTCTCATTTTCGTCTACTATATTTGTTATTTGGGACGTAGTCACAATTCATCCGGTATTATCTTCTTCAACGTATAATATGTAGAGGTCTGGGTAGTACTAAATGCCCCCTTTAGTCTTGCGTCATTAGCATTCTCTGTTACTAAGATTACCACATTATTTGGTGCCTTTAAAATTTATTCTTCGCAGATGGTTACCTTATCGTAAACCTCCTCTGGCCATTATTGATCAAATACTTTAATTATTTTCTCTGTTTTGGCCGCCTGTAGTTTCTTATGTAATTCCTGCAGCTTCTTTTTAATTCTGGATCATCTTTATCATTTACTTCTACCTGTGTCTCTACGCACCTCTTAGTTATCCCCAAAGTTGGAGGTGGTTGATGAAAATGGTTATCGAGTTTTATTATTTCACTTGATACATTTTTGTCATTTGTTTTGGTTTTTTTTTTCTTCAACTGCAGCCTAGGTTTTTTGGCTGAAGTTTTCTTCGGCAGATCGTATAATTACGTCTTCTAAGGATATTTTTCCGGTTGTTTTGGTCAAAGTTAGTTAAAGTTCACCAGTATCCATGGGTATATTTTTATTTAAAATTGTAGGTATATTTTGTGTCACCACAGTTTGTGCTGTATTATTGTAAGAAGGGTTAGAAGATAAACTGGTTGGACAATTAGCTGCCTGGTGTTCGGTTAATTTACCTTTAAAACATATGTTGTTTTGGGCTATGAATATTCAGTACGATGTTTGGTCGATTAGAAAACAGTGAAGTAGTATAAGATTTTCTGGAACAGGTAAAATGAAATTATTTTTTTTTCGAAAACTGTGTGTGCGACTGAAAGCAGAATTGGTTACTCCTATGCGAATCTATAAAAAGTTAGAAAAGAAGATTAGTGAGGCTCAATTCGGGTTCCTAAATGGAATGAGTACTCGAGAAGGACTATTTGTCGTTAACATATTGATTCAGCGTCGTTAGGTAAACATTCACTTACACTTGTGCTTTGTTAACTACGAAAAAAATTTTGATAAAGTAAGACATGAAAAAATAGTATCAATACGCATGAATAAGCACAATGACAGTACAATCATTAAGATAATCCAAACATTATATTGGAACCAAATTTCTGTAGTTCAAATTGATGGCCATCTTCCGTCATGAGGCCAATAACAAAGCAGTTAATAAAACTGTTTGTTATTGGCCGGCCAGAGTGACAATCTGCGTGGTGATTGCTCACTTCTGACGAAACCATATATACCTTTAATTATCCATTTTAAAAAGTATTTAAACTTTACTACTCTTTGAGTTCAAACTGAAAAGTAGGTTAAATTCCATATCTTTTGGAATGTCCGTATTACTCCGTATATTGAATATAGAACTTGTAGAATTCTTAGTGTCACTCTATAAAAGATGATACTTTTTTTTTAAATATAAACTACGCTACATCGGTATCCGATGTAAAAAATGCGGTATTATATGTATATTATTTATTGCAATCATTTTTAACCTCTAATTACAAAATTTTTCAGCTAAAATTTTTTTGATACTTCCCTAAAGTTATATAATCATTAAATATTTGGGGTTTGAATACAAATCTATTTTTCCAAAGAAACAATAAATTAAAAATTCTAATGTTCGTATAAAACTTTATCTTTTAGAAAAAAAAATTATTTTCTAGCTGAATAGAAAAAAGTTAAGAAACGAATTAGCTAATTAAATTAGAATAATTCGATATCTGGACATTCCCAGTTCGTAGTAATAATATCTGGCATCATTCCATCTTTTAATCAAACTAAAAACTCGTCTAGAAAAGGGAATCGTTGTTACTAAAAAGTTTTGCCAAGTTCGAAGTAATCCGTCTTTAGAAACATTCCTAATGTAGAGACCCGCAAAGATTGATGAAAAGCAGAAAGAGCAGATAGAGGTTAGGAGCGTCAATGTGTGAGTGCCCAATAAACAACCCGAACTTGGAGAGCATACTCTTGATTTATTACCCCCTAATAATCGTAACACAAGTGTCATTCGGAGTACGTTCTGTAAACAGAGGATCTTTGAGTCAGCAAAGAGTTTCTAGTTTCGAAAGGCTAAGAAATATGGTAAAAAATGGATGAGACGGCTGCTTTTTTAGAGGTTTTATTATGATACATTTTTATGGCTTTAATACAGAGGCTTTAATGGAATGACTTGTGGTAGGTTTTAGAGCTGACTTTTTAAATAAACGGTCCTCGTATTTTGCGTTGATTTTAAATATATTGTGGGTAATTTGAATTTTCTATTTTTTGTAAGTATATTCTTTCTAGAATTAGTACAAGACAAGCTATCTAAAATGGTTCAAAATATTTACTGCTAATTTATATAATGCATTTTGTATTAAAAATGAATTAGCTCACATTACTTAGCGTTTCGTTGCACATCGTTTTTAAACTTAAAAATTAGTATTAGTAAAATTAAAATGATCCAATTAACACAAATTTAGATCTTGTAAAGATCTTGTAATATAAAATAAAATAAAACACCTCGGTGATAGATGTTAAGAGCGTCGATTTACTGAGCGTAAGAATTCATGGGTCATGAGTTTCACTACAACTATATAGAGATGGAATTTGAATTAAAAAAAAAATTTTTCAGTTCGATCCGTACTTACTTGAGGTATTGTATTTATTTGAATATAATTAGCGGCTTTTTATAAAGTCAATAAGGCCGATATTAGCCAAATCTCGGTAAAAAGAGAGTTTTCATCTGATTTGAACTTCTCACTAGCAAAGGTTGACAGAAAAAAAATATTTTTTTATAATGTGTTTTGTTTTAATCAAATTAAATAATCTAATATAATAAATAGGTTATCAATAGGAAAACTAGCTAAAGTGGAAGCTAATTCACGTGGCAACAAAGTAACCATAATTTGAATGGGTTGCACTTATGTCGATTATTTTCCTTTAGGGACTATGTGGTCCCTATCCCCAGAGTACCTATCTACAAGTGAAGAAGACATAGAAGATCTTCAGATTGATGACAACGTAACAATCAAAGGAAAGGATAAATTGAAATAATTGGGGTTTATAATAACGAAAAAGGCAACAACAGAGGAAGAAATTACATAAAGATTAGGTCAAACAAGAACAGCAATCCGACAACTTAACTCAGTATGGTAAAATAGACACCTAAATATGAAGACAAAAACACAGATTTATAAAACATTAGTGCGAAGTATTATGACATATGGGGCTGAAAATTTGATCATAAACAAGAAAAACAGCAGTAAGATAGTAGCAGCAGAGATGGAATGCCTGCGAAGATGCTGCAGAGATACAAGAATGGATAGGAGAAGTAATGACGAAATAAAGCAAAAACATCAATAGAAACAGACATACTTACTAACATACATAGAACAAAAGAGACTAAAGTGGTATGGACATGTAAGAAGAACTAGCGACAGCAGATGGATAAAGAGAATAACCGAATGGCATAGGAAGGAGGAAAAGAGGACGACAGCTAAAATCCTGGTGGAACGAAGTAGACGACGCCATGAGTAAGAGAGGTCTAAACGATCTGGGACAACAGTGTTGTATGTACTCGTATATATATATATATATATGTATATATATATATATTTATATATATATATATATATATATATATATATATATATATATATATATATATATATATATATATATATATATATATATACCATATATCTGTGATAACTCTCGCCAAATATTTTCTAAGTATTATTAATAGTTATTGTTTGTATATTCTTTTATGTTATATTATACACACAGTCAAATGAACTTCGTTATTTTTATGTGTTTATATTTATTTCTCTTTTACATCTTTTATTTCGTAAATGGAATTGTCGCTCATGTGTAAGATTACTTTTTCTTCATCGTTTGAAATAATGAAACCAATCTATTAAATGACGAAGTTATTTTGTTTACTTTTACGGATAACATTACTTTCTTTAAATATTTTTATTTAAAAGATAACGATTGCAAGTTTGAAAAATATAACTTGAATTACATGTTTGGGTAAATTTAACCAATTATTTAATAATGATGAAAAAAAATTTAAATTAGAGGCTATGTAATTTATGTAAGAAAGTAATTTTTTATATATTGATATCGTAAATATAATTACCGGAAAGCTAAAAAATAAAAAAGAAATGCCACGTAACAAAGGAAAGTGTTGAAATGATGCGTAGTGGGTAATCGTGCGCTGCATTATACACTCGCGATCATAAAATCCGGGTCACCTTGAAAATCACCGATATTTCATTTTTAACGAGCTTTATCGTAAATAATAATAACACAAATACAAACTAATGCATGTTTCTGAGAATTGTTGCGGTTTCCTTTGTAACAAAGAATTCCAATAGTGCCGATTTCGCGGTAAAGTGCACACTTCCCAAAATTAACGCTACCTGTAACTCCGCTTGTTTTAAATGTCTCGTTTGTACTTCGACTTTCTGTTTAAATGCAACGGACAAACGTTTATTATTACCACCATTAGTGTTTATTAGTGCCATTAGTGTTTATTTTTTGACAAAAATGCCTTTGACTGTTGTTGAAACGCCACAAATTGTTGCACTTGTGGAAGACGGTCACACTCAACGGCAACTCGCAAAAACTGTTGGCGTAAGCCTTTCTACGGTTCAACGAGTGCTTCAACGCTTTCAGGAGGCAAGTTTGCTAACCAGGCGACCTGGCTCTGGACGAAGGAGAACGACCAAGGTACTAGATGACCGTTTCCTTGTGTTTCAGGCTTTACGAAACCGGACCTCAACTGCGGTTATGCATCAAAATCGTCTAGAGGAAGTACGAAATCGCAATTTTAGTGTTGCAACAGTCAGAAGAAGACTTCGTTCTTCTTGACTATCTTCTCGGGTAATGGCTAGAGGACCGCAACTTCGCCGGGTGCCTCGAGTTGCACGACTAGCTATTGCTCGACAATACGCGCATTGGGGAATTAACGATTGTAGCAAAGTGTTATTCTCAGATGAATCCCGTTTCTGCCTAACTGGATCCGATGGACGTGTAAGAGTTTGGAGGAGAACCGGTGAACGATTTTCACAAGCTTGCATTGCTCCAAGAATGCCATTTGGTGGAGGCTCGGTCATGGCTTGGGGAGGTATATCTTTCGACTTCCACATAGAATTACCCTTCATCGAAAATGGGTCCCTAACTGCACGAAGGTACATTACGGAGATTCCGGAAGAACATGTTATGCCCAACATGGCAAGGCTTGGAGAAAACGCCGTTTTTATGCAGGACAACGTGCGACCGCACGTTGCCAGGATCAGTATGTAATACTTGGACGAAGTTTGAATTACGAGGGTACCCTTGCCAGCTAGGTCTCCGGACCTGAATCCCATCGAACATCTCTGGGACGATTTGAAAAAACGTATTCAAACCCATACACCTCCTCCTAACAACGTACAGGAGCTTAAGGATCTGTTAGTGAGAGAGTGGAATAACATACCACAACATGCAATCCGGAGAAAAATTGAGAGTATGCCAGTCGTCTGCAAGAGGTTATTAGAACAAGGGGAGGCAATACACGATATTGGTCATTGAAATTTCACTAATTTTTTACCACGTTCTGTATTTTCCATTTTTTTTTTGTATGTCTGTTTTATCAACAATTTGATTTGTTTTCTGTTTTTTTTCAATAAAAACAATAAAAAACCATTTTTTTTTCTTTCAAAACAAACATTGATGACAAATAAAAAATACGTTAGCCAAAAAAAAAGGTTATTACTTCACCAGAGGCAAAAATATTTAAGAAACTTGAAATTTTCAAGATGACCCGGATTTTATGATCGCGAGTGTATTTTAAATTCCGAGGAAGATTTTACGAACTTAATGAGTCCTATACCTTTAGACCAATCTCGTGAACGGTTGACACCATTATCTTCAGCGATTGGTGTACGTAGACTAAGTTAGATCTGATTATTAAAAATTGCAAAAATTCTTCCAGTTTTTCTGCTCCAAAAATTAAGACGGTAGAATATTGATTTAAATCATTGTTGTTTTCCGTACATTTTGGTGCACCCGTTGGTTTATATGGTTCAGTAGTTTTCCGTTTGTGATAACCTTTGCTATTTAAAGCGAAAACGGAAAATAGTGTGCAGGAGTGCTCACGATTTCTTCACAAACAATGACATTTTAAATAATAAAATTACCATTTTTATTTCCAGATGCCACAAAACTACACTAGAAAATCTACCATTCTTACATAAAATAACGAAGATTTACGAAACGCTCTGGCGTTTTGTAAATTATTTTATGGCTTAACACCTAAAGAACTTAGACGATTGGTATTCAGATTAGCAGCAGAAACTAATATTTTAAATAATTTTAATAAAAAGGAAAGGTTAGCCGAAAAATATTGGCATTATAGGTTTATAAATAGGAATCCTGATGTAACATTAAGACAACCAGAAGGAACAAGTTTAGACAGGATTGTTGCATTCAATAGTCACAAACACTATTTTAGAGATACTTAAGATAGAAAAAAATATCTTTGTTACAGAAAAATACTCAGACAAGATCTGAGATATCATAAAAGTTTTACACGGGATAAAGTATATACACGAAAAACTTAATAACTCCCATAGAAATGTCTTCAGAAGGAATTATTACCCCAACTGTATAATATGCTAGCGCAATAATTAAAAGTATTCAAGCTGATTTTGCAAGCAACAGGGATGCAAATTTTACAAATTTAAATGAAATTTATGCACTTCTAGGTTTACTTTATTATTTAGCTGGAAAATACAAGGCAAGCCATCTCAATTTAGACAAATTATGGAAAGCTTACGGATCTGATATAGACATTTTTCGTTTAGTGATCATTTCATTTAGTCTCTTAGAAGATTTAGGCTTTTGATGCGAGATTTACGTTTTGATCATAAAGCATCTAGTCGGGATTGATTAAAACAGGATAATGTTTGCTGCAATCCCACATATTTTTGACATGTTTATAGAACGATGTCGTAGTAGATATCACAATTTGACATTTGTCACAGTCCATGAAATGCTTTTGATAGTACATATATCCCGTCAAAACTAAGCAAATACGGCATAAAAGTTTTAGCAATGTATGATACTAAAATGAACTATTCCAGTAATTTAGAAGTGTATGTTAGTCTTCAACCGAAAGGATCTTATAAACTATAAAATAACGTTGGAGATGTTGTCATAAGACTCTCACAGATAATTGAAGGAATCATTAGAAATATTACGATGGATAATTGGTTCACTAGCCACTGCCACTATTTAGATAACTTTATCAAAAAAAAAAGGGACAGTTGTAGGCACTATCCGCAAAAATAAGCGAGAACAACCCTTGAAGTTTACTGTTTCTGCAACCATCTAGTCTAGCATGTTTGAATTTTACTGTGAATCTACACTTCTATCATACATGCCTAAAGCAAAAAAGAATGCGTTTCTTTTATTAACGATACATCACAATGGTGATTTAAATTTAGATACAGGTAATCTTTTAAAACCAGTAATAATAATGGATTATAATTCCACAAAAAGTGGTGTTGATATACTGGACAAGCTAATGACGAACTAAAACTGTGCTCGTGGTACCCGAAGGTGGCCTGTAGTAATATTTTATGCGATAATGAATATTGCTGGTATAAACAGCCAAATTATTACTGTGTACGTATCCGAATGTTGAAATGTTAAGAAGATATTTTATTCATAATCTACCATTTGAACTTTTTACTTCACGTATGCTAAAAAGGTCCAATTCGCCATATATTCCAAGATGCGGTTACGTCTAAAAGAATTAACAAACCAAGATACTACCAAAACTCTAATTGAAAGAGGACAAATTGGAAGCTGCAAATTATGTGAATTTCATAAGAACCGAAACACAAAATATAGATGCAAACATTACGGTGTCTTTATGTTTAGAACACTTATTTGGCATATATAAAGACTGTAAATAATTTAGTTTACCTTTATACGGCATTTTTTAGTAGTTTAATTGCCTTTTCTTTGCATTTTGTTTATTTTTTTGTAAGGGCATATTTTAAATTTAAATAAAAACCGGTTTAAAAAAAGTAGTGCTTTAATTTTTGATCTAAAAAGGTTAACCCGCAGCGTCTCAGGGACCGCTGCGATCAGAGTAGCTTTAATTGATTACGCGACAAACGTAGGGATCTTTTTTATATATAAAACGACAAAGGAATTCCATTTTAACAGATAATAATAAAATAATAACTTGGCGAAGTAATTATCTACGCTTAATTCAGAAATATTGTATGACAAAAAGAAACATGTATTACTTTAACAAGATCTGGGTAAAATACGGACATACGAAAAAAATATTCGATTATTACAACGTAACTTCATGAGGAATATGATACCTCACCAGACTAGACACAGGTTTTTACGTAGGTTGATAATCTTATATACTAAAAGGCTAAGCCCTTTTCTTGTGCGCAATACTCCTCCTAAACGGTGATAGATAGGAGAATAATTTTTTCGAATAATTAAACAGATTGTTGAGTAGATTCCCCCTAAGGTTTAAAATTAAAAAAATTCGAACCGGTTTAAAAATGGCGGCCATAAAATGAATTTTTCCTATAGTAAAGTATAGGAATTTTACAGGTTTCTACTAGCTAAATGAATTAATAAATATTTTGTACTTGAAATTCGAAGTTGGTTTTTTTGTTTGCAATTTGGTTAGTTTAGTTTAGGTTAGGTTAGGTTAGGTTAGGCTGGGATATCTTACCGGAAGTAAATACTTCCGGTTTCATAATTCTGAATTTAATCAGTAAGTATAAGAAAAAAGTAGACGCGGGCATATTTTAAAAATACATTGAAAATTAGGACTTTAAATTTTGAAGAATGAAACCTGTAAAATTCCTATACTTTACTATAGGAAAAATTCATTTTATGGCCGCTATTTTTAAACCGGTTCGAATTTTTTAAATTTTAAACCTTAGGGGGAATCTACTCAACAATCTGTTTAATTATTAGAAAAAATTATTCTCCTATCTATCACCGTTTAGGAGGAGTATTGCGCACAAGAAAAGGGCTTTCATTTACACCAGGCGACGGAAACGATGGATCGTTAGACTCCGCCACTCTTAAATATCAGCAAAACTTACATCAAAACTCAATGTCGAGTTGGTCCGCTAGTAATAACACTATTATTATATTTAATTAGAAAAGAAATAATGTTTAATTGTTTTACAAGTACAAGTATAAAGTTTATAGAGATTGGCGACAAGTGACAAGTAAGTAATCAGTATTCAACAAAAAGAAATCGTGTTGCCAACATACACAAAATAATTATAGTACTGAATTGTACAATAACAACCCCTTTCAATTCTATAAAAGTACAAATGAATTAAGTACAAACTGCAAACAAAATTACAATAAACTAATAAACTGAAATATTAAACATTAGTTTTAGAAAAATTCAAACAATTTTTCAATAATTCAAATCGAGTAACAGGCAATGACTTACTCATATTATCAGCTAACTGCTTGTTTGTAGGAACATACTCAAAAACAAAATTTCCTTTATTTATCATATTTTTTACGAAACAGTGTTTTACATTATTATGTTTTGAGCGTTTGGTCCCATAAGTTTGAGCTATTTTTATGCAACCTTGATTGTCCTCAAACATTTTAGTAGGATATTGAAATTCAAACATTTATTTTAAAAGTTGACCTAAACACTCAGTCATACACGCAGACAGAGCCAAATATTCTGCTTCACTGATACTAAGAGCAACTACCGATTACTTTTTAGAACACCAGTTTACAACTTTATTATTACAAAGTATAACATATATTCAGAAACACTCTTTTTGTCATTAGAATCGCTCGCAAAATCTGAGTCAGCATATCCATGAACAGAAACTTAATCATTTTAAGTAAACTTATTGTACATTAGTGCCAAGTATCAAAATACGTCAAGCTATCAAGTACCTCCTTATAAGAACTTTAAAAATTAGTTCAAACTTCTTTCTTTAAATTCAATTTAGGTTCCATTGGATTTTTATTAATCTTGCAATTTACCCTTTTAAAACGATTAACAATTTTTGTAACTAAATTTTTCTGGCTAAGAACTCAAGTTTTATCTTTCCTTTCAATTTATAATTCTAAAAAGAGAATTTTTCTTTCATTTGATAAATTACTTAATTTTAAAATTTTCTCTTAATTTGATTTTAAAAATTTGATATTATCTTCAGAAATTAAAATACCAAAAATATCATCTACTCATATCAAAAGCAGTTTTTCCATTGAAATACTAGCAAGCATCAACCTTAGATATTTTAAATCTTAAATTACATAAAAGGTTATTAATTAAATTAATTTAATGTTACAACATTTAGGGCTTTCTCGTAAACCATATAAAGCTTTTATTAACTTACATACTACAACACCAGGCTTTTAAAAAACATCACTGGACAACGGACTTAAAAAAAGCACTTTTCACATCAAGTTGATGAATATCTATATCACGATCTACAGCAATGGCGAACAGTACCCTTAGGTTGGTTAATATAGCTACTGGTGCATACACTTTCTAGTTGTCTAATGCTAGCTGCTAATAATCTCTGGCCACTAATCGAGGTCTTTTCACTAACTGACCATTAACATTTTTACCATGCCCATCGTGAATCAATGATTACCTTATTAGCCTTAGGTTCTACCAAAGTCCAGGTACCATTATTTTCTAGTACCAAAAGTTTCTTATCTACGGCCTCCTTCCATCCATTCCCCACCGAAACAGCTTCAGTAGAGTTTTTATGTAAATCAGATGGTAGACAGCCAGCAGATAAAGCCATCATTTCTCCTTCCAAATCGTATGCTTCCACTATAACTCGAAACAAAATTCATCATGGTTGCTTTCCAGCCCATCTATTTAAAATAGGAATATTTAAAGCCCCTTTTGTAAGTGTAGCAACACTTAAGTGGGAGACTTAATATTTTTCGAATGTACCAAATACATGAGGTAATAACATATTTGAATTTATAATTATTGAGCAAGCAGGGTTCAGACTTAACCGCAGCTGCACAGATCAGATCCTATCCCTAACAACACATATTGAAGCAGGTTTTCAAAGAAAGCAAAAAATATCCGTTGCTTTCATTGACCTATCAGCTGCATACGACACCGTCTGGAGACAAGGACTAATCTGCAAACTAATCCGTGCCATCTCGTGTCAAAAGATAACTAGACTCATTGATAGCATGCTCACCGACAGACCTTTCCAAGTCACAATGGGCAACTCAAAAAGTGTCCAAATGAAGCTCAGCAATGGACTGCCACAGGGATCTGTTTTGGCACCCTTACTGTTTAATTTATACATCGCGGACCTACCTAGGACAAATTCGCAGAAATTTGGCTACGCTGACGACTGGGCCATTGCAGCAAGACATAATAACATGGCAGTTACAGAAACAGTACTAACGGATGACCTTGCCATTATGGGAGAATACGAAAACCGAAGTGTGCTGTTTTCATCTAAATAATGCCCAAGCCAACAAAAAACTGTCCGTTCACTTTGAAGACAGACTACTAACTCATAACTCAACACCAAAATATCTTGGAGTGACTCTTAACAAAACTTTAACTTTTAAAGAACACCTACAAAGAACGGCAGCAAAACTGAAAACGCGAAATAATATAATCCAAAAGCTATGTGGTACCACATGGGGGTCCTCAGCCTCCATACTCAGATCATCTGCTATCGGACTTGTATACTCGACAGCTGAATATGCTTCCCCAGTATGGCTCAATAGCAAACACACGAAGATTATTGACACCCAATTAAACCAGACGATGCGAATGATTTCAGGTACAATTAGACCAACACCCAACTATTGGCTTCCCATCCTGAGTCACATTCCACCGCCGAAACTACGAAGAAGTCATTCCCTTCTCAGAGAATATCGAAAAATCCAGTCTAACCATCAACTACCCATCCACCATGATAAGCGTGATATCGAAATGAACAGACTGCGCTCCAGATATCCTGTTATGTTAAGGGCCACCTCCTTACATCAGGAACATTTCGACCTCACCAACGATTGGAGAAGACAATGGGAGCGCGACTCACCACAGGAAGCACAGCAAATGGCCTGTATCGAACAGAAACCGCCAGGCTTTGAACCGACCCGGAGTACATGGACAACGCTAAACAGAATAAGAACAAGAAGCGGTAGATGTGCTGACAGCTTACATAAATGGGGAAAAGCCCTTACTCCGGAGTGTGACTGTGGTGCGCAACGACAGACCGTTCGTCACATTGTTGAAGAATGCCCCCGAAGGTGGTTCCCTGGAGTTTTTGACGAGTTCCTGAATGCGACCGAAAATGTTTTAGACTATATTAATGCATTAGATGTTCGTTTGTAATACTCCATGTAATGTTTTATATTGCTTTTTAAATATGTGTTCTTATATTATGCCATACAATAAATAAAATAAAAATAAACATGAGGTCATCCAAAAAGTTATAATTCAAATTGTACAAATTTCACACTGCAGGTCCAGTTAATATATCATGTTTAATTGCCCATTCAACAAATCAGTGTATGATCTCTTAATTGATTTATTTAGGATAAATAGCTTAAAAAATTTTGAGGTAGTCACTGAAATACAATCGATACGCACAAGTACATAAATATTTAAAAATAGGTATAAAACAATAAATTTAAGTTTAAGTCATTAATATTTCATTAATAAGATCTGTATCTAATGAACATAGTTCGAAGCCAAACCTCTCTGCATATACATACATACTTCAGGTTCAATTTTAACAGGTTAAGTACTAGTTTTCTCATCTACACCTCTATGTATCGCCACGAAAACTAAAGATTCACTTTCAGAAGTTTCATCAAATCTATCTGAAAAAGATGTAAACACTGCTCCTTTTAGAGGGTCCCAGAGACAGTATTCATTGTTACAATAGCCAATAAAAATATATTTTCTTGATGTCTCAGAAAATTTCCCAGATCGATCTTCTTTAGGAATATATGCATAAGTATTACATTTAAATAATTTAAGTTTGCTTATATCAGGTTTGTAACCATACCAAACTTTAGCTGGTGTACAGTCATGAGGCAATGTAATTGTAGGGGTTCAATTTGTTAAGCAGAGAGCAGCCAATATAGCTTCGTTGTCTTCGGAAGATAGTGTGGTTACGTCTTCTAAGGATATTTTGAAGTTATACTTCTATACGCGCGCTCCACGTTGGAAATTTGTATGGGAGTGAATCTGTGAAATCATTACATATGTAAGATAATGAGTAAGAGAGAAACCGAAGATATATTTTCTCTCTCTTCCTCTCTCGAATATAAAAATGTTCCTTTTGTATATATTTTTAATATTATATATATATATATATATATATATATATATATATATATATATATATATATTATATATATATATATATATATTTCTTTGTAGTACCAATTGACTTCTGGACGAAAAGTATTCCCATTTGGCATCCGTGAATATTCACGGGCCACAATATACAGCGAATTCTGTTGCGGTACCAATTGGCATCAATCGCTGTTGCGGTTTCTTTGGCATCGATTGGCTTTGGACCTTTAGCATCCATTGGTTTATGACTCAAGTCGACAATAATACCTAAAGGTTTCGGTGGAATTCTACCTGAGTCAATTCATCTGTTCAGTCATTGTAATATTTTGTTGTCGAAACGGATGTTTAAAAATTTAACTTGTTAGAGTATATTACTCTTTATCCATAAATTGTAGGCAGGTAGTTATTGCTTTTTTTGAGATTGAATATTTTTCTTTTAAAATTATGACAGCTTCAAATTAGATTTAATTTGCTAAATACTTTTATTTTACATTTTTTAAGCTCAGTAATTTAAAAATGTTTTATCGTCTTTTAACAACTTCTAGTCTGATTATTCCCTGAGTAAAAGAGCTCTGTTGTAATGAATTATTTGGTATTACTAAAGAAATTCTGGTATAGTAGGATTAAATGTTAAAATTAAATGTTACAATGATTGTAACTTCATGTCTTGGGCTGTTACGTCGCATTATGGGCTATATGGGCTGTATTTTCTCGTTCTTGTTCGTATTTCTCTTCGATTTGCATTTTCGATGACACTTTCCAATATTTTAGCAAATTCAAAGTCCATGAAAAATACTTAGAAAGCAAACAAAAGTACTTATAAGAGTATACGACCATTTGATAACACTCACTGTGAAAATTTTTGCAAGTGAAGATGTTTAAGACAACAGGCACATTATTGCCGAACGCAAAGTGCACATAACTTTCTCCTTTATTTTTTGGTATCTGACTTCTTACAACTGTGTGTATTTTTCTTTCCTCTGCCCATACTTCTCGTACGTCACTGAATCTGGTTTGATGTGGTATTATATAATAATAGATGCACAATTAAAACGAACCAGATTCTTTTACATTAAAAAGAGATAAAATATTATGTCCATATACTATGAAAAGCAATAATTAAAAAAGAGTCGTATTTTAACACATATTTGTTTTTCTTTAACCGTTTGTTAATAAATAATATATCAAAATTTATTCGACATAATGTATGTTTTATTTTAAGGCTGTAACATAAAAATAAGAATTACCTGTTATGAAGGCACTACATAGGTAATTATTATCTGTACCTAACAAAAACCAATTTTATCAAAATCAACCTAGTTTGAAATATATGGAGTCTCGATTATATCTCATGGTTGTGTTTGCCCTACGTAGAAAAAAATAAAATAAAATTACTGAAATCTCTTGGGAATTGAAGTACTCAAGAATTGAAAAGATGTTGAAATTACTGTAACTTTGAAGAAGTTGAAAATCAAATGTTTAAAGGTACACTTCTTTTAAACAAAATTCAGAATCAGTATTTTATCTCTTAACTTCATTAGAAGTGAATAATAAAGAAGTTATATACATACAAAAGGTTTTTGTAAGAAACACAGTTGCAAACATATAATTTACAAAATTTCTTGGTCTCTCTTTTTAAAATGGCGATACATAGCTTACAACGTAAACAAAGTTTTAGGAGTAGTGTCCACTTAATAGCTTCTAATGGTAATAGTGGGTTAGGGACAATTAAAACCTAGTTAATGTTTAAAATTTGCCAATGTTTTTACTTTATTTTAAGTCTTTATCAAGGCTATACATGGCACATACCTATAATGGTACATAAAATGATCCATTGTGATTTATATACAGTGAGGTCCTAAGGTAACGGATAAATTCAATATTTTTGTAACTAAAAATCTTTTGACGAAATCCTCATGTAGGTCGGTTTTTATTTTTTGTTGTGCATTTTTTTCAATAGAATCTTTTTATACAGGGCGTGTCGTGTAACAGTGGCCAATACCAACTTTCTTATTTTAGATACAACACCCTGTGTATTATTATATTTTTGAATTTCTTAGAATATTAGGTAAAATTTATATTTAATCTTCTATTCTTATCTTTAACCGTTTTTAAGTAATCGAGGTTGGAAAAGTGACATTTCGTGTATTTTTCCTCACAAAATCTAAACAGTTCGACCTAGAGTAAAATGGTTTTTACATTATTATCTTACTTTTTAATATGCTATCTAGTGGTATCAAACCCAGAGATGATAGGCCTATATTCAAAATGACAAATTTTGAAATTTAGGGCCGACCACGACAATTTTCGTATTTTATTTTTATTTAATACCACTAGATAGCATATTAAAAACTAAGATAGTAATATAAAAACTAATTAAAATGGACCAAATCCAATAGTTGGCTGTATACCCTGAATCAATATAAAGACAAAAGCTTTTTGTAAATACAAAAAGCTTTTGTCTTAATATAAAAACCATTTTACTCTAGATCGAACTGTTTAGATTTTGTGAGCAATTGTCACTTTTCCAACCTCGATTACTCAAAAACAGTTAAAGATAGGAATAGAAGATTGAATATAAATTTTATCTAGAATATTCTTAGAAATCAAAAGATATAATAATATACAGGGTGTTGTATTTAAAATAAGAAAGTGGGTATTGGCCACTCTTACACGACACGCCCTGTATAAAAAGATTATATTGAAAAAATGCACAACAAAAAACAAAAATCGACCTGTACGAGGATTTCGTCAAAATATTTTTAGTTACAAAAATATTGAATTTATCCGTTACTTTAGGACTCACATGTCGTATGGAAATAATCAACATTGACCACACCGGGTTTATTTAAAAAAAAATAGCCTCGATAAAAACGTAAAATAGGTAAAGTCTATACGTTAGCAATTGTACAAAACCCACTATTACCATTAGAAACATAGACTAGTTAGAAACTTTATTTTAAAACTAGAACAGCTAAGAAAAAATGAATGTTTGTCCAACCTCAAATTCTATCTACAACATTTCATTGGATTTACAAAATCCAAGAGAAAATATTAATATGACGACGTTTTAAAACGTTAATAAAATTAGGTTTAATTCGATAAGAAAGTAATGAAGGATACATTAAAACTATAGGATTGTAATAGAATATTTTATTGAAACTCGTAATCACTTGAATGAATTATTGTGATTTATATTTATTTTGTACAAATACTTTTATTGTGTCCCATTTCCTGTTTTTAAAAACATTTGGATACTTTTCTACCAAATTTAAAACTTCCATTTTTTTTGGCGGAATTTTCTTCTTAATATGACGTGCAAAGAATTTTTGCGTAAGTTCTTTTTCCTCTTTTGTCCATGGAACTAAAATACGTTTACCTTTCTCCTGTATTCTATTTTGTGACGGGATGTTTACTTCATTTTGTTGAAGAATAGGTTGATTAGTATTTTCTTCGTCACTATCAGCTTCTTCTGCGTCTTCCAATATCTCGTTATCGACTTCAATCTCATTTAAATTTCGATTTTTATATTGGTCAATATTAGTGTTTTGAGCGAGCAATAATATTTTGGAAACTTTTGCGGTTTGGTAAATGTCTGACGGGAGACGATACCACTCATCATGAGTTTTTGAGGTACGCCCCATAAATTTTGCTAGTTGTTCTAGTTCACCCTTTTCCATTTTTAAAATTTGTATTATTGTTGCTAAGTGTTTTCTGAGGCGAGTTGACGTGAGGGTAGTGATTTTGTTTGCATCATTCAACACCTTAGAAGCATGCTTTCTGAGAACATGATATCCACTGATGCAGTTAATAGTATTCGGTATGCCAAATAGGTATTCGTTGTAAGAGGTAAAAAAATTATTCCTATATTTAATTAAAGTGTCAACTCCACTTTTGGTCAATTTGTCAAACAGAACAGGTACGCCTCTACCTCTCTTACCTCTTATTACTATGCGTTTTAAAGAGTGAACTAAAATTTTCTCGGTTTCTGTTAGGACTTTCTCAAACTCTTTAGAAGATTGAGAATCATGATGTTTTAAATAAATATCTAAAGGTAATCTCTGCAGCTCCATATAAAGTATGAATAATTAATAACATGCTACATGTTTTGACATTGCATTATTTTATGTTTCATGAATTTGGTCAAATCTTATCATACGTTAATTCAATCCATAGTAATATTAAATTTACAAGAGAAATAAAACAAAACCAGTCAATAAATTTTCTAGACTTAAAAATTATAAGAATTGAAAACAAACACGAGTTCTCTGTATTTCATAAACCTATACATACTGACACAACCATACACAGTACTTTATCCCATCCTGCACAACATAAATTAGCAGCCTACTATAGTATGTTCCACAGATTGACAGAAATCCCAATGTCAAATAATAACTTCGAAGTAGAATTGAATATCATTAAACTTATAGCAATAAATATTGGATACAACGAACACATAATAAACAAAATGTTACAGCAAAAACTACTCAAGAAAGCCCTTAAATCAATCTTCCCACCACAAGAGAAAAAGCCCAATACAATATATTGCTCGATCACGTCATAAACAGGTAATATATTAACTAAAATAGCCAGACAGATCAAAAGAAAAGAATAACACCAGCATTTAAATATATTAAGAACAACAAGAGCCATTTGCTGATCGGTTTAGGTCACCGAAACCCAACCAATTATGATTGGATCAACAGAAACAACTACTCCGTGGGCTAATACCCCTACCGGCATTGAATTATACTATTGATCCAATGGTCGCAGAACAACACAACCCATCAAGTGTGAAACGCCAAACAGCTGTTTCGGTCCGCCAGACCTTATCAGTGACGCTTGGCTTCTCCATTGGAAAGTTGTCCGTTCTGCTTAAGGGGACAAGGTCCTCTGAATCTCAAATGTAAATGAGAATGCAATCCACTCTTAACTGATCAACATTTAATATGTCATCACAGGTGTTCCTTGTGCAATGCTGCCAGGTCACCCATGTACAGCTTGGAACAACAAGAGCCATTTGCTGATCGGTTTAGGCCGCCGAAACCCAATTAATTATGTTTAGATCAACAGAAACAACTACTCCGAGGGCTAATACCCCTACCGGCATTGAATTATACTATTGATCCAATGGTCGCAGCACAACACAACCCATCAAGTGTGAAACGCCAAACAGTTGTTGCGGTCCGCCAGACCTCATCAGTAACGCTTGGCTTCTCCATTGGAAAGTTGTCCGTTCTGCTTAAGGGGACAAGGTCCTCTGCATCTCAAATTTAAATGAGAATGCAATCCATTCTTAACTGATCAACATTTAATATGTCATCACCGGTGTTCCGTGTGCAATGCTGCCAGGTCACCCATGTACAACTTGGAACAACAAGAGCCCTTTGCTGATCGGTTTAGGTCACCGAAACCCAACCAATTATGTTTGGATCAACAAAAACCACTACTCCGAGGGGTAATACACCTACTGGCATTGAATTATACTATTGATCCAATGGTCGCAGATCAACACAACCCATCAAGTGTGAAACGCCAAACAGCAGTTTCGGTCCGCCAGACCTCATCAGTGACGCTTGGCTTCTCCATTGGAAAGTTGTCCGTTCTGCTTAAGGGGACAAGGTCCTCTGAATCTCAAATGGAAATGAGAATGCAATCCACTCTTAACTGATCACATAGGTGACCTAGCAGCATTGCACACGGAACACCTGTGATGACATATTAAATGTTGATCAGTTAAGAGTGGATTGCATTCTCATTTACATATAAAATACTAGCTTTTATCCTCGATTCGATTGTGATGGCGTCTTCTGCCGAGAAGTATCACTTGAAAATACAACTTTTTTTAATAAAATGTATCATCTGTGCTTATTTGTGTCCCTGTCAAAATTGCAAAAATAATCAATATGATCGGTTAAAAAGTTAAACAGGGAATGCGAAAAAAAACAAGCCGACAAACACCTTACACTCACATTTATAATATTAGTTAATATTTTCACAGAAAAAAAGACAAAGCATAACCGGAGATAGATAAAAACTAAGCATCTTAACGAAAGAATCTTATTAACACAGCGCCAAACCACATTTTCAAAATTCACAACATTTTTAATGCATTTACAACCCCTAACATTAAATGCTTTTTAATACACAGCGTTTTAGCAATGTGCTTCAAAAAGTTATACACATGGCGCTGAGAAATAAGGTTATAAAACCTTTCAAAAAGAATAAAAGACTGCAGATAACAAGAAAGTAAGATAAAACCAATAATATATTGTAAATCCAAAAACTAAACAAAAAATATCCATTCTAAGAATTAAACTCAAACGCGAATCGACCAGATGTTACTCGAACCTTTATAAACCTGGAATCTAAGACAATCTAAGTGACTAACTGGCTTCCAAAATCGTATCACATCCTGTAGATGCCAATTGAACCGCTAAGCTGTAACGACATGAATATCGCTTCAACTCAATATACACAAATCGATGGTGGCGCTGCTTATTTTTTGCCTCGAACTACGATTTATTTACGAATCAAAAAACGGTCCAATTGGATTCCGGGTTCATATCGCGTAAAGAGCCTTATAATATCATCCACTATGCGTTTCTGATATTATTTTGAAGAAGTCAATTGGCATCCGAATACCGGATGCCAATTGACCAGCGGAAGCCAATTGAACCTACAACTTTACATGTGGGAAGTCAATTGTTACCGTAAATAAATATATATATATATATATATATATATATATATATATATATATATATATATATATATATATTGTAACAATTAGGGTTTATAGAAAATAATTTATAAGTTATATACTACATAATATTAGATATTTGGTTGTTTTAAATGAGTTATATACTAGAGAATTTAATAAAAATTATTTATGTGAGGGCATTTTTAAGAAATTAGCATATAATAATTGTAAAAAGTTGTATTTTAGTAATTATAATGTGGTAGATAGATTTAAGTGAGCCATGTGACTAGGCAACCAACTATACAAACTTACTCTCTAAGTGACATTTTAGGAAATATTTACGAATATAAAGTGGGGTTATAATAATATATTGTTTGAATTGTGTATTTTATTAAATTAGAGTGTTAGTTACTAATTTGAATGTTTATTCTGATCTGAAAAGCCTAAATGTCAACAAAATTATCAATGGAACATTAACGAATTCTCCAGAGTGAAGAGTGTGACCATTGTTTACGGTCGAACATTCTGGAATAATGATTATGTCGGTGGATAGAACAGATATTTTTTTCGAGAACATCGATATCGAAGAAATAGAACAAATTGGAACATGATCTCTTACCGGATGGTTCTGGAATATCCAAAAGGATATAAATACCCGTGATTTGGATTCAAGATGGGAGTTTTTAGTCAGAAGTCAAGCAGTTTATTATGAAAGTTAGTAGATTAGTTAGTGAAGTCAATTGTTCACAGTTTTAGTAAGTCAGTCAAGCAGTTTAATAAGAAATATGAAAGTTAGTTGGAGATAGTCCAATTGTTTAATATAGTGAGTTAAATGAAGATTAAAAATTATGCATATATTTAATGCACATTTATAATTATACACAAATAATTATTGAAGATTATAAAAGTATATTAGAAGAATATTGGATGGATATTGGAAGGAATTAAAATTATATTATGATTGGAGATTAGTATAAATCAACTTATAATAATTGGATATTGGTATATTGAAAAGAAGAATAAATATAAATGGTGTTTGCTGGTGGTGTATAAATGCTGGTGAAGAAAACTATATCTTAAATTGGTAGAAGCTGATAATTGGAAAAAGTAATTTCACAAAAAACAAGGATAACTGAAGTACGAAGACATTCAGTGGTGATTAGAATCTATATAGTGGAAAACAGTTCATTTAGGCATTCAGTGAAAGAAAGGTACAAAATTTTGTTAATATAATTTAGTTAGTGTCATAACAATTTCAATTTTGAAGATAGTTTGTTTAAATTTTAGATTGTCTATAGAATTTAATTAGTTTTATAAGAATATCAATTTAAAGATAGTTTATTTTAAATTTACATTGGCTAGGTTAGATATATATGTGTGTTTCATAATAGTTATAATAAAGATAATTTAAAAAAAGTACTTACAAACTAATTCTTTGAGAACCGCGATAAAAACCCTATATATTATTAAAATTACTCATTGCTCATCAAGAGGAGAGTTTAGTTCAAGTTCCACAAGATACTGCAGAAATGAATCCAGAAAGAGAGGAAAATGTCAATATGGCAGCTTTGATGTCATTAATGATGCAGATGAACAAGACAATGGAAGAGAATTCAAAAGAAATCAAAGAAGACATGAAAAAAATGGAACAGAAAATGGAAGAGAATACGAAAAAATTGGAAGAGAATTCAAAAGAAGTCAAAGAAGACATGAAAAAAATGGAACAGAAATTGGAAGAGAATTATAGAAAATTAGAAAAGAAAATAGAAGATAATAATAATAAAATTGTAAAACAAATGGATAAAAAACTTGAAGCTGCAGAGAAAAAAGTAGCAAATGAAATAAAAAGTATACGGAATGACTACAAGAAAAGGATAGACAATGAGAGGACAGAAGTAAAGAGGATTATTCAAGATAATAAGATAGATATAGAACAGAAAATAGAGTTACAGAAATGTAACTTAGAAGTAAAAATTAACGAAGACAGGAGAAACACAGAAGAAAAATTAGACGATATACAACAAAATATCCAAATAAATTGTAATCAAATAAGAAATGTGGAACAGAGAATAGATGATATTTCACAAATGAGAGACATAGGGAGACCTTACTTAAATTTAACAAATGAGACTGGGATTAAATTCTCTGGTAATATAAAAAATTTGCATCCTAGAGTATACATAAATAGTTTAAAACATAAATTAAGATTTGTGAATAATATTAATGATATTAAAGATTATATTAGAGTGACATTAAATGACAATGCAGCAACTTGGTTTGCTAGTATTGAGAATGATTTAGATAATTTTCAAACATTTGAAAATAAATTTTTAAATTATTATTGGGGTGAATTAGAGCAAGCCAAGTTTAGAGAAATTCTATATTTTGGAAAGTATAATCAAAATTTAAAATCAAATATGGTAGATTATGCATTGAAATTGATAACAGTTGCAAAATATTTAGAACCACCACTTAGAGAGAATGAAACAGTCTTAAATGTATCTAGACATTTTGATGCTGATGTTGTGCAAACCGTAACTGTACAAAATATTCAAACAATAGATAATTTTATTAATTTTATTCAAAGAATACAAAGAGGCAATATGACAAGTAATAATAACAACAGAAAAAACAATAATAACTTACAATATAATAAAAATAATAATCAACAATATAGACAATCATATAACAATAATACTAGGTATGGTAATAATTTACAAAATTTTAATAATAATAACAGTAATCAAATTAGACAGAATTGTAATAACAATAGTAATTATAATAGACAACATTTTAATAACAGTACTAATAATAATAGACAAGATTTTAATAATAGAAGAAATACAGAGCGACCTAACTATAACAGACAGGTAAATTGTGTTCGAAGGAATAGAAGCTGCGAAGACAGGGAACGAAATAGTACAAGGCAAGAAAATGTGAGTAGAAGTCATAGTAGGGAAAGACATAGGACATCAGATCCAAGTGGTCAGATACAATCTGACAATTCTAATAATCAAAATTTTGTGCAGTAAACTTTCTGAATTACAAGTTAGGCCATTGCTATTATGAAAAACCTTCTGAATTTATTTCTTTAGATGAAGAGAAAATTATTGAATCTATTAATTTAATTTATATAAATGCTTTGGCCAAAAATAAATGATTAAGATTATGATAGATACTGGTTCAGAAAGTACTTTAGTCTCGGAGAATTTTATTTTTAATACATTAAAATTATCAGATATAATAAAGATTCCAAAAATTAAAATTGTTGGTGCAAATAATAAGAAGTTGGGTGAAATTGATAAACTAGCCAATTTTAAAATTAATATTCTTAATAAAGAAATTAATATGCAAGGATTTATTGTCAAGGATTTATGTGTTGATATATTAATGGGAAATGATGAATTGGAAAAGAAGAAAGTAAAGATAGATTTTGAAGAAAAAATGGTAACTTTGGAAGGGCAAATAATTAAATTTATGCAGAAAGATGAGGTAGAAGAAGGAATAAGAGTTGATAGGATATTATTAAAACAAAAAAGTGATGTTTATGAAGAAGAAATGTATTTTGATGATAGGGATATGTCCCAAAAGAATGTAAAGAATAATTATTGTAGTGAATATTTAAGGAATGGAAATTTTAAGCAGATGGATGCCTACGAGGCGGAGTGCGTAAAATTGGAAGCAAGGAATAATGAGTACATAATGAAGAATAATGTTATTTGTAAAGAAGATATGATAAAAGTTTTAAATTGCCCTGAAGAATATAAATCAATAGTCATTTCCATATTGCAGCAACACAAGGGACTTGTCAATAAAGAAAATAGAATTGCCCAGAATTATATCCATAGTATAAGAGTTAAGGAGGAAAAAGATTTTAAAACAAAATCATACCCAATACCATATAAATACAGAGAAGAAGTAAACAAAACAATTAATAATATGTTAGAAGATGGGATCATTGAGAAGGCAGACACACGTTTTATTAACCCCATAGTAGTAGTACGAAAAAGATCAGGTGAAATCAGGTTATGTTTGGATGCAAGGAATATTAACAAGATTACTGAAAAGCAATTTGAAGCACCAATGAGTATAGATGGAATATTAGGAAGAATTACAGGAATTTCATTTTTCACTAAAATCGATTTACAGCATAGTTTTTGGTTAATACCTCTACAAAGAAAAAGTAGACAGTATACAGGATTTCAGATAGATAGAGTAGTATATCAATTCAAAGTAGTACCAGTTGGGCTTCAATCATCTTGCAGTGTTCTATGTAGATGTCTTCATGATATTTTGGATTAATATGAACATTTTGTAATTCACTACATTGATGATATATTAATTTTTTCTAAAACTGCTGAAGATCATGAGAAACACCTAAAAATTATAATAAATAGATTAGACAAAGTTGGACTAAAAATAAATCAAGAAAAATGTACAATTTTTCAAAAAGTAATGATATATCTAGGTTATAAACTTAACACTAACATCTTACTGATATATCCATTTTATTCAATAGACTTGATTTGTTAAATAGATGGTAGATTTCATTATTTTAAATCAATTTGACATCATACTTGTTGAATTTTATACATATGGAAATTGTTTGTGCCCTAAAAATCATAATTTTGGGGTTAGATACAGAATTGATTGTGTAAATGTCTTTCTAATATAATAAAGTGGAAAAACTTACCAATTTATATTGATGAAAGTTATTTTGAATGGAAATAATTCCTAGATTTTGTTTATAAATAAACAGAACACAATATCCATTATATTTTAATTAAGGTTATATTTTATTCTCTCTATTTGACATGACAGTTTGACCATAGAATAGCCGAACTGTGATCCGTTGTTCTCTGCTTTGATATAGACAGCGAACAGGGATGTATTTAACACATTTTAAATAAAAAAAAAAAAAAATTTGATTTATTAAATTTAATAAGGTATGAGAAAATTAATATTTAAAAAAATAATAAGTAAATTATTTATTTTAAATATTATTTTTGGGGTATTGTAACAATTAGGGTTTATAGAAAATAATTTATAAGTTATATACTACATAATATTAGATATTTGATTGTTTTAAATGAGTTATATACTAGAGAATTTAATAAAAATTATTTATGTGAGGGCATTTTTAAGAAATTAGCATATAATAATTGTAAAAAGTTGTATTTTAGTAATTATAATGTGGTAGATAGATTTAAGTGAGCCATGTGACTAGGCAACCAACTATACAAACTTACTCTCTAAGTGACATTTTAGGAAATATTTACGAATATAAAGTGGGGTTATAATAATATATTGTTTGAATTGTGTATTTTATTAAATTAGAGTGTTAGTTACTAATTTGAATGTTTATTCTGATCTGAAAAGCCTAAATGTCAACAAAATTATCAATGGAACATTAACGAATTCTCCAGAGTGAAGAGTGTGACCATTGTTTACGGTCGAACATTCTGGAATAATGATTATGTCGGTGGATAGAACAGATATTTTTTTCGAGAACATCGATATCGAAGAAATAGAACAAATTGGAACATGATCTCTTACCAGATGGTTCTGGAATATCCAAAAGGATATAAATATCCGTGATTTGGATTCAAGATGGGAGTTTTTAGTCAGAAGTCAAGCAGTTTATTATGAAAGTTAGTAGATTAGTTAGTGAAGTCAATTGTTCACAGTTTTAGTAAGTCAGTCAAGCAGTTTAATAAGAAATATGAAAGTTAGTTGGAGATAGTCCAATTGTTTAATATAGTGAGTTAAATGAAGATTAAAAATTATGCATATATTTAATGCACATTTATAATTATACACAAATAATTATTGAAGATTATAAAAGTATATTAGAAGAATATTGGATGGATATTGGAAGGAATTAAAATTATATTATGATTGGAGATTAGTATAAATCAACTTATAATAATTGGATATTGGTATATTGAAAAGAAGAATAAATATAAATGGTGTTTGCTGGTGGTGTATAAATGCTGGTGAAGAAAACTATATCTTAAATTGGTAGAAGCTGATAATTGGAAAAAGTAATTTCACAAAAAACAAGGATAACTGAAGTACGAAGACATTCAGTGGTGATTAGAATCTATATAGTGGAAAACAGTTCATTTAGGCATTCAGTGAAAGAAAGGTACAAAATTTTGTTAATATAATTTAGTTAGTGTCATAACAATTTCAATTTTGAAGATAGTTTGTTTAAATTTTAGATTGTCTATAGAATTTAATTATTTTTATAAGAATATCAATTTAAAGATAGTTTATTTTAAATTTACATTGGCTAGGTTAGATATATATGTGTGTTTCATAATAGTTATAATAAAGATAATTTAAAAAAAGTACTTACAAACTAATTCTTTGAGAACCGCGATAAAAACCCTATATATTATTAAAATTACTCATTGCTCATCATTCAAACAAAAAACACATCATAACAATATATATATATATATATATATATATATATATATATATATATATATATATATATATATATATATATATTATATATATATATATATATATATATATATATATATATATAAATACATATGTACATATAATATTATATAATATATAATAAAATATTTATTAATATTATTATTTATGTGGTATGTTTTGTATTATTTATTAAATGTTCATAATTATATTAGTCTTTTATATTTCAAAATAATAATCCCAATAAATCACTGTATGACCCAGAACTGTCAATTTTGAAATACGTTTGTGTCATGTCCTCTGTAGTATAGTAGTCAGTATCCCCGCTTGTCACGCGGGAGACCTGGGTTCGATTCCCAGTCGGGGAGGACTTTTTTATTAATATTATTACATGGTAAATTAAACATATGCGTAACTAGAAAAGTTATGTATATTATTGTCATTTTTTAAACTTATGAATATTGCATTTTAATTTGTATTGTATTATTATATTGAATTATGTTGCAGTGTATTGTATTGTATTTTTACATTAATAACAAAATAAACAATGAATTTTACTGCAGAGTATGTGTAAAAAATTTTTGCATTCAATCCTTTCATACATAATTTGAAAATAAAAATATACATTTTCATCAAAATATGGATTCCATCCTTTATTTACTATACTCCTATTACAGGTCAAATGTTGTTTATTAATTGTTAGCAAGTTGTTATTAATTCTATTTTTCTTTCTGCTATGTCTTACCTATAGCATTACATATGTAATGATTGTGCAGATTGACTCCCAAATAAATTTGTAACGGCGAATGCGTGTATAGAAGTGTCAATTTTTTTACCGATAATGAGTTGTATATAAGATTGTCATAAACAAAAACATCATTCAAAGTAATTGAAAATCATTATTTAGATATAGGTGAGAAAATACCTTGAAATTTTGCTGGTACAGTTTCACCCTTTGCTACATTTATTTGTCTATCCACTGCTTTGAACACAACCAGATGTACACTATTCGTTACATTTGAATCACAGTTGACTGCAACTTCCTGTTTTATGTGACTACCAAGAAATTCTATTTCTCTATTTTTACATTACTAATATTAGCAGTTTCATGATTTTTAGACAATCTTTCTGGACATTTCGAGCGATTACGCTCAATTTATGACATTAATAACAACGAACTTTTAAATTATGTTTGTTTATATTTATATATATATATATATATATCATGATCAACAAAGGTATATAAAGAAACAGCTACACTGGTAACTTCCTTTGTTTTTAAACGATCAACTTCTACCAGTAAACTATCTTTCACAAAATCTACAACTACTTTTAATGGATCGGAAGGAAATAAAATATCAATGGAGTGACAACTGAACTAAATTTATCAGGTATTGCAGATGAAAGTGTGGTGATCTTTTCATTATAATTTATTTTACCTCCTGTATTATTTAATTCTCTTAAGGCTTTATCAAGATCCACCAAAAACTTACCCAACTTGGCGTTTGCTTTAAGTACTAAGTGGCGCAATTTTCTGGATTTATAGACTGAAGTCCTGTCGTTTCGTAAACAGCTTTATGAGCTTTCATCATTCACATTAAAGTTTCTTGGGTTTTAGTTATCTCCAAAATGTTTTTCCTGTCTAACTAAACTATAATATCCTTTCCGGTGGAATCATTTTTAATAAAGTCTTTGTACTTATCGTCACTGCTAGCAGGTTTTTCTTGAGAAATGAGATCAAGAACACCATGTTGTTCCAATGTTCTTTCCAACCGAAATTTCCACAAATCAAAACAGGCTACAATAAATTGTTTTACATTAGCCATAAAAAATTGATTGCTGGATGGATTGCTATAACTAAATGACACACGTCCAAAAATTGTGAACACAATTTTTATTAGCAAACTACATTTTTAGCAGCACAAATTTTACTTTATTTAAAACACAACCTTAAAAACACTCATTTCTGCATCTGGGAGCATAACCTGTTTGTTTAGGCAGGTCAATAATAATAACAGTATTATTGTATTTAATTAGAAAAGAAATAAGTTTTGTTGTTTTACAAGTAGGTACAAGTGTAAAGAGTACAGAGACTAACGACAAGTGACAGGTAAGTCATCAGTCATCAACAAAAAAAAAACGTGTGGCCAAGTGGCCAACATACACAAAATAATTATTGTACTGAATTATACAGCAACAACAGGTTAGCGATAAAACCGCGTCATCCATAATCTGAATTTTAACATATATTTCAAGAAGTTTTTAGATTAAATAAATGGGCCGATGTGTAAAAATGGATATAAAAATCATTGGTATGGCAATAAACTTTCTAGACAGTAACAACCCGACGCAGGAGCTTTATAAAAAGTTTTTATTGTCTTCAATAACAACCATAATAGCCAACACGATGTTTGGCTTCATCATAATATTATTACAGCGATAAAATTGAATTTGGTTGATCACGTTACATATTATCGTTCAATTATGGTTCTCTTTCCTAAATTATTGTATGGCATAATGGATTATAAATTTTATGCCATTCTTTGCAAAGCGTAACGCAAACATTATTTATATTCAGCAATCATTTTAATGGATAATTATCCAGGGATAATGTGGATACAAAAATGTCATCGCGTTATGTTGTATGAGCATTATTTTTTTAATGAGTTAGAACAAAGGATTAATTAAAAACTAAATTTCAGTACATTATTGAAAATATAAATTGCCTTTTATAATTCTAATTATAAAAGGCAATAATAAATAATAAATATCTAATCTACCCTAATAAATTTTATGATATAGTAACGTCACGAAAATATATATGTAATTTCGTGCAAATTAGAGACTAGATCACAGAAATAGTACTAATAAACTTATAAAAATAATAAAGATGTAGAACTCAGAAAAAACAAATGAAGCCGGTTTTTTAAACTTTAATACGCTTGTTGTTCGCTAGGTCAAACAAATAAGGGGGCAAACATTTAATGAATATTTGAAATTTCACTTAATATTTATATGAAATTTTAAAGGAGAGTTTCTTTAAAAATTAAATTAAAATAATATCCTGGACAAAAAATTATAATGTTCTACTTGTACAAGTGTATTTTTAAATAATAATTAAGTAAATAATATATAATTTTTATAACATAAGTATATTGATCAATCTCTTGGTTTGGTGATTTAGAATAATTGTATAAAAATGGTTTGATCATGCAGTGCATTCTGGTTTTACTACAAAAAATTCCAAGACAGAAATTGTAATTCGGTGATTATCAAGGGCTATTAATTTAAACTCTGTCTAAAATTTTTAATATTATGAATTAAAATGGCGGCCGTTGCGCAGTGGCTATGTTACTGGCTTAAAAAGCTAGAGGGTGAAAAAGGAAAAGAATATTCTTTGAAGATAATGAAATAGAAACTGACGTAGATCTGCTTCCGAAAGAATAAAACATTGTGTTAATAAGTGATAAGAAATCAATCTCTAAAAGATTGTATCCTTTTTTATATACGTGGATTTATTATTAAGAAAATTGTTTTTAAACTAAAATGTTTAGATGGTTCAATATTAATTTAAACTCCAATCCGATCAGTCTTATGCTTCTGTTCGGAAATAAGCAGGTTATTAAATTTAAAAATAATTGTGGGCTAGTGATAACACAAAAGCTATAAGAATTATAAGATAGTCAATGGTATTGTTATGTCTGGAGTATAATGTGCAGGCTGTATCTGTAGTATGACTCACACAAGACTGGAGCTACTGTTCACACCTGAGAGATTGAGCTAAACGAGTTCTAACAGTTGGCTCCAAAAATAAAGTTGTGAGTTTTATTATTCTACATTGGCTCACAACTTTCGGAGGTATCCGGTATGTCGGAAGTATATTCGGAGGTATGTTATCCATTGGCACCCACAGTTTCTGATGGGTCGTTCAAAGGTTACACATTGACATTGGCGCTCAACGTGCCTCGCCGATGTGTAAACGTGCAGACACCTCTATATCAATATATTAAGTGGAAAATGAGCCTCACGTAGATTTGGCTTTTGCGAGACCCAAATTGTTATCATTATTGTATATGGCCAGTTTATGATATATTAGGTTGTGGATGACTTTTGGCAGTAACTGTAGCACATAGAACAACAAGCTACTAATGCCTTAATCAGCGCTTTCTCTTCCTTTTTAGGGGGAGGGGTGGGGAGAGACACATAAAGATCAATGTGAAAGCCTTGGTGTAACAAAAACAAATGAGGAGTGATGTAACAAAACAAATAAATTAAAGCTGGCTAGCTGAATGTGCCGGAGAGTGACTACTTAACACTCAAAAGAGGATTCGGCCAATTTGCATGCCCTACATAGACCGTAGAATAAGAAAATGAATGACAGGATACTTAAAAAAAAATAGAAATAACGTAAATGAAAGTAGTAAATTATAGAAGTTGCTCTAAGATATGATTGGGCGCCAGGAAAGTATTAACATATACCTTCCAAGGTATCTTGTAAAGCTGTTTGCTACAATAAACGGGAAAAAGGTATTAATTAAAATATTTAGTTTTCACCACAAATTTTAATCCTTATCCAAATATATACAATATAATTTTTTTATAGCTACCCACCACCAATTATGTACAGTTAATCTAGTTACTTATATACAAAGAAAAATACCCTGGTTACACACAACTGATCCTTGATAAACTGAATTTACAAATAATAAAATATAGGAACAAATTTAATGACTATAACTAAAAAGGTAATTTACCTGCCTACTAGAGATGTAACTCTGTATTTCGGCTTTCAATTAAATGTCTTAACAAGTAATAACGACACTATCCTGAAGGGATAGATGTCCAAAGGTTTAAATATATAATAATAATAAAACATCAAAAAATAACTCTCAGATTAAATGTGTACACAAGAAATCGTACAAATGAGTTAAACGGGAGGATTTAAAACCTCAACCTACTTAGTCCCTAAATATGATTAAATATTATTTTAGAAAAAAAAATGATGGTTTTTTATTAAAAAAATATAAAAAAGATTAAAACTAATAAATAAACTTAATACAGGTTTACGAGATTTTATATTCTGAAGGAGGAAGATACTTCTCGCTGCTTTCTCAAATTGCCCGGGAATAACAAGGCCAGATCTGGACCTCTGTGGAACAGCCAGGTCAAAAAAAAAAATCAACTCTGGAACCAGGTGTAGTTCCGACCAGGTATTAACTTAAAAATTCTTCTTGAAAACATCCAAAAAAAAAACAAAATCAAACATTCTTCCCTCGACTTCTGCTTGACTCCCAGAGGTAGTCTAAAAAACATTTGTTTTAGAGTTCTTTCTTACTCTTGATACAGAGTATGGAAAAAACACAAGGTTTATGAACCTTGAAAGGTTTTATAAAGGTTACTTAGGAAGTGTGGAAGCAAAAACTTAATAATTTTGTAAATGATGTGACCTTCGTATGGCTTGACCTTATTTTAAGTAAAATGGATTAATTATATAGACAATTTTAACGAAAAGCATGATATGGATAATAATATATTTTATAATATAATGAACGGTATACGACAAAATATTTTTATCGATACTCTTAATAGATAATAAATTGTTTTAAATATAGATAATTATGTTTTTTTAGGACCGGGAAGTAAAATTAAAATACATATGATTTTATATCAATAACACCTTCGATTTACATATTGAATTTTCTTAATGAAATGATGGGAAACATTTCAGATAAATATATCGAATCAAATGAAAAATGACAATACTGTAGGATCTCAAAAAGGGCTGATGGTTTTTATATTTTCATTTTATTGATAATTGGATAAACTTACCGGCTCAGAGTAGTTATAAACCAACAGGACACAAAAAAAACCAAACCAAAACTTCCTGCAACTTCATCTTAAAAAAACTTTAATATTCTAAATAAAAACCTTTTATGCCTTCTCTGGCCCCTACCTCTAAACCTAAGTGTCTCTACCGAACGTCGAAGCAGAAGTGAGCAATCAGCACTTGTTTTGAGTTAGCTAAACTATGATTGCAAATATAGACGCTTGGTGTCTCTGTTGAATACCAACTTAAAATTTAAGAATTAAGACAATCATTAAGAGGATTTGAATTTAAAAATTTTATTTAGAAATGTTTAAGCATTATTGAAGTGACGGACTCGTTACATTGGGTAATATGACTGAACTATAAATTTGGTTTAAGAGTGTCACTAAAACATCAATGTGCTTCTCATGTGTAATTTTTTCCAAATAAAAAATTACTGAATCTTGGGTCTGTCAGACAGGCTGCCACTGCTGTTGTTCCCACGATATAGGGCACCAATACTACTGGCATATATATATATATATATATATATATATATATATATATATATATATATATATATATATATATGTATATATTAATAAACATAAAAAATATTTGGTTAAATTTTAAAATAGGTTAAGTTTATAACTGAATAATTATTTGTTTAAATAACAAATCCCTAATTGGCACTCGTAAAAACACTCTACAATAAATTCTACCTACTTATCTGGTGAACACTATTTTATTCTCTGAATAATAAATGACCCGTCCCACAAACAACTGTAGACCCAGCAGGAGTCGAATGAGAACATAAGTTACCGGTGAAATAAAAAGAATGCTGCAATTGCCGATAAGGTATCCAAATCTTGCAGACTGGAAAATAATCAAATTCAACTTTGGTAAATTACACGTGATTAGATACAGATTAGAACTTATAATATTATTTCAAAAATATCTATTCTGTTTTTATTACATATTTTAAAAGTGGAATATTATATCGTCGTAAACAATAACTCTTTTAATCGATCAGAGGATTGTGTAAAAAACGCTAAATAGGTAAATTAAGTTAGTGTTTACTCGACACAACTACATAGACGGGTTTAACATTTAAAGTGTTTAGCATGAGATATTACAAAAGACTCTTATCTAGGGATCCATCAATTTTGTATTGAAACTATTTTTAAATAATAAATCAAAACGTCAACCTCATTAATTTGCTCACAACTTTAAAACTTATTTATTTAGAGATTTGACGTCAGTAGAGAAGTTTTTCAGAAAAAAAATGCACAAAGTGATATACTCCAAAACAAAAATCGGCTAATAAACAAAAAAGTTGACTGCAGAAATAGTTAGAAGTAATAATAATACGTGAGAATGTGTACAACATGTACCAATAGAAAAGCCAACCGAGTATTGTCGGCTGGGGGAATGGTATGGCAAAAAATTGAAAAAGTCGAAACAAACGCATTTGTGCGCCTTCTGCTACTGGCTGATGTCGAGAAGAGCTGGGATACCCCTGTCAGAGAGTTGTTCTTAGATAAATCGTTTAACCCACCTGAGATTAGTTCTCGACGTTTCGCCAACACTAGGCGTTTGGATCTTCTGGAGATGTTACTGCTTCGCTTGTAAGCTGGAACTGATGCCGCCTTGTACTACTGAGGCCATATTCATATTTTCTACTTGCCTCCCCTTCACTGGTTTTGGCGTGAGGGGGCGTATCGTCGTTTGTAGCTATTCTTTTTTCGTGATTTGCGGTAAGCGTGTTTGTGGATTTTAATATTGGTATCCATGTTTTGTTAATTTTTAGTCCTTCTATCCGATTAAAAACCCTAGTGTTGGCGAAACGTTGAGAACTAATCTCAGAAGACAACGGCCTAACAGCCCGAACAAACAGTTTAACAAGTTAGACGATGGCCGTGAAAGCTTAACGGATTTTATCAGTTGCCTCTACATACTACAGAAGACTAGATTGTCTACGGAAGAAGAAAGCTCAACTTCCTGCGTTGTTAGCTTTTCTATCACGATGTCAAGACAACGGGGTACTACCGAATTTCTTACGAACAAATCGATCCATCAGAACAAGTATATAGTCAATAGAATAATGCACGCATGGAAAAAGCACTATTACGAGAACGAATACAGGACACCAGACGAAATTTGGCGAAGGTTGACAAGAAGCTTCTAGATCTGTTTTACGTTTTGAGCAGCAAGTTGACATATGCAGATTGGAATAAGATAGAATCCAATACAGAAAAATAGAAAATGAACTGGGAAGGCACACTAACCAAACATAAGAAGGTAGAATCAAAACAAAACACAGAAAGGATAGTAGTCAACCTTTTAGATAAGGTTTTAACTCCAGCCGAAACATCATTGCTAGCCAAAGGGGAAAATTTTGCGATTGCATCCAAAGTTATACCCAAAGAAAATATCATCACTAATATCGAGTCTGCGATTTGCAACTTACCAATCGAAAAAGCTGAAGAAATAAGGACAGAATCAGCGAGATTTGCATAAAGCTAAGACACCAAAAAATAACCTGAGTCACCAAGAAATCCGTGCCATAAAATCGTTAAACGCAGACAAAGATGTTGTAATTTTACCAGCAGACAAGGGAAACGCGACCGTCGTAATGAAGACAACCGACTACAAAACGAAAATACAAAATTTTCTAGCCCCTGCGGTATATAAAAGGCTTAAAAAAGATCCCACAGCAGCCACCATACGGAAAAACAATAGACTTATAAAATCTTCGTCCATACCAGGGGATACAAAGCCAAGAATATGCAACAGCGAAGCAGTCCCACCACGCTTGTATGGCTTATCGAAATTACACAAAGACGATGTACCTCTACGCCCTATTGTAAGCTCCATAGGGTTTCCGTCTTACAGCCTTGCTAAATATTTGGCCAATATTTTACAATCACACATAGGAAAAAAACGATGATTTTGTAAAAGAGTGCCCATTTTATCGTGAAGATCACAGGAATAATTTTACAGGAACCTGACATTCTTGTTAGCTTTGATGTTGTTTCCCTATTTACAAGAGTTCCTCTAGAAGACGTTCTGAATTTAATTGAGGTACTAGTTTCCAAGGATATGGTGAAATTATACCGTATTTGACTCACCACCACCTACTTTTCATGGGAAGACCAGATTTATGAACAGGAAGATGAAGTAGCAATGGAAAACCCCTCTAAGGTCGGTCGTAGCCAACCTTTTCATGGATCATCTAGAGCAGAGGGTAATGGAGTCAGAATACAAGCCAAGAGTATGGTTTAGATACGTCGATGACATTTTTGTCATTTGGGGTCTCGGAGTAGAAAAACTTAACGATTTCCTGTCTGATATAAGCACACTACATCCAAATATTTAATTTATGATGGAAATAGAGAAAGATCAACAAATAGCGTTCCTAGATGTATTAGTAAATCGAAAAAAAGGTTACTTACGACATAAAGTGTATCGAAAACCTACACACACAAACAGATACCTAAACAGGAACAACCAGCATCCAGGTCAAAAAGAAGGTATTATCAAAAGTCTGGCCGGGAGGTCGAAGAGAATTTGTAAACCACAGCATCTGCAAAGTAAACTTCTTCATATTGAAAAAAGCGCTTAACTCTAACGGTTATACCAGAAGAGAAATACATAAAGCGATTAACAACGTTTCTAGAAGAAAGGACGAAGTAACAGCATGTATAGGCAAGGCGTTCTTGCCCTATATATTGGGGAAAACAGACAGAATTGGGCAAATACTTAAAAAAGCCAATGTAAAGACCATTTTCAAGCCAACAAAGAAAATCAAGGACTGTTTAATATCGGTAAAAGACAAACCCGTTAGCAACGGCCGGAGTATACCGAATACCATGCACATGTGGAATGGTATATGTGGGAACCACGAAAAGGCACACAAACACAACTATAAACGAACATAAAAGCAATTGTCCTTTAGGACATATCGACAAATCTGCCGTTGCCGAACACGCTTTGGGAAGAGGAGAACATCGGATACTGTTTAAAGAAACGCAGATGCTAGATAAAACATCATACGAGTAGTACTACCCACGGTTATATCGGGAAGCGATAGAAATATATAAACATCCAAATAATTTTAATCGGATAAAATAAGGAATAAAAATTAACAAAACATAGATACCAATATTAAAATCCACAAACACCCATCCCGCAAATCACAAAAAAAGAAAAGCTACAAACGACGACACGCCCCCTCACGCCGAAATCAGTGGAGGAGAGGCGAGTAGAAAATATAAATATGGCCTGCGTAGTACAACGTATTACCGTCGTCGCATTCAACACTAAATGCTCACTTCGAGCTTGCCATAGACAGGGGGGATCGGTTTTCTGTATTTTCTCGATCCCATTGCACACTCATACCTGTCTATTTGTTGAGGTACCAGCCACAGCTGCCCTCCCGAGCCGTGTCACACATGTACTAATTACATTATCGAACACTAATAAAATACATATTCATACTAATTTATTTTAAGATTAACAAATTCTGAAAAGTACCATTTTAACCACTACCTTTCACCTCCGATTTTCCAGGCACTCCACCGAAGACGACTGCCGAGCAACAAACAAGCCAACACCCCGCACACCAGTGGACTCGACACCAAAACCAGTGCCAAAAACTAAAGAGGCAATAGCCTAGAAGGGGACAACAGAAACACTCAGAAACAAAGCAACCAAAAGCATCAAAACGACGAACAATGAGTGCAACGTGGCGTCAGTTTCAGCTTACAAGCGAAGCAGCAACATCTCCAGAAGATGCCAACCCCTAGTGTTGGCAAAACGTCGAGAACTAATTTTAGAAGACAACGGCCTAACAGCCCGAACAAACAATTTAACGCGTTAAACTAGGTTTGAAACTGAGAAGTTTGCTTATGTCCGATAAGTATGGGAGTTGTTTCTGAAATAGTGTCGAATAGTTATGGTACCAAAAAAGAATTTTATTAAGTACATGCCATCGAAACCTGCATAAATACGGCATTAAATTTTGTTGGTTTTATGAAAGTGAAACAGGATATACAGTTGATCGGCAGATATACAAATGTCGCCAACCAGGTGAAAATATTTAACAAAATATAGGGGAATATGTTATAAGGTCCTTGACCGTTTTCATTAAAAAATTTGGTCGCAACTTGACAATTAACAACTTTTTTACTAGAATCCCTTTAGCACAGCATTTACTGTCTATAAGAATAACTTGCTTGGGATATTAGGAAAAAATGAGAAAGGAATTTCTTATGAGTTTCAAGCTTCAGAAGAAAGATGTGTTTTTCCTTCATTTTTGGATTCAATGATAATTAGATTTTATTAAGTTACTTGCAAAAAAAACTTGCAAAGTTCTTCTCAGTTCATTGCACCATGACCAACCTGTGGATATTGAGAGTCCAACAGGAAGCTGGAAATTATCAAATATTACAACAAAACAAAAGGTGGGGTTGATCACGTGGACCAGATAATCAGTAAAATGTCAAACTAGATGTTGACCTCTTGCTGTTTAATACAACATTATGGATGTAGTAGCTCTTATTGGGATTTTTAAGTAATAAAAACAAAAATTTTGCTGCACGAAAAACAAATAAAAAATGGTCCCTTCTCAAAGTTTTAGTAAATGAGTTAGTTTTACCATTTATAAAAATAGGACTGAAAACCATAAACTTACAAAAACCATCCGAAGAGATATGGGTAATATTATTAAGTTGACTTAAAAAACTTTAGCGATAGATTTGGTTCATAGAAAAAAAAAAGATGTGTCGAGTGCCCCTCACACATTGGAAGAATAAGCAACCAAATTTGTCAGAAATGTTAATGTCCAAAAAATAAAGTATTTTATTATCCAAGAATTATATTGACTAGCTCCTTACCAGGTATTTATTATTTTTTTATGCTTATATTAATTATTTTTATGCCTAAAATAATATACCATTATAAATAAAGAAATATTAAATAAATATTAGACAATAATTAAAGAAAACATCCATTTTAGTATTTTATTTACAAAACGAGTCTGCGAGACTATGCAATAACGTAAAAATATTTGCTTATGCATCCTAAGGTTAAATTTTTAGAGTATTAGATGTTCCTTATGTCCTTTCAGATGCACCTAAAGATGCTCTGAGAGCGAAAGTACCTGGGTAAGATTTAATAAGATAACTGTGCTCGATATCTGCCTTTTATTGGTAAAATTATATAAGAATTGGCAAATTAAATTTTTTTAATGCACCCATACTGATATAAAATATTAAAATGGGATACTACTTAATCCATTCATTTAATAAGTAGATGATTAGAAATGACAAAAAGCATATTACCAATTATGCTTAAAGAATATACAATCAGAGAAATTATTAAACATCTATTAGTTTTTGATGAGAGAACAATAAGCGGGACCAATTAAATTCCATGTTTAACTAGGTTTTTAATTAAGATCTAAACATATGCAATATTTTTGTATGATCCTTTCTAAATAGCTCCATTTATTTAATACCAATTCACAACCTGATTAAACTCAAACTGGAAAATGTTTCAAAAAGTGTTGTTTCGTTTGCCGAAGAGAAGAGTTATTTTGTGTTTAGAAAAAAATTGTTGAAAATTTTGTCGACACATGTTTGAATAAAATTTTATTTCTAAAAGTATATTTGTATGTTTCTTTCTTAACGTATCATCTTTGGGTTATAACAGTTGTAATAAATATATCAGGTAATAAAGAAGTACATTAGTATTAAGCATTATTTTTATCCACCAAAAATAAACATTTTTTAAAACAGAGATTAAAAAAATATTTTACTGTACCCAAATTCATTTTTATCTTGTCTGGTTCTAACAATTCTAAATTCCCACTTAATATATTTTTCAAATTATAAATTGTTTAGCTTTATTTTATTTAAGAACCTTGCTTTAGATTATACATACTGTACATAGTGCACATTTTGTATATATAGTGTACATTTTACAACTTGACGGCCAATCACGACATAACTACAGAGTAAAATATTATGATTTAAAATATAATAATCATCATCATCATCATCATTCAATCTTCGCTTATCCACTGCTGGACATAGATCTCCCTCATAATTTTCCATCTATTTCGATCTTTTGCCTCTTGCATCCAATTCCTATGACAACGTTTTAGATCGTCAGTCCAACGTGTTGGTGGACGACTTCTGCTTCGGTAAGCATCATCTCTTGGTCTCCATTCCAGTATCCGCTTTGTCCATCTATTATCTGTCTCTGTCATTCGAGCCACGTGACCTGCCCAGTTCCATTTCAGTGTTGCTATTCTCTCTACTGCATCAGCCACTCCTGTTCTTTGTCGTAGCTGGCGATTTGGGATCTTGTCTCGTAATGAAACGCCCACCATAGCACGCTCCATCGCCCTTTGACACACACGGATCTTTTGAACTGTTCTCCTTGTCATGGTCACACTGATTAAACGTTTTTCTTTTAAGGCATATTGGTATATCAGACGATTTGAAAATATGGTTCAGTTTGCCGAAGGCTGCCCAAGTCAGTCTTATACGACGGAGAAGCTCAACGGTTTGGTTATCTTTTCCTATTCGAATCTCATAACCTAGGTATTTATAGGCCATTACCTGGTCTATGGATCTTGTTCCTACGCATATATCTTCGCTGACTACAATATTTGTCATCATCTGGGTTTTAGATATATTTATTTTCAATACTCCTTCTAGCGAGGAAAGGTAGAGCTGATTTAAAAGTTCTTTGGCCCCATCTGTCCTATCAGCTATTAGTACAATATCATCTGCAAACCTTAGATGGCTAAGCTTTTCTCCGTTTATGTTTATGTCCTTGTCGGTCAGTTTTGCCCTTTTACATATATATTCCAAAAGCGTAGTGAACAGTTTCGGCGATATGGTGTCCCCCTGGCGTACTCCACGTTGTATCGGGAATTTCTGGGTTTGACGATCACCCACTCTAACACTGGCTGTTGCGTTTTGGTATATGTGTTTAATTATATTTATATACCGATAGTCAATTCGGCATTCTGTCAAGGCTTCCAACATTTTTTGTTGATTTACGGTGTCGAATGCCTTTTCATAGTCGACAAATATTAAAGCTAGTGGTTTATTATATTCAGCATTTTTCTATAAAATGTTTTATTACCAGTAGGTGATCGTTTGTTCCATAGCCTTTTCTAAAACCCGCCTATTCTATGGGCTGATAAAATTCCAATTTATTTTCTAGTCGTTTCGTAATTATTTTTGTAAATAGTTTATAAATATGTGAAAGTAGACTTATGGGCCTGTAATTCCTGAGTTCGGTAGCATCCCCTTTTTTATGAAGTATGATAATTTTTGCGTAATACCACTGGGTTGTTGTTATTGCTTCCTGCAAACATCTAGTGAATAGTTTGGCAAGGACCTGCCATAATCTTTTTCCAGCCACTTTCAAGGCATCTGCCACTATTTCATCGCCTCCGGGGGACTTATTGTTTTTCATTTCTTGCACTGACCTTCGAACTTCATTGGGTGTTACGTCCGGTAAAATTTCAGATCCCTGATTTATTATCTTTGGTAATAATCCACTCCGGTTACATTGCTGTTCTTTGTATAGTTGTCTATAAAAACTCTCTATCGTGTTCATAATTTGAACTCTATCCTCAATGATTTGCCCTGTTCATTTCTTAGTTTGTGGTCGTTTTTTCTTCCAATGGACATGCTCTGTCTGAGTACTTTCAAGCTTTTGTTTTCTTCTATTACTCTAGTTATTTCCATCGTATTGTATCGTCTCAGGTCTTTTCTAACTTCCTTTTAAATTTTCTTATTCAAAATTCTTAGTTCATTTCGGTGATGATCCTTATTTTCCCTAAGTTTTCTTCTTTCCTCTAGAAGATGTTTTGTGTTGAGGCTTAATTTTGTTGTTATTGTTTTCAGGACGAGGACAGTATTTCTTTTCAGCTTATTTCAATATTTGAGTAATATTATTGTTCATTTCATTGGTGCTGATATTCTCTAAGTCGTGTGTATCCAAACTAGTCTTAATATTTTCTTCGTAAAGTGTTATATCTTCTGGGAACAGCCACCTTCCACTTTTCTTTTTGAGGATCATTTTTGTTCTTTCCACTTCAGTGTTAAAAGTGGTTTTTGCTCTAATTAGTCTATGGTCGCTCCCTGTTGAAAATTTATTCAATACTGTTACATCCTGAAAATATCTTTCCGATTTGATATTATGAAATCAATCTCATTTTTTGTTCTTTGGTTCGGACTCTTCCATGTCCACTTAGGTTGGGGTTTCTTTCCGAAGAATGAGTTCATCACAAAGAGATTTTCCTGGTGTAAGAAGTCAAGAAGTCTGTTACCTCTCTCATTTCTCTCACCAAATCCAAAGTTTCCCATAGCAGATTCTGCATCATCTTGTTTAAATCCCAATTTGGCGTTAAAATCTCCAATTATCAATGTGTAATGTGTTTTTGAAGTTTGTATAACTGCTCTAATATCTTCATAAAATTGATCAACTTCCTCATCCGGGTGGCTCGTAGTTGGTGCGTAAGCCTGTATAATTTTAAGTTTGTATCTTGTATAATATATTATTAATTATTTATTTATTTATTAATATATTAATTATTGTATTAATATAATAATATAGTAACTATATTATTGAAAATTCGAATATTATGTAATGTTTTATTACTGAGTATCTATAATTCCAGCGACAACTATCTGTATTAAATTAAAATTTTACGGAACATCAGCAAGAAATTACAATAATAAAATTTCAAAAATTTCTGGTAAACATTGAGACCACAATTACAAAAAACGGTGTGATCATATGACATCAGGGAGATATTGCTCTATCAGTTAGTGCGATATATTATAGCGTAGACACGTACGATTTTTCTACTTTGAAATAAGTTATATACGATTACTAGCTGACCCAGCGAACTTCGTACCGCCTTATAATTAATAAGTGTTCTGCTAAATTATTAGCAGAGTTATATCAACTTTTTTATTTTCGTTATTTTGTCAAGCGCGCGAATAAACACAGTAAACAGTAATCTTACACGTCAACATTTACGGATAATTAACCATAAGAAAAACAATTATTTTCTATATTTAGTACTTAAACATTCAAGTAGTAGTCTTGTGATTTTGTTTATGGTTATGGCAAATGCAAGACGAATCGAATATTAAATTCATATAAATTCAAATTACATTTCGGTTGGTATTATCAGAATGACAACTTTCTTCTTTTCCATTAGGTATCGTCATACCGTTACATAGCTGTAGGTGATATAGATTTCAAATTATGATGACAACCGAGCCAATTTTTAATTGTTAATTTAGCACACTTCTTCCTTTGTTACACGATCGATAGATTTGAAGAAATGCAGGGATTTGAATTATCACGTCATCTAAATACTTCTCTTTTGTTGCTTAACTGTTCGTTTATTTAACCAATTATCATTTTTTAGTTATCAATGATAATCGGTAACACTTTATTATATAATGAGCTGGTCCTTCGTTGAGATGCAATGTCAAAAGTTCAGCGAAAACGAAATCAAATCATTCGATTTGTCAACAGAAATACGGCCATTACATATAGCCAAAAATTACAAGGAAAACTCGGCGGCACAAAGATTTAGCAATGCAACTTTCTTGTTTATCATCAGTCAATTTCATTAATTTGCTTCTATTGTCGGTTCAATATTGGTACATTTGTTCAAAGTTAATTTGCATCTAGATCATAATTACTTTCACGTTCCAATTCTCTATTAAAACCTTCACTTAATTACAGATTTGACAGTGGCAGTCCTAACTTAGCTAACAAAACTGCTGCACATGTATTTTAGATAAAAAGCAAAGCCCAGTTATGTATCTCATCTGACATGTTATCGTCAGAGTTTTCATCCTTTGTATAGCCTGTAATGTACATTTATAAACGAAGAGTAATATAGATGATATAATTTAAACAAATACGATAATGTGCTGTTACCTTTTAACAATTTTTGAAACTGTGTTATGGTTAAACTAAAATAAATACTTATCTTGACATCATCATCATCATCAGTGGTGCTACAGCTCTAGTTGAGCCTTGACCTTCCCCAGTCTATTTCGCCAGTCGTTTCTGTTCATCGCCAACCGTTGCCAATTTGCCGCGCCGATTTTCCTTGCGTCCTCGTCCACACCGTCCCTCCATCTCAGTCGTGGTCTGCCTCTACTCCTATTTCCCACTGGGACCGATAATAGAGTTCGTCTGGGTGGGACTTATCTTGACATAATTAACCATTTTATTATGACTATCTTGTGTTTATTTATGGATAATCCATCCATCATAAATGGATGGTCGACGGAAAAAATATTTAATGGATTATTAAAGCGTTTAGATTATTTAACTAACAATTTTATTTCATAAACAAAAAAGTAAGATTTCACTTAATTAACTGGACTTTGTTTTATATCCCTAAATAACAACAAAAATTATTTGTGCATTTTTTTAATCTTTAATTTTTTCCTAAATTGTTCAATATTTATTTTGTTTTTACGGGCAGGGACAACTCCAATAAATTAAAAATATAATAAATATACATATAATAAAAGGTAAAGTTTGTTTAGCGGAAAATGGTTGACTTCAATTAGTGCGGTCGTAAATAATAATAAATTTATCTGACTTGGCCCATTGTTAAGACCTTGTACCTCAGGTAAACCATTGTTACCTGAAACCGGGCCTTTTTTACTATTATCGGTTAACCCGGGATGTTTATAGTCGATACTAATTAAAGTCAACCATTTACTGCTAAACAAACTTTACTTTTATTATATGTACCTTTTTAAATCTTAAAAAAAAAAAGGAAAATCTGCATTCAGACACCGTGATTGACCCAGGTAGTGTTGGGTTTCTAATACTCTAACAAAGTTGTGCCAGGAAGAGATCCCCGAGGATATGAGATCTTTGATACTTCATCCCGTTACCACTTCGAGGCGGTCGACGTTTAACTAAAAACCTCTTTTGTTACTCCAGAGATCGGGATGGAAGGGTCAATTAAGGCAAAACGTCTTTCCTGTTGCTCTGCTATCACATAATTCTTATTCTTACTTTCACACATTCATCGGAAAAACTCCAAACACACGAACCATCAAATACTTTCAACCTTCTGCCTTCTTTTTCTCTCAGAATCTCCTATATCGGCCTGCATTAGTACAAACCCCACCAAGGTGCTACTCACTCATTCGTTTCAGAATTATGTTGCGAGTTCCCTTTTCTCTCTTTCTTTTAAACAGAGCGACATCCTGATGAATTTGTGGATCCGTGTTTACAGCCACTCATCCCTCACCATTTTGTCTGCCATTTCTTCCACGGAATCAAACATTCTACAGTTACACTCTCTTTAAACTTATTTCTTTTAGCCGTCCAACATACACACTCCAACATCATGTATGTGACAGTATCCGAAAAAACATTGTAAAGGAACTGGTCTGACCGTGCCCTCCCAAACCTGAAAAGGTAACTACGGAAGCGGCCGAATAACGTGAGCATTTGCATTAGGTAATAATCTAGCTGCAACTGTGTCCACAGCCTACCCAGCTTCAAAGATTCGAAATTAGTGACTTCGTCCACCCCCCAACATTACGTGTTGCCTTCTATTTTTTCTGCACAGACCAATTGAAACTAATCTCTCGGCAGCCTAATCTTACTCACTTCTCGCTCTCCAATATTTCGCAACCTATGATGTACCATGAACCTCTTTTAAGTTGGAATCAATACTGATGCTATTCATTTCAATACCATATTGAACAGTAGCCAATGCTTTATTTTAAAAAATGTAAAAAATTAGTAGGGACAAAACGTAACGCTGCCTTACACCCCTTCGTATTTGAAACTCTTCCAAATTATCCTGGCCAATCCAGGTGTTTGCACGTTGATGCCAGTATAGATTTTTAATGATACATAAATCCTTATCATCAATACCGACCTGCTAAAGAATAGTGTTTATTTTTTAATTTTAAAATGTTTAACTCAATCACTTAGTTGTCCTTTTAGTTTTTGGTACGTAATTCATTGCAAAATTTGAAAAAATATTTTTAAAACATGACTCATCTAGCTGATGGCTATACACTACATATTTCGCATTTACTTTTTTTGGTATTGTATCACAAATGTCGACAGCATCCAAACCGTTGGCATTGTTATAGATATTTGTAACTTCTAGATAATTGACGTAATTCGAGGGCATTATTCTTGCTTCCACGCACTCGCATACACCTTCTTTCTTTCTGTAGCCTATGAATACTAAAGCCTTTGTCTTATCCTTCGAGAGAGAAAGATTATGTTCACTTATCCAATTCTTAACGAGGACACACTTACATGTAATCCTAAGAAAGAGTTTCTTCCTCTCCCGTGTGTAGCTGCCAGCATAGCTAGGTCATCCGCAAATGTGATGGAGGTAATACCCTTTCCATATTCGCAGTTTAAGACCCCTCTATATGCCAAGTTCCACCTCGTCAAACCTAGGACGGAACCCTACAGGACCTGTCAGCAATTTATTTTATCATCACACCATTCTCAACCACAATCTTACTCTCGGAAGATAATCAGCGACCACGTTTATCAGATACCCCGGAGAGTTACTTGCTATCAAATAGCTCATTAAGTGAGCCCACTCCAATGTTTTGAAAGCATTTTTCACGTCATCCATTTTAAAAGAATCAGGATGACCTAACAGCCCCAATTCCCCGTTTCACTCGAAACACATCGGTCACCACTTCTACTGTACTTTTCCCCTGACATAAACCATACTGTCTCCAAAACAAGCATACAGACATCACAATTACCCTAAAAACAAGTACGTAGCTTTCTATCACACAACTTTCAGGTACAAAGAAGAAGGTAAATGGGACGCAAATATTTACTTGCCTTGAATTTAGGAAGTAGCACAAGCCTCGAGATTTTCCAGAAATCTGGAAATGACAACCCGTCAAAAACAGCATTTTTATGTCCCAGCAGCCAAGCGGAAAGATGTAGATACGTGAATTGTGATATATATCTGTGTTTCGAATATATGTGTGATATATATATATATATATATATATATATATATATATATATATATATATATATATATATGTTTTATATATGACGAACTAATGAAAATATTAAATTTAATTGGTCTAGGCAGCAGAGATCGCCGTATAATAAACAATATATATTACGAACAAACTGTAGCTGTTAGAGTTGGGGATCAGTTAACAGACGACATAAAAATAAAAAGAGGTGTGCGACAGGAATGTATATTGTATCCATTAATGTTCAATACATATTCAGAGCACATTATGAACCTAGCGCTAACAAACATAGACGAGGGAATTATAAAGGGAGAACGATTGAACAACATAAGATACGCTGATGATACTGTCATTTTTGCAGACAGTCTTGAAGGTCTGCAGATACTTATCTCCAGGGTGGCAGAAGTAAGTAGCAGGTTTGGGCTTGATTTTAACATAAAAGAAACTCAATACATGGTTATAAGCACAAATAGGATACCACCTGATCAAGTACTAGTTAACCAACAACCTATAACACAAATCACCAACTTTTGTTATCTGGGTGCAAACTTAAAAAAACAGTGGGACCAATCGACGGCAATTAAGATAAGGATCGAGAAGACAACATCACCTTTCGTCAAAATAAAAAAAATCTTTAACAGCCCCGATATAAAATTGAAAATAAAAGTTCGTTTACTAAAATGCTACGTATTCTCCGTTCTTTTATATGGCGTGGAGTCATGGACCTTAACTGAAGCATCGCTGAAAATACTCGAAGCATTTGAGATGTGGGGCTATAGACGCATGTTGAGGATTTCCTGGATAGACAGAGTTACCAACGAAGAAGTACTACATAGAATGGGTGAAGAGCGCGAACTAGTCATAACCATAAAACGTCGCAAACTAGAATACCTGGGCCAAATAATGCATAATAAACATACTTTAAGGTAAAGTGCACGGGAAAAAGGTCCAGGACGAAGAAGAATATCCTGGCTGCATAACCTGCGAAAATGGATTAACTTAACCACTACCGGACTTTTCAGGGCAGCAGTCAACCAAGTCAGAATAGTTATGTTAGTGTTCAACATCCATAACGGATAGGCACCATAAGAAGAAGAAGAGCCAAACGGGCTACAAACGGCCCTTGCATACAACTGCATTAGGCCGGACACTATCCTAGACCGGGAGCCCTGCCAGACTAGAGGGACCTCATCGCCACAACCAGTTCATTCAATGTAAAGGAAACAACACGCTTAGCATCGAGACCGAAACGGTAGCTTACCACCGAAACGGTTTCGTGACTGTCTCCAGCTTCGAGTCCAATAGCATGTCATACGGAGCACAGGCGTCAAAATGCTTCATTCCGATCTTATACCTTTCACCACAGATGTCCTCAACAAACTTGTCACACAGCCCCCTCCAGTGCTTTTTCATTCTCGGCTCTGATTATCCTATTCAACTCCTTTCTCACACGGTAAGACGTACTTTCACCCTTATCAAGTGCGGACGAAAGGCCACGCACTCCCTCCTTGGTTGTTCTACGTCGACACACCATCAGTAATGCATTTTTCCTATACGCTTAGTTCAAATTTTACTCATATTCATCGCGGCTTTCATAACCTGCCCGCGGCCTTTTATTATATGTACTAGGGGTATATAAACAAAAAAACCAGTAGTTATAACCAGAGGTACTAATTGTAAATATTTGTTAAAATGCAGTCATGTAGATTGTTCATTTGTAATTTTTTCCCAATTTAAATTTGCAAGTAATCAGTTCAGCGTCAATTTAAAACTAAATTTTAATATAAATTGCTTTTATGTATGTAATGAACTGAAAACTCTCATTAAACGTTAAACGACATTTAAATTACCGTCCCAATTAAGAAACGTGCAATAAAAGCTCATTTTAAGAAATATCGACCAAGTTTTTCTCCAATAAATTCGTAATTTTTTAGACAGAAAGAAGAAAAGATATTTTAATTAAAGCTTTATTGGTTTCAGAGCACAAAAAGATACGGAGTTACGTGAAGTTACGAGCCACAAAAAGGAGCGACATTCGGAGATATAAAGGTAAGTTGACAAAATTATTTTCTTGTACTCGGAGAATGTTAGGATGAAAGTAATATTTTCATTTGTTTTATGGTAGTGACATTTCCGTTGGTTTACGACAAAGCGCTCGAAAAAGAACGAGCCAACTAAATAAATTTTATTTATCGTAGACATTTATTTGATAATTTGATAGAAAACTATGGAAAAATCAACACATCACTTGATGAAAATCCATTATAGTATGCAATTAATAAATTCCATCTGTTTTTTAATAACTGTTCTTATATTTTGTTACAACACATAATATGTTGATCATACAGAGATTATTCTATAAAACATAAAGATCTACTTGTACCTCGACTACTACTAGATTTGCTCGTAATAGTTCAGTAACTCGGGCGGAATATAGGATCTTACCACTAAATTCTGTCGGACTGCATAAATTTAGCTGAAAATTTAGATTTAAGATTGTCTTACCCTCCTTTGCAAAAGTTATATATAGACGAAGTGTTTTCTTTTGTTTTTAAGGGGTTAAAACTCCCCCTAAATGTAAAAAATGGTAAAACACGTATTTAAGAGATTTATGCATTAGAATCTGATTAAATTAAGTTAAATAAATATAATTAAATAATAACTTATACTCTATTGCAAACTTTTAACTCTACCATACCACTGCTTATGACGTAAATAACGTTAAAAAAAATTTTTACTATGTAAAATGCTTAACTAATAATTCACTCATTGCTTGTAAAATAGTTTTTCATTGGTTTTATGTTGCTAACCCCTAGAAAGCATCCGTTTATGCAAACAATTTTAATTTTTCATTTAGATAACTAAACATTTATTATTAGCTTAAGAAACGATATTTAATTAGTTTAAACTCTTCATCCCCTAAAAATCACCCCTAAAGACGACTACAAGGTTAAAACAGTTTAATAAACTTAAAACTTCTAAACTTATGTATTTAAATCACTAACAATTTGTTCCCTGGTTACGAAACATTATGTCTTTGGTTGAAACCATGCCTGGGTATCTCTTATGGGAGTGACAGTCCTCTGAAATTTGTATTTCCTAAGGACACCAGAGGGCGTAGCATTCATAGCAAAGCTTCGTGACTGCGCAATACTGCAACCAACAAAACAAGTACGCCATTTTTATTGTGGTTTCGACACAGTGTTTCGAGTTGTATTATTTGCGATTAAATAATTGTTTGCTTTTTTGCCATCATATTTAAATAATTACGGTTTTTAACTGTTGCGTTAATGGTTGTAATAGTTACAATAAGGATGCTCAAATGCATATTTTTCCAAAAGATAGGGCGGTAAGTAGTAAATGCTTATATAAGATTTTATTTATTTTTTAATAATTGCCTTAAAATGTCCGATGTTGTCCCAAACTTCTTTTCTGTCACGTTATGATGTGTATTAGAATTGTTGCCGATATAGAATTAGGTAAAAGGTTTTTAGGAAGTAAAATTATCGCCATTAAAAATGTGGCAATTCTTCAATGTTTTAAGAACTTTTTCTACAAAACTTTTGTTTATTTGTCCTTTTGTAAAGCATGTCTAGAAATATACTATGTAACATTATTTCACAGAAAATATTAAAAACAAACTACATATTTATTTTTTAGCTTTATGCTATTTGGATTAATAAAATTGGCAGAGAAGACTGGAAGGTGAAGCCTATGGACAGGGTTCGAAAGTGTGAAAGCATTTGCACAATTCATTTTGGACCAGAAGCCCGCTATGTTGGATCGAGATATAAGTCCACCTTGAAATGTGATGCTATTCCTTCTCTGTTTCTGTGTTGTAATTTATAGAAACTACAGAATAGCCAGTTTATACAGTTTAACCAACTACATTTAAATACATGTAATTAATGTTTATTAAAAAATAAAGTAGAAAAAGAACCAACGCTTGTTTTATTTTTGTAATCAAACCCTAAATATTAATCTTTATATTTGAATAATTAAGAGAAGATTTTTTAAAAAGATGTTGCTTTCCTAAGGCTGCCAGATGGCGCATTGTCCAGAAATAACTTACACAGTTTCCTATCTATTCAGTAATATATATTCTTTATCTATGGTTGAAACTACCCCTTATGCTAACACCAGTACGAAGCACTTAATATTACTTGTTTTTACCAAGATATTTATCTACAAAACTATAATGCATACTTTAGATATGTTAGAGTCCCAAAATACGTTACATAGCCTAGTTTTAAGGGCTACAAGGTTAGGTTCATTAGAAAGCCAAACCAACTATTAATTAAAAAAAATTAGTTTTAAAGCTCTAGAAAGAGGAAGTGTTTACCACAAGATTTACATTTTAATCGGTGATACCTTCAGTGTTTTTTACGCTACAGAAGTTTATAAAAAAACGTTCGCCAACGATAGTGACCAAAGATGGCTCGGCTTTCTTATTAAGAAATAATGCTGTTCTGCTAGCTAAATCAGCAGCTTACAGGATCGGCTTCTGCCGATCCTGTAAGCTGCTGATATTGTGTCACATCCTGAAAATATATGGAGAAACAGCAAATTCTCTAAAATGACGTCGCCATATATAAAACTTGACGAACAGTATAATTGATGCGACTTACACCCTTTTGAGAACAGTCCAGAATGTGGGTTCAGAGGATATCCCAGAAATAACAATCGAAGAAGTCTCAAAGTCATTAAATCGAATAAAAAACAATAAAGCAGCTAGTGATGACCAAATCGTTATTAAGTCAGTTAAAGCAGGAGGAAAGACAGTATTGAAAGCATTGACACAATTATAAAACTTATCCCTTTCAAAAGAGGTTACACCATCTCAGTGGAATAAAGCTGTTATAGTAGTCATGCACAAAAAGGTAGATATAACAGAGCTAAAGAACTATAAACCTACTAGCTTGTTATCTCAAGTTTATAAGTTGTTTATGAAGATAATAACTAATAGGTTGACATCAAAACTAGACTTATATCAACCTTACGAGCAAGCAGGATTTAGAGCTGGATACGGAACAAATGATCATTTGCAAACCATTAAGTCGTTGATTGAAATAACCATTGAATATAATAGACCCCTTGTCTTTGTCGACTTTGAAAAGGCATTTAATACGGTCAATCAAAGTAAAATGCTCCAAGCTCTAACACAATGTAGAATAGATCACCGATACATATCCCTCATCAGATACATCTATCAGCATGCTGCAGCTTGTGTAAGACTTAATGAAGATACTGGGACCTTTCGTATTGAAAGAGGCGTTCGGCAAGGTGACAACATATCTCCTAAATTATTTACAACTTTGCTAGAATACGCTTGTAAAATAATAGATTGGAACGAAAAGGGCATCAATGTGAATGGAAAATTTTTAAATAACCTTAAATTTGCAGATGATATCGTTCTTATTTCAGACAGCTTTGATCAGGCATAGATAATGCTCCAAGAACTCCATACTGCCACAAAAAGAGTTGGTCTTAAAATAAATTATTCAAAAACACAATTTATGACAAATTTAGTCCACAACAATAATATCTCAGTAGAAGACAAAGATATTGAGCCAGTTGACTCCTATAAATAATTGGGCCATGATAATCGAGCTAAAAAGAAGAATAAACCTCTCTTGGGCTGCATTTGGAAAGATGAAGGATATTTTTAGGTCTAAGATTCCAATGTGTCTAAAAAGGAAAGTATTTAATCAGTGTATTTTGCCAGTGATAACCTACGGCGCAGAAACCCTAACACTCGCAAGAACAACAGTGAGTAAACTACAAGTCGCGAAAAGGGCAATGGAAAGAATAATGTTAGGGATTTCTCTACGTGATAGAATACCCAATGCTACTATACGCAAAAGATCAGGAGTAGCAGACGTTATTGAAAGAATAACAATACTAAAGTTGAACTGGGCACGTCATGTAGCAAGATCAGTTAATGACTGGTGGACAAAAAAAAAATTTAAAATGGAGACCCCGAATACAAGCCAACAGAAATAGAGGTCGACCCCCAAAGAGATGAACAGATGACATAAAAAGTGACTACAAATTGAATTCAGATAGCACAAAATCGGACTAAGTGGAAAAGCATGCGAGAGGCCTATGTTCAGCAGTGGACGTTAAAGGCTAGTTAATAGTGATGATGACACCCTTTTAAAGATTAAAAAAAATGGACAATTTGGACACAATACATTGGACTGCTTCCTTCCTAATGCCATAAGCAGAACAAGAATGAAGGTCAATGTCCTCACAGAATCAAAGGATTGGAATTAGGCAAGCGTAGAACGGATGATGACTGTATCTGCATCAGATTCAGCCTGGTCAACACCAAAACACCCCGATAGAGCAGTTTAAAGAAGGTCTTTTACGTTTGTTTTGTTCTTCTCATTACCAATAAATTTATTTTGAGATATAAAAAAATATATAATAGAAAACTTGGACTAACGGTTTGTTTTTATCGTATTCTTACGAGTAATCAAGATTCCGGTCAACTTCAGATCGCTGTAGAACCCAAAAAAATTAGTGAAATTATTTGTAGTGAAAATTATTTCTTGAAAAACCCTCTACAATATATCTTTAATGTCATTTTATCGTAAAATGTTTATAAAAAAAAGTGTAAGGTTGGTAGGTTTTAATAAATATATATTTGAAAAACAGCAAAACAGCTTACAGGAGATTCACACTTACAGAAAGTTAAAAATATTAAAACAAATATATACCGGCTATTTACGTAATAATAACACAAAAGACTTTTCAAAAAATTAGAATGTTTTGTTAAAATTTTGAAAGTAAAAATAAGAAAATTAGGTAGCAATTCCATCAGCTAAAAGGAAAATAATCAAAACATTTATTAACGAGATGAAATTGAAATGCAACAAGCAAATAAAATTTTTGGTTTGACTGATTACATGATCTTCATCCAGCCTTCTACGTCCAAAGTGTTAAACATAGGCCTCCTCTAATTTCTTTCAGTTCTGTCGGTCTTAATCTTTCTGAAGCTAATGCTTAGGATTCTTTTGACGTCGTCTATCCATCGTGCAGGTAGTCTACCTCTGCTTCTTCTATCTGCTTGTGTCTCAATACTATAATTTTTTGAGTCTACCGCCCGTAATTCATTCTGGCCACATGGCCCGCCCAGTTCCACTTTAGCCATGCTATGTGCTCTATGACATCTGTGACGTCTGTTCTTCTTCTATTTCTAACCCAGTCTCTGCGAGTCAGTCCAAGCAGCGAGCGTTTCATGTTTTTTGGGCTACTTTTGAGTACTTTTTGAACCTTGAGTTAAAAGAAGTATTTTGGCACCGTAAGTCTTACCGCAAACACACTTTTGTCAAACGTATTCGTTATTAAATAATTTGGCAGGTTGCTTTTGACAATATCTGATAGAGCCCTATATGCTATCCAAGCTGAAGTGATTATTTTTTGCAGTTTAGCAAGCATTGGTTCTCTTTGGCAATTTAGAATTTATAAAATAAGTATTTATATTTATGAAGCAATCCCATTTCGTTGCAGTCGACTTCTGGATTTTCGCTTAGTACCAAATTTGTCATGTATTGTGTCTTTCTAAAATATTTGTTCAAAACAACTTCATTACAGTCGGTATATAAATTCTTCTTCTTGTTCTTGAGCCACTCCTATCGGAGATTGGAAATCATCAGGGCCTGACCCTATTTATAGCTAACCTAAAGAGTTCATTAGTGGTACAGCCAAACCACTCTCTTAAATTACGCAACCATGACATTTTTCTACGGCCTGGATTCCGTTTTCCTTCTATTTTTCCTGGCATTATATTTAAAAGTAATGCGTATTTATGTCCTCTTATCAGGTAACCCAAATATTCGAGTTCTCTTCGTTTGATCGTTGAAAAAATTTCTGGGTCTTTTCCTATCCTTCGCATTACTTCAAAGTTTGTGACTCTTTCAACCCAACTTATCTTCAGCATTCGACGGTAGCACTACATCTCGAGACTTTCAATATATTTTATGTTGTTCTGTTTGAGAGTCCAGGCCTCTACACCGTATAATAGCGTGTTAAATACGTAGCCCCTTAGAATTCTTAATCGTAGAGCGATACTTATATTTCTATTGCAGAAGAATTTCCTCATCTTTATGAAGGTCGCCCTGGCAATTTCAATACGTCTTTTTATTTCATTGTTTTGGTCTCCAGTTTCGTTTATTGAAGTCCCCAAGTATTTGTAACTTGATACTTTTTCAATTTAAATGCCGTTTACACTCATATGTGCAGGTTGTGTCATTACTTACTTCTTACTGTCTTCTTACTAAAGATCATAAATATACTTGGTTTTTTTTATATTAATACTTGTAATCGTTGTAACTCTTCTACTGTTCTTGCAAATCGTACAGTGTCGTCTGCGTATCGAAATATATTTACAACCTTTCCATTAATTACGATTCCTTCGTTTGCTTGCAAAAGGGCTTTCTGGCAGATGCTTTTACTATAAACACTAAATAGCAGCGATGACAAAATGCATCCCTGTCGTACTCCTCTACGTATTTCTATTGCTTGTGATATCTCATTTTCTATTTTGATGTTAGCTTTCTGATTCCAATATAGATTGAGAATTATTCGCAGATCTTTATTATCTATGTCCTTTCATTCAAGAATGTCTCTTAGCTTATCATGAGGTATATAAATTAGTAACTACCTTTTCAATTTCTTTTAAATAATCTGTTTTCAGAACAATGTCGTCCGCAAATCGTAGTTGGGAGAGCATTTCGTCGTTGACATTGATTCCTTTGGCTTCCCACTATAATTTTTTTAAGCATGTTTCAGAACTGTCGTAAAGAGTTTGGAAGATAACGTGTCTCCTAATCTAAATATTTTTTTTTTTTTGGTTTTTATACAGTTTGTATATTTGTTTAGTCTTAAGGTGGGTACATACTTAAACATTTTAGCCCAAACGAACTGAGCGCGTAGGAACAAGCAGAATGAACAGTACGAACAAAGATCGTACTACAAAAAATATTGTATCTACACTGTACTGATAATTTGTTATTACCGGAAATTGACCTCATTCACTTAAATAATTTTACTAAAATGAGTTCTGAAGATTTTGAGGAAATATTAAATTTAATTGGACCTATAATTACGGAGGGCTATATTGCTTAAAGATTGTTTGGCCTAAACATTGAGGTTTTTAGCTATTTTTTTTTTACTTTTAGCTTCTTCTACCAGATTTTAAACGATGATGTCGATTAAAATTAAACATTTTTTTGGTCAAACTCCATATTCAAATAACTAATTCCAAATAATAAATTTTGCATACACAATTATACAGGAAAGAAAACACGAATCTCGCGAGCAGCCCGAATATGCCATTTTACCGTCAACTGAATGAATTGACAAACAATAATATCCTTTGAGCAATTCTGATATACCGACAGCTGCTGGAAAACGTTTGGCGCTTTCTGTTCGGCCCAGGCACAGGTCTAGACTTGACGAATTCTGCTCTGCGCGGTCAGTTTGTTCTCTTCGTTCGGGCTAAAATGTTCAAATCTGGACCCACCCTTACGGTTATGGTTGCATTATTATATACATCAGTTTGGAGCAACAAAAATCTATAGGACTTTCCTCCAACGCTCTCATTACGCTGCTAATTTCAATCCTATCGAATGCTTTGCGAAAGTCTACGAACACCAGGATCAATGGTTAGTCCTATTCGATGGATTTTTCTATAATCTTTTTAATAACGTAGATGTGGTCATTAGTACCAAAGTTTTTTTCTAAAACCTGCCGGTTCCCTAGGTTGATAAAAGCTAATTTTGTTTCCAATCTATTTGTTTTTTTTTTTCGTTTGAATAACTTGTAGAGGTGGCTTAATAGGCTTATTCGGTTGGTAATTCTCCTGGTCTGTTGGATCGCCCTTTTTGTGTAATAAAATGGTAAGTGCACTGTGCCATCTTGCAGGTGTTTCACTTTGGTGCAGATGTAAGTTGAACAATTTTTTTTTATTCTATAAAGGTCTATCTTCTCCGATCTTTGCAGCTTCTATAACAATATAATCTTCTACCGGGGATTAATTTATTTTCATTTTCTTTAGTACTTTCCTTACTCGTCTCTTGATATATCGGGCATCAATTCCGATCCTTGGTTGACTAATATTTTTCCTGAATTTTCTGTTAGTTTCTCATCATGGTCTTGTTTACTTCTGTATAATTCTGTATAAAACCTTAGTTATTTATTTTTGGTAATGATAATATTTTTTCTTTATCATTTAATTTTATTATTTCCTTTTTATCATTTGTCAGTTTTTCCTTAGAACTCCAAGACTCTTGTTATTTTCAATCGTTTGTTGAATTTGTTCACTTTTATGTTTTCGATTGTCCATACTAATAGATTTTTGTATTCTTTTACTTATTTTTCCAAGTTCATGATGTTATTTACTTTTATTACTTTGGATTATTCTCCATTATTCCATTAATGCTGGTGTTTGGGGACTTATTCTCTCGTTTTATGAGGAAGTATATCTTGTGGTTTTTTTGCTATAGCTTCTATTATATTGTCATTTAGGGTGTTGACGTTTGGGTCTGTATTCTGATGGCTTTCGAGAATGCTGTTTATGTTTTTTTCAAATGTATTTATTTGGATTTTTAATCATGCGCTATCTCTCTTTCTCAACATCTATTTCTATCGACGCTTTGACCATTCCGTGGTCGCTAGCTGTTAAAACTGGTTCAGGACTGTAACATCTTTAAAAATTTGCCTTTTGTCAATGATTATAAAATCGATCTCGTTCCTAGTTTGTCCATTCGGGCTCTGCCACGTACATCTCCAATGTTCTTTTCTGTAGAAGAAGCCGTTCAGTTTAAATAGATTTTTTTCCAGTAGGAAACTAAATAAAGTTTCACCGCACTCGTTTCTATTTCCCAAACCAAATTTTCCCAATGATGTTTATGTCTCATCTGCCTTTCTACCTATTTTAGCGTTGAAGTCAGCGCATGATATATTTACAAAATCTCGAACAGAGAGAGATTAAAATAGCGGAATTCTTGTATGTACGTTAGTTAATCCAAAGAAATATATGTTCTAATTATACTTGTTCAAAACGTAAAAAGAAACTTCTATATAAAATGAAGAATATCGTAGATCCCTTTATGATATTAAAAACAAAAGTAAATAATTGTAAGAGGAGTGGTATTATTACAGTGGAATATATTTACTGAAAAATAAATTTTTGGTTAGCAACGACAACACATGTTCGTCAACATCTAAAAGATTAAAAATTTCTCACCCATTTAATCCGCTTATCTGCCATTCATTTTTAATATTTTTGTCCCAATGAATAATTTTAAAGTGTTTCTTATTTTAGTTGTCGAAATAAGAATTAATAATTTAAGTGTTATTATTTAGAAAATAAATTTACGGAATAAACATAAAAGTTGTTATTTTATTATTAATATAGTAATTATTATTAATTAATAACTATTAATAAAAGGATATTTTCTATATGATCAAATATTACTCCAAATTACTCTCTTCTGCCATTTCTAATGATAAAGTCACTAAAATTTAGAAAAACTGTAGTAAATAGATTTGCTTGAAATTTTCACCGTAGGTAAAAAATAGCTTAACCCATTAACCCATAGAACCCATAGAAGAAGTATAATAGTGAAAAAAAATTAGTTGGAAAATTCTAGATATAACTTGTTATATATGTTAAGTATTTTGGAACTACATGCCGTCAATTTTTATCGGTACAGGTGAGTACGTAAGGTAAACTTACCACATAATGGAGGGGGGTTTTTTTTGGTCAAAAATTTTTGTACGACATTTATAAAGTTAGGTAGGTAATACAAAAATAATGGCCTGCGACCGTTTTGCGGGAAAAATTTTTTATTTTCGGAAAATATTGACCGCAGTTTTATTGATTTGATACAGTTACGGCATTCATACATGTAGTTTTGGATCGATATTTAGATTACTTTTTTTGCAGTGCCTTACATATAGGCTATAGGTACAGGGGTGGGAAATCTAGCGCAGAATCCTTAATTTTTTAACCCGTATTCGTTGAAGTCATTGAAAAATGTACGGCATCAATTCCAAATGATTACTTGATGCGTAAAAGAATTTTTGGCAACTATACCATCTGAAAGTTAGGGTTGTTGCATATTTCTTGTACAATAGTCACTATTTTGACAAAATATAACCGAAAACTATCAAACTTATTCTACTTCTTCTTCTCCTTTCTCTTTAAAAGCAATTCTGCTTGTTTATTGGCGGATTAATACCTCAATCGGTGACTTACCTCTTGCTTTTTTGACGACACGGGTGTCCTTTATTTTGCTTATGTGATTGTTCTACCCTTTCTTTCTATTTTGTGTCCATTTATTTATACACTGTACGTTACATTTTCTTCTAATGTCTTCTAATGTCTAATTTCCTGTAATTCTTCTCAGTACTCTCGTCTCTACCGTTTCCAATAGCCTTTGCGTTATGGCTGTGTCGGGTCTTGTTTCTGAGGAATATGTCATTATTGGGCTTACACTGGCTTTATAAATTCTTCACTTCATCTCAGTGTTAATGTGTCTGTTTCGCCATATGGTGTATAAAGGCATCCTGCCAGTCTTTTTGCTTTTTGTACTTGATCTCTCATTTGTTTCTCTAGGTCTTTCTAGCTAGATAGTGTAATTCTTAAATATTTTATTTCCAGTAATTGTTTAATACTGATGCCACCACTTTCTATTTTACATATGGTTGGTTCTTTGCTGACTACTATTGTTTTAGTTTTTTGAGATGAGATTGTCATATTAAATTCTTTTGCTCTTATGTTAAATCTGTGGACCAGTCTTTGTAGACTATCTTCATCTTGGACTATTAATATTGGGTCGTCTGCGTAACATAGTATTTTTATTTCTTTGTTTCCCATTCTGTACCTTCTTCCTTTGTTAACGTTTTTGATGATTTCATCCATGATCAAATTGAAGAGCATGGGGCTCAATAAAGCTCGTTGTCTTATTTCGCTGCCTATTTCTATAGGTTCTGTAAGTTGTCCATCTATTGTGACTTCCATTTTGTTGATTTGGTAAGTGATTTTGATAGTTTTTATAATATTTAGGGGATCTTCTCTGTTATACAGAAGACTTTAAATGTGTTTCAGACTGTTTTTTTTTTTAATTGTGCTTTAAAACATTCGGATAATCAGACATAGTTTATACCAGTTGGGTTGTATAACATATTTTTTGACTTTATTGTGTGGGAGTAAATAAATATAGAAAAGAAAGCAGGCTTGTTCCAAAGCCTGGGTTAAATATTTTGTCTATGACGCACTTTTTTTTTAAGTCACCTTGCATATTTTGTTATATTTAAATTTCTCTCAGTCGTGTTCTAGTTCACCTACGAATCGGACGTGCCTATCGACAAAGCGGAACGAAATTAAACTGTTTTCGTTTAAAAATTGTGTTTTTATAAATCTGCAGATTAGGTGTAAAAATAAAGTTAGATTGTGAGTTTTAAGAACAATTAAATGGACCAGTTAGTCGGGGGGAAACCCCCAGACGACCCAGTGCCCCCAGATATACGTCAAAAAAATACAAATGATATACAAACAACAACAGCAATGACCATCGATAACGATAACACATCGAAAGAAAGACAGGAGTTTTTGTATGTAAGTACTGATTTAGGCCCGTATCATATTTATGTTGAGAATAATTCGGTCGAATTTAAAGGTAAATTAAATGCACTTAAAATCGGAGATATTATTCTTTCTAACTTTCCGGAGATAGACAATAAAATTATAAGTATCGATTCTATAGGTCGGAATAGGGTTAGGATCAAGTTAAAGGATTATAAATCAGCAAATTTTCTAATAAATAATAAAACGAAAATATTTTTGTTAAAAATAACTTTGTATTGTATATCCCAAAATTTATTCTTCATAGACAAGGTGTTATTAGAGATATAGAAAAAGATTTTTCAGAGGCGTACATAAAAGATAAAATAAGACAATATGATCAACATTGCACTTTTGAAGTATCTAATGTCAAAAGAATAAAACGTAAAGTAGAAAAAATTACGGATGAAGGTAAAATAGTAGAATATGTACCCACAAAGTCTTGCATTGTTATTTTCAAATCACAAATCTTACCAAAATATATTTCTATTAATAAAGTTATCAAGGAGGTAGAGCCGTATAACCAGAAAGTATTATTATGTTATAACTGCCTCCGTTTTGGTCATCTGGGAGGTCAGTGTCGAAGTAAACCAAGATGCAGCAAATGTCAGGAGTCCCATACCACACAAGATTGTAAAAATTCAGATTACATACCACGGTGCTTTAACTGTCAAGGAAATCATCTTACTACTAATTTGTCTGCTTGTCCAGAATTTAAAAGACAAAAAATTGTAAAGGAAACCATGAGCTCTTGCAATATTAATTTCTTTGATGCAAATAAACAGGTCCCAAAAAATACGTACGCAAACATAGTCGCTCATAATACTTCTGCCACGGAAAGTGGTCAAATATCCTCGACAAATCATTCCCAACGGCCTCAATCTGGACCTACCCCTTCTAGTACAATACAGTATCATTCCTCTCAACCTCAGTACTCACAGTCCCACAATTTACAACCCAAATCCTATAATAACAATTTTACTAATTATATGTTTTCTTCTCCTACAACTTCAAACCCAAACAAAAGGCACAGACCAACCAGCCCTGATCCCATTGAAATTTCAAGAAAAGAAATACTTACACAACCAAAAACCTCTTTTGTCTCGGGGGGAATTTTTAATAGTCAACATTATTTAAAAAACTCAGCCGGAGTAAAATTACAATCAGAGGAATTAAATGCAACAATAAGTTTAGTTTTAGAAGTAGTTCTCAATATTATAAGTAATATAAAACAAACAAACAATTTCGATGTATCAAAATCTGAAATTGTGGAATTAATTAGTAAACATGTAAACCATACCTTGTCTTCAAATTCGCAGACACAAACGCGAACATAAATTTGCTGCAATGGAACTGTCGTTCAGCAGTAGCTAATAAAGTAAATCTAGAATATCTACTATATCAAAATAATATTTCCATAGCATTGCTTTCAGAAACGTGGTTTAAATCAAAATACTATTATAATTTTAAAGGTTACAATTGCTTTAGATCAGATCGGGCAGACGGTTATGGTGGAACTGCCATTTTATTAAAATCAAACTTAAGATGCGAAGAAATAAATCTTAAAAATAGATATCCTTTCACTCACAAATGTATTTCAGTTAAAATTCTCCGAGGTAAAAATCCCATCAATATTGTGTCAGTTTACATTGAACCAAAGACCAAGATATCTGAAAGTCAATGGTTGGAATTCTTTAAAGACATACCTAAACCGTTTATTATTGGTGGGGATTTTAATTCCCACAGTATCGCATGGGGCTGCGAAATTGAAGACAGCTATGGTAAAAAACTTTTAGAATGTATTGATCATTGTAATTTGATATGCTTGAATGATGGATCGCCCACATTAGCAACTAGTAAGAGTCCATCCGCTATTGACTTAACCTTTTGTACACAAGATATTTCAAAATTTTTTACTTGGAGAGTCCTACAGGACCCTCATGGATCCAATCATCTTCCGATTATCATTAACATGGAAACAGATCATATAACTTCATTTACAGCTCAAAACTATCACAAGATCTGGAATCTTAACAAGGCCGATTGGAAATTATACACATCTGTACTAGAAGCTGTAAATCCTCCTGGAAACTATCAAACTCTAATAGCAAACATTAATAAAGCAGCCAATTTAGCAATACCAAAGTTTTCATCTAACGGAACACATAAGAGACGAATTTCGAACCAATGGTGGTGTGAAAGTTGCAAAACCGCCGCTGATAACCGAAAAATTGCATATGGAAAATATAAACAAGATCCTACAAGAAATAATTTAGTTGAATTTAAGAGACTTGACGCTGTCGCAAAAAAACTTTTCAAACAAAAGAAAAAACAGAATTGGGTAGAATACTGCGAAAGCCTAAATTCAAAAACACAAATCAGTGAAGTGTGGAAGAAAGTAAACACTTTTAAAAACCGCAAACAGTCCAACAAGATTCCAATAGATCCAGAATCCAGCTGGCTAGATGAATTTCATAAGAAAATATCTCCACAGTGGGTACCTTCACAACATTTTCCAGAATACAGCGAAACAGTGTCAAGAGATAGGTTTGGCTTAGAAGAACCATTTAAAATGTGGGAGTTAGAGCGAGTACTTAGTCAACAAAATAGCAGTGCTCCAGGTAAAGACAATATTTCATATTCCATGATATACCATATTCCTCACCACTATAAAATATCATTATTAAATATTTTTAATGACATTTGGAATGATACGTCACAAATTCCAGACAGCTGGAAGGAATATATTCTAATACCTATTAAAAAACCTGGTAAGCCAGAAAATTGCAGTAGATCATATAGACCAATATCCTTAGCCTCTTGCTTCCTAAAGACGTTAGAAAGGTTAATAAAAAATAGAATTGAACATTGGTTAGAGCAAGAACATATTCTCCCAAAATCTCAGTATGGATTTCGAAAATCAAAATCAACCCAAGATGCCATAACTGCCTTAGTCTCATCCATACTAATAAACTTTACTGATAATATGTATACTATGGCTGCTTTTCTTGATGTCTCCTCTGCATTCGATACCGTTAACTTGGACATTATGCATAAAAAGCTATTAGACATCGGCTTCCCCATCACCATAGCTAGTTTTCTGAGGACATTGTACACTAATAGATCAACTTTTTTAAAAATCAACCATTCCATTTCTCCACCACGTCTTACGAATATAGGACTTCCACAGGGTAGCATATTAAGCCCAATACTATTTATTTTATATAATATGGATATAGAAAATTGTATTAATAGCCCAACAAAAATTATTCAATATGCTGATGATGTAGTAGTTTACACAGCCCACAAATCATTGGATATATGTAAAAATAATTTTGATCTCTCAATTAAAGCTGTTCTTAATCACTATGAAAATATTGGTTTAGATATATCAGAATCTAAAACTGAAATTTGTATTTTCTCTAGAAAACATCAAATTCCACAAGGGCATCTGGAAGTAGGTCAAATTCAGTTCCCTATTAAAAATTGCATAAAATATCTCGGTACTTATTTAGACAGAAAACTCCTATGGAAGGATCAAATTCATCATGTCATAAAAAAGTCTGAAAATGCAATGAACATTCTAAGAGCCTTCTGTAGAACTAACTGGGGCGCTGATCCAAATGTAGCACTTTTATTTTACCGTACTATGATTCGTCCCATTTTCGATTACAGTTGTCATTTATATGGAACTGCCGCAAACACACATTTAAATAAATTAGAAATACAAAAAAATAAATGCCTTCGGCTTTGTCTTGGATATTTGAATTCTACACCTGTTAATATAATGGAAGTTGAGGCGATAGAACCACCTCTGAAATTTCGACGGGAGTTTTTAAGTGATAAATTCATTACTAGAGCCATAGGGAAAAATACTAACTATCTACAGGATATTCATATTTTATCAATTTTAGATCTAACTCATAAATATTGGACAAAGAAAAAATGTTCTCTTCTGGTAAATAGTTACCTGAGGATATCTCAATACCGACATACTTTCTATACGTATGAAAATCAAGTTTCACCTATGTATTCCCATATATTAGAAGAGCTTTTTTCAAAACATATTAATACCTTTTTTATGGACAGTAATTTAGATCCAGTCGCTTTTCAATCATTTACACGGCATAAATGGCCAAACTATCAGTTTTACTTTACAGACGGATCTAAAGTACAAAACAAAGTAGGATGCGCATTAATTAATGTTCAAAGTGGATTTAAAAAATTATTGAAATTGCCAGCTGAATCATCGATATACACTGCTGAAATGACAGCGATTCTTCTTGCATTAAGGCATATACATAGTAACGAACCCTACAGCTGCATAATATTTACAGACAGTAAGAGTGTCGTCGACAGACTAACAAACGTACATAGGTCCAAACAACTAAATCATATAGAACTAGAAATTATGACTATTTACAATAAAATTACAAATTTAGGGAAAAGCATTATTATATCATGGATAAAGGGACACGCGGGCATTAAGGGCAATGAAATAGCAGATAGCCTAGCCAAATCTGCCCTAGACATAGGCGAAGAAGCTCCCTTGAACTTACTCCCCTTTTCAGACATTGATATAATTAGTAAACAGCATCAAAAAGAAAAATGGCAAACATATTATCGAAACACGAGAACTGGAAATAATTACAAACAAATGCAGCCTGAAATACCCATTAAAAGATGGTTTCATACTCTATCAAATCGCCATTTCATAAGGGTTATAAACAGATTAAGATCTAATCATGCTCTTACCCCCCTTCATATGTACAAGTTGGGTCTCGCGGAGTCACCTAATTGCAAGTGTGGAAAAGAAGGTAACTTATTACATATTTTTCTTGAATGTTCCCACGAATCAGTAAACATAAACAAATTTTATGATAATCTTATTATATTAAAAATTCCACTTCCCGTCTACCTGAACAATTTGATTTTCTCTAGAGATATCAATATATTAAAAATGATTTACGAACATATCAAAAACTGTAAATATAAATTGTAGCTTAAAACTAACTTATATTTAAGTAAATATTGTATTAAAAAAAATTAAATATATAAAAAAAAAAAAAAAAATTAAAAACAAAAAAAAAAAAAAAAAAAAAAAAAAAAAATCATAAAGAAATAAAAAAAAAAAAAAAAAAAAAAGATGTAAACCTCCGAGATGTTGAATCGGGTTATGTCTTAGCGCAGGAAAAAAAAAAAAAAAAAAAAAAAAAAAAAAAAAAAAAAAAAAAAAAAAAAGAATTATTACTAATTGCTAATTACTAATTACTAATTATTAATTGTTAATTGCTAATTATTACTAATTGCACGTTAGATTGTAAGGATGATTATATGTTTATTCCTCTAATTGTAAAAAATTCCTCTGATTGTAAAAATTGTTTGTCTTTAAATTTGTCTGGCTAATTGGCTCGGCCAAGGCCATCAAACTGAATAAAAAAAAAAAAAAAAAAAAAAAAATTTCTCTCATAATCCGGGTTCTTAAAATATGAAGTTTTGTAGCATTTTTCTTTCACTATGAATTAAAAACCCTGTATATACAGAAGGAATTCATAAAAGTAATTTTCATAAATAATTTATAGAGAATTCATAAAAATAAGAAAAACAATACGTTTTTGTTTTTGAACTTTAAGTTTAACATAAATCATTAATGAATATTCGTATACAGGAGAACTACAAATTAAAATTACGATATGAATCAATATATGAATTAAATAAATAGTATAAAAGACATAAAGTTAAATATTATAGTACTTAAATCTTACTGATTTGTCTGGCTAATTGGCTCGGCCAAGGCCATCAAACTAAAATAAAAAAAAATCTTACTGGATCGTTTTCAAAATGAGGGGCATCCGATACGATAAAGGTCGATTCAAACACATCAGTCACGTCTCGTCACAGTCCCGGCGCCGAACACGAACAATCCGTCATACAAAATATTCTTTAATAGAAATATGCCGCCGGCATTCACATTCATTAGTTGACGAACAGTTTCCCAGCAGTCAGGTTTCGACACGTCTATCGCCCGGCCGATTTTATAATCTCAGCGACGAATTTTCTGGTTTTGCCGGGAACATGACAGACGGTACAAGTGAACAAAATAAAATTATTGACGAGAAATAAATAGAATCTGTGAGAAATTATAATGTTTTATATTATTTGTCGCATGTAAAATACATGGACATTAATTTAAAAAATAGGAAAAAGGAAAAGAAAGAAAAGAAAAACAGGAAAGCAATTTTTTGACATCCTAAAATATTGATGAAATTTTACATCATCATGAAGCAGTTCTTTATACAGTGTCACGTATTCTCCTTCGGTATCCCTTTTTTTCTATGTATCATGGATCCATTTCCGTCTTTTTGCTTGGTTTGCTTCCGCTTCTTCTTCTTCCTCGTCTAAACATATAGCAATTATTGCTAATTCTTCATTCGAGAAACTTTCCATCTTTTTAACAGATTGGTCGCCGAAGACTGATGCATTTCGTGTGCGTGCGAATAGACGACGGAATAGTGCTGTGACCAGACGGGACCGGTTCGGCGCCGGGAGTGTGACGGGACTGATGTGTTTGAATCGACCTTAAAAGTGCAGCTGCCAGCTAAAAATTATGATCATGCTAAAAAATAGTCGCCAAATTGTTTCTCGATCAGTTGAAAATAAGAAATTTTTGGTGAAAGATATTTTTAATACAGTCTTGTAATGGAAATTATTACTGTAATAATAAAAACAAAATCATCGACCGTCCATTTATGATCAATTTTAACACCCTCAAAATCATTGATTAATGACCCCTATTAATGAATGATTTTCTATTAATGAACGATTTTATTATAGGCAACACAACATACATTGCTTGCATAAATTAATTAAACGCTCTGTTATTGGCAGTGACCTGTGGTGTAGGCAACCAACCATATACCTATTTATATTCTCACTTAAAAATTAATTTAAAATGAAGTAGCCGCTGTGAGTACTATTTGTCATTGTATGTCATTATTTACTTTATTGTCTAAAATTCTGTGTATTTGAAAAATCAAAGGATGGATATTGACGACGAGTTTAATTTAACTTCACCAGAATTTAACTTCTTCTATCACAGAATTTACAGAGGTCCAAGAAGACCTCTTGGTCAAAATTAAATATAAATTTGTCAAAATGCTATACAGCAGATAATCATTTATCAATCCTTTAATTTCAGTAATTGCACCATTTCGAATATTAATGTTTCTTCTTCTTCTTCATGTGCCTTGTCCGTTTCGAACGTTGGCAATCAACATGGCTATTCTGACTTTGTTTGCGGCAGATCTGAATAGTTCAGCAGATGACAATCCGAACCATTGCCGCAAGTTTTGGAGCCACGAGTGTCTTCTCCTCCCTGGACCCCTTCTGCTGTCTATTTTCCCTTGGACGATCAGTTGTAGTACTCTATATTTATTGTGTCTCATAACGTGACCCAAGTATTCCAACTTTCTTTTCTTTATACTTATTCCTACCTCTCTCTCTTTACCTATCCGGCGTAGTACCTCTTCGTTGGTCACGTGCTCAGTCCAGGATATACGTAATATACTTCGGTAAGCCCACATTTCGAAGGCCTCTACTTTTTTCATCAATGTTGCGGTCATTGTCCACGCCTTCATTCCATATAACAAAACCGGGAATACATAACATTTCAGAAGTCGAATTTTGAGAGTTAGGGTGAGGCTTTTAGAGGTGAAAATTTGCTTCATGCTAGTGAACGATGCTCTTGCCTTTTCTACCCTTATACGTATTTCCTTCGCTTGATCCCAATTTGAGTTAACTGTTGTTCCCAAGTAGATGTACGAATCCACGTGTTCAATTCTTTCATCGTCTAATATCAGTTGCTGTGGTGGTTGTTGGGTTTTGCTTACTAACTTACTAACTATTAATGTTTACCATAATAAAACTACCACCAAGGAAACTTTGAATAAAGTCAATGAAAGCTGAAAAAATTGTTGTTTATCGTTAAGTAAATAAATATTTAAACTAAGATATCTTTATTTCTGAAAAGTACGGTCGACGGAAAAGTCTTGTAACGAACTCGTGAATTAAAATGGCGATTAACAATCTCGAACATTAACGCGCTCGCTTCGCTCACGCGTTAAAATATCTCAATTGTTAATCGCCTTTATTAATACACTTGTTGGTTAAATAACTATTACCGTATCATTGTGTTATATCCTATAATAATTAAATATTACGAGTAACTCTTGTATAAATTTAAAAACTAAACTGACGCTAGCAGTGCTTCTTTATTTTTCTTTTTACTTTTCTGATTTTACATATTTAGTGTTTCCGGTTCGTCAAAATGTTTAAAGCTTTTTATCAATCAATAATAAAATGCTGACTCTAAAAGTTCGCTGTTTTGTATCTTTGATTTCCGCTATTTTAAAGTTGGCTAACTTAGTTTCTTTCGAGTTAGCCGGTGGTGCTGCTTTGCGGCGCACTTTACAAAAGTTTTTTAAAACTTTTCGAAACTCGTGTAAAACGAAATATTCTTTTATTTTGTTAATAGGATATTGGTTTAAGTTGCGTTATACTTTTGTTCAATTATAATCAATTGCTTCTATTTTAATCTGTACAACTAAAATTTATGAAATTTTGTTTAGTAATTTCAACTTATCTCCAGAAAAAAGAATAACAGTAAAAATTAATTAATCATCACTGAAATTAAGTTTAAATGCGCAGTCATCTATGTAACTTTATTAAGTGGTTGTGTTTGTTTCTCCAGATTACAAATGCCTTAAACCAAATTAGAATCAACTGATTGCGTTAATAGTAACGATCTGTTGACATGGTTGTGAATCATTAGCAGCATCTATACTCTTGCTGACACAAATCTTAATAATTTCACTATTGTGATCATGTCTCGTTCATGAAGATAGTTTGCAGGGCAAATATTGGCTTTAGTGACAAATTTGCAATACTTGGTGGCAAAAGTAAGTTAAATTATGTGTAAAATGATAGCAGACAAGATTTCACAAAATTTGGCAGGAAAAAGGAAGAAAAGACGATGGTCTCCGAGGCAGAGGATTTGACAAATAAGTCATACTTCTTTAATTAAAGCCATCTACAAGTACTTTTTAGATTTTAAAAATTCATTTAGAATGCTGGAACATAATTTTTAATATTTATTGGAACTAGTTAGCCATAAAATTTAAAAAATAAAAAAAAAATAACGGCTATGAGAGAATCTTAAACGGTCAAACTAAAATTGCAAATCACACTTACTACACAAGTTACTAGAAATTTTTTTTAAAATTTTATAATATTGATTTAGAGTCTCTAAATCATTCAATTTGATTGCGCTTCTCTTGTTTTCACGTGCGGTTTGAGAAAACATCTATTCTCTTGAAGTATTCAACTTTAGGAGTATGCACTTCATCAAAAGAACACATGCACTTTATGCTTTGTCTAATTTTTATTAGTTCTTGCATACAGGAGCTATTCTGAGCGATTTCTGTAAATTAATTAGGTATCATTGCAGTAGCAATTCTTCTTGCAGTTGAACGAGACTCCAGTTTTTTATAATCATCTCTGGTCAGATCCCACAAAACTTTTTTATTTTAATATAATATCACAAACTTATTAGTGTCTACGTTATTCACTCTTAAAATCTGAGCAGTAACATAACCATCCTCTTGCACTGTGTAGCATTTTTGTTCCACCCCGTATATCATAAGACACCGAAAAAAGTTTTTAAACTTTTTGCATCTCTGAGATTGATAAACACAATTTGGAGTTTGTTTATAATAAACATAGTGCTCTTTAGATTGATTTTGGTTCCGACTAGATATTAATGCAGGAAATAAATACCAATTTTTTTGCTTATGCGATGTTGTTCGTTTTCGGAGAGTTTTAAAAAACCAGTGAAGCTATCCCTTAATTCCATGAGTTTTGGTGAGAGGAACGTGATTTGAGCTCAAAATGCTATGTAGCAATCTTTGTAATGTGTGTTAATCACGGTTTGTTGTAAGCTGTATCCTGTGACAGGGGATTTTATGACACCGTCTGAGGGTCTTGTGAGAGAAGCCCACATGCTTTTAAGTCAAAAACAATCAGTCGAGTTTAAAGAATCACACATTGTTATCATCCTGAATAACCTGAATCCCAGTTGTGGTATTTGATTTTATTTCTCCCACAATTTAGTGCCTCAATTTAGTGTCTCTCGTGGTTCGGATCTCGACAGTTTTGAATGATTCACTATTGATGCATGATTCATGCATGATATGAATCATTAAGCAAATAGCAGTAAAAAATGGGTACAACAAACAAAAAGTGAATAAAGTTTTATATCAAAAACTACACAAGAAAGCATTAAAATTAGTATTTGCACTTTCAGAGAAAAAACCCAGTAAATTTTGCTCAATTACAGATACATGCAAAATAACAACAAAAATTGCCACACACATAAAAAAGAAAGAAATAACACAAGCTTTTATAACAAACAACAACTTAGAAAAATTTATTAAAAACAACAAGAGCCAAATAACCACTGTCACAGCGGTATATACAAACTTAAATGCGGCCACTTCCCAAAAACTTACATTGGTCAAACTGGTAGAACCTTAGCAAACGTATAGCCGAACATAACAGGGCTTTCAATAATAGGAAAATAGATTCTACAATATACAATGCACTTCACCCTTTAGATCCTAATTATTCTTTTAATAATGAATTTCAAATTCTTCACATCCAAAATAAAGGTCTTAAGTTATCTTTATTAGAATCTATGGAAGTTAACAAATTCAAAAACACAAATATAATGACCAACTGAATGACCAACTTGAGACATACAGTTCTCCTATCCCTAACATATTTCGTCTTCTTCTTATAGTGCTGTGTACCTATAGTGCATTTGCGAATTATCTTAAGGCCAGACGTCTGTCTTTTGCGGCATGCAAAAGATCGCCAGTGTTATTTATGCCTGTCTAGTTCTTTATGTTCCGTAGCCACGACATTTGTTTGCAACCTACTTTTCTCTTGCCTTTAATATTTCCCTGGATGATTAGTTGAGGGATTGCGTATTTTTTTCCTCTCAGAATATGGCCGATGTATCCAATTTTTCGTACCTTGATCCAGTTAAGTAGTTCTCTCTCAGTATTTGCCTTCTCTTAAGACTTGCTCGTTTCTCATCCTATCTGTTCATGGCATGCAGAACATTCTTCGCAACGTCCACATTTTGAAGGCCTCCAACTTATTAATGGAATGTACTCTTTCCGTCCATATTTCCATGCCGTATAACATTATGGACCATCCATAGCATTTAACCATCCTGTAGGGGAGATTAAAGGAAAGATGGCGGTTACATAGTAGCGGTTTAAATTTGATAAAAGCTTGCCTTGCTTGTTCAGTATGGCATTTTATTTCTTGTTGTGGATCCCATTGGCCATTCATTATCATTCACAAGTATTTAAATGTTTTCACTTGATCGATTGGAGCATTATCTACTTGCAGTTGTATTCTATTTCGTAAAGACTATAAATTGTAAACACATACCAAAAATAGATCACTTGAGAAAGGCAATCAGCCGAAACCGCTGTAGTGATAAAATATTATAATAAATTTTGTAAAGTTTTGATAACAAACTTTTCAGTGTTTTATTGTTATATTTTAGTAGATATTTTACTTTTAGCTCTTGTAGTAGGTAATAGGAAATAGAAAAATCGTAGGAAGTGGATGTGAACTTAAGTGCACGTTGTAGTACTACTATTTAAACTAACTATTAGTAAAATTTTGTCTTATTTAAATTAAAATGTAACCTGAGATAAGTCTTAAGGACATAAGACATTCAGATAAGTGTCACTCATCTGAAACTTACACTTCTAGTAAATTCGTGTATGAATAATTCTGAGAAAAGTTTTAAGGACGTGAGACATCATGCTTAATATTCGATAGTCATCGCAGTGTGAGGCATTGAATTTTTTTGGTAATGTTACGGATGTTGATTTTAGCCAGCCTTTAAGTGGTATTTTACCGGTGTCATATATTGTCCTCGACGCATCAAGGAATTTGGATATCGGTTAAAATACTTGGGAATTCCAAGGTTGGCCAAATCCAAATTTCTAATTGATTCGATGCAGGGAATTTCCACTTTCGCTACGTAAAACAAAGGATTTGTTTTACATAAAAGCAGGTAGATTTTCTCTCATCGGTCAGTCGAGCTTGCCTCTTCTACTGTAGACCTAGTCGGTGCTATTATTGTTCCAACTAAGTTATTGTTTTATTTCTGATTTCCTATATACCATTTTTTTTTATTTTAGCATTATTGTATATTCAGACCTTTTCAGGTTAGAATATTATATTAATCTATATTTGTTCATGTACTGATTGTTTGATATTTTATTTGAATATTTTGATTGTTTATTTTTCTTGTATTTTGTGTCTAAGTTGTTCTTCCGTAAGTTAAGAACACTTAGAAATATTTATCTTGCCTTTTCTATTTTATATATTTGATTTTGTACTTTTTATCTAAGTAGTTCTTTTCGGTAAGTCAAAGAGCTCTTATAAGTATTTCTCTGATATCTGACTTGTTATTTTATTGTGTGTCTAAGTCGTTCTTTTCCGATAAGTCAAAAGAACCCTTAGAAATATTTTCATATCGCATTATTATTTCCGATATTTTATCTAAGATATTTTCTTTCTTAAGTTAAGAAAATACTTAATACATTTGTTTCTTTCATTTTCTATTTTATGCTAAGTTGTTTCTTCCGTAAGTCAAGAAACACTTAGCAATATTTTCACATCTTTTCTATATTTGATTTTTCTTATTTTCTATTATAAGTCGTTTCTTCCGTAAGTCAAGAAACACTTATAAATATTTGTGCATTTATTTTACTATATTTGATTCTCTTGTTTATTTTCTGTTCTAAGTTGTTTCTTCCGTAAGTCAAGAAACACTTAGACATATTTCTATAATCTGTTTCACTTTTGCATTTCTCGTTTTATATTTTGAGTATTTTATTTTTCCACTCTAAGTCGTTTCTTCCGTAAGTCAAGAAACACTTAGAAATATTTCCATATTTTACTCTCACATTTACATATTTCATTTATCTATATTTCTGTCCTAAGCTGTTTCTTCCGTAAGTCAAGAAACACTTAGAAACATTTTTTTCTTTGCATTATATTTTTATACCATTTAATTTAATTGTTTACTAAGTTATTCCTTTCGTAAGTCAAGGAATACTTAGATCATTTTAACCTATCTGTTTTCCATTTTTGCTCTGTTACTTTGTAACTGTTCCTTGGAACCGTTACCTATAACAGATATTTGTCACTGGAACTGTTATTTATAACAGCGGTAGTATTTAACCTTTCTACCAGCGACAAACCAAAGATGGTGAATACCCGATCCAATTCCGGGGATAGGAAGAAGCCCGAAGAGCCGGCGATGGGTCCTACAGGCCCAAATGCCCCCTCTCGGCAACATGGCGCCCAACCCACTAAAACCGAATCCACGACCCCAGGACCGTCTTCGAGCCAGCCTTCCACAGCTGACTTCATCTCTGCCCTTATGCAAGCGATGACGGCCCTATCGACCACTCAAGGCACCACACCCCAGATGCCTCATCCTGAGCCACCGAAGCCCAGGATTTCATATATGAAGCCCCTCAGTTCTCAGGCCGGGACACTGAAAACCCTCTCAGCTTTCTAACCAAAGCCGAGACCTTCTTGACAAAATACGACGTGGACGAGGACAATTGGATAGATTACCTCATCGACAACTCACTCCACGGCGACGAGAAGAAATGGGCCCAGAAGTTTTCCCACACAGACCTACCGTACGACACCTTCCGAGACCGTCTCCTGAGGAAGTACAACGACCCCGCTTTGCTCTCAGCCCTCACGTCGAAACTTCATGGAGAACATCAACGGAAGGATGAACCCACGGAGGACTTTATCAACGGTAAAGCAGCCTTATTCAGACGTCTCGCACCATACACCCCTGAGGACCAGAGGTGTATCACCATCGTAAACCAACTGAGACCCGACATCGCGATCTGCCTACGAGTGAACATTCCAAAGACCGAGGAGGACCTCCTAACAATAGCCCAAGGAATGGAAGCTGATACCCGCCGGAACACCGTCGCTAACAAACCCCAACATCAATCCCAGCAACAATCCCGACAGCGACAGCACTACCGTCCCCCACGTCAAAACAACACACCACGCCACCCTGAAGCGATCGAGGAATGGAGGAACCCCAACAGACAGTCCAGGATGCCACCGATGAGCCAACCACCACCTCCACTACCTCAGAACCAGGGAAACGCCAACAGGGGCGCCAACTAAACCCTGTTGTGAAGATGGTGCCCCAACTGAACCCGATTCAGACACGACCCTCGACGACAGGCCTCCCCCAACTCCATGGAAGGATCAACGGACAACGTGTGAAGATCTTAGTCGACACCGGTGCATCTGGGAACTTCATTCACCAGAGATTGATCCAGAGACGGGACCTGCAACGAGGATCAGGATTGGTTCAGCTGGCGTGCACGGACAGCACGTCCCGCACCCTAGGGACTGCTGAAGTCAAGATTAACATCGAGACTCTGGATTCAACCGTCAACTGCGTGGTTATGGAGGACTTGAACCACGACGTTGTGTTAGGGATGCCTTGGTTGGAACAGGAAGAGGCCAATGTAGACATACCACGTAAATGTCTACACGTCGGTACCACCTGCAGAACCACCATTTACTGGAAGAACCCAGCAAAAAGGCAATCCAGGACGCAGCGGCTGGAACCCCATCAAGCTCCATCCTTCGCTTTGCAACAAGTTGAAAAGTTGATTCAAGAGTACGATGACGTTTTCGACGACCGTCTACGTCAGCCGACCACCAAGGCCACCGAAATTAACATCGAAGTGACCGACGCCACGCCTATCAACGTTAAGCCCTATAAATATTCTACGGAGAAGAAGCAGATAATGGCCAAGGAGGTGAGAGAGATGCTAGCCGCAGGAGTCATCCGCCCCAGCAAATCTCCTTACAATAGCCCGGTGGTTATTGTAACCAAGAAGGATGGCACCCCCCGTTTCTGCGTAGACTATAGGAAGCTTAACAACGTGACCATCGACGAAGCCTCCAGCATGCCACCAATCCACGACTCCATCAAAGAGATTGGCACGGCTCAGATCTTCACCACCTTAGATCTGAAGAGTGGATTTTGGCAAGTCCCATTGCACAAGGACTCCAGCCCGAAGACAGCGTTCAGCCTGCCTGACGGGTCCTCATACGAATTTACGGTGATGCCCTTCGGCCTCAAGAACGGACCAGCTCTGTTCCAGAAGCTCGTGACTTCAGTCTTCGCAGGATACATCGATGTTTTCATCAAGGTATACATGGATGATATTATCATCTATTCAGAAGACTGGACCCAACACCAGAACCATCTCCGCCTGGTTCTAGAGAGACTTCGGACACACGGACTATGGGCATCCCTAAAAAAGTGTAAATTCGCAGCAGACGAACTGGAGTACCTAGGACACAAAATCACCTCTGCCAACACCCAACCTCTGGAGAAGCATGTGGAGAAAATCAAAGGCTTCGACACTCCACGGACGATGAAGCAACTGCGAAGCTTCATCGGGACAGCCAACTGGTTAAGGGATTTCATCCCTTGATTTTCGGACATCATAACACCCTTGACGGACCTCACCAAGGGTAATAAGAGACGGATGCACTGGAACGACGCCGCAGAAGCCGCCTTCCAACGTCTCAAGATCGAAATCGAGGGAGATCTCCTACTCCACCGACCAGACGCGTCCAAACCCTTCTGCCTCCAGAAGGATGCCTCCGATGTCGGCATGGGCGCAGTCCTGTTCCAAGGAACCCAAGACGACAAGAGAGTCATCGCATATGCCTCCACGAAGTTAAAACCAGCAGAAACCCGTTACCATATTAACGAGAAAGAGTGCCTCGCATTAGTTTGGGCACTCAAGAGGTACAAGCACTTCCTCCAGGATCAGCACTTCACGCTGTACACCGACAGTCAGGCTCTCCTGTGGCTCCATCGGTTCAAGGAAGACAAGGCCAAACTATCCCGATGGGCCTTGCTACTTCAGGAGTTCAACTTCACCGTGATACATATCCCAGGGAAGGAGAACGAACTCCCTGACCACTTGTCCAGGAACCCAACCACGGAGAGAGAAGAAGAAGCTGACCAAGACGAGGAAGTGGTGCGCCAACCCCATCCTAGATGATCTGGTTGACCTACCACTCCAGGATAAAATCCGGAGAAGCCACCAGACACACCACGGTATGCAGCGGTTTCGGAGACGCTACCTAGAGATCTCCGGACGTGGACCACGGAACGAAGTCGAAGAAAACCTTCTCCGTGAATTCACACTAGTCGATAACGCCGCTTACTACAACGCTGGACCAGACCACAGGACGCTGATAGTACCCCCATCCCTCCGGAAGGACGTGATGAAGGTCTATTACGACTCAGAGGGGGCCAACCACCCAGGACAAGACGAGACCATCCGGGCCATTAAAAATATCTATTACTGGCCCACATTATCAAAGGATGTTCGCGCCTACGTCAAGTCCTGCCTGACCTGCTTGAGGACCAAAGCTGCTCCACGACAACCAGCAGCTCCTGTGATGCCCAGGGAACCCGCCAACCCCTGGGAGAGAGTGTCCTTCGACATTTTGGGACCATATCCACCAGCCAGAGGAACACGCAACCGCTACATCCTCTTGGCGACAGATTGCTTGAGCAACTGGGTGGAATATCGATGCGTCCAATCTACAAAAAGCCGGGACATCATCCAGTTCCTCCAGGAGGAAATCTGCGGCCGCTGGGGGAAACCTACCACCCTCATCACGGACAACGCAGCCCAATTTCGGACAGATGCATGGGAGAGATTCTTGAGACGGCACAACATCAAAGCCGAATTTAGTCCTATCTTCCACCAGAGGGCCAACCCGGTTGAACGCCGAGCTCAATAGCTCAAAAAGGGACTCCGCGCCCGATGCAAAACTGCAAATGATCCGAAATGGGAATCCTACCTGGCTGACATCATGTTCAGCCTAAGGACACGGAGGAACGAGGCCACCCAGAAAACACCCGCTGAACTTCTGCTAGGCTATCTGCCACGGCGCGCAGAAGAAACACAGCGTGAGCATCGTCTGGCAAACACCACAGCCAGACGAGACGAAAGGGTTGCCAGAGCGGTTCAAAAGGCCACTGTATATGCGAGGAACATGTTTCCTGACAACCCTAACGCTCCACCCGCCAGGAGGTTCATTGAAGGAGAGCAGGTCATGGTGAGGAACCACGTCCGAGGGAACTTCGGACCGACATGGACGGGACCACACACGATTCTGAAGGTGCTAGGCGATCATACCTATGAGATACACCGCGACCGGGACGTGAATAGGACCATCCATGTAGATGACATCCGCGCTGCTCCTCCACCTAGGGACGAACCTCCAGAGCAGGATTAAGGTTTATTACGACACGTGTAGATATCAAGGTGAACTGAGTAACCTTATATCTTCACGACGTCGTAAGACCTTCCTCAGGGTGAATTAAGTAGCCCTGCCAGAACAGCTGAGGATAACGGGGCCCTGTTACGAAACGTTACAGACACCAGGGTGAATCGAGTAACTCTACGTGTTCTGAAACGTCGTAAGGCCCCAGCCGGGTGAATTAAGTAGGCTGGCCGAAACACCTGGACCACCTGGACCACCGGGACCACCTGGGCCATCTGGATATTATAATAGTTAAGTGTAACATATCTTAGTCGCTAGCGTAAGTTTGAATTGTATTTCTTTGTATTTCTTTGTATTGTATTTCTTTTTTTTAGGTTAAGGACTTTTTGTATTATTGTATTGTTTGATTTTTTTTTATTAATAAATTTTTTTAGCACCGTTAGGTCTTTCAGAGGAGGGGGGATGTCCTCGACGCATCAAGGAATTTGGATATCGGTTAAAATACTTGGGAATTCCAAGGTTGGCCAAATCCAAATTTCTAATTGATTCGATGCAGGGAAATTCCACTTTCGCTACGTAAAACAAAGGATTTGTTTTACATAAAAGCAGGTAGATTTTCTCTCATCGGTCAGTCGAGCTTGCCTCTTCTACTGTAGACCTAGTCGGTGCTATTATTGTTTCAACTAAGTTATTGTTTTATTTCTGATTTCCTATATACCATTTTTTTTTTATTTTAGCCTTATTGTATATTCAGACCTTTTCAGGTTAGAATATTATATTAATCTATATTTGTTCATGTACTGATTGTTTGATATTTTATTTGAATATTTTGATTGTTTATTTTTCTTGTATTTTGTGTCTAAGTTGTTCTTCCGTAAGTTAAGAACACTTAGAAATATTTATCTTGCTTTTTCTATTTTATATATTTGATTTTGTACTTTGTATCTAAGTAGTTCTTTTCGGTAAGTCAAAGAGCTCTTATAAGTATTTCTCTGATATCTGACTTGTTATTTTATTGTGTGTCTAAGTCGTTCTTTTCCGATAAGTCAAAAGAACCCTTAGAAATATTTTCATATCGCATTATTATTTCCGATATTTTATCTAAGATATTTTCTTTCTTAAGTTAAGAAAATACTTAATACATTTGTTTCTTTCATTTTCTATTTTATGCTAAGTTGTTTCTTCCGTAAGTCAAGAAACACTTAGCAATATTTTCACATCTTTTCTATATTTGATTTTTCTTATTTTCTATTATAAGTCGTTTCTTCCGTAAGTCAAGAAACACTTATAAATATTTGTGCATTTATTTTACTATATTTGATTCTCTTGTTTATTTTCTGTTCTAAGTTGTTTCTTCCGTAAGTCAAGAAACACTTAGACATATTTCTATAATCTGTTTCACTTTTGCATTTCTCGTTTTATATTTTGAGTATTTTATTTTTCCACTCTAAGTCGTTTCTTCCGTAAGTCAAGAAACACTTAGAAATATTTCCATATTTTACTCTCACATTTACATATTTCATTTATCTATATTTCTGTCCTAAGTTGTTTCTTCCGTAAGTCAAGAAACACTTAGAAACATTTTTTTCTTTGCATTATATTTTTATACCATTTAATTTAATTATTTACTAAGTTATTCCTTTCGTAAGTCAAGGAATACTTAGATCATTTTAACCTATCTGTTTTCCATTTTTGCTCTGTTACTTTGTAACTGTTCCTTGGAACCGTTACCTATAACAGATATTTGTCACTGGAACTGTTATTTATAACAGCGGTAGTATTTAACCTTTCTACCAGCGACAAACCAAAGATGGTGAATACCCGATCCAATTCCGGGGATAGGAAGAAGCCCGAAGAGCCGGCGATGGGTCCTACAGGCCCAAATGCCCCCTCTCAGCAACAATATCTTATTAAATAGTGCTCTTAGTAAGTTGAGGCTTTTACTTTCGTTGTCTACAATTAATTTAAGTATTTCAATATTGATATTGTCTGGACCGGTGGCTTTTCCGTTCTTCTGTGCTTTTACTGAAGAAATAACGCCTTATTTTGTTGATGATGGAGAACAAGATCTATCATCGTCAAAAAGTATCTAAATGTATTCCGTCCATCTCTTCAGTTTGTCTTCTGTACCTATGTTTATCTTGTTATTAATATTTCTTAATATTGTTTCTTGTCTTTTTCTGTATTTTTCTGTTATTTCTTCTAATTTTTTATGAACATTAAAGGTGTCGTATCTTTCCTGAAGATGTTAAATTTCTAGGCATTTGGTTTCATCCAGTTTTCTTTAGCTTCTCTGCACTTTTTTCTAATATTGACTTGTTTGTATTTTATTGGATGTGTTTTCTGTTTTCGTCTTACGTTCATCAGGTTTATAATATCTGGCGTTATATATTCTTGTTTTCTGTTGTTTTTCATGAACCCCATGCAGCACTAATTTATATTTTTCATACTTTATTCTTGGTAAACAATTTAAAACCATATTATTTATTCAAACTTGTTTTCTGAATGGAAAACTACAACTTACTAATATGAACTTAATTTTTAAAACACCTTTATTTTACACTATTCCAACTAATAGGGAGATATCGGCAACTATACAGATAGGTAGGACCTTAATAAAACACCTGTTTATTGTAGCCAATATTAAAGATGAATCCGTTCTTGGAGGAGACACTTCTTCTCCTTCCTATGCTGTCCCCATTAACGGAGGTTGGCTACCAGATTTTTAAAAGTTTCTCTGTCTTTTGCAACGTGGAATAATTCGTCTACAGTCATCTTTGTCCAGTCTCGAATATTTCGCAGTTATAACTTCCCCTTTCTACCTATTCCCTTTTTTCCAGAAGACCATATTTATCATTCTTCAGTATGTGTGTAAGGTATGCAGTCTTGCGTACTTTTATTGTTCTCAACAATTTTTTGTCTCGACCCATCCTTCCCAGCACTTCCTCATTGGTGACCCTGGCAGTCCATGGAATTCTCTTATAGCTTCGTAACTATTTGCGCTTTTAACGTCCATGTTTCTACCCCGTACAATAGTTGGGACGAGACTTCAACAAACCTCAGTCTTAGCGCAGTATTAAGATTTTTGTCACAGAAAAATTGCTTGAATTTTAAGAACGCTGCCCTTGCCATTTCTATTCGTACCCTGATCTCTTGGTCTGGATTTAATTCTGTGTTAATGTAAGCTCCCAGATATTAATATTTTGTCACTTTCTCTATTTGCTGTCCACCAAGGATTAGTTGTTCATTATTTATTGGACTCCTTGATACTATCATAAATTTGGTCTTATCTGTGTTGATATCAAGTCCCATTGGAATGCATTCACTATTTATTGCATCTAGTAAAGTTTGTAGTTCTTCTATACTCTCAGTTATAATTACTGTGTCATCTGCAAATCTCATGGTGTTTACGATTTCTCCACCGATTCTTACTCCCTCTTTTCTTTCTCATAAGGCTTTTCTGAATATGACCTGTGAGTACACGTTGAAAACCGTCGGAGACAAGACGTATCCTTGCCGTAAAAGGGGTCTTGCAATCGGCATATTATTTGTTTCTATATCGTTTACCTTTACTACTGCCTTCTGGTTTCCCTATATAGCATTAATAAACTCAATGTCGTTTTTGTCTAAATTGATGTTTTTTAATTCATCTATTAACTTCATATGCTGCACTCGGTCAAAGGCCTTCGTAAAGTCTATGAAGCATACATATGCACTCTTGTTATATTTCCGACATTTCTGCAAGAGTACCGTCAACGCAAATAATGCCTCTCTTGTACCCATGCCTCCACTGAAGCCAAACTGCGTTTGATCTATCTGCTCCTCACATTTCTTATAAATTCGGTTTTGAACTTTAGGCTTATCAATCTATAGTCATTACATGATTTGTTATTGTTGTTTCTTGGTATAGGTAAAAATATTGATTTAAGCCATTCCTCCTTAATGTTGCCCTCTACATATATGTGGTTGAGAATTTGGGTGAGTCTCTTTATATTACCGTCATCTAAAGCTTTTAACAGTTTAACTGGAATTTGATCAGGACCCGGTGCACTTCCTTGTTTTGCATTCTGTAGGGCATTCTTTAATTCTTAGAGTAAAATTTGTAGGTATTGTTCTTCTTGTTTCCCTCTCGTCATGGAACAGATGGATTATATATTGTTCCCATACTTCCTTTATTTTTCCTTTTTCAGCAAGTATTCCTCCATTATTATCTCTTGTTATGAGTGTTCTTCTTTGTCTGGTGTTGCCTGTAAGTTCTTTCATTTTTTTATGTAAGTTTGAGGTGTCATGTTTGTTGCTGAGTTCTTCAAGTTCCTGGCATTCCTTGTTCATCCATTCCTGTTTAGCCTTTCTGACTTCATATTTGATTTTATTCTTGATGGTTTTATATTTATTTTTATCTGTGTTTTTGTATTTTCTTTTTTCAGTTATTAGCTCAACTATTTCCGATGTCATTCAGTCTTTTTTAGCGGTTTTCTCTTCTTCGCCTAGGACCTCTTTTCCGCTTTTAGAATGGCTTTTTTCGTAAGGATGGGAAGATACCATGTAGAACAAATTTATATCAAATATATTTAAAATTAAATTCTGTTTATTAAAAATAAAGAAGTGGTTCTAAATTTGGAAGAATCCATATCTTAAGTAAAAATTTTGATAGCCAGGTGTCACGTTAATGTATATGAGATGATTCCAGTAACGTTTGCTAATCTAAAAAGCCTTTAAAATTAAAGAAAGAACAACAAATAGCATTCTGTACTCCTATAGAAAACATAATAAAGTACGAAAAATATTTGAAACAGAATACAGCCTCAAGTTACCCAGCTGACTCTAGCCCCAAAAAATAACTACTCAAAAATGTTGATCAATAAACAACTGAAATAACAGAAAATATTAATAAATTTGTTAATAAAAACTACGACATTTTTTAATCTAAGAAATCTACTACTATACTACTAGTATAGTCCTATAATATAACATAAGATTTATACTGGAGATGTAAGACTAATTCGTCAAGCCCGCGAATATTACCATTTGATAGAGTAAAAGAACTTGAAATAATAATATAAACCATAATAAATGCTAATATTATCGAGGAAGCTTAGGGTACCTGGTGTTCACCAGTAGTTTTGATAACAAAAAGGCGGATCCACCCGCTACATAATTGTGTAATATTGTTTTTATTATCATAAAGCAGTCTACGATATTATGGTTTAATTTATATAGGATACATTTTACTCAAGCTGCTTAACCCGGTATCTGGTTTTGATGCTCTCAGGCAACATCGTCGTTATAAGCTCTTAAATCAATTTCTACTTTATATAGCTGTTATGTGACAATGATAATTGTAAGCAACAAGTCGTGTTAGTTATATAAAACTGGTGGCGACATCTAACATTCAATAGAGATATTTGAAAAAATAATTTTACTAGAGAGGATACCAGTAGAGACCTACGTGTAAGTGGGTGTGTCATAATTTTTATTATTAACCGTTTGTTAGGAGTACTATGAGGTTGAATTTTTATTTGGTATATAAACAAAGGTTGTTTTAGTGTTATTCTCTGCTATTTTTTGCTGTATACGGTAAGTAATGATATTATTTTATTGAACAAACATCATATGGCTCTGAAGCAACATTGTCAGTTTAGTAATTGACTTTTCTAATTTTACTAGAGAGGATATCAGTAGAGACCTACGTGTAAGTGGGTGTGTCATAATTTTTATTATCAACCGTTTGTTAGGAGTACTATGAGGTTGAATTTTTATTTGGTATATAAAGAAAGGTTGTTTTAGTGTAATTCTCTGCTATTTTTTGCTGTATACGGTAAGTAATGATATTATTTTGTTGAACAAACATCATGTGGCTCTGAAGCAACATTGTCAGTTTAGTAATTGACTTTTTTTTTCAGTATAAGATTTCAATATGGAAAATTTAAATGAAATATCAACTACCTCCTTTTATGGAAAAAAGACCACAATGTCGTGTATTGTTCCTGTTAACCCTGATCTCTCTGATTTGTCTGATATGGAGGAGTATGATGAAGAAATTGAAAACATCAATATAAATGAAATTGCCGCAGAATCAGATGAAAATGATGCACCTCATAATCATCAACTGCTAACTGAAGAGGAGGCTAATCAAACAAATGAAGAAGGCGATCATGAAGAACCACCAAGAAAACGTAAAAAAGTAGTGGAGTCAGTAAATTATAACTGGTCTGAAAGTGACATAGAAACCATTCAGTTCGAAAATCCAACTATAGGCAATAATGCAGTAGAGGTAGCCTTGCCTCTTGAGTATTTTACGAGGTTTTTTTTCACTAAATCTAATAGAGAATATTGTATACCAGACGAATTTATACAGTACTCAAAAAACTGGGTTAAGTGTCAACACAAATACTTCCGAAATAACAGACTTTTTCTCCATTTTGATTTTTATGGGGGTAATACAGCTGCCAGCAATAGAAGATTATTGGGCTACTTCTTCAAGAATTCCTCTTGTTGCTGATGTTATGACCCTAAAAAGATTTCAAAAACTGAGAACACTGGTCCATTTCAATGATAACTTAGAAGCAACTTCAGAAACGAAAGACAGCTATTTCAAAATTCGTCCCCTCTTAGATCATATTTCTACAAATTGTTATAAGTATCAGTTCGAAAACCAATATTCCATAGATGAGGCTATGGTTGCATACAAAGGTACATACAGTGGCAATTTACGACAATAGATACAAAATAAGCCTCATAAATGGGGTTACAAGTTCTTTGTAAGGGCAGGTGTTTCAGGATATATTGCCGATTTCATTCCTTATCAAGGAGCTTCGACATTTTCACAACTACAGGGAACTATCAATCAGATTTCTGAAGAAGAACAATCCTTGGGTGTCGGTGCATCTTCAGTGATTGCACTATGTAAAACATTGGATGACCCCCAGAATTCAATGATTTTTTGTGACAATTGGTTTTCTAGTTTGAGACTATTTGATTACTTGAAGGAAAAGTATAATATCCTTAGCTTGGGCACTATTCGCTCAAATAGAATAGCAGGTTGCACCTTGGATACTGATAAGGTTTTGCTAAAACGTGGCAGGGGTTCCTATGTTTATAAATCCGATGAACAAACGAATATTATAGTTGTCAAATGGGCAGATAACAAATGTGTACTTCTTGCTAGCACTGGTTGTGGGATTGAGCCAGTCAATCATGTACAAAGGTATTCTAAAGAACATAAAAGAAAAATAAACGTGCCATGCCCAAATCTAATCACTCAATACAATAAACACATGGGTGGAGTGGATAAAGCTAACTCTTTATTGGGTCTTTACAGAAGTCCAAGTCGTAGTAAAAGATGGTACTTTCCAATAGTTACCTGGCTCTTAGATGTCTGTATTATAAATGCTTGGATATTATATCAAAATGACAGTAAAGCCAATATTATAAATTTTATGCCTCTCAAGAAGTTTAGAATGGAACTAGCTAGGTGTTTGTCCAACACTGGAAAGAACAAAGTAAAGCGAGGCCGTCCATCAAGTATAGAAAATACAGATAACATTATTCGCCACCCTCTTGTTGTAAGACCTGATGATGCTACCAGAACAGATGCGTTAGGTCACTGGCCACTTTATACCGCTAAAGGAAGATGTAGATTTTGTAAAACTGGCTATACAACTGTGCAGTGTGAAAAATGTAACATGCGGCTTTGTTTTACACCGAACAAAAATTGCTTTTTATCATTCCACCGTTAGAATTAGGCCTATATTTATAATTTTTTAATCTTAGGTACTTTTAATTTTTTTATTAAATCAATAAAATGTCCTTTAGTTAAACAGTTTTTTATTTATGATTAACAAAATTTTGAGATCTTCATTAGTGAAGTTATCAGTATCAAATAGTGTTTCTTGACTGGCAATGTTGCTTGTAGGCAACGGATTCAAAAACCACTTTCTCCTATCTCCTTCCGGTTTTTTTGTACCACAGTGTGTTTTTGAGAGTTATATAAGATTATATACACAATAAAATAATTTTGCGACATCTATTTTTGGTGTTGCCAGATACCGGGTTAACATAACAGACGTTAGTTAGCAAAGGCATTGATGAAACGCCATCTCGAAGAAACAGCTGAAATGAAAATTGGTCATCTGACATACAGCTGTACTTTTTACAATACAAAAGCCTCTACAAGAATATATTGAACAGCTTCCTGCTGAAATCCGAGAAAGGTGTGCTAGGATAGAGGTAATAAAAGCCAACATCTCAAATTCCAGTTTTAGTAAATCTTAATTTGTTTAGCCACCTATTTAAAATTGTAAAACCTGCTTTAACTTTTATAAAAACGTATATCTTTTCATAGCAAACAATCTTAATAATATTTTCATTGATTTTTAATCTAAATAAGGCCAAAACGTCTTATTTTAATAGTGGTGTATAAAATACCGCACATGTCCACTTACATTTCAGGGTGTGTGTAGGTAAAGGTTAAACAAACTAAAAGAGTAATAGCAATAGTTACAAAAATAATATTATAATAATATATAATATACCAAATAAATTAGATCCTGAAGCACTCAAGTAAAACAGTTTGACCGGCCGACATCCTTGGCGAAATGAGAATATAGGAGAGATCGAAATAAGGTGGCTAATAAACGTGTCTAATATAATTATGGAAGTTGGATAAATATTGATATGAGGAATAGTCCAGTGGGGTAATAGATATTAATACTTGTCTATAAAAACAAAAGATATAATATTCAAAAATTACCATAAAATTACTTAGTCATACTATAAAAAATTAGTTTGTAGTTACAAAAGTTAAATCAAAAATAGATTCCCATGAGATTTTTTTGCATTATCACTTTCATGAGATATTCCAAAATAGGGTTCAAAAGGTCGCCCAGGAAAAAAGTTGTTAAAATTTTTTAAAACCTTTTTTTTTTTAACAAATTTTGACATTCAATTTTTTCGGCGCGATTTTTTTTTATTTTTTAGATTATTCCGAACAAAATAGGTCTGTTCAAATTTTTCTGTATCGTTTATCGTTTTCGAGTTTTGCATAACTTAAAACAAACTGAGAAAAATACAAAATTACAATTTTGAAAGCGTAAAAATACAAGTAAAAAACATTATTTTTAAATTCACCAGGGAACTAAATTCAAGTTTGATCCTTATCCTATCATTTCGCGATTAGTATTATGGGTTATTTTATTTTTTTTTTTTTTCATAGCTAACGTTAAAATGTTGCTATAACAACTGTTTTGAGTAGATAAAGTATCACTTTAACCGAAAGGGTAGATAAAGTGACACTTTAACAGCAAGAGTAGATAAAATGTTTTAACTTTTTTTTATTCAATAAAATTTACAAAATCAAACACATTAAGGATTAAAAACAACTAAAATTTTACAATTAACATTATTAGAAATATCTATTTTTGGAGCATCACAACTTGTATAACAGTATTTTTTCACTCACGCCATTGATATTCTGCCTTTTCCACTTTTTAAAAGACTGGTATTCTTTCTCATACATTATCCTAAATTTTTGTGGCAACAATAAACTTTCTGCTTCCAACGCTGCATTTTCTACATCTATGGCAGATTTTGCTTTTCTTGTGTCAATTATTTTCCATCCATTTCGTATTTATTCACTTTGTACACAAAACGCAACAATATTCTCCGCAAAAACCAAAACGTAACATTTGTTTGGCATTTGTTGACAGAGTAATTCATATCCCTAGCAACGGAGCAACACAATTGCGATTTTTGTGCTAAAAATTACAATTTTATTTAAAATTCTATTTTTCACCTGAACTTGAAGTCTTGCTATAGAAAAAAATGTTGTATTGCACACGACGATAAAATCGCATTACCTTCTCGAGCATAATTAGCGTCTCGACTGATATCTCGACGCTAAAAAACGCTCTCGAAGATAAAGTACAATTTTATCGTCTTGTACAATAAATAACTATTAAAACGTTGTTTTTAGATTGCTAATAAAGCGCTTATGACAGGAAGGGCGCTCGGGCTGCGGCGTTTTTAAGATAGAGGAATGAGATCAAGGGCACAAATTTTTCTCGTTTAAATTTTTAATTGTACAAATGAGCGCCAGCCCTGCCATACGCGCTTCATTATCAATTAAAAAACAATGGTATAATAGTTATTTATACACCAAGGATATTACCAGTGAAACATATAAAACTTGCATATATATTTTGTAGGTGTAGTAAAATAAGCAGAAAAACATCTCAATTTTAGTTTTTATATTATGTGAATTAAAAAATAAACTCTTGTATGTACCACTGGTTTTACCGGATGATCACGCCCATCGTGAAACATCCATCCCTCAAATCAGGGGACCTCTGACTGGATTATGCTACTCAATTTGCTCTTCGGGTATAACCATCCTACTAACACCCTTGGTGCAATAAACCACTGCTTTTTAATCGATAATGAAGCACGCATGGCAGAACAAGCGCTTATTTGAACAATAATTTAAACCAGCAAATTAATATACTAAGTGACATAGAAATCCGAACACCCAGTTTAAATGATTTTATTTTAATAAAATTTTGTATAAGTACTTAATAAAGCATAATAAGTAAATGATTAAAATTTAAAAATGCTTGCATTGCTTTAAAGCCCTTTTACCTTTAGTAATGTGTAGATGCACCCCGATGTGTTACGCATTCTCCAATGCACCTAGGCATGCTTCTGATCAGGTGGTCAATGTCCTCTTGTGGTATCTCATTCCAGGTAACCACCAACTCCTCTCGAAGTGCTTGTAGAGTCTGAGGAGGACGTTGCAAATTGAGCAATCTCCTACCCATCATATCCCACACATGCTCAATTGGGGATAAGTCGGGAGATCTTGGTGGCCATGCCAACAATGTGACATTATTATGTTGAAAGAAGTCTATTGTGATTCTTGCAACATGTGGTCGGGCATTATCTTGTTGGAAAGTTGGATTTGCCATGGTGTCAAGATAAGGTAAAAGGTGGGATTCTAGAACTTCTTGGATATAACGCTGCGCATTCATGTTACCTCTGATGAAGATTAAAGGTGACCTGGAACCATAAGCTATACCACTTCAAACCATAACTCCAACAGTGTGATAAACAAGTCTTTCAACAAAAAACTGTGGATTCCTCCTTTCACCACGTCGCCTTCTAACCCTCGCTCGACCATCGTGCATGCCGAATCAAAATCGAGACTCATCACTAAAGACAATTCTGTTCCATTTCTGATTCCAGAGGGACCGTTCTCTGCACCACTGAAGGGGATTACGGCGGTGTTCTGGAGTTAAAGGGAGGACCCAGTGTGGTCGGTATGAAAACAGGCCAAAACTTCTCATTCGTCAGTAAACACTTCACATGCCAATAGGTCTTCCGTGTTCTGAAAACCATTCATTTACAATGGAGCTGGTAGCGGAGAAACGGTCTCTTAAGGCCAATAATCTTAGGCGGCGATCTTCACGGTCTGTTGTTCTACGGCGGCGTCCAGTGCCCCTTGCTCTTTACGTACGGCCTTCTTGAAGCGATGCCTGACAATATTAATATTAATTAAATTTTTAAAATTATTTGCATTTAAAAGAAGAATAATACCACAATAAGCAAATTTATAAAACTTATAATTTTACTTATTACAATTTTTTATTTTATCATAAAAGCAAATTTTTTATTGTAATGAAAAATGTCTATTTTTATTTAGTAAAATTTTAACAAAAAGTACCTCGTATCACTGGCTTAAGTATTTCCTTTAAGAAATTTTTAGGACCTAAATTGGACGAAATCACTGCAAAAACACATACAACTGTGTCCCATAAGCTGCAAATTGGTTTTTGGAAAGTTGGAACTGATTCGGGATTCGGGTTAACAAACTGCAATCTTCAAAGCTTGGCTTTTCAAACACTCCTTCTTGAAACCATGTGGAGCTCTCAAATCGTTGTAACTCTGCTTACAAATCTCCCACATGGGACTCAACACATACAACAAATCGGTGATTAAATCAACAAAACTCCCACATTTGCATTTGATTAGATTCACCTTTCCGCAAAAATAATTTGCCGGCTTTTTTAGACTTTCATGCTGTGTTTTATCTTTTTCACGATCTCAATTTCAACTTCAACTTGAACTATTAAATGCTGACTAACTTTACACTATATTCCCATGACAAGAGCGAATAACAAAAAACCATTAGGAATTTAGAAAAAAAAATCCGGACTCACAATAACCTGAATCGTATCGTGGTCTATGGTCCCCGCAGAACTTTCTCAGCAATCTCAGTGGATGTTTATTTGACGCGCAATATTAAGCGGAATGCGATCAAAGAAATATAATTCGAAATTATTATATACAAACCTGAAATGTTTATATTATCAATCCCAATGACGCAAAAGGATTGAAAATATTTTGGTGTTTTAATATATACAAGGTGACTTAAGGTGCTTACTTAGCCCTTAGGACGCTGTTAATAAATCTCGTGATGCAGGATACAGCTTACAACAAAACGATCATTAACTCACTTTACAAAGATTGCCACTTGGCATATTAAGCTCAAATTACCTTCTTCTCGCCAAAACTCATAGATTAATCGAAAATTTTGACGGTTTTCAAAACTGTATCAAAACGATGTTTACGTCCCCAGACCCTGAATTATTCTCCTTGATTTCCTTTGTCAAGCTCGTACTTCCTCGTACCAGATTTTACTAGGAGAAAAACCAAATCTCTCTTTTGCGATACTTGCGATTCAAAATTGAACTTTAAAGCGACAATTCTTTAAATTTTTGGGAAACTTATTTAAATTAAAACTCAATTAAGGCGAGGTCAAATTCGATAACTACGCCGTTAATATTTTTTTCAGTTGATTCGGCAACTACATCTTTAGGTAAACAGCATCAGTCAGGGGCGTATCAATCAAATTTTATATATTTGATAGTTAAAGAAACAAATCATGCTGCAAGGGAGGAATTGTTCGCCGCAATATCTCAGCTTGTTTGTTCTTATTGGTTATAAAAGGTTCTGTTTTTTTTTTAATTTTTAACAACTTTTAATTAAGCCTACTTATAATCAATGTGACATTAAAAAATATCAAAAGAAGTTAGTATTTTAAACCGTTAATATCAAATTTATTAAAATGTTAAAGCTATTTTAATAAACCTTATAAGTGAGGCCTAAAAGAACTGATTGCGGTTTATAAAATACCTATACAGGGATGAGTGCCTTAAGAACCGGCAAAATAACGCAAAAGATAGAAAACATAATACGTTGTGAAATAAAAAGAGATGAAAGTAATAGAGGTGAGAAATTATCGATATTAACCTATAATTTACTTTACATTACATTAGAATTATCGAAAATTTCCCACCTTTAGACGTTAGCTTATGAGCTGGTTGACCTCAGTCATAGTAATACGTATCACGTAATGTAAGTAAAACAGTTTAAGTAGGAGTATTTTTTATCCAAAATTAAAATATTGATCAATAATAAACTATGATTTGAGACGTCGCATACACTCTTCTCAATACAGAATTATCATAGCTTGTTATTCTGTATTCGTCAACACAAAATGAATTATCAAATTACTAAAAATTAAACTGTTTACTTACATTTATTTGCTTTATTGCCTTCAATCAGTTTTTACTTTATGCGAAATTTAAAAAATGTAAATGTTCGACGTCATACTTGTAATATTATGACTGAAGTCAACTAGCTCATAAGCTAACGTCTAAAGGTGGGAAACTATCGATAGTCCTAATGTAATTTAATGTAAATTAGAGGTTTCTATCGATAATTTCCCACCTCTACTAATTTCATCTCTTTTTATTTCACAGCGGTTTATGTTTTCTATCTTTTGCGTTATTTTGCCGGTTCTTAAGGCACTCATCACTGTATAGTGACAAACAAATTGAGTAACTTATCAACTATTACAAGAATACGTGTTTTTTGTAATTATCTTGGTCAATTGTTTATGTGTTTTATTTAAGAGACTCTCAAAATAAAGAACTTTGTATGACACTACAACTTTTATTTAAAATATTTTTCTCTAAAAGCTATAATAAACTTCTCATAATAAACAACTTTGTTTTTAACTTGTTAATATTGTTTAAAACAAAAACAAGACAAAATCAGTTGTACATCTACACAAATTTTTCATTAGGTAACCTTCAAATATCTGTATAAGATTTTTTCAGCTTTTTTCTTCATTGACTGGAGTATTTATATGTAAAAACGTAATATTTAATTTACTGATAAAATATAGAAATTAAAAAATAATATTGCAAGACCGACATAAAATAAATAAAAACAAAAACCGAGAAAGCTAAGTCTTAAACCAGTATATTTACAGATTTTTCTATCTATAACTACCTTTAATATAAATCAGTTTCAGCTTGAACTGCGCCGAATAAAGAGCACAAAAGCGTTTGGCAATGCTGTGTAAAATTCTCTAAAACGGAAATTGTGTTTTCAGTTTTCATCAAATCATTTCTGGCGTGCCCTTCTAAATATTTTAAACTCGTAGTTTCCAGGTTGATGCTAAAAATATGGGCATTGCGATATTTTGTTTCGAACATACAGTTCCAAAAGGAAAAATAAAAAATACAATGCATGTCATTGTTTATTTATTTTTCTCCAATAGTCAACTATGATGTGAAATTTAGTAAAAAAAATATTGAGGATATTTTCAGAGTTTTTAGATGTACATTATGTATAATACTGTAGAAGCTAAAAACTGTCTGTATATAATTTAGTTTTATTTTCATTTTTTTTTTATGAATAGTTTATACCTGTTTAAGACAATCTCGTACAAAGCTATAAAGAAAAGTATGTTTTGAAGCGAAACTTTTTCTCTTTAGTAAAATATTTGACTATTTTAAAGCAAATTGACGGATAGCCTTAATAGCAAGAGGGACACGTTTTTTGAAACTAATACCATGTAACCTCTTGTCTCGTTACTACTTTATTTATGGAAGATTTGCCTTTTTTATCACCCTTCTGCTTGGCCATATTTAACTAGAATAAAACAAAATACAGGAGACTAGGAGACTATAAAATCCAAAGCGTGAAAAATTTTACATACCTAGGTTCACTAGTTACCGCAGATAAGAATGTCAGTGAAGAAGTTAAGAGAAGAATACATATCGCTAATAAATCATATAATGGACTAATTAAACATCTAAGATCTAACAACATCACAAGAAAAAAAATGCAAAATATACAAGACTCTGATAAAACCGGTCCTTGTATATGGATCAGAGACATGGACACTGTCGAAAAGCGATGAAAACCTATTAGGCACATTTGAACGAAAAATACTTAGACACATATATAAGGAGGTAAAGGAAAATGACATATGGCGCAGAAGATATAACTTTGAACTATACACAGCATACAATGAACCCGAGATCATAACATCCATAAAGATCGGACCTCTGCGCTGGATGGGCTATGTTGAACGAATGTTGGAAACTGAAACACCAAAACATATTATGAGGCAAACACCAGTAGAAAGAAGGTCAAAGGGAAGACCCAAACTTAGATACATGGAACAAAAGTGGAACAAGATCTGAAAACACTTAAGATTACCAACTGGAAAAACAAAGTAAGGAACAAAACAGAATGGTGGAAAATCCTAGAACAAGCCAGGACCCAGGAAGGGTTGTCGAGATACTGATAATGATGATAAAACAAAATACACTAATATAACAAGAATTTATACTAAAAGAAAATTTTTAAGCCTGAAAGTTAAAGCAAAAGAGTATTGCGTTTACAATTGTATAACCAAATAGCGTATTCGTGGCCCTACTTCTACTACAGAAACGCGTTGTAAGGCGGTATAAACAGATACAAGTCCATTTATGCGACGAGGAGAGTACGACATGAAACATGTTATAGATCATATTATGTTGTTGCACTGAACATAGCAACAACGGAGAAACCAGGTTTGATAGGAAGAGTATTCAATGACCTACTGTGCAACCAAGAGTTTTACAGAGAACTAAAGGACGCAAATCTGGTTTTTTTGCTTCTTAATCTTAGGAAGCCCCCCCCCCCATTCAGCGTCACTTTACAGACCAATATACCTTCTAGACTGCCTTGGAAAATTTTACTAAAATCTTGTCAAAAAGAGGCTGCACGTATTGGCAAGTGATAAAGCTCTATCTAACCAACCGATGATCGATCCGGATCAGAGACGCGGTAAAAATAAGTAGAAAAAGAAGGGTAGTCCTAGTTTGTTGGATATTAAAAATGTCTTTAATTCGGCAAATTGGGGCCTCATATTGTGTTCCCCAGAAATATGTGTCTCACATAATAAAGGACTATTATATCGAAAAGAAAGATATGCATTACAAAAAAGAATAATATTATGATGACTACTGGAGTACCCCAAGAACCTGTCCTCCAACAAGACGTAAACTTTCGGTTCAAAGGCTCCGATCAAGGACCTCAAAAAAAGACAAAATATCTAGGAATAATATGCAGCAACAAGATAATACTCGGTCAGTATGTACAAGAAGCAGGAGGTCAAAAGGGAGGACCTAAGCTCTGCCAAAGATTATGCCGAATACATACAGTGGATCCTAGATCATACAAGAGGATGATAATCTTACAATCCATCATGTTCACAATATTAAAGGGTGCCCCAGTATGGCACGAGGGCCGAAATAAAGCAAAATATAAAGGCATGCTTCTTAAAGCACAGAGACAACCCTTGATCAGAGTATGCAGTGTGTACCCAACCGCATTAACCATTGCTCTACAGGTAGTAGCCGGGTTGTACTGATGCAAATTATGGTCAGCGAGAGAGTCCGAATGCATCGAAAGGGCAACGGTGCTTTAGGTTCAAGACCAGAAGAAAGAAGAAGAATTCTGGAGATTTGGCAGGAACATTGGTCAAGGGAAACAGGTAAGGCCGCCTGGACGAGGGTCCTTTTTCCAGATGTGGTGAGGTGATACGAATGTAGACAATAATAAAAGATAAATAATAAAAGATTGATGACATCGAAATTATTAGACAAAAGAACCAAAATGACTATCTACAGAACACTGATTAGACCCGTAGTAACCTATGGATGTGAAACTTGGGTAATGACGAAAAAAGATGAAGCCCAACTCAGGACATTCGAGAGAAAAATACTGAGGAAAGAATATGGCCCGGTACAAGAGAAAGATTGCACATGGAGAATCAGGAGAAACGACGAGGTTAATGAGTTAAATGAAGGTTATGACATTGTAAGATTTGTGAAAAGTCAAAGACTGTCATGGCTGGTGCAGAGACAAAGCGATGCAAAAACAACTAAGAAAATGTTACAATGGAAGCCCATAGGAAGGCGAAAAAAAGGAAGGCCCAGAACGAGATGGTTGGATGACGTGGAAGACGACCTGAAAACAATGAACATAAGACAATGGAAAAGAAGGGCACAAGAGAGATCTGAATGGAAGGACATAGCCAGACAGGCAAAGACCCATCCAGGGTTATGATGCCAAAAGAAGAAGAAGAAGATACGAATGTAGACATAGGCGTGTCAACTACTCTTTCACGCAATTTATAACAGGGCACGGGTCTTTCCGGTCATTTACGTACGGTATAAAAAAAAAACTGAGGATGATCTCTACACCGAGTGTGGAGTAGTGAATGATGCGTACCAAGTGATATTCGTATGTCCTGTATATCATACAGGGCGAGCCTTGCTACAGCTGGGACTGGGGTCCCCTCTTGGTGAACCTTATAAATTAATGGAAAAGGCAATAGAAAACAAACAAATCGATTGATCATTGGTTTTGTCACTAAAACCATGAAACATAAAGAATAAATAGGAAAACACTGCAACAGAGATAATCTGCATATACTTTTAATATGTTGTGTCATCCGTTGTCAGCGGGGAATGGAAGCCAACAGATTTTCCACCTCGACTGGGCTGGAAGTTAACTCCCATCTTTTTAACCTTTTAGCTTTTAACATTTTTTAAATTTCCTTTCTTTTAACTTTTAACAGATCTTGGGATCGTAATCTCTAATTGTAATCTAAATAATTTTATTTATACGAATATATACCTACACTGTATTAATCTTTTATAAGTTAAAAATTATATAGATGGAGAGAATCTCTACATATACAGCACCATAAGATAGGATAATCATATTATTGATTCAAATTTCTAATTCTAAAACGAACATGGAAAGAACCTTTGTAGTTATTGGAGAAAGTAACATTTCTTTATACAGAAAATATTTGTCATTATGTCAAGCAAACACACCGCATCGTAGATTACTTGTATTTTACAAAAATGGAAGGTGTACTATACAACCTATTAGTATACACACTTTTGGAAAAATTGCCTGCACTATTGCTGAATTTCTTAAATTACCGCATCGCAAAGAATACTCCAGACTCGCTTACGGCTCGCCCTGGAAACTACCTACTCGTCTCGTAAAATATCGCTTTCAGAACTTGTTACGTAAATTACTATTACATACATATATTTACATACTACGTAACAAATATCTATTATCTGCGGTTAGAATAATATTTATTCTATTTGATATAAACATATTTACTGATGAATTATACAGGAACGAGGTTTAATTTTTGTGTAGATCAGCTATTATCACTAATGCACAAATGTGCATTATTAATATTTCTTGATGGAAGCGACAAAATTAAGGGTTGATATTATTTATCGTTCCGGTTTATGTTATTGAATAAATTACGTTATTAAACAAACATATGGCTGTAGTTGATATAAATGTCATGTACCTTTTATATCGGTTATCTTTATTTATGATGTTCGGTGCTCACAGGTATTTCCTCTATCAGAAAATGACCAATACATAATCCTTAAATAATTAGATGTTGCTAACAAATGCATAATGGTATTTGGAAAAATAAATGTAGATAATCGAAATTATTTGTGTAGACCACGGCGGATGTGTGAAAAACGACTAAATTTGGTGGCAATGTGAGAGGTGGCATTGGGATTTTTATAGAAATAGTTAGGTGATAACTTCAGTATTAATAATTAATAAATACTCTTTGTCAAATAGGTCGAGATCATTTACAAAAAAAAAAAAAAATAAAAGAAAATAAAATATTTAAAATAACTTAAAATTATAAAACATTGATTTTTTCTACTTTCTTTGCTTATAACTTATAACTTTGAAACAATTAATTTGGGAAAAAAGTGGTAACAAAAAAAAATAGCTATAATTTAATTTTTTATGAGGTCCGGCTGGCTAATAATGTTTTAATTTCTTATTTTTGCTGCAAAATAGAAACAAATACGAAACAAGAGGGTGAAACAGACCTTTTTTATTATATGTTTTTCAACCATTTACATTGACTGGCATCTGCGACGAAGCTATAAACAACAGGGTGATAATCTTTAAATCATTACTTTTTTATTTAGGAGCTCTTTATTAATTGGTATTTCGCAAAATACAAAAAAAAGTTAGGTTGAAGAAAATTAAGTATCAAATATCAAAATCGGTATACGTAAAAAAATGTATTTTTTAGCTTCCAATAAGTCTCAAATGTCTCAATTTGGTCATTCAGAAATATGTCTGTATTTTTTATTTTGTTGATTTCCATAGATTCTAATAAAAGTAGTTTAAGGCCTTTATTTTGGTTTCTGATCTAGAAAGTGAAGTTTATACGTAAAATTTGTTTTTCTATTATTGAAAGCCCTTTTATGTTTTCCCATACATTTGCTAATAGTTCTGCCAGTTTGACCGATGTAAACTTTTTGGGCAGTCGCTACATTTAAGTTTGTATAAACCTCTGTGCAAGGCTTTTTACTTTGGCTCCTGTTGTTTTTAATATATTTGCTTAAGTTGTTGTTTGTTCTAAAAGCTGGTGTTATTATTGCTTTCTATAAGCTATAAGCTTTCTTATGTAGTTTATAATTAAACATTTTATTTATTGTTTGCTCGTTGTACCCATTGTTTACTGTTATTTGCTTAATAATATTTAGTTCTATCTCAGAGTTGTTTTTTGACATCGAAATTTCTATTAATCTATGTAACATGCTATGAGGCTGCCAATTTATGCTGTGTAGGATAGGATGATAAATTGTGTATAGTCGTGTCAGTATACGTAGGTTTATGAAATTTGGAGAACTCATGTTTGTTTTTAAGTCTGATAATTTTTAAATCTAGAAAATTGATGACTTTCTATTGTAAATTTAATGACTATGGAGTGAATTAATATACGACAAAAATTGATCGAGTTGCATGTTAGTTATACAGTGTGTCCGTAAAGTATGAAATAAATTCTATATTTCCTAAATGAAAAGCCTTTTTAAAAAAATCTAAAACATGTCGATTTTTAAATTTAATGCTACACATTTTAAAATAAAATTTCATTATACAAGATGATACATATTACGGTGATGACATCATCGGCTCTTTTTTTTTAAATGTAACACCCTGTATTTTAGGACATTTTTAGATCTATAAAAATGAACTGATTTCAAAAAAGTAGCCTACTTCTAGTTTGTGGTAAACTGTAATTATTTTTAGTAACGTTTAATAACAATTAAGTAGTACAATAATTGTATTAATTAGTGAATGTTCTGTATTATTGATTAGAATTAATTTTAAGTAGAAATGAATTTGAGTGTATAGCAAAGAATTGAAATACCTCATGATGATTGGGTATGGAGACAAATCGCAATCTCAGATGGAAGTGTGTAATTTATTTAATGATAAATATCAAAAAATACCCATCACGCAGTCAATAGTAAGTAAGATTGAAAAGAAATTTCAAGAAACTGGTACGGTTGAAAATGCACGCAAATCAGGTCGTCCCTCTGTAAATTATGTTACATTAGATGTTCTACTTGCTTTTGAAGAAGATACGCACACTTCTGTTCGTAAGGTTAGTAGTGATCTCGATGTTTGCCAAACAACGGTACACAAAGTACGTAAAAGTAAGTAAAGTAAGTAAAATGCACAGTTGTACAGCAATTAAACGAGGATGATCTAGATAAAAGAATACAATTTTTAGAAATATTGATGGATAACAGCCACCGAAACCCTCTCTTGGTTCAAAATATTATTTTTTCTGATAAGGCTACAATCAAATTAAATGGGGAGGTTAACTGTCAGAATTGTAGTTTACTGAGCAAAAGAAAACTGGATGCGGGAACATCATACACAATACCCGCAAAAGGTAAACGTATGGACTGGCATTGTAAGAAATAAAATCATTGGACCCTACTATTTCGAAGGTAATTTAAACGGGCCAGCATACCTTCAGTTTTTAAGTGGATATCTCGTACCTACTTTAGTTAATTTATTCCCCAGTAAAATGAATCTTGGAGGTTTTAATAAAAGTTTATGGTTTCAACAGGATGGTGTGCCTCCGCATGATGCTTTAGATGTTCGAAGGTACCTAAAGGAATTTTTTTCGAACAGGTGGATTGGAAGACGTGGACATATTGAATGGCCAGCGAGGTTGTCAGACCTCAATCCTTTGGATTATTTTATGTGGGGTCATTTAAAGAATGTTGTTTATAAAACGAAATTTGCAAATATTGAAGACTTAAAAACAAGAATTCGTAAAGAAATAAACAATATTTCCCAAGAAAGCATAAACAAGGTTCTACAAGAATTTGTACAACGTGTGAGTTACTGTCAAATACAACAAGGGCTACAATTCGAACATTTAAGATTAAGTCATGTATTAATTACTGGATTACTTTCAAGTTATTTATTATAATTTATTTATAATTTATTAATATTATAAATTAATACAAATTAATTTTCTAAGCGCATATCTTTCAAATTATATTCGTTAGACCCCCAGTATTATAATCTTTTGGAATCAGCTCATTTTTATCGATCTAAAAATGTCCTAGAATACAGGGCGAATACAGTTACATTTAAAAAAAGAGCCGATGACGTCTTCACGGTAATGTGTATCGCCTTGTAAAATGAAATTTTATTGTAAAATGTAAAACAATAAATTAAAAAATCGACGTGTTTTAGATTTTTTTAAAAAGGCTTTTCATTTAGGAAATATCGAATGTATTCCATACTTTACGGACACACTGTATATACTGTATTCGTATATAGTTGATTATTAAATTCAACGTAGTCCTGGTTTATTACGGTAAAATTTCAAATATACTGATTGGATTGTTAATAATATGGTCAAAAAGGTTTTTTACCAGAACAAAGGTTTCTGTAGGGGGAATACTAGAAAAAAGATTTTTTACGTCAAATAAAATTATGCTTGAGTTGTTGAGTAATCTAGTTCTAGTGTAATTTTTACAGTAAATTTAGGTGAAAATTTAGTGTGATCTAAAATAATCTCTAACAGTTTTTTTTTAGTTTATTATGACGGAAGCTGTATAAAAAAAAACTGCAGGTCTTATTGGGTGATCAGCTTTGTATAGTTTAATAAAAGATCATAATTTAGGAGGCTGTGGATTCATGATATTAAGGTATTTCTGTTCCATTAAATGTAATATTGATTTTTAATTTTCCCATACCAGTTTAATTTGTTTTTGATTCTTTTCCGTCGGTTTTTCGTTTATTGTTTCGATATTTTGTTTGTTCTGTGGTTTTATTATTATATGCTATTTTATCTACAGCAAAAGTAACCGTTAAAATATTTAAAATTAAAAGCTGTAAAATCAAGCACATTTTGTGCACATATCATGTATTTATAAGTTCCCACAGTTTTTTCGATAACATGAAAAATAGTATTCCCTTTTAAGGATGTGTCCAAGTTAAAGCACTGCTTATTTTCAAATCAAAATTACATACCGATGGTGTAGAAGTTACTTGCTAACGAAAGGCATAGAAGTTGATTTCAGAACACAAACAATATAAAAAAATGGGAAAATATAGTTTTTAATATCTGCGTATTATGGGACAGTATTATGATCTGCTTGATCTTGAACAGCATATAGGTAAAATTGCAATAAAAATAGATAGTTGTTTATTTACTCTATTAGAATTCCTAGTCAAAAAAAAACTGTAAAACTGGTAAAATGAGTAAACTGATTAAATTTCATGTACTCCAGTTTCATCATCATATAACGGGGGTCCTACGGCGATTGCTGCTTCCCGCATTTCAGCCTCCATCTTTTCCTATCTCTTCAATCTCCCTCTTCTAAGCCTCTAGATTGCATTGTTTTTGTAATTTCTCTTCTCCAGGAATTTGGTGGTCTTCCCCTTTTCCTTCTTTCTGGCGGAACATACATTAAGGCTTTCTTTGGCCACCGCTCCTCCTCCATTCTCATCACGTGACCATACCATTGTAATTGCCTTCCTTGTATTCTATCTGAAAGAGTATCTCTAATTCCTGTACGGTTTCGGATTTCCTCATTTCTGATTCTTTCCATTCTCGATACTCGACATGACCTTCTAAGATAATCCATTTCCACAACGTCTACTTTATCTCGTTCATTCTTTGTCATCGTCCAATATTCGGCACCATATGTGGTAATTGGTTCTACAATTGCTCTGTATACGCGAAGTTTGGTATGCATCTTTATTATATTATATGATGCTTCCTAGATATTTATACTGGTTGCAGCCTTTTATGACTGCGTTTTTAAACCTCAGATCTGTGGTATTTCCTCCAATTTTTAAATATTCTGTTTTGCTTATGTTTACAGTAAGCCCCCATTTGGCATATTCCTCAAATAATTTTCGATTCATATAATTTATATCTTCCTCATCGGTTGCAACCATCACCTAATCATCTGCAAACAACAATGTATACAGAGTTTCTTGTCCCACTTCGCTGCCCATAAATCTACATTTATTTCTCCAATTCCTCAATGCTTCTTGGACGTATATTTTAAAGAGTGTCGGTGACAAACAGCATTCTTGCTTTAGGCCTTTAGTGACTTTAAATTCATTTGAGGTTCTGGTTCCAATTTTTACACAACTAACTGCATTTTCGTACAATTTATATATCGCTCGGATATACGTCGAATCCAATCCGGACCTTTTGAGGACCTCAAACATTTTCTTTAACGGGACACTATCATATGCATTCTCAAGGTCTATAAATACCAAATGGGTCTCTCTACTTCTTTCGAGACGCTTTTCAATTATTTGTCGTAGGATAAATATATTATCAAGGCAGGATCTCCCGGTACGAAAGCCGCTTTGTTCTTCAATATCTTGTATCTGTCTTTTAACCCTCTTCTTTAATATTCTGCAGTACAACCGGCCCACAGAGCTCGTCACACTAATACCTCTATAATTGGAATAGTCTCTTTTATTCCCTCTCTTATATATGGAGCTTATATAAGATTTATTCCAATCTTTAGGAATTTCCTGGTCTCCATACATACATTTATTGAAAAGGTCTACTATTAATTTTACTCCAGTTTACCTAAATTAATTTAGAAAACAAACTTTTTCAATGTTTTTCAACATAAATATAGGACAAATTCAAATTACAGACTACAACATTGATGGTTGATACTGTTATATTATTACAATTGTAATTTATTCAATTTTAAATAATGCTGGCTTCTGTCATTTTAGACAACTACCGTAAGTTTCACTGACTGCTCTGTTCCGACATCTGTCCTAACATCTGTCCTAACAAGGGTTTTCACCCATATATTTTAGTGGCTCATAGCATGTATACTTTGTAAGTATTAATCACATTTTGCATAACCTTAGTCAACATTTTAAATCTTACGTTCTTTTTAATTAAAGTGGTTAATTACTTTTAGGTTACACCGATGATGGAATTTACATTCCAAAAACGTTCTGTATTTGTGATATAGCCCGCTTGGGTATTTTATTTATACCTTTTACTAAAAATTTGAAATAAAATTTTTTTGAAGTATTTTGTATCTTTCATTGCTCATAACATGCCCCAGGTATTGCAGCTTTTGTGTCTTGATTGTTTCTTATATTTCCATTCTTTTGTTGACTCTTCTCATGACTTCGTTGTTTGTTCCATGCTCGGTCCATGATATCTTCAGGATTCTTCTATGCACCCATAGTTCAAATTAGTTTCAATTTATTTTCTAAATATATGTATATCAATTTGAATTCTTAAAAAAACTTAATTATTATTGTATTTAAAAGATATTTTTACAAATGTAAATATTTAAAAAGTAATGTTTAGAATACTTTATCGTAAAAAACTCGGTATAAAGAGGCAACCAGCTATCTACTTTTGTTGGTGAACCAGAGAATCTATTAGCAAATTGCCAGAAATTGAGTTCACGATGCGTCTACAAACTTTGTGCGAGAACATTATGAAGTTGACTGCTAACAGAAAGTTTCTGTGATCATTGAATCGCGTATAACTCGATTACTGATTGTCAATAGACTTAGCTTATATACACGAAAACGCTTCTACATGGAAGCATTTTTAATGTGTAAAGTTGTTGACATATAGCGTATATTAGTAGAAGTTTTAATCATATTAAGATTAATGATGTATTTGTTATTTAAATTTTCCATATAAAAAAGTTTGATATAAAAACTATGAGTCAATTTAATTTGAAATGATAAAAACAAAATATTTGGAATATATTGGAACTTAATCCAATAAAGTAAAATTAGATTCGACTCTGAACATAGTAGCTAATACATGTTTTAAAATAGAGCTCTCATAATTAATTTAAAAACTAGTGAAATACTAAAAATATTTTCATTAATTAGTGATCCAGCAGTGAAATAACAAAAATAAATACAACAGAGATAGTAAGTTTTTACTATTATCAAATATTATTTCGGATAACCTACAAAATCTAGGACAGGTATTTATACCAAACCTGTTCCACTACAGACTAAGAAGGTTGTTTGCCAGGACCGTACTCCAGTTACAAATGATAATTAAAAATGGATAGTTCTATTCAATCTGAAATTCCTACAACTAATAATACACCAAACAGCTCCTCATCATATCAATTTAATGGATCACCTACATATTCTTCCGTAACCAATCAAACACCACAATCCAATATATTTCCATCAAGAAAACAAGCAATTATTTTTGATTCAATTGAAAATACCAAACTAGATGATTACTTGTCCGCTTTGAGTCATCTGATTCAACCAACCCAGATATCCTTCTGTTCAAAATTATCAAATAATAGAGTATGTATTTATTTAGCAAACGAAAAACTAGCTAAGGATTTCATAAACAGAAATGAAAAAATTCAAATAAACCAACAACTCTTACAAGCTCGTAGACTAATTAGCCCCAGTCAGCGATTAGTATTGTCTAATGTCTGTCCCTCAATCCCACACTCAGTCCTAATATCCGCATTAAAATCACATGGATTAAATCTTCTGTCACCTATAACATTCCTAAGAATAGGCACATCAACACCACAATTCCAACATATTTTGAGTTTCAGACGCCAAACATACATATCTCCACTAAATAACCAGCCCTTACCTGATTCTTTTCTTATCACATATGAGGAAACGACATACAGAATTTTCCTTTCATTAGATAACCAGCTTGTCAAACATGTAAACAAACCAACCACTTAACAAAAAATTGCCCAATGTCTACTGCGATTACAACAGATAATTCAACATCAAATAATCCAGTTCCAAATATAAACCCAATTGAAAATACAACTAATCTATCAACTCGAAAAACCCAGACAAATACTAAACAACAACAATTAAAAGAAGAAAGCACACAACAAGAAACCCAACCACAAAATAACCAACAAGACAAACCACACATGCAGCTAACCAAAGAAGATTCAGAAACAACAAACTACCCAAAAATACATATAGAAAATAAGGCAACGCATATAAACACAGGCAAAGCACAAAACAAACGCACAATCTCCCAAGTCTCTCCACCAGTTACTACATATACAGAGGAACCTACTTTTATTACACCAAAAAATAAAGAGAAGAAAGTAAAATCAGATCAAAATGTCAAACCACAAAAAACACTAGAAGAAATGCTAAGATACTGTAAACCTTTATTTGAGAACCCAAATTCCAACTACCCTATAACTTACGAACAGTTATTAGACTTTTTTGAAAACTGTGAGAACTCACCAGACCCGTTAAGTGTCACCAAAATATATACAGAAGAAACAGCAGAGGTCACAGATCTATTAACTAATATATACCATTACCTAAAGGACAGAAAAATTAAAGTCAAATGCACTCGAATAAAAAATAAAATATTAAAGCAAATCAACTTAGACCTTCAAACAGACTTAGAAAGCGACGCTTCAATAGAAAATTAATAACACATCATTTTCAACTCTCTAATTCAATGGAACATAAATGGGTATTACACCCATTTAGAAATGTTAAAATTATTAATTTCAAAACATAAACCTAGTCTGATATGTTTACAAGAAACCCACTTCAAAAACAACAAAGCTCATGAAAATTCGAAAATTGCAAGCGGAGTCACAGAGAATTAGAGTCACAGACACAATTTCTTTTTCAATTTGCAATATTTACATTCCCCCCAATAAAGAACCCGATTCAAAAGAAATTTCAAACTTATTAAATCAACTACCTGCTCCAAGGATAATAATTGGAGATTTCAATGCACATAATCCGTTATGGGGTTCAGCAAAACTAACATCTCTAGGTCGAAAAATAGAAAAATTAATAGAAGAAGTCAACCTAAATATTCTTAACGACGGACAACATACGCGCTTTGACACAAGAACAGGTGAAGGCTCTAGTATAGATCTATGTATTTGCGAACCATCAATTACACATACTCTTACGTGGGATGTGTTACCAAATCTATATGATAGTGATCACTACCCTATCATAATAAGCAATGAACTACAGTCAACTACCCCGCAACAACTAAAATGGAATTTAAAAGGCGCAAATTGGACAGAATTTCAAAATAACGTTGAAAACAACCTGCAAAACCTAAATGACAATGTAGATACAGACAAAACAATATACTCTCTGACAAGCGTAATCACAGAATCAGTAAAAAAGTACGTTGGAATAATTAAGTACGATCACAAACATCAGTCGGTACCTTGGTGGAATCATGACTGCAAAGAAGCATTAAAACAATCGAAACAAGGTTTTAATAAATTCAAACGACAAAAAACTCAAGAAAATTCTACAGAATTCAAAAAATTAAGGGCAGTCGCTAGGTATACCATTAAAAAAGCCAAACGTGACTCTTGGAGAGAATATGTCACCACAATACATAGTTCAACTCCTATAACAGCTATATGGAAAAAAGTCAACAAAATGTCTTGTTCCAAACCCCATAAATTAATAAACTTTCTAACTCAAAATAACACTATTTATAAAAGCCCAGAAGAAATATCCAATATACTAGCATCTACTTATGAATATAACTCAAGTAACTTAAATTATACTTCCAATTTCTTAAAAATCAAAATAAAAAAAGAAAAAAATTCTATAGAATATTACGATCAAACCAATAACGATCTTAATATACAAATAACAAAGGAAGAATTAGAAAATGTATTTCAGAATTGTAAGAACACTTGTCCTGGACCCGACAATATACCGTTTATATTTCTTAAAAATTTAGGCCCTCAATCTAAAGAACACCTACTTAAAATCTGCAATATAATCTTATCCAGACACGTATTTCCTAAATCATGGAAAAATTCAATCATAATACCTATTCAAAAACCAACTAAACCAAAATCAGATCCACAAACATATCGACCGATATCACTCACATGTAGCATAGGTAAAAGATTAGAAAAGATAATAAACAATAGGCTTATGTGGTATTTAGAAGCAAACAAATTAATTATTCCAGAACAATGTAGTTTCCGAAAACATCGCTCAACTTTAGACAACCTCGTTGACTTAGAATCAGAAATCCACGAAGCATTTGCAATAAAACAGCATGGTGTTGGAATATTTTTTTATATAAGCAAAGCATATGATACAGTTTGGAAATATTCAATCATTAAAACACTCAGCAACTGGTTAATAAGGGGTAACATATTAAAATACATTTCAAATTTTCTTGAAAACAGACAATTTCAAGTTCGAGTTGACGGAACATATTCTCAAACAAAAATTCAACAAAATGGTATACCACAAGGATCAAATTTAAGCACAACTTTATTCTTAGTAGCAATAAATTCGATATTAACACAAATTGAAAACCCCGTCAAAGCTAGATTATACGCTGACGACCTAGTTATTTTCTGTAGAGGAAAAAACATAGCAACGATTCACAATCACATTCAAAAAGCGTTAACACACATTGAGAAATGGTCAGCTACAAGTGGACTTCAGTTTAACACTACAAAAACGAAAGCAATCTGTTTCTCAAAGAGAAATCAAATCCAAACAAAAGAATTATATCTACACGAACAAAAACTAGATTATGTAGAAGAAATCCGATTCTTGGGTATGACGTTTGATAAAAAATTAACTTGGAAGACACATATTCAACAGCTGAAAAAATCCTGTCTACCTGGTATAAATTTACTACGATCACTTGCCTTTAAAAACTGGGGTGCCGATTATTCAAGTTTAATACTTATTTACAAATCCATAATTCGATCAAAACTTGACTATGGAGCCATCGTCTACAACTCCTCCAAAAAAACACATTTGAAGTCACTGGATATTATCCAAAATAGATGTCTACGTATTTTTTAGGTGCTCACTACACAAGTCCCATTCAAAGTCTCTATTGGGAAAGTGGAGAACTTCCTTCTTCCTCTTTTTTTCAGAAGACAATATCTAAGCCTAACATATGCAGCGGCAGTGTCATCAAACCGAAATAATCCAGTACTGCATAACGTTTTTGCTGATCGATTTACAAATAAATTTCAACAAACACATCAAATTGATCATCCTTTTTACTTTCGTATAAAATCATACTTATCCAAATTAAATTTTCAATTTCCACAAACCTATGATACCTCTTCAATCCACAACCCAGCACCATGGGCAATATCTATTCCTGATATCGACATCAGTCTAACAAACCTAAGAATATCAGAGATATCATCAACCGTCATTAAACAAAAGTTTTATACACTATTAAACAGATATGGCAATACCTACAACGTATACACCGATGCGTCAAAAAATGAAGACAGAGTTAGAGCAGCAATTTATTCGGAAGACTCCTCAGTTAGTTTCAAATTGCCATCAATTACAACCATCTTTTCGGCTGAATTATTTGCAATTCTAAAAGCACTATTGTTAATACAAAACAAAAACAAAGAAAGATGTATAATAATCACAGATTCTTTAAGTTCATTATCCTCACTGACTCAATTGTACTGTGACAACCCCCTTCTACTTCTTATTAAAAAAGAACTTAAAAACATTGCAAATAAGAACATCCAAGTTCACTTTTTATGGGTGCCTTCTCATATAGGAATTGAAGGTAACGAAGTTGTAGATAAACTGGCTAAAAACGCACCAACTAACCCGATATCCGAAGAAAGTAATATATTGGTACAAAACGATTTAAAACCATACTTAAAACAAAAAATAATTCAAAAATGGCAACAAACTTGGAACAACACTCCATCAAGGCTATACGAAGTCAACAAACATTCACATCTTTGGAAACCAAAAATAAAAGACAGGAGAGAGCAAGTGATACTTACCCGTCTCCGTATCGGCCATACACGACTTACTCATGACTATTTATTACAGCGCAAAAATAAACCAGTGTGTGAAGTGTGCAACAGTGTTCTAACGGTAAAACATTTTTTAATACAGTGTCCCAAATATAATAGTGAACGACTCAAATATACCATACCCAACTCCCCAAGTAAAATTAAATATATTTTACTAAATTATCAAAACAAAAATAACAGGAAATGTCCAGACTGAAAAATAAAGATGAAATAAAATCTTCTTCTTTTTATGTAGACATGACACTGTCTGTTTTTCAATGTTCCTCCAGAAAGTTGTCGTTCTATCGTTTTCGTGGTCTTTGCAACCATCTCTTGACGTTCTTACTACTCTATTTGTTGTCATTCGGCTTAATAATATGATTGTTTCATTCTACTCTTCTATTTCTCACTCGTTTTTTGATATTCTCTACCTTGCATATACGTCGTATATCTATACTTCTAGCTCTGTCCCATAGTGTCTTACCATAAATTTTTCATCTCTGCTGTTTCTAACATCCTTTTTGGCCTGTCTGTGTCAAGTCGTGTTTATGCCGCGTATGTCATTATTGGTTTGATAATTGTTTTGTAAATTTTATCTTTCATTTCTTATCCGATATTTATATTTCTCCATATTGTTTTATTCAGGCAACCTGCGGCCCTGTTTGATCGAATTCGCTTAAGTCGAATTCGCGTAAGTGGGGGTATAGTGTCGTATATTTAAGACAGGAAGCTAAAAAATTGCAATTTACAACAAAAATGTTTATTAAAAGCATAGGATATAAATGTAAAATAGCCCATCGAAGTTATTTTGTTGTAAAAGACTGCATAAAATCTAACAAAGTAGTTTGACGACTCAAATTTTTTTTCTCCCTCAAAATTTCTTCATAGCAAGCAAATCACTCTTTTTATTCCGTGTTTTGTAAAAGAAATTGCGCTTTTCGTTGTAGTCTATGTTCTCTAAAATTTGTAATCCCCTTTCAATAAAACTTTATTTAAATTTCCAACCGTCATTATTTGATCCTCAGTTTGAACAGAATCCAAACAATCAACCTCAGCATTTCCATGAATTAATCAATTATCAGCTCCTAATTGTAAGAATCCAACAGTTTTTGACCGTTATCACTACCCACTTCTAAATTTATTTGAATGGCGGTATTAACTTTTTTAATCGCATTACTAATTTTATTAGGGTCTGCTGTTAATTCTGCCTTAGCGTCAGTGATAAAAAAAAGAGGGAGCAACGTTGAACTGTTTTCAAAAGTCTTTAACGAAAAGCTCGTTGTGTTTCTTATAACTTCATAGAAGTGTGCAAATGATCGCCTGATGTAATAAGCTTTGAATATTTTAATGACTGCCTGATCCATCGCTTGAAGTCAGCTGGTAAAAATTCAACTTTAATTCAAAATTAGTTGAAGTTGCAGGAGAATGACCTGGTGCATTGTCGATGATTGGCATCACTCTAAATAGCATTCGTTTGGTGACAAAATTAATTCTTAAAAGAAAATTTGTCACCCAAGCTCTACGATTAGACTTTAAAATCACAGGCAAGCCTAATTTAGCTTCATCTACATTGAATATGGTTTGGTGGGTGTTGCCACATTCATTTATCATGACTTTTAATTTCTCTGCATAATGATGCCAATTACAGCGATTTTTGAATCAACTGAACCAACGGTTAGTAGCTTTAAACTCTTCATCTTTAGCGATCTCTTTAGTATACTCTTCCAATATGTGAAAAATCTGCTTAGTTTGGGAGTACACTGTATTCAAATCAATGGGAAATTTTTTACTTATATCTGATTTTCACACCATAATTTTAACACTGTTTCTATCTCAGCAATAATACCGTGACCTTTAGGAACGATGGGTGAATTTAAAGAATGTGATTTTTTAACAGCTTCGAGAATTTTTTCTTAGTCCTTCTGGCGGTCGATTTTATTCTTATTCACAAAACTTCATTTTTGTATCAAAATCTTTAATTATGCTAAGTTTGAATCGACCAGATTTAAAATCGCATAACTCCGGGTTCACGTAAGTCGGGGTAGCGTAACTTCATCTATTTATTGAAGACGTTTCGCTTTCTACTCAGAAAGCATCATCAGTTTATCTAAAAAGAACAATATGAAACACCAAACATCCATAGAAAAGTTATTACATGTGTGTTACCTTAAAAAGACATGTAGCAGTCAATGATATTAAATGTGTGAAAAAGCTTACGACAATGGACATTTTGAGATCAAGTTGTATAAACAATTAATTTAAACTAGGTACAGTTTACAAATTAACAAACTTAGCACAGCAAAAGAACATGTGATAATCATACATGTATATAAAAAATTTTTGTTAAAAACTTAAGTAAAAAACATTAATATTAATATGTAGAGAACTAGAAAGATCATAAGATGCACTTCCAACAGTATATTATTAGTTAAATTTAATTTTGACTTTAGGTAATATTATTGAATAGATTAAGATTGAAATATAATATTTAAAAGTAAAATGAAGTTACCAGCCTTTAGCTTACTAGGTGCCTCAGGTAAATGAAAGCAACAGGTGTAACACCCACGCCAACAACGTGAAAAGACAGTGGCCTTGAGGTCAAAATATGACAGAACAGCAAGGCGAAATACCAGCATCTAGTGCAATAGAGCGGTACATTTAAAGAATATGATAAATTTGGGTGACAACTTGTCATTAAAAAGCCAAAAAATTTTAGGAAATGGTGGTTAAGATCACCATTTTCCCCCCAGTGATTGGTTGAGAAAACCAATGAACAAAGCAAGCGAGGTCAATCTAAAATATCATATATTATAAAAACTACGTTGTGACTGGTTAGCCAGCCGACAGGTAAAGATTGATTCAACTTCCACAGTCCAAGGTTCATAGCATTTGGAACTGTGAATGAAAAAGATTCTATGAATCAGTTTCAATTAAAAAATTTTACTAAACAAGTCAATCAGAAAACAATTACTTAATATATGTAAATGTAATATTGACAAAATAATTAATGAAATGTAAGTTGAATGAATCTAAGTTAAATAAAGAAAGAAAAAGTTATTTTATTTTATTTTTATTTGAAATTATTAAATATGAAAATATGATAAAAAACACCTTAGGGGACAATTTAAAGTAAACAACATATTAAGCCTAATTCTGTAAAATTAATGCATGATAAATTTGGCTCAAGTTACTAATGTCAGTTCTCTTATTAAGAGCATTAGGGTGTTTTAGTATTGAACACATTTCCAAAAACTGTCTTTTGACGAGATTGCGTTCATTGCCAAGAATCTTAACTTCATTAAAGTTCACTTTGTGCTTACAGTTAATAGCATGCTGGGCAAGAGCACAAGTATGCTTAGATAAGTTGATATCACTGCGGTGTGTCGTAAGACACCCTCTCAGTGATCTCCCTGTCTGACCGATGTAACATGACTGACACTCAGCACAAGATATAGATGACATTAAGTTGTTCCAGAAGGGACAAGGATGTTTTAGTTTTAGAAAACAAATTTCTGACAGTCTTAGCATTCTTAACTGCAATTTTAACAGGTACATTATTCTGTCTGTACAGTTTAACGAGTTTTTTTTTGACATCTTATCTAAATCTTATAATTATAATAACAATTTTAATATTGTTGATTCTTTTTTATATATGTATTATTAATTTATAATAATAATTATAATTTTATGTATTATTATCACATGTTCTTTTGCTGTGCTAAGTTTGTTAATTTGTAAACTGTACCCAGTTTCAATTAATTGTTTATACAACTTGATCTCAAAATGTCCATTGTCGTAAGCTTTTTCACACATTTAATATCATTGACTGCTACATGTCGTTTTAAGATAACACACATGTAATAACTTTTCTATGGATGTTTGGTTTTTCATCTTCTTTGTTTTTTATTTCTCCACTTTGACCGAAAAACCCACCACTCTTCGAGTGTTCCTTAATTTATATTGGATTGACGGTCGTACTCCTTTTCTCGATATATATATATATATATATATATATATATATATATATATATATATATATATATATATATATATTTTGTTATAATATGTAAAATCGAGAAAAATATTGGTTTGTTTAAAATATTTCAAAGTTCAAAAAACATTAAAATAATTCAGAAAGAATAACCAACAAACATTTCGAAGAAGGAAAGTTTTTAAATTCTTGGATTACCTGTACTAAACAAAATGTAAGCTATACATAAATTATTTCTTTGTTATACTTGAGTGACCCGCATAATTTTAAGTGAAATCCAAAGACAATTGAACCGGGTTTTCCAAAAACATTAATGCAGTGATTAGAGATAATAGAAGAGATTTTAGAAAGAGCTTTTTGTTAGTTTTTAAGAATTATAGAAAAATATTATTTGTAAATAAGTTTTAGGAAATTTTATAATTATAGGTAAAATTTTTTTTGTTATCGAAATGAAAAAATGGGGGAATTGTGACGAGTTTTGATTGGCGGAGATTGAAAAAGGTGGGATAGGTATGTAGGAATGAAAGTTTAGCTAGATTTAGGAGAGAGAAAAGATAATCTGTTGGTTTTCCAAGTCTGTAAGACGAACAGTGATTGTTCTCTGGCGGTTCCCGAGAAGTAGCAAGCAGTAGTGTTGAATGTTAGTGAGTTTTTGTGGAGTTAGTGTATCTGACACAAGCTGAAGCAGCAAAATATTGTAAGTCATATTTTTCTACTTATATTCCAAGAGTCACTGTTTAGGCCAACGAGAGATTCAGTTTATCGTAAAGAGAAGATATTCCAAGAGTCATTTTTCACTCGGGCCAACGAGAGATTCAGTTTATCGAGAGGAGAAAGGCTATCATAATTTGAATGATTTGTGCTTTTGAAGGAGATCATTAAGGACGATATACTTGCAACAATCTGTTGTAAGATTGCTGATTACATAGGGAGCGGTTGAGAGGAGATAATATAGTCTACAAGGAACAAGGATTTGGACCACTCATCATCAGAGAGAGATATTTTTGTTGTCTGCAATTTTTTCTTTTATTGATAACACAATTTTTACACTTAATTTAGAAAGGATATAAATATTTTGATTAGGAGAGTTAGAATAGTTTGGGATTTTGAGATTTCAATTAATATTGTTTGTACCATTAATTTTGATTGTTCACGTACGTAGAACAAAATTTTGAGAATCATTATATGAGATTTGTTTATTGAAAACTTTTGAGTGTGAATTATTTCATTATTTTTATTTCAATATATAGTGTTAGATCATATGTGTTTTTTATTATTCCGGTATTCTTTGGACCTTACCTTGCACATGTAATAGCATAGATATTGAAGCACGAATTTAACCCTGAGATAAAAGAATTAAAAATTGTGATAGAGTCATAATCATATCATTTAAATAATTTTAATTAATCAAAAAAATTAATTAGCTAATTATTGCTTGGCGCACCAAGACTTTAAATATCACAATAATATATATATATATATATATATATATATATATATATATATATATATATATATATATATATATATATATATATATTTAATATTATACGAGTTCAGATGCATATGAGTTGGACCAAAACCAACATGCCAACATGCAACACAATTTTATTTTTCTGAATTAAAGTTTATTTAACTATTATAAATTAAAAGCATACAATAAAGCTCATTCCATACTAACAATAACACACTAAAAACGTTTGTTTTCAAATATTCCAGAAAATTTATGACAATTTATTATCACTACAGCTGTTTCGACAGAGTGCCTTTCTCAAATGATCTATTCTTAGCATATGTTTACAATTTATAGTCTTCAGCTGAATAAGTTGATAGGAGGAGAACTGTTTGTCTTAAGTTGGTCATTCTGAATTATGTATTTTTTAATTTGTTTATTTTTGTAGATTTTAACAAAGATTGCTTAAAGATTTATTTTGAATGTGAAGATTAATTTGAAATTGGTCATGGTCTAGAAAGTGATGTGCGTACGTAAAATCTGGTTTTTAATATTTAAAAGCAGCTCTTTTGTGCTCTTTTATCCGTTTGTTAAAAGTTCTACCAGTTTGATTCATTTAAGTTTTTGGGCAGTTGCCACATTTATGTTTATATACACCAAGTTTTTTTTGTTTGGCTGTTGTTGTTTTTAATATTAAAATTTTAATATTAAAAACAACAAGATCCAAAACAAAAAGCACTTACACAGTTGTGTATATACACGTAAATGTGGCGACTGCCCAAAAACTTACATCGGTCAAACTGGTAGAACTTGGATATTTGAATAGATACTTGGATGGATGTTTCATACTATGTGATTTTGTCAATTATTATATACTATATAATACGTTTATTAACTACAATAATAATAGAATATACAAAAAATAAAAGTAACATCTGGTACAAAAATTACTTTGACCAAATATATAATCAGGGTTACCACTGTATGGATTCATCCTTGCGTTTTAAAATCATTTCTCCTTGGCGTACTGAATACCAATATTTGGTAGTAATCTGCTTAAAATTTATGTTAAGTTTCCTAAACTTTACTCCTTAATAATTAAGGAATTGTGCGAGTTAGTGTAGTAGAAAGTGTTTTTTTTTTCATCTGATGCTAAAGAGTCTCGATGGGGGATAGATAAGTACTGCGTGAAGACCATTTTAAAACAGGAATATTCATTTTTTGTAACGATAATGTTACGAATTTCGCTGTATGTCAGAATGCGATATATTGTTAAAATATAAATCTCTTATCTGCAATTTACTTTTCAAAAGCAATGATTATTTTTGTCAAATACTTTTTTACTTCGCAGCATTGAAGCGTAGTGAAGTAATTGCCATTACTGGGATAAGGTTTGCTTATTAAAACTTGAAGAAACCTTGCAGAACTCATATAATAAACCCATATAAATAAACTTACTTTTGCGTTCAAAAACGAAAATATGCCTTATGTGGGGTAAACGGATATATAAAGAAGGAAGATTATTGGTCTTGTGGAGCAAGGAATATCTCAGAAAGACATAGTTGTAGTGATCGGCGTAACACGGGGTGTTATGTCAAAAATATATAATAGGTATTAGGAATTAGAAACGTTTAAGAATAGACCAAAACAAAGTTGCCAAAATGTTACAACGGCTCCACACAATCGTTTTATTTTTTTTTACTGCAGGTAGACTTTTTTCGCCTCTTTATATGGTGGATATAAAGCTCAATATCTAACAGCATAAGATGCAAACAATTCACTAAGATAGTGACCAAAATCACGTTTAACTTATCGTCGCTTCCGTCAACAGAAGAAGCAGCTGGTTTCCACAGTTTTAGACTTTACTACCAGAAAATACTGCGATCCTGAAGATGAAAAAAGCATGGAGATTTTTGATAAAACTCCTGTACCCCGAACTTCTGAAATTAATTTCCTGTAGGTTCAAGAAAAATAAAAAGTATGTGTGATTGCCGACAAGTAGACCTCAAATGCACTGTAGTTTACCGCAATTATTGTGGTGAAACCTCCAGAAACATCATGAAAATATTAAAATTAATAAAAAAATTTGAAGAATGCGAAGATGAATTACCCAAGAGGACGTCAATTCAAACCTTCTTTTTTCGCAAATATTCATCTTCGATACTGAATTAGATCCTAGACCATCAAAGAAAATAAAAAAACAATAGTTGGAAAACAACTTTTTAAATATATAATATTATGCTTAATATTATCTCACCTGAAAATTGTAAGTGGAGTCTATACTTCATAGGTGGTCTAAAAAAAGTTCGATAATAAACTAGTAATACCATAGGAATGTTAACAAAGTAATAAAAGAATATATAAAAGAAAGTGCTGCAAAGTCAAAAAATAATAATGAAATAAATACATTTGTAATGAAAATTATTCGTTGAAAACTTTGAAATACAAATAAAGTCGTAGAAAATTTAATTTTCTACAAATAATGTTAATTAAAATTTTCTGTAGGGTTGTTTATTTACGAAATATACCGCAAAAACCATTTGTTACTGTTTTTCCAAGATGTCGGCCGGGGTACACGGGTTGCTTATACTAACCACCTTAATACATAAGAACTAAATGGTTTCTCTCAAAAATATAATCTCAATTAACTTTTTAATGGACTAAAATACGTGTTACAGTGTATAAAGTATATAGAAATAGTGACATTTTTCATGTTTGGTTGTTTCATTTTTCTATGTTTATGAAAAAAAAAACAGGTGTGGCAGTCCAGTGGGACTGCCGGTAGAAGATACACTTCTATACACGCATTCGCAGTTATAAATTTATTTGGGAGTCAATCTGCACAACCATTACATATGTAATGCTATAGGTAAGACATAGCAGAAAGAGAAACAAAATTAATAACAACTTAATAACAATTAATAAACAATATTTGACCTGTAATAGGAGTATAGTAAATGAAGGATTGAATCAATATTTTGATAAAAATGTATATTTTTATTTTCATATATGTATGAAAGGAGTTGAATGCAAATTTTTTTTTACAGTTACTCTGCAGTAAAATTCATTGTGTATTTTGTTATTAATATAAAAATACAATACAATACACTGCAACATAATTCAATATAATAATACAATACAAATTAAAATGCAATATTCATAAGTATTTAAAAATGACAATAATATACATAAAAAAATACACTACAATACAGTGCAACATAATTCAATATAATAATACAATACAAATTAATTACTATTTAAATGGGAATAAGCCACAATTAAAGGTTAAAATACGTTTATTGACGTTTCAATTTCCACTTCGGAAATCGTTCTCAAAATTTCCGAAGTGGAAATTGAAACGTCAATAAACGTATTTTAACCTTTAATTGTGGCTTATTCCCGTTTAATACAAATTAAAATGCAATATTCATAAGTATTTAAAAATGACAATAATATACATAACTTTTCTACTTACGCATATGTTTAATTTATCATGTAATAATATTAATAAAAAAGTCCTCCCCGACTGGGAATCGAACCCCGGTCTCCCGCGTGACAGGCAAGGATACTGACTACTATACTACCGAGGACATGACACAAACGGATTTCAAAATTGACAGTTCTGGGTCATACAGTGATTTATTGAGATTATTATTTTGAAATACAAAAGACTAATATAATTATGAACATTTAATAAATAATACAAAACATATCACATAATAAATATTTTATATATATATATATATATATATATATATATATATATATATATATAATATATAATATTAAATATATAATACAAAAGGAACATTTTTATATTCGAGAGAGGAAGAGAGAGAAAATATATCTTCTGTCTCTCTCGTACTCATTATCTTACATATGTAATGATTTCACAGATTCACTCCCATACAAATTTCCAACGTGGAGCGTGCGTATAACTTCAAAAATTAAAATTGTTTTGATTGTTGTAAAAAGGTACAAAAAACTTACAGAAGCAATAATTATTTTTAACACTTGATATTATAAAAGCAATACTAATGATTTAACTGAAGAAAATATTAAATAAATTTTACGCTTCTGGCAATATTATATTTCTAATGTAAAATACCTAAAAACACAGTTAGAAGGTAATGCCGCCGTTCTTAAATTTTCATTGTTATTGTAAAGCCTTAGTGGTGTTTGGACAGGATTCATCCTTTGCATAAGTTGGGAACTAGGGTGGATCTTGAAGATTTAATTAATTAAATAACAATATTTAAAAAATGTAATTTAGACGTTTTAAAAGAAAAATTGTATTTTTTTAATATTCTTAAAAATAAATCTCCGCAGCGAGACTCAGCAAAATTTAAGCTAAGTATTAGATTGCTCAAAATTTTTTATTTAAGATTTTTCTTAAAATTATCCAAAAAATGTTTTTATATGGGAAAAACTCACATTACTTAATAATTTTGATTACTTTTTAATTTGATTGCAGGAAAACTTCGTGATAAATATTTGTACCGTTAATATTAAATAGAAATGGTAAAAATTATTTTTAGTCATCGGTTATCTTACTTTTAATAATATTAACCCTAAACCGGAAAGATCTCTGACCACATTCAATACAAATTTTTTTTACTCTGATTCTCTATTGCCAAACAACTTAGCAATGCTCCTAATCCTAAACCGACTACTCATACTGAAACTGACGTTTCAGCATACAAGCGAAGCAGTAACATCTCCAGAAGATGCCAACCCCTAGTGTTAGCGAAACGTCAAGAACTAATCTCTAAGACAACGGCCTAACAGCCCGAACAAACAGTTTAACAAGTTAGACGATGGCCGTGAAAGCCTAACGCATTTTATCTCTAATATGTCAGCTATAAAATTGAGTAGTTGTGAATTGATTACTGCAGAGATTAGACTGACGATTAAAAAAAATTTTGAAGTTTACCCGTGGTGTATGTAGTACACAAAGCACCTAGTTAGGTAAGTAAATTTTGTGAGATTTATCCAATTTTAAGGTCCAACGCGGAAAAAATCTGAGCTGTGCTAATCTCCTTGATACTATCATATATAGGGGGCATCCTTGAGGCTTCGTCGACCGTAATTCCATTCAGCTTTCAGTAGTCCACACAGAAGCGAGGGGTGCCATCTTTCTTGGAAACAATAACCACTGGGCTATTTTATGGTGATTTGCTTGGCTTGATGACTCCTGCGACTAGCATCACCCTCACTTCTTTGAACATTATCTTTTTCTTCTCGGTGGAATACTTGTATGGTTTTATGTTGATTGGTCGGCTATCGGCTACTTTAATTTCCATTTCGGTAGCTTGATGGGCTTTTAGTGCCTGTCTTGTAGAATTTCGTTTGCCATGGTTCTTCAAATATAGGGTGGTCCTGGTTAAGGTGCCTACATGTAGAAATTTACGGGGGATGTCTAAATTTGCTTTCTCTTGTTCCAGCCATGGCATTCCACGTACAACATCGTAATTAAGCTTCTCCAGTACGGTTTATCTTACGGTTGTGGAGAAATTGTCCATTGAGATTTCGACGTTTGCAGTCCCTAGACTTTGAGACGTGCTGTCCGTGAACGCCAGCTGAATCATCCCTGGTTGAATCTGCAGCTCTCCTCTTTGGATCAGGCTCTGGTGTATGAAGTTTCCAGATGCTCCGGTGTCGACTAGTATCTTTGTATGTCTGGTAGTAGTCGTTTGAAGAGGGCAGCTTTTTTTGTCACTAATTCCTCTTCTGGTTCGTTCTTCTGGTTCTGTCCATATAATTTAACGGTCGGGGCGGATAGGAGGGGTGGATCGTCGAACTTTCCTATAAAGCGAGTCTTAAACGTCTGATAGCCTATCTTGGCTGTACAGTGACTCTCTGCTCAGTGCTTTCCCATGAAGTGAGTTGGTTGTCAGGTAGTCTACTTAGTCATCTTTGTCCACGTCGTGTCTAGTCAGGAAATCCTCTGCTTTCGTCAAGAAGTAGGGTTCAAGCTATATTTGAAAAAGGACCCAGATACCTCAAACCGCAGACTTATAGAAAAAAAAACAAAATGAGAAAAATCTATACGCTTAACTTGGACACCAACATTAACAATGGAGGCAGTTCAGATCTTGATAAAGAAAATAATACTCTAAGATAACTAACAAAAAAATAAAACTCCTTCAAAAAATATTTCCTGGGCCAAAAGTTTGTGCGAGAGATCTTACTAAAGATATGGAATTAGATGTTTTTGAAAAACTCTTAAGACCAAATTATAAAAACAAACTAAATTACAGAAAAAATAGTTAAATCTACAATTGATATACCATTAATGGCTATACCATTAAACAGGAAATCAAGGCATTATTAAGATTATGGTTTATTGCAGGGACTACAACAAAATCATACTCCCTTCCTCGACTTGTTGACAAAAGACGGTACCGGCTTAAAAATCTTTCGAGTCTGTATGGGCTCCGATTGGTTTTTAATTTTTGCTTGCTGCTCTTAGGTTTAACAACAAAGATACTCAAAGGGGTTGAAAATCAATTAACAAACTTGCCGCCATTCGATTTACTCTTGATACGTTTATAAAAAACTGTAGCAGCATCTATTTTTTGAGAGAGCAAAAAACTATCGATGAAATGTTTATACCTTTTTGGAGGTAGATGCAGCTTTGTGCAATATATTCTAAGTAAACCTGCCAAGTATGGCTTAAAAGTGTTTGTATTGTGTGACGCGAAGACCTTTTATATTTCCAATTTTGAGGTGTATTGTGGTCAACAACCGAAAGGACCCCACAAAAAATCTAACACACCAACGGATATTATTTATCGCCTGCTTTAATTTTGGAAAGGTAAAAACTGTAAGTTAACAAGCGACTATTGGTATATGAGTTATCCTTTTAAAATTGACCTTTTAAAAGCAAGGAGATAATAATGGTTGGCACAAACAAAAACCTCATCAGCTACTACTTTAGAACAATTATCTGATGAACCTATACAAGAAGAAAAAAGAGCACTTTCGAGCACACTCAGCACACCGGACTCTCACTCTATTGACCAACAAATCTCTAATCCTCATCTTGAAAACTCCTCACTAATGCCTCCTCCTACAATCTTATAAGAAGAAAGCACAAAACACATTAAGAAGAAGTAAAAAATTGATCCCACAGATAAATCCAAAATATCAGATGCATCAAAGCAAATAATCAAAGATCTTTATACCAATAACTCCCAAACCTTTTTTACTCCACCAGATCATCTCACAGCCTTTCTTGAGAACGTCCCGTCAAATAGTAAACTCATAAAAAAGTCCAATTACTTCTAATATTAATTCACTTTTGTTTGACATGTATACAAGTTACCCACACCTAACTACCAGAAAACTAAAAAATAAGTTCACAAGAATATCAAAGTAGCTTAAAAAAGAATTACCTTTATAATTAGATGACACAGATAGCCTAGTATCACAAGCATCTCATGATACTTCTGACGATGATGACCCAAACAAACATTCACAACATTCTGAAAAATTCAGTTACTAACAACTTTCACACTTATTCAATGGAATTGTGACAGATTCTTTTGCCGCTTAAAAAGAATTTAACAACTTATCAGCGACACCAATCCAAATATAATATGCCTACAAAAGACCAATTTCAAACAAAATTATAATATTGATCTTAAGGGTTATGAAGTATATCATCACGTAAGAACAGAATGTCTCAGAGCAAGTGGAGGAACCTCAATTTTTGTCGAAAAAGACGTCTTTTTAACACATTTGTCTTTAGTTATAAACCCAGAAGCAATCGCTGTAACCAAATGGTGCCCACGCTCCCTTTATTTTAATTGCTGTATTGCCAGTTTCCAGTAAGAGCCTAAAAAGGTATCCATTAAATTCTGGAAGACAAGGGCGGGAGAAATCTTTTTTTAAACATCTAACATCAAGGAGCAAGACACCTGGCATATCTCGGCCAGAAGACCTCAGTTTGTCTCTCTGTTGAAAATCTAACAAACAAATGGTGGGTAAATGAAAACTTTCCAACTCTAGCTGTTGCTTTTCCCAATTTATCACAATATTCATTCAATGAAGAAGAGATTCCATTCTTTGGCCCAATTATGACATACTATATGAATATAAACCTGCTGTAGTAATTTATTCATCTATTTCAATTATTCACGAAGGTTTAGTAGTACAGAACAAGTTGGAAGACTGTAACCATTCTTGTAAAATTTATACCGATGATTCAAAATCGCCTGCTGGTGTTGGCTGTGCTATTTACATAGACAATATTTTAGATTATTTTCAGTACAAATTAAAATCAGATTGCACAATATTCACAGCTGAATTGGTAGCCATTGTCAAGGCGTTGGATTTGATAATTAAACGCACATTATATTTCGAACGATATATAATTTTATCTGACTCACAGTCCGTCCTTCTCGCATTAAGACACTTTTTTAAACACACACACACATATATATATATATATATATATATATATATATATATATATATATATATATATATACATATATATACATACATATATATATATATACATATATATATATATATATATATAGATATATATATATATATATAGATATATATATATATATATATATATATATATATATATATATATATATATATATATATATATATATATATATATATATATATATATATATAGCAACAGACTAATTGTAGATGTGCTTGAAAAGCTAAGGATCCTAAGAATTGTTAACATTGTGTGGGTTAAAAGTCACTCTAATATTTCAGGCAATGAATAGTGGGTATAGAATACAACGAGTTGCCCAAATGGGATTTAGTTTCAGCTAGGAAGAAACATGTTAGGCTTGGAACTGGAGTTGGAAATTGAGTGGCAATACTTTACTAGCAGTAGCAAAAATACATACTGCAATATATATATCCAACTCTTCCATCTACTCCCCCAAATGACAGAAACTGCATCTCTCGGAAAATTTATACTATGTACGTTAGACGCCTTTTTGGACATGCTACAGTAAACGCTTACCTATGTAAAATAAAACTTTCTGAAACTGATATATGTAATTGTAATGACAGTTATGATGACCTTAACCACTGGATGTTTCAATGTCGGTATAATCAAGAAGCCATAAAATTTTTATTACGAAGAACATAAACTGCCTTTTTCAACCAATTGTCTGGCTAAATAGGTCTTGAACCTAAGGCCAAAAAAACCGTTACTTTAAAAAAAGAATCACTATATTATATTAAGGAAAAACTTACAAATAACCGTACCTATCACCATAAATCAGAAAAAAGGGGAAATGATAGCGGAAAGGCAAGGTGGATGAAGGAGCTTATTTTATATCTGAAGCCGTGGTGGGAATGTAAATTCAGGAAACTAGACTACATCCTGACGCAGTTTTTGACCGAGCATGGTAGTTTTGGCACCTTTACAAATAGAATAGGCAAATCTGTTTATACGCTCACTTAGTAGTGATGTCTGATGGCGTCTTAGAAACGCAATCTGAAAGGCAACTCAGACAATGGTCACATTTGACTTTATTAATTTGTACGATGAAATGTAAGAAACAAATAATTCCAAAGTATCAATAAAGCCCTAAAACAGACGCATATTGTAAACTTTTTAGTTTAAAAGATTACAGATAATTTTATTTGATTTTATTTTGATTAATAATTATAAGTCATCTCGACAAAACAGCAGAAGATATTAAGCAACAGCCTAGAAAACATCACGATAGATAACATCAATGTAGAAAAGGTAGAACAATATATATATCTAGGACATGCAATTAAAAACGAAAAGGAAAATCAAACCCTAGAAATTAAAAAAGAAGGACACAATTGTCATGGGCTGCTTTTGGTAAGTTGAGCTTCATTTTAAAAGACAGAAAAATCCCAATACACTTAAAACGAAAAACCTATGACACTTGTATACTACCAGTTGCAACTTATGGCTTGGAAACTATGGCAATAACAAGAAAAATGGCAGAACAATTAAGAGTAACTCAACTGGCCATGAAGAGGTCCATGTTAAATATAAGCCTCAGAAACAAAATTCCTAACACCGAAATACGTCGAAGAACTAAAGTAACTAGACATCATGGGAAAAATAGCGACATTGAGATGGCAATGGGTAGCACATGTAGCAAGACAAGACACCAACAGATGGTCTCATAAAGTGACATTCTGGAGACCTCGAGAAACAAAAAGAAACATGGAAAGACCCCAAAAGAGATGGATAGACGATATAACAGCTGTAGCTGAAAAGCAGTGGATGAGAATTGCAAAAGATAGGGAAGCGTGGAAGCAATTGGAGGAGGCCTATGTCCAACAATGGATAAATGAATGCCGAAGAAGAAGATAATTTAAATCAACTGTTTGATTTAAATTATTTATTACAATCAACCAACAAAAAACCTTGTATTTATTTACTTTTTACACATTCAATTTCGATAATCAGAATTAATTTCAATCACCATAGAGATAGGAAATTGACTTATTATTCATAAAAGCAGACACTTAACAATAAAATACGTTTAGGAGCTTGTATCCAGTACATATTGGAATAAGTTGATCAGCAACATTGGAAATTATGATGTTGGTAAACTTAAATAACGTGTGTGTGCACATTTGCTCATGCTTTACGACATGGCAAACTTCATACTGTTCGCAAGCGTGATAATGTAATAGTCGCACACTGCTCTAAAATGAAATACCTTTGTACCTTTAACATAATTTAAATAAAATTAATACATGATGTGCATAAAGCCATTTGTGTGTGGTATAGATAATTTTAGCCTTATTACCACAAGATTAACAACGAATATAATAATTTGTTGGGTGTCTGGGTGAAAAATTTATAACAATAAAAGATAAAACTACTTATTGTTTTAAAATAAATATACAAATAAGAAGATATTTTTAGTTATCAGAATTTTGTATTTAATATAAAGAAAAAAATTCCCGTCTGAAACCCTCTAGCATATTTCCTGAAAAACTAAACTTAAATTAATTGATTTTGGGCTTCTAACTACTTTTGAAACTGATTAAGATTGAGCTTAAAGGTATTCGTTTTTAGTTTTAAACTAAATTTAAGTGTTTAATTCAGTTTAAGATAATAATTAAAAATGGCAAAAGGTCACCAGTTTTTAACCTATTCGAGTCGGATTTTTTTTCAGGATCGGTATGGAATTTAGAACTTTTTTATTTAAAACATATAATTATGTAAAAATAAAAGTGATTGTTATTAATTTTTTTCTTGAGATCTACCATTTTGTCCGGGACATATATATCCCAGTCAGACTTTTCTGGAACATATATGTGGGACTATAATAACCCATCAGACACCAAATTAATACTTTGGTATACTACTATTTTAGTAAAGAAAATACAAATAAAATTTCATATTTTAAAAACAAAAGGACCAAAACTAAAATCAATATTTAATGCAAATGAAAAGGTGTGAAACATATTTTGCACAAGGGTACAGTGAAGCTCTGATATAGTGTGGTGGTTTGTCTTACCCCTTTTTCTGAGAATAACATCGTTGAAATTTTCTACGGGTCTTTCATTCGATAGCTAAATGATCTCCCACTTTGAACATTTTCTTTTTGTTTGCAGCATGGCTTTTTCCCAATGAAATAGGTCTCTCAGCTACACTAATTGGAAAAAGCAAATATGGTGTTTTTCTTTTCTTATTAAATCATTGTGTAGTACATGAGAATTTCCAACAGCTACCATCAGAAAGCAAAAAAATACTTTCTTTCACTATTTGGTAGACTTCCTATCAAAGTCACACAAGCCCAAAATATGATCTGTTGGGTCCACGTTGCCCATTTTCTTATTTAAAGAAGTTCAGGACATCGCAAATTCATTTTAGAGTCTATTCATTTTTCGTTACACTTCTACTTGCTTATCTCTAAATTGCTTACTGCCTATCTGAAAACTATGGTGCTGTGGTTATTTACTCTATATTATAATTCACCACGATTGAGCTGGTACCTAGTTTATTCAGTTACCAGCAAGTCCGTTTGAAGAGGTTTACTCTGCGGACGCTGGAACTCAAAGCACGGCTGTATGTTACCTGAAGTAAAATTTAATTAAAATATTAAACATCAAATAATAATAAAAACATTATGTACAATCATTGGTAACTTTATATATTTTAAAGGGTTTTTACCCCAATATTTTGGTGGCCCAGGCATGGTAACCTGTATTTTTAACCTGATGATGGAACTGTTGTTCCGAAAACGTTCGTGTTTTTGATGTAGCCCTTTTAAGGGTTTTTTATAAAATATACCCATTTACAAAGATTTAACCGCTTTTTTTTTTATTTCCTGTTTCCTTTTCCTCTTATAAATTATTATCGTATACATATCTTGTTGCAGAGTCGCTTCTTACCCATATCTTTATTCCTCATTTGACGGGTTCCATGGGTAGAAACTGTTTTAGGGAAGACATTCCTTTAAATTTCGCCATTGACTCATCAATGCTTGGAAAAGCCGCCTCTGTTTGATATTTTGGAAATGTTAGTTTTAGACAATTAGAGACATCCTCCGTGTAATATAATTTTCTAAGCATTGTCAGGCTTTACAATATCAGCGAAATACATTTTGGTAAGGATCAGTTTACAGCGGTCTCGAGAAATCGGCCTCTTTATTGTGAAATTTCCCAAAGAATCATTTTGTGACCTATAATTATTAAAAAATGGAATTCGATTTTATGCCATGATTAGTGTGACACCCAATACTATCATAATGTTATGTTCATCGGTAAGAATTATTTTTTTCTTGGTGGCGTTTTTAAATTTCTCCCAACGTAAGTTCGTAAAATGTGCAATATGTTGAACGAGGCTTCTAAAAAAGACTTTTAGAAATATTTCTATTTTGATCATGGTATGAGAACGAGTACAATCGACTTTTTTTTTGATGGAACTCAAAAATTGGGGTAAAAAAGTTCCATCGTTATGAAACCAAATACCTGGTTGGTACGTACCTTCGTCTTCTTTATTATTTTCGTCACTACTGCTTTCTTCTTCACTTTGGTCACTTATCATCTGATCCTCTTCATCCATCTTATTGCCCTCGGAACTACTTGTTCTACTCCTTCTTCGCATCCTGATGGCCTTTTGAGTCAATATCTTTCTACTCATCTACAACAAAACAAGACTGTGGGACACATATAACACACCATAAATATCTGTTGGGATATATTTTACCCATAAAACAAAATACTAGTTGTATTGAAAATATACCTATTTTTCTAGGTAGCTTCGCTTACAAAAACAAATTCGCAACAACAGTATAGCGCGAAAACGGTTTGAAATGTTGCCACTTACATAAATTATTCTTTTAAAATTGTTATTTAGTTCTTAAAAAAGTCGGTGTCGATAAAAATTCATGTAAAACGGTTCAGATTTAGTCCAACAGACTTGATCATTTCATGAGTGAGTTACATATGTCCCGTCATACTTAATGGTTAAAGCTTAAAGCTTAAAATGGCTTAATATCACAAGTAACAATTTCTCATTTTATCAAATTTAAATTCAATTTTGACTATAACTATTTGATGAAATAGTTAATACTGTATTTTGTTTTTAAACTTTAGTTTTTTTTTCTTTATAGTGCTATAATTTCAGTTCATTTATTACTTGGTTTATTACAAAGCCATTATTTTTTCTGGTAGTCCTCGGAATATATAATACTCTCCTGTATAATTAACGTCTTATAGTGTCCATCTATTTTTTCTTTTGACATTTACTTGCATAATAAATTTTTTGCTTTTGTCCATATCTTAGAATGTTTATAAATACTCTATACTCCTAAAACAACAATGTAGTTTGCATATCTCTCTATATTAATTACAACCCCATATCTCTAGCTACTATGATTTTCCAAAAAATAATTTTAAAATTAGCCAACGAAGGATCAAAATTAATATCCGAATCAACAGACGAAATAAGAAACGCACCGAAGAAAATAAAAAGTAATAAAGCTCTGGAAGAAAATACTCTCGGTATAGAAGCCGTACAAATTGAAGAAGGCAGAATTACCGAACCATAAGCCTGTTGAGCAATCTTTACAATTTATTCACAAGAATAATAACAAATAGGCTGGAAACAATATATGCTTCGCCTAGCTCGGTCTATTAAGTTTGAATTCGTCTTGTCATAAACTATGAATTAAACCATGAACCCTTAGCTGATAGCAAATAAAACAATTACTTAACTAATCATATTTATTTAAAATAAAAAACAATATTTAAGTAGCAAAAAGTGCTACTAAATATCTATGGCCTCCCAATTAGGTAGTTAGGTCCTCCTGACAGCTGCAGTTAGGCCTTCCAGAGCATGTTATTCCATATTATTCCATAAATATATAAGGTTCAGATATATCGAATAAAATCTCCAATAAAGTGTTTCATTAAACCCAATAAAATCTTTAATACAGCCAATAAAGCCAATAAACTAAAATACAATAACAGCCTGTATTAGAAAAATATCAAAGGTGTTTTAACTTCCTTGCAATTTTACCAAATTAAAGTAAAACAAATAGCAGATGGAAAGGATAAAATGAAATAGAATTACTATTGAACTTAGTTAAATACTGTTGGATTACTACAAACATATAATTGACAAACGTGGCTTAAAAGAAGTGAGGTTATGAATATTGAAAATGCTGTCAAAATTATAGAATATAGATTACAATAAAAGTACTCACCCCAAGAAAATTCTGCAGACCATAAAATGAAGCTTATAATAATTCCTACCGTCTTTTATAAATTTCAGAAACAGGCAAAAAAATATTATCTTACTAGGTTATAAAAGGCGATTGACAGAAAGTAGGGAGACTAAAATGAAGTTCGCACAGATGACATAGGACGTATGCCTATGTAATCATGACAGAATTAGCTCTTCTGTCAATATAGAACAGAATATTTAGTGTACCGGACAGAGAGAAGGCAAATATTTATTCTACCAGGAAGAAAAAGAAAGAGCGAATATTTATTCTACCGGACAGAACTAGAAAGATAGCGAGTATTTATTCTATCGGACAGAACTACAAAGAGGGCAAATATTTATTCTACCGGACAGAAAGAAAGAGAGAGGGCGAATATTTATTCTACGCGACAGAAAGGGAAGGAGAGCGCCAACTACTTTTTTGAAGAAAAAATAGTAAAAAACGAAACTGTAGGTAAAGGAATTAAAATAAAATAATTATTTAAATATAAATTAATAAAGATGTGACGTTTATAATGTTACAAGATTTTTACAAACCTAGTGAACAGGCAGGTTTTAGGAAAAATTTTGGTGCTAATCACTGCCTCCATTACACGAAATGGATTATAGAAAAATCCATCGAATATAATCAAGCAGGCTTTGGTAGACTTTCGCAATACATTTAATATGATAGATTTTAACAGCATAATAAATGCATTGAATATAGAAAAAATAAAAATTTCATATTTTAATATCTCAGGGCTCTACGTGCTTTATATCTCAAATTTGTGTCGCATATAGATTCAAGAAAAATTATTGACATATGAAAATACAATTATGAAACATATACGATGGTAAAAATTCCCACCAAATAATATATGCTCCAATAGATCCTTCTGATAATAAATAAAAAAAACCTTCGCAATGAAAAAACCCATTTTTGGAATCTGAAAAAAAAAATTTGTTGGAAATATACCTAAACAAAATCCATAATCGTTTATCTCCTTCAGGCAGACCAAGTCGAAATGGAAGGAAATAGTAATGTATCTTGAAGCTGAGCTATCTCAATCCTATCTAAGACTACCGTGGTACAATTGGCAAACTTCTGCATTAGTTCGTATTCTCCATTCTGTCTCTACTACTTATTACCAAACATTCTGCAAAGTATAGTTTTTTCCCATGCTTCCAATCTATTGTGTATGGTTTTATTTATAGTCCATGACTCGACAGCGTATAGCGTTGTGTAAAGTATCAGGTTAATTTCAATTTCTTTTTTACATGTCTACCCCAATTTATATTATAACCTTATAACTTGGGGTTGTAAGGTTATTTTTTTGGTAATAAAGATAAAAGACTGGATTGGAGAAAGAAAAGGAAAAAAAAAGAAAAAGAAAGAAAGAAAAATAAAAACCAGGCTTAACAATGTGATCAAACGAGAGATAAAAAAAATGGAGAAATATCAGAGGCAAGTGATATTAATTGAAAGGAAATTTAAGTGACCGGATGGTCAAGCTAGTTAACTAAAGTTTAGTGAGTGAGAGATACATAGACTACGATAAGAAGATGAGACGTAGATATTCAGGGAATGGAGATCGGCTGGCTTTTCCTGCCATGTTAGAATAAAATGGATGATGATAAAGAAACAACAGATAAAAACCGAAGATCACTGAAGAGGAAAGGAGTTGATAACAAAAAAAAAATGGGCGCCAGGAGTAAAGGTTTGTTGGAACTTCTAATCCGTTGATATTACAGTGGAAGTGCTACAAAGTATAGTGATAAACGATAAAAGTATGATTTAATCCTAAAAACTATTTAAAACTCAAGTAGCTGAGAGAGACCAGGTGTAGGTAAAGTAAAACGCAATATACACAATATGTGGTTTTATTCTAGAAAAATGTAAAAAAATGGATTGAATATAATATATAATGTATAGAAATGTAAAATATATGATATACTCTTTTTTTATAATGTTCCCTTTGTTTAAATCAAAAATTTTTACAATATACAAAAAGAAAACCTGAGTGATTCCATATCAAAACTTCAACAAAATACCGATATAAAATTTTGAGTGCTAGTGACTGAGCACATACATGGTTGTACCATGAAAAATTATAGTTATAACAACACTTAATTAGCTTAATAAATTTATTTTTTTTATTTAAATACCAATGTTTAGGTTGATAAGTACTTATACCCCTTTACATGCATTCGGTGATGCAAGACAATATCGTGTAATGTATTTATTCAAATATATGAATGAAAGGATAAATATAAAGTAAAATTCAAAGATTAAGTTGATTTAAATCTTTATGATTGAAGCGAACTAAAGAAGAAAAGTTTAAAACTTCAAATAGATTAGTTACTAATACTGACGTTAAAGTATTCACGTTGTTTACCTAAAAGTACAGTACATAAGAATGAATTAGAGACACTTATCTTAATGCAAATCCAGACAAGGAATACTTGCTACACAGTTTAATAACGACCATAAGCGATTAACTGCTCCAAATCGATGGTAGTTTGGAGGCCACTTACATCAATAAGATTTCCTTATGTAAATTGGTGATCGGTAAGATTTACCTTTCAATTTCCTAATTTTTTTGTTGTTCCTGAACTTTATTTTATATAGGCTTACTTGTATTTTTTCTGTTTACTAAGTACGGCTAAAAAGAAGTTCTTATAAGTATCTAGAAATTTTTCCCGTGGATACAAGGTAAGACAGACCGGTTTATTAAGATACTGAACGGTATTCTTCCACGCATATAGAATAATCACCTCACACAAGAAACTCGAAAATATTATTTGAGTAATAAATTTCTAGCACTAGCTTCACGTAATTTGAATTATCAAATAAAATAAATAATTTATCTCAGTGTGGTTCCTACATATTTAAACTGTACAAAAATTTACTCACCAGACGACTGTTTTCATGGTTTTATTAACTAGAGTTGGCTGAACTCTCATTTAAATATTTTCACATCCTTATTTAATTCATTTTAATAATCGTGCCTCTCGTCTGCCGGTTTTGTTCTCTATTTAATATCGTTTGTGTTTATTCCCATCCAGTTCTGCTTTAAATCGCTTGCCAACTAGCACTGATTTTCAAATAAAGCGTTCAGTTCAATACTTAGTCCATATAATTGGAGTTCTTCTTTTTTTGCTCGATACATTAATTGATATGTAAATGGCTAAAGTTACGGTAGCGTAGTGCTACAATATATTCATCCAGCTTCTCGAATTCTACAAATGATCCATCCTCCACCTTCAATTTAAAGGAGCCCCTAGTGGCTGCTGTTTATTCCTTTTTTGCTCGAGATTTCCATGTACTTGGATTTATTTATAATAATTTTTATTCCCATTTTAAACCTTTCCCGAATCAGTCTTCTTGCTATACTTGCCAGTTCTTTTCCATTTCTTGCAATAAGAACCACATTATCAGCATATGCAGAGCATTGGTGCTCATTACTGTATAAAATAGTGCTGGACCTATTTATCCCATTAACTCTTACAATTTTTTTTAGAACTATATTAAATAGCAAGGTAGAGAATGGGTCTTCTTGGCAAAAACTTTTTTTCACTTCGAATTCTTCTGAGACTGTACCGTTGCATTTTACAGCACAAATGGTTTGTCTAATTGTCATTTTTAATAATCCGACTATTTTTTCTGGCACTTGGAATCCTTTTAGCGTTTCTATTAATTTGTTTGTGTCTATTGTATCGTAGGCGGCTTTATAATCAAGGAAAAGTACTTGTACTGAAATGTTGTATTCATAGCAATTGATCATGATTTGTTTTATTTAGCATAAAAATTTGATCGGTTGTTGATCTTAACTTGCCAAATTTTCCTAGGTATTGTCTTAGATTCTTCTCTACATATATTTCTAATCGTTTTTTAATTAGTATGGCGACAACTTGATATACCTATTACCTCTAACAAGGATATTCTTCTATATTCTGCGAATTCAGTTTTATCTCCCTTTTTGTGTGTAGGAATTATAATGGACTTGTTCCATTTTTAAAGCATTTCTTTGGCATCCCACACTTCTCGTAGAAGCTCACTAAGTTGGTTTATTAAAGTCTCTTCTTAAGTTCTCTGCTACAATGCCGCTTTGACCAAGGCTTTTTTTATTTTTCATATCTTTTATTATTCTTTAATTTCTTCTCTTGTGGGTTTTGGTATTTGTTCTATTACTATTTAAGGTTAAGGAACATTATAATTTTCTTTAGTAGTCACTCCGTCATTTATCATCTCTTCGCAAAATATTCTTCCCCCCTTTCACATATTTGGTCTTCGTCCACTATCAGGTTTCCTTGCTTATCTTTTACATTAATCGTTTTTCCGTGATACCAAAGTTTTAATGTATTTTACGTCTTTGTAAATTTTTTTTATTTTATTGTGCTTGTAATTTTCTTTGATACACTTTACTTTATCATCCATATACTTTTTTTCCGCGTCCTTAGGATTTTCTTTTGTTTTTTTGTTGTTCGACATACCTTTCTAGATCGTCTTGTCTGATCTTTTTTTAACTTTGTTTTACATTCGTCATCAAACCTTCCTTTATAGTGTTTGTCATTTCCTAGAACTTTTGTTCTATGTTACTCACAGTAGTACTATCTTGTTTGGCGTAGGTTTCTTGTATATCCTTTTGATAATCTTGCACTACCTCAAATGTTCGCAGGTTTTTAAATTAAATTTACGTTGCACTTTCTTTTTCCGTTTATGCTTTTTAATTATTGCATATCTCATATTAATTTTAACCAAAAGATGTTTAGAGTCTACGTCAGCCCCCTTTGGACGTTTTCACATTTGTTATTAAGATGGCGAATTTCTCTTGTGTTAAGATGTAGTCTATTTAATTAGTTTCATTTATTGCCGAAATTTTCCACATTTTTTTATATATTTTTTTTCTCCTGAAATGCGTGCTCATTATTTTTATCCTATTTTTAATTGTGGATATAATCAATTTTTAGCCATTATCATTTGTATTCATAATATGTTGACTTTTGTCCCCTGTTGTTTTTATATATCTTCTCTTCCGACTTTGCATTGGCGTTACCTATAATAATTTTAATATCTTGTCTGGGCATTTCTTCAGACAATGACTTTTAGTCTTCATAAAATTCATCTTTTACTTCTTTTCCTTTTTCTTCTGTTAAAGCATGTATATTCATCAGTGACATCATGTTCTCTTTTCCTTTAATTCTAATTACACACATTCTATCAAATTTTGCTACAAATCGTTTTACCTGCTCCACGTCTTCATGTACCAGGGAACCCACTCCAAAATTTCTATTACAGCCTCCACTTGTATAAAACGTGTATGGACTAATCATTTCAATGTTGTTTTCAGTCAAATGTGTTTGTTGTATTGTTATGATGTGTATTTTATATTTTTTCAGTTTTTCTGTTAGATTAATTAATTCTATTATTTGTTTACTTCTGGCTCTATTTATGTTGAAACTCCTTTTCCTGTTCATTGCTATGGTCCATCGGCATAATGGGTCATCTTTTTCTTTTTCCACTATGATATGCCGTTTTTTGGGTCCATATTTCTAGAATTTTTTCGTTTGAAAGTAGCATTTTCGGCCCATACCTATTTTATGCCATTCACAGTTAGTTTTTTGTACCCTATCTTCACGTTTTTATCTATATATATATATATATATATATATATATATATATATATATATATATATATATATATATATATATATATATATATATATATATATATATATAATTTCGGTTTACAACGTTCTTCGACGTCTTCCGATTTCCAATCTCCATCTCATTCTATCGTTCCATAGATCGTCTTCCAGTTCTCTTTCTCTGATTTCTTTATCAACTCCTTCTCTCCAACTTCTTCTAGGCCTTCCTGGTCTTCGCCTACCTCTTGGTTGCCATTCAAGAATTTGTCTTGGTATTCTATTCTCCGGCATTCTCCTTACGTGTCCGTACCATCTGAGTTGTGTCGTTTTGATGTCATCAACAATATTATGTGTAACCCCCATGATTTCTCTGACTCTCTCGTTTGTTATTCTGTCGCGTCTGGAGATTCCCGCCGAGCTTCGCCAGAAGTCCATTTCTGTTGCTCTAAGCATTTTCTCTGATCTGTCTTTTAGGGGCCACACTTCGCATCCATATGTTGTGTACGTTGTGTACATATGTACGTTTTTATCTTCAGCTCCTAATTCCTTGCCTTTATATACAATTTCCTGCCTTATGTGTCTTTCCTTTTCGGTCAGGTCATCGTTGATGAAGATCTTTTCTCTAGTAAGTGTGACTTATTAGAAAGTGTTTCATCTGTTGCAACTATTGGTAGACCCGTAATTACTGTTATTTATTTTCATCTGTTTTTCAATTCTTTTTACTTTGTTTTCAACCTGGTTTAATTTGTTTTTAGCGCTATTATCTCTTCTCTATGTTTCTTATTTTTATTCCTGATTTCTTTTAATTCTCCCATCAGCTTCTTGAACATACTGATATCGTCGGTCTCATCCTCTGAATCTTTTTTCCTTAGTTTTCCTTTGCTTAAGATTCTGGCAGTTTTTTTGCTCTACAGGAAAGGTGAAGTTGACCCGCTATCTTTTCTCCTCTTGGCTTCAGACGCAATAACATCACTGTTGGTATACATCGTATCTGTTTCTAAGGACCGCGAAAGGAACTAGATCCTCTTTAACCGCTTAAAAATCCAGTTGCTACCAGTCCTCAGTTAGCAGAATTATTTTTAACTGTGGCAACGTCGCAGAACTAATGGACAGAGGTTCCACTTACTCTTATCACTTCAAACACTAGTTTTTACTGAAAGCGAGTTTTTTTTTAGAAATTTCTAACTGCGCTATTATGAAGCCTTTTAAATTCAGATATTATGTAAACAAACCGTAAATTTTTTTTTTCCGCTAGTAGTTGCGATATTTAGGATTTTAGTAGGAGAAAAATAAATTTACTTTTATCTCGAAAATATGGATACATAAGATATAGATACAGTATAATAGTATATACAACTATTGCACCAATACAGTATATATAGTATATACAACTATTGCACCAATTTTGTCTTTGAGACAAAAAGATATAATTATTGAACAGATAGGTTAACGATAATAATGGAGATTTAGATTTAATTTATATGATATTTTAAACTATTTTTAACCTAATTTACTGAATATTACCATTCATAATTTACTAATTTAATAACTAAACTAACTTCCGTTGCGTAAATTCAATAAATACCATAATTTAGTTCGTAATCATTGGGTCAACGATCTCACTAACAACATGCTTTTAGCACAATTATAATATCTCTTTGTAGTCTACAACAGGAAGTGTTTACAATTCATCGAATCCTTTGAAACTATATTTGAATAAAAGCCAAATTTATTTCGCTCGCATTGCTTTGTGAAAATGCTCAAAATATGCTGAATTATTGATATTGAAAGATGAAAAGTTCTTCAGAGTAGTAATAGGAGACATTTAGTTGTTCATATTTTGTGTTTGTCTTTGTAAAGAATACAATGAATGAATTGCAAAATAGGTTTGTTTTTATAATTTTTTATCCTTTTTTATTTTTGTAACAGTTTTACTTTTATTTAGTAATTATAATTATAATTAGCATAGAAAAAAATAAAAAACATCAGAAGTAATAAACAAAGTAAAAATACCATACAGATAATTACGTTGTTACGTTGAAACAAATAATTGAGAAAGCTAGAATAAAGAACACAGAAATATATATGGCATTTCTAGATATTGAGAAAGCATTTGACAGAGTGTCCCAGGAAGCAGTTTGGAAAAGTCTGCAAAATAGAAATATTGACCATCAACTAACAGGTGCTATCAAAAGTCTGTATCAAAATAACAAAAGTTATGTGCGTAAGGATAACTTGGAATCAGAGATGTTTGCAATAAACGAGGGTCTAAGACAAGGAGGTGTTATGAGCCCCATACTGTTCATATTGATTATTGACGACATAATTAAGGAAACAAAAGCAAGTATACACAAAGTACATATCGGATATAGTAAACTACGACCGGTTGGTATAGCTGAGTGTGCATTCGCAGATGATCTCATGTTATGCGCTTCCAACGAGAGAGACCTCCAGAAAAATATAGATAGATGGAATAATGAGCTGGCAATTAGAAACATGAAGATTAATGTTAAGAAAACCAAGGTAATGTTAATAGCGAAAACGAACCGAAATGTTAACATAGAAATTAACCAACAACTCATAGAACAAGTAGATGCATTCAAATACCTAGGGGTTACAATAGACAGAGAAGGTACCATGCAGAATGAAATAACAGAAAGAATAAGTAGTGCTTCAAAAGTGTACCATAATCTTAGTAGAGCATTCATAGGTAAACCTGAAATCAGCAGAAGAACCAAAATGACAGTTTATAAGACAGTATTCCGAGCAATCTTGATATATGGAAGCGAGAGCTGGGTTTTAACAAAGCAATTAAAAAGCAAGATACAAGCCATTGATATGAAATATCTAAGACGAGTCAAAGGAATAACACGACGAGACAAAATAAGAAATGAAGATGTTAGAGAAGAACTGGGCATAGAATCTGTACTACACGCTATTGAAACACAACAAATAAAATGGTTTGGTCATCTGTGCCGAATGAGCGACAACCGACCCGTTAAGCAAGTCTGGAAGGCTAAAGTGAAAAAGTTTAAAACCAGAGGCAGACCACGGAAAACCTGGGATGACGAAGTAGGGCAGATTTTGAAAAGTAGGGGAATAGAATGGTCAGAAGCTCAAAATAAGGCAAAAAACAAGCAAGAATGGACAAAATTCGTGCACAGAATAGAATAGAAAAAATCATTGGATTTGAGATGTAATGTAATGTATATCTGTAACATGTATTTGTATTTACCTCACACCTTAGGGTAGAGAGGTGTTCGATTATATATATATATATATATATATATATATATATATATATATATATATATATATATATATATATATATATATATATATATATAGAAAAAAATAAATAACATCAGAAGTAATAAACAAAGTAAAAATACCATACAGATAATTACATCAAAAGAGTGGACAACGCATTACACAAAATTATTGCAGGAGAATAGGCCAGAGTATATCTCATACGACCCTGTGACAATAATAACTGAGGAAGCAGAAATCACAGAGGAAGATATAAATAAAGCACTAAAGAAATCCAAAAACAATAAAGCACCGGGACCAGGGAACATAAAAATGGAACTGCTGAAATATGGAGGCGCAAGGATAGTATCCTTTATACGAATGTTGTTCAATAAAATCGAAGCAGGAGAGAGGATTCCCGATGAGTGGAATTTATCATACATGTTCTCCATTTTCAAAAAAGGTGACAAAAGGTCACCAAATAACTACAGAGGGATCAGTGTAATGCCTTCAATAGCAAGAATCTTTTCATCAGTTATAAAAGAAAAACTAGAACAACACATGGACCATTATAGCGAAGAACAAGCCGGATTCCGAAAAGCCAGATCATGTTTAGATATTATATTCATTATGAGACAGGTGATTGAAAAGAACAAAGAAAAAAACATTGAAACACATATGACCCTTATCGACTTAAAGAAAGCATATGATAGCGTGCCCAGGAAACAACTGTGGGAAGCAATGAGAATAATGCGCATTAGAGAGAAATGGGTGAATATAACACAAAGACTGTATAAAGAAACACAAGTGCAAATAAAGTTAGGTAATGAAATAAAAAAAACAATCACCGCAACAAAAGGCCTCAAACAGGGATGTGGTCTCTCACCTACACTTTTTAACATATATATAGATCAGGCTTTGAAAAGATGGTATAGAAAATGCGGAACAATGGGCATACCAGTACAAGAGAATATATTACATTTACTACTTTTCGCAGATGATCAAGTCATTTTTGCACAAGACAGGGAGGATATGGAATATATGATAAGGAAATTAAAGGAAGAATATGAACTTTGGGGACTCAAGATAAATATGTGCAAGACCGAATACTTATGTATTGGACCCGAGGTTGCAGATTTGAACTTAAGTTTAGAAGAAGAGACTATTAAGAGTTGTAAGGCTTTTAAGTATTTAGGGTCAATGATTAGCCGAGATGGTACTTGTATGAAAGATATAGAAATGAAAATAGCACGGGGAAAACAAGCCACAAGAGCACTTCATGGAGTGATATGGAACAACACTCTAATCAAAGAAAACAAAAAGAGGATCTTTCAAAGCATAGTGATGAATATTACCGTATATGGAGCGGAAGTATGGCCAATGACAACAACAATACGAAATAAAATAAGATCAGTTGAACTGGACTTTATGAGAAGATATCTACAAATCACAAGAGCGGATAGAATAAGAACGGAGGAAATATGGAACAGAATGGAAGTAAAATGTTTAATTACAAAAAAGTTGGAGACAGAGCCCTGCAGTGGTACGGGCATGTACAAAGAATGCCAGAGCATAGGTGGCCGAAAAGAATATTAAACTGGTACCCGCTGGAAAGAAGACGGAGAGGAAGATCTGCTACAAGATGGAAAACATACGTCGGAAATGCTATGATAGATAGAGACCTCAGAGAAGGTGACTGGGAGAATAGAGTGCTGTGGAGGACGAAAACGGCGAACTCATAATGGGAAAAGCCGAAGAAGAGGAAAAAGAAGATTGGATTACATGGATATGTTAAGAGGTAAAATGTATTTTTAAATGTCACATAAGAAATAACCCGATGAGCTAAAAATAAGTTGTCAGAAATATTATAATTAAACAAATCCAAATTCCGATTTACGGTATTTAGATTATCACTGTACTATATTATTCAAATGGTCAATAAACTTTTACATCTTTTAAAAACTTATTTTCTGTACTTCAAAGACATACCTTAAACGTAACTATATACACAATACGGACCATCATCTCTTAGGATAACACGAGAACAACTGCTATTCTCCTACGCACTCTCAATATAATTTACACCTGTATATCCTTTGTTTATATCGTCCACATATAAACCCCACAACACCCTCCCAACACCATCGTTAAACTCATTCCAGTAATTTTGGCACGGATACTTGACATTTTTCTTCCACAAATACAACTTCCCCCTTTTATTAAACATCGTCCGTGAACCACTATCCGGACACAGAACTAGTCTATGTTCGGAATCACAACTTTTCAGGAGAGCAATTCGAAGTTTTTCAGAAGTTTGGTTTTCCATGATTTTGTTTTTTAAACATTAACATTTACTTTGTGCATACTTTTTAAGTCTTTCAGAAACTTTTACATTACTATAAAATTAGTTTTTTTTGTTTCATTATTTTATTAAAAAGTTAGCTGGACATAGACTAGTGCTGCATCAGAATTATTAGTGCAGAAGTAGCTTATCTGGACTTATGCTAGCTCTACACTAAAAACATTCTTAATTTTTACAAAAACATGCAGTTGCTATTTAAGTAAAGACAAATGAAGGAATAATTAAATAAATTACTGCTGTTCCTAAAAATATAAATATTTTATGAATATGTCACTGATTATAAAATACATTATAAAAACAGTGATTTCTTAAATTAAGTTAACTTGTGACTTTAAATTCATATAGAAGTCATAGTACACGGTCGAAGTGACAAATCATTTACATAGATATTTCAAGTCCTCTAATGTCTTTGTACTAATAGGTAAACTTTCAGCATTTAACATTTGCAGGTCATTATTTACTGTCAAAGTTTTTCTTCTTATCCTACGCTCAATATTAATTTTGATAAACATCACATCACCATAATTGTATTTTATAAAAACAACATTGGGGTGATTGGGCCCAACCATTATGACACGTATCTTCTGCCACTTGACCTTTTCTCCATTTTCATTTTTGTCCATTTCGTTACGTTTTCTGAATTCAAAAAAATCGTAAAATTCATCCATTTAAGTAACATTATATGGAATCTTTCTACATGTTGTTCGTGCAATAAGGTACCACTGAGTTGACAAGAAACATATATAGCAGCATTTTTTAAAGCCCTCTTAACATTACTATGTATACTATCACCTTCGTTTTGGGTATGTCCATTTCCATGGGTATGTCCATGTTGTGGGTATGTCCATTTTTGGGTATGTCCATGGAAATTTTAATTTTACGTTTAGCAGCCAGATCTTTATACATTACAATAGCATATCTTTTTGAGATTTTGTCCCCCACAGTTGTCAGAAAAAAAAATACATTTCTCGTTTTCCTTCAGAGCCTTTTCTTCTATTAATTTTTTAACGCAGGAAGCTACTTCATTGGATCCTCTCGGTCCTTTTGTCTCATCCCACATGTAGCAATAACCTTTTTTTTTATAAAGATCATAAATACTTAGATTGTAAACAGAAAGCTTTCTACGATAATACAACTGAGATACATCTAAATGGTGCATTTGAAGAACTTGTTGCATATCAAAAACTGCTGCAAAATAGGTATTATCTCTTCTTTGATTTTTCTCTCGTTTCTCTTGCGAGCATCTCCTTTAAATCGTCCTCAATTAAATCTTTCATTTCATTTCTCTCTTCTTCATTGCTGTTTTTATGTTTTTCGCATAGGTTACACAAATCCTTTTTTGGTTTGAAGAATCAAAGGGTAAAATTTGTGTTGAATAAAGATCTATACATTGACAACTTTGCGAATTGTTGAATATTTTTATTCATACAGTCTTCTTTATATAAATCATACATTTTTGTAATATTTAGATTTAAATCTAAATATTGCCTCTGTGTATCTTTTCGGTAATAATGGCTTTCTACCCTCGGAAACATATTCATATGATCCATCACTGACTGTTTTATTTTGTCAGATAATTTTGTAGCAGATATTTTTTCCCCTTTGATCTTCGCCCAACTGTATTCAGTATTTTATCTCTTTTGGAAAATGCAGTTTTTACCATTTGATATGAAAGACACAATGTATTCGGGAAAAACATTTTACAAACTCTTTACTTCTTTTCAGAAGTACAAAGATAATAGAAATAAGAAATAGACCTGCGTGATTGTTTTCTACTACCTATCGACGTTTATTCATCCTCCTTATCGTCAACATCATTAGTGCAGTCATCAGTTTTATAATTCCTTACTCTCGAGCGCATAATAGGCTTCTCCTCTACATTATTTATAAGAAAATCCTAAGGTATAGGCCAAAAACAAAAATTACTATTTGATAAAATGTAATTATGAAAGTAACCTACATAACCTAAAACGTAAGTTAATGAAATTAACTATTTAATTGTACAAACAGGAACTATTAAAATTATATTAATATAACTACTTACATTATTGTGACAGTGCCACCATATACTTCTCACAACTCAATATAATTATTTGAATTCTCAAGCAGGAAAAATATTGTTTTTAGAGTACAATTTTTACTGTTGATTTTGAGATACAAATAACACAAACCAACCTATGTTTACAAAAACTAGACTAGTGCTGCCACGATCTGGCGAGTGCAAAACTAGTCTATATCCAGATAAGGTAGTTCTGCTGTCAGTATATTTGATTTAAATCAACTCAGGTGAGAAGAGAACTAATTATTGTTGACATACACTACTTCTACACCAGCAAAATTAAGATAGTGAACATAGACTACTTTAGTATTATTTGAAATGCTTAAATAATTTTAAACCTGGACTTATAATATGTCTGCAGGAAGTACCCACTGTAACAAGGAAAGTTTAGATCAAAAAAACAGCAAACAGCCAATTTTGGACATAGACTAGTTCTGTTCTAAGGCAGCAAAATGCTTTATTGTGGTTTAAGAGCAGTTGAAGCAACAGAATCTAATTATTTACAGAGTTTTGAAGAATCTAACTGTCGTAAAAAATAAGTCTTCAAAAAATCTAAATATATCTTAAAGGAATTAAAATTTAATAGCAAATCCCATTCAGGTAGTTTATTATGTTAGCTCTCTAAGATTTTATTTAGACTGATTCTATAAAATCCATATTTTATCCATATTATATAAATGGTCTTTAAATTTTAATTATAAAGTGGTGAGGTATAATTATTATTAACATTATAATATCTTATAATTAATTTATGTTACATTAATCACCAATATATACCCCCGTATTTTATCGCTTTGTGAAATTATATCTACAGAAAAGATACAAATAAGCGAAATATATAGTCTAACACTCTAACGGTAAGCAATACAGCTCTGACTAATTGACTTTAAAGCTCGCGGGACAGATGTATTTACGCCAATTTGGTACGAATATGGAAATATTTCCAGGCTTTCTGTGAAAAGCGATTAACTGCCTTTATGCCACATACAAGCCACACTGTTTAATTCGATAACGTCCCAAAACAGCTGTCAATGTAGCGTATTGATTAAAGACTATAGATACGATGTAGTTATTCTCGCTTAATGATATCCTAACATACAATCTAGCTTTATTATTCTTAGAAGTATTATGTCAAACTAGCTTTATTATTCTTAGAAAGTTAAAAGAGATATTTGTTTCTCAAATATAAATTTCAAAAACTAATTCAAATATTTTAAAAAGTGCATGATTAATTGTTTAACATATTAGGGTAAATCAACAACAAATGTAATTTTTATTATACGACAGTTGATGAAAAATATGGCAATTAAGACACAAATGGGATATGCACCTTAACTCCAATGCAATACGTCCTAGTGGTTGGTAGAGAACGTCCTATTGTAGCATTTCATTTTACCTCGTATATATTTAAACGCCGAAAAATATTTTTAATCTTTTTGCGTCTCCAAGATTGGTAATATACACATTTTTGTCTGTATTTATTAACACAAAATGCTATTTCGTTTGATCTTGATTCAGCAGGAATATTGCGCTTTAAATAAATATGAACATTTTCACTTAGGTTGGTGGGTAAATAATGCGAGGAAGATAATGATTTGGGTGATGATAACACTCTTCGATGGACTGCGACAGCAGTCAGGATTCATTGTTAAAGTCGAGAAGAATTTGGTAACACCGGGAATTAAATTGTGTAAAATGTAGTGGTCAGGAGATGCAGATTGGCTTCTGAATAGCAAAGATCTCGGTATATAGTTTTCATTTTTTTTTGTTTATTTGAAAAACAGCGTTTTCAGCATTTTAATGTAATAGGTCCGCATGGTTTTAAGTAAAAATTAAGTAGCCGAGTTTTGAAAAATATATTTTGTTATAATCCAGGATAATTTAAATCCAAATTCAATGTTTAACCTTCCCAAGATTGATTTGTATCCAATTCCAAGGTTATAAACTTTCTTAATAACTTACTAAACTAAAGAAAATACACAGCCAGTAAAGCAAGGTAGTTTTTGTTAAATTTTTTTAAGTAAAATAAATATTTTTCATTAATATACAAAGATTTGCTTTCATGACAAATAAAAAAATTAAAAAAAAAATAAAATTTAGTTTTATGGATCAGCTAATTGTCATATTAGCCGTCTTTTAAATAAAGTTAACCTTGATAATTAATTAATAATTCAGAAAATGGTGATATTTCATTTCGACACATGACAGTCAGTACTACCCTTTTCTGTCAATTAGTAAATAACCAAACTTTTAAATTTTGTTCTGTTAAAAGGTTAAACTCAAGGTAAAGTTTGTTGATAAATTTGGATAATTTTATTTCTGTAATAACTGTTGATGTAAAATAATAATAAATATGTAATGTTTTTTTTTAAACCAGGAGTTTAAATTTTTTTCTTTTAAAAAGATTTTCACCCTTAAAATACTTTAAAAAAGAAAAATCTTTCCTTCTAACTAACAAGGGGATTTTTTTAAACGGTATCCATTTTAAATATTGTATAAATCTTTTTGTGTTTGTTGCCCAGGAAATCTCTGTAAGTATTTTTTTGACTTCTTTTTTGTGTAGTTAGTTTCTTCAGTCTCTCAAATAAAGAAACATTTATCCACGACCCAGCTCTTCAACTAAAACACGAGTAGCCGTTTGCATTTTATAATTTTATTTGATCTCCACCTCAGTAATTTTTCAGTTCCACTTTTCAACCCCCTATAAGCACTAATATATTCTTACAACTGGCACCCAATGTAATAGGCAAATATATATTGTTACACTATAAATGAATAAATAAAACTTATGGCAATAATGTGTAACCAGATAACTACTGGATTATTTGAGAATAGCGGCACCAAAACTGGCTTAGCACACGGTCAAAGTTGAAGAGAATCTACTGCACTCTCTAATTCCGAATTCGTGTCAAGAGGATTCATGACACAGAGAAAAAAGTATATCCGTAAGCGATGCCTCGATTGTCAGATAGTTGGTAAACTCTGCGGAAGAGCCATAGCACTGCAATGGCTATTTCCATTTTGTTGTAAGTCGTGGAAACAAAATAACCAGAGAGATAAGATTAAAAAGAGTTAGCTGAGAGGAGCGCTCAGAAATCAGTGACTTTTTAAGCTTACAACAAGACATACCTAAAATTCTTATTAGTAAGGCTCTAAAGCAAGGCTCGTACATAGGCTTTACACTCTTAAAAATATATCTAATAAGGCGCTCTTAAAAATATATCTAATAAGGCGCTCTTAATGTGAAGAAGGAAGTGTAGCAATGCTGGCATCCTAATCGAAGACTGGAGATTGTACACGATAGACTTCGCTGACGACCAAACCATTCTAGCTGAAGATAAGAGTAATATAGACTATATATGCTTATAACTATATAACTGGTACATAAGTCCACTAAGTGGAGTCTCACAATTATTAAAAAAGGCTTATATATCGCCTTACTCATCTAATTTTTCTAGCCTTCGTAAGCCAAAATTTGGCCCTAATTAAAGTGGTTAATATTAGTGGATAGTTTTTACCATACGTGCTAATCCTAAATTCTAATCGGATGTATGTGCACAAGCCTTAGCGTGAAATGGTTAACTTAAAAGATCAGAATTGATAGATAACACAGGTCAACGATGAAAAATTTTTTTGATAAAATTACCTCTATCTTATCTATTTTAGAGCGCTGAATACGAAAATTATATTTAAACTTCTATATAACCCACCATTCTTTCACAATTTAACATTTAAAATTGCCTAATTACATTTCATTTTGTTTAACGAGCAGATAAATCTAATGTTATCTGATTGGTAGCACTGTTAATGAATTTTACAGTACTCTTTGTTCTTCTTCCTCTTTATTACCAGCTGTAAATTTCCTAAAAACTGCCAAAAATTTTTTTACATATGTGGTGATTTTGTTATTAAAAATCATCAAAGAAATATTACTGACTTTGTAAAAAACGTATATTTTGCATATTTTGGTGTTAAAATTGGTGATTAAGACAATTAAAAAGGTTCGGCTCCATACGATGTATGTCATGTTTGTGAGAGCAAAAAAATCATTTATATGATTGTGATATTTGTACTGTCGATGTTTCTAGATATAACTCCAAAAATAAAAAGTGATTGTTCATCCTAACCTCCCGTCTGCTATTTGTCCGGTAGAGCATGGATCTGAACTGCCAGTCCCTGAGCCTCGTCTACGTATTGATAACATTTTAAATACTAGTGAATCAGAATCTGATAAAAGTGGTCCAGGAAGTGAAAATTTACAATTACAGTTGTTTACATAAGCTAAGTTGGAAGACTTAGACAACAAAGTAAAAAATAGAATTGCTTGGTTCAAGATTAAAAGAAAAGAATTTGTTCTCGCCTGGTACATATAGTTACAAATACAGGTACAGAAATCAACAGTTTCCTCAAGTTTTTAGGCAAAAAGGAGATTTGGTCTACTATCATGATATTGGTGGACTAATAAATGAGTTAATTATTGAGTATAATAAGGATGATTGGTGGCTTTATATGGACTTCAAAAACAGGTTTAAAAACTGTACTCTTACACAATGGGAACACTTATGCTTCATTGCCTGTTGCTCATTCAGTCCATATGAAAGAGACATATATGAAACTCTTGACACAATTCTATAGAAAATCAGCTATTAAGCTCATAATTGGATGATTTGTTTGGATTTAAAAGTTGTTAGCATGCTACTTGGTCAACAAAAGGGATTTACAAAGCCTCAAAATTCAATTTTTGCCTATCCATCTTGACTTTTTTCCTGAAAATGTAAGTGACGACAGTGCCAGAACAAGGAGAACTATTCCACCAGGATATCGAGGTAAACAAAAGAATCTTTAACTTGATTATTGGTTTTGTGACAGAAACCATAAAACACAAGGAATAGAAAGAGAGGAGATGGTCACAAAGGTGAACTGTCTATTTTAATGTGTCGAATCTGTCGGCTTCAGTGGTGTGAGCCACTATTCAGGTTCCACTACTAACGTCGAAATCTTAAATTAATTTTCACAGAACTTGACTACATTACAGAACTCAATTTACATACGTGTTGTTTTGTTTTGTTTTGTCTCTACTTGTATCTAGTGTACGGTGTATGTCTCCTTTTAGAGCAGCCTATTACTAAGTAATGGGCTGGTGTAGATGAAGAAGTGAATGTACTACCCCCGGGGGTGGAATATGAAGTTGCTTGTACCTGTTGTCTGATCTTTCTCGTTAATTTCAATATGGTTCGCTCCTTCCTGCCGCTTGCACAACGATGGTTACCTTACAAACCAAGTCCAGTGCAGACGGAGAGCGACAGATGGGAGTTATCAGTAAAGCTGACGGGTCAGACGGTAATGCTCGCTAAGAGAGATGCCAGGCCCGTCGGTTGGAGAAAGAGGGGGTGAGTTTAGTTGGTAGACGGTCAACTACGGTAAGGCGTAGGCGTCCGAATCCAACTGATGAAGAAACGATACCAGGAACGTAGGAACACTAACACGATGGATGATTACTGTTGGTTCAACTACGGAAAGTCCAACGAATGTCTCCTAAAACTTTACCATTACAGTGGTTACTATGCGAAATGTGTAAAAGATTAAATCTTCCAGCAAAAGCTGCTATCGCTTTGTTAAATTAAATGGCTAAATATATGACCTAGGAGGACAAATTCGTTAAACTTCCCATTCTGAATGGTAAAAACACAATGCTTAAAATCTCCTGTTTCAATTTTCAAATCACTGTCCTATTCTCCTACCCTCGTTCTTCCTAGCCAATCATACACGTTGATTCTTTCTACGGATCTTTAAAATTTCCTATTTTTAAATTTTAAGAAATAAGCGTGTTTTACCCACTTAGCTTTTTTCCTAAATTAACAGAAGAGAATACCGACTAACCTTTCTTTTGTGTCTACAGGCAAATCCGTATTTTTAAAAGATAACCTCTAATTCATAGATTTTCATATCTTTCATCTTCGAAGAAAAATAATATACAAACCATTATATTTACAAATTCTTAACCTATACAGGGTCTTGAATATTTATGATCTCATGGTAGTTTGCATACAAAAATTTATTTTATTCTTGATCTATTTATAAATCATAACAAATCCCCGCCTTTGCAAACGATAAAAGTTATTCGTATATGCAACTGATTTTTATTAGGGCAAAATAATCTCCCTGTGTAGTTCCTCTTCTTAAGTTATTTTATTTTATGTATTTTCCTTTCATTACTTGTATTATTTGTATACATCGTGAATGTTGTACACTCCTCGGATCTTGTAATAAATCTAGGATTGCTAGCTAAGGGATGCTTAGCACTGTCACCACTGAAATATCCCCTGTGGTTAAAGGAGATTTAGCTGTCCGAGCGAATTTGGGGCATACTGGTCCACTAGTTCAAACAGATCGTGATTTCGCCCTCACGGATTTACAAGAGGGTAGGAAGACAAATAGGATAGAGGCTGAAGGGTACTCCGATGCAGGCCCTGTAAAGAGTCAGTGTTTGCGAAGGGAGACGACAAGAGATTTTACTAAGGGAATTTAAAAGCAGACAACCTACTATTCATTGTTCCCAAAATGGTTAGTAAACATTGTTCGTTACCTTAGCGTACTTAGGTCCTAGCTAATGAATACGCGTGTAGTCCAAACTGGAACTCTGGAATAGTCTGGATGAACGCTGGAATTCAGTGTACGTTATGGCGGTACTGAGCGAGACGAAAAATTCGTATTTTCGAATCTCTACCTTTCGTCGCACACGAATATCACGATAATTGAGCTAACGCTTGCCGCACTAACTGCCGACTGCCGAGGTACCACTGGCACCGGACGCGCCAGCACTACCCTCTGGCTCGGTTGCCAGAACGCTACTCCTAGTTTGACCAACTTCTGTTTGTTACGTCCGAAGTGGAGATTTGTTTCTACGTTTTCGCTGATTATGCCATCTATTCCATGTGTTAAACTGGATCACGCCATGTAAAACTTCTTAGTCAGCTCAATTCTTATCACTTGTTTAACAATTCGTACCTTTTATTATTTTCCAACAAGGTCTAAAGTGTCGTAATTTTTTAAACATTCGGGCTTGTGTTAAACTAGGTCAATTGTTATTCTTTGTTTTTTAATTTGAAATGTATACGTTAAACTGTGTCGAATTTATTCTTATTAATTTGGATATTGGAATATTATTTAATTAATTTTAATTATTCTTTTCTAGGCTAACTACCCCTTATTGTGTTTCTTTTATTTACTTGCTATGTTGACTTGTACATACCGGCTAACTGATTAACGATTGCGTTTGGGGGTGGGGTTGTTTAACTTGGGTATGTGGCTGATACATTACAATCTTTCCCAATTCAACATGTCTCAGGACATAGCTATTTATTCCATTGTCTTTATTCACTACGTAAGGACCCTCGAAAACCGACATTAACTTTGCACAAGTATCATTTATGAGATTCGAGACTCATAATGCCCTTATCTTGCCCCTCTCAAAAGTCACTAGTCTTCGTCTCCTATTTCGATCCTGCCTTTGGTTATATTTCTCATTGCTTCTTCGCAGCCTCCTCTGCACCCTTTCCAACATCTGTTGGTATTCTCTCGGCTCTGGATCTTCCCATGGTCTTTTCGGCATTACAGCTTTCATGATGTATTCCAGGGTCTCTTTTGTTACCGTACTCGGGACGGTGTTTAGATAATTCTCTATGTTCTCTTCTTTCCTATCCTATCGTCGATGTTGTCCATTTGTCGCAATCCGAAGAAATTTGGTTACTTCCTGAATAAATCGTTGAGAAGGATTGCTCTGAGAATGTCTGATGCTGACAAGGTTTGTCTCTACTCCCCTTTCTCTCAGCTGTCCCTTGAAAAAATTATTTCGGAAATATGTACTTTTCATTGTCTAGGAGAATTCTTTTTGGTGTTCCTACGGAGGCTATAAAATTGTCGATCTTTCTCATTACCTCTTCTCCTTTTGTGGTAAGGCAACTATATAATTTTGCATATTTTGAGAAAACATCATTCATCACCAAAATATGTTTATTTCTTTGGGTCGTCATAATTAGATCACGCAACATATTTATTGCTGCTTGGTTTGTTCGTTTGCTCATTTAAAGAAAATACACCTTCCTCTTGTATTAAGATGTCTAATCCCACATGCAACATAACTGCTTCCTTTTTTCCTGTGTCTTCATGTCTTCATCTCGTGTGAGAGCGTCTGCTATGATGTACTTTCCTTTAATGTATCGGAACTCAAAATCATATTCCTGCAATAACAAGATGCCTCTATGTATCCGATTATTCACCAATCGATTCTTCACGATGTGGACCAATGCTGCATGATCCGTCTCGATTATGTATTTGGCGCCCAACATAGTTTTTTTTTTGTTCGTTTTTTATTTGCGACAATACTTCTGCAAATTTTTGGAAAGACGCATCTATTTGAAGATAAATGGTAGATTATACATGGGGTGATATATTTTTGTTCCTTTTAAAAATTCTTCTTTTAAAATTTGGAACGCCTTCTCCTGTTCTTTCTTCAGATATTCCAGTTAATGAATGGCGCCAAGTAATTTTTCGATTTTTAATTGCTTTTTTAATTTTTTCACTATGGGTTAAATGTTTTCTTGTGTGCTTGTCAGAGTCATTCTTTTACACATATTCTTTCAAAGACCTATTGCTTTCAGCCCAAAAATACATTACGGTATATTTATTATTTATGAATATGATACAATGAAGAAAAACGAGGAAACTGATGTATCTGCTGAAATTTTTATTAGTGTATTCTGTCTAGATAAAATAAATCTCTGTCTACAAATTATTTAGGTATCTCTTGGCAAAAGAGGAAACACATATAAGGCGGAAGTGCAGAGATTTCTGAGTAGTCGCAATATTTGTGGCATCATAAATATTTCCGATACTGGCATTTCCGAAAGAGATTTGAGAGCAGGCCCAGAAAAGAAAGTTTCGGCAGACATCGCCATGTTTACATATTATATCGAACTTTGTATAGCCGGAGTAAACATACGCTCGCACGGAATTGAAAATAGCAGGAAACTCAATTGAAAATATAAAAACCAATTACCTTTATGTATTTTGGATAAATAAACAAAAATATTTGTTTAAAAAGATTTATACTAAAATTAGAACTATTTATGTATTGTACAAAAATGTATTAAATTTAAATATTAGAGAAAATAATTATAACAGAAAATATGTGTGTGCTATCGGTTTCCTTTGACTGTGAGCTTAATAAATTAGCCGAACTGAAATTACTCTTATAAGATATCTCCTATATTCATTATATTTTTAAATATTAATTACCTATTTGATAATAGTGATTTATAACTGTTTTTACCCATATAATATTAAGCTATACATAAAGGTAGCAGGTAGCTGTACGATCCCGTTAGAGGATAGACTGCTACAGGACTTGGTGACTCTGCCTTATGCTAGCTGCTAGCTACTGATATCCATCCTTACTATCATTAAAAAGTCAGGTCTTTATAGCCTTTCCTGTCTTCTCCCCAACTATCCCCACCTACATGCTTGACTTACGAACACGATTGGCAGGCGCGGCAGATCTTAAAACAATGCAAAACACAGACTGAAATAAAATGAAATTATTATATTATTATTATCTCAAATATATTACCCGGGCGAGTAGGACAAGATTTAAAAATCCCGCACTAAACTGCTAAGTCTGTACCACGGATTCTAGGGGGGGGGGGGGCGAGGATTCTGACACTTAAAAACTCGTGGCTACATAGAGTGTGTCAATTTTAAAACTTACAATGGGCTATATCTCACAAACAAAAGCTGATATCGAAAAATGCTTGAAATTGTTGCGTTTTTAGGATAGTAAGGGGGAACTAAAGTTTAAATTGCAAACCCCTTTTGTGAGACATCACTGAAAATACTATAAAAAATGCTATCCAACGGTATAAATAATAATTATACATGGTGTAGCAATAATTGTGAAACTTTTGCTTACATGGAAAATTTAATGAGGTTTTGGTTGAACTAAAAATTTGTTAAAAATGTCAATTAAGTAAATGCTCAAAGTGGGTTCCGTTATTTTGTAAATAATAATTAAGTCTATTTTCAAATTCTCCACGAACTTCGGGAAATGTTGTTCTAGTAATAGCGCGACTTTGCGTAATTTTTTCTCGCAATTCCCCAAGTGACGAAGATTGAGTTTTATAAACAACTAACTTAAGGTAACCCCATAGAAAAAACTCCGGTGCCGGTAAGTCTGGTGACCTTGGTGGCCACTCAATATGACCTCTCCTACCAATCCAATTCCTTGGATAATTAGTATCCAGTGCCTAACTGGAGCTGCATAGTAAGGAGGTGCTCCATCGTGTTAGAAGTTCAGCAAATCTTCGTCTAGAGCTAGGTTGGCTTTATCGTCCCTTTGGTTCTCTAAGTCATGCACAATTAACGCTTCGATGGTGTTTTCCAGCATATCGAGATAAATGTCACTTAAATTGCCTTGTATAAACAAGGGGTCAATTATAGCATCGCGTAGTATTTCTGCCAAACATTCAGTTTTTCAGAATATTGAGTGTAACCTTCTCTGAATCGATGCGAATTCGCATCAATTCAGTACCGACAGTTTTGTTTATTTACATTACCATTTAGCATAAAAGTACATTAATCAGTGAAACAAATATTTTTCTCGGTTCAACGCGAATTCTTTCAGTAACGAGTTCACAAGACTCAATTCGTCGGCTGGATCATCATCGCCTAGTTCTTGAAGAATTTGTGTTTTGTAAGGATTAAACTTATGTAATTTCAACACCTTTTTAACCGACTTATGTAAAAGTTCCGTCATTGCAGATACTTGACGTGTTGATGCAGTAGGCTATTGCAAAATTTTCAAGTGCCTCAATTTGGGATGCTTCATTCAGTAATCTTGTGGCATCCCTTTTTTTGTTTTGCACTGATCCCGTTTTTCTAAACTTTTCAACTAAATCGCGTACGTACCCGTGACTTACATGTTTGTCCGGTTGTCTTTCATGAAATATTTGAAATGTTCGTAAGTAACACTGGGTCTGGGAGGCAAATATGAAAATGATCTCCACGCGTTCAAATATACTGTAAACCATCGTGACATCTACAGCTGAATGACAGTACCAATCGTACAAATGATGAAAACTAATGACTTAATTTAGACTAATTATTTAAAATTCTCAAATAAACCAAACATTATTGAATCTGACGAAATCCAAAAAACAGATGTTTTTAACTTATATTAACACCCTGTATAATTATTAAACAATCAACAGAATACAGGGTCATCAACAGAATCAACAAAAATCTCATTAAATTTTACATTTAAGCCACAGTTTCACAATCAGGGATTCACCCTGTATAATTAATATTTATACCATTAAATAGCATTTTTTCTAGTCTTTTCAATGATATATCACAAGTAGGGGTTTTCAATTTAAACTTTTTTGGTTGTGGTGGGTGTGGTCTAAGAGGTTGATAGGTGTAAGTTGTCTTTCATGCCATTTTAGTTTCCCCTTACTATTCTAGAAACGGTTGCAAGTATTTTCGATCTCAGCATTTGTTCGTGAGATATAGCCCTTTGTAAGTTTTAAAATTGACACACTATAATTTATAGTATAATGCTAGATCCCTAGCAACAGAAGAAAGAATCATAGAGATGGAAGCAGAAATATTGAAAATCAAATGAGATATGACACGCGTTAACGAGACAAAATAATAAGGGGAAAGGCTGAAAAAAATGAAATTGGATCACTGCTTTATTCAGATCGGTAGTGAAACTGGAACAACGGGATGTGTTAGCTTTTTTATATATAAAAACCTAAAAAACAGCATTACATCAGTAAAAAGTTTCTTTACTATAGTAACGTCTTTAACCTTAAAACCAAGTAAAAGATATAGTTTTAAAATCGAAGCACTAGAAGAATTCTACGATGACATCACTTTAGCCTTAAACGATACAAAAGCACACTTTACCATAAAATGTGGTGACTTCAACGCTTAAACGGAGAAATAGGCATTATAATATAGAAACATCATCATCATCATATAACTGGGGTCCTACGGTGATTGCCGCTTCCCGCATTTCAGCCTTCATCTTTTCCTATCTCTCCAATCTCCTCTTTTAAGCCTCTAGATTGCATTGTTTTTGTAATTTCTCTTCTCCATGAATTTGGTGGTCTTCCCCTTTCCTTCTTTCTGGCGGAACATACATTAAGGCTTTCTTTGGCCACCGCTTCTCCTCCATTCTCATCACGTGACCATACCATTGTAATTGCCTTCCTTGTATTCTATCTGAAAGAGTATCTCTAATTCCTGTACGGTTTCGTAGTTCCTCATTCCTGATTCTTTCCATTCTGGATACTCGACATGACCTTCTAAGATAATCCATTTTCACAACGTCTACTTTATCTCGTTCATTCTTTGTCATCGTCCAACATTCAACACCACATGTGGTAATTGGTTCTACAATTGCTCTGTATACGCGAAGTTTGGTATGCATCTTTATTTTATTAGACCACAGTAATGAATTCAGTATTCGGATGCATTTTTTCCCTTGGGTTATTCGGTTTTGTACATCTATCTTAACTCTGCCATCTGCTGATATGATGCTTACTAGATATTTATACTGGTTGCAGCCTTTTATAACTGCGTTTTCAAGCCTCAGATCTGTGGTATTTCCTCAAATTTTTAAATATTCTGTTTTGCTTATGTTTACAGTAAGCCCCCATTTGGCATATTCCTCAAATAATTTTCGATTCATATAATTTATATCTTCCTCATCGGTTGCAACCACCACCTGATCATCTGCAAATAACAATGTATACAGAGTTTCTTGTCCCACTTCGATGCCCATAAATCTACATTTATTTCTCCAATTCCTCAATGCTTCTTGGACGTATATTTTAAAGAGTGTCGGTGACAAACAGCATCCTTGCTTTAGGCCTTTAGTGACTTTAAATTCATTTGAGGTTCTGGTTCCAATTTTTACACAACTAACTGCATTTTCGTACAATTTATATATCGCTCAGATATACGTCGAATCCAATCCGGACCTTTCGAGGACCTCAAACATTTTCTTTAACGGGACACTATCATATGCTTTCTCAAGGTCTATAAATACTAAATGGGTCTCTCTACTTCTTTCGACACGCTTTTCAATTATTTGTCGTAGGATAAATATATTATCAAGGCAGGATCTCCCGGTACGAAAGACGCTTTGTTCTTCAATATTTTGTATCTGTCTTTCAATCCTCTTCTTTAATATTCTGCCGTACAACCGGCCCACAGAGCTCGTCACACTAATACCTCTATAATTGGAGCAGTCTCTTTTATTCCCTCTCTTATATATGGAGCTTATATATGATTTATTCCAATCTTTAGGAATTTCCTGGTCTCCACACATACGTTTATTAAAAAGGTCTACTATTAATTCTAAAAGTGCAGTCGGCCCATATTTAACCAGCTCTATGGGAATGTCTCCAGGCCCTGCGGCTTTTCCGTTTTTAACCTCTTTTAAGGTTTCCGTCAATTTAGATAATGTTATTATAGGGATTTCCTGTCTTTCGTCTCTGTTGTCTATTAATTCCCTTATCTTTTCCCATCTGTATTCTACTCTATCCTCTTTCAGCAGTTTCGTATAATATTCTTCCCAATCATTTAACTTTATGAAAGAAATGTTGTCTTCACTTTTCTTATTTTTCCTAAACTGCTTTAATGTTTTCCAAGCTTGTGCCACTTTTGTTCCACCCATAAATCTGTCCAGTTCATCACACTTAGCCTCCCAGTTTATACTTTTCGCCTTATCTACGTCCTTTTTAACTTCTCTATTCCATTTAGCGTATATTTCTCTGTCTTAAGGGTCTTTGGATTGAAGCCATGTGTGATATGCTTGTTTTGTCTTGAGAACTTTCTCTTCTAGTTCCGTTGACAACCATTCAGGTTTACCTTTTTTTAGATTTTCAACTTTTCCCAGTGCTTCATTTGCCACTTTATGAATATATTTTTTAATTACCTTATACAGACTTTCAGGGTCTAAGTCCTTTGTTTCTATATTTTTTATTTTCTGAGCTATTCTAATTTTATATAAGAACTTTGTCGAATCTTGTTTAAAGCTTTCCAGGTTATATTTTATGTTTTTTATGGTTGTTCCTATGTCTGTTACTTCATCATTTTTGTGACTTGATTGTTCTCTCTTAAATGTCACCATTACTTTTGCAATAATCATATGGTGGTCACTTCCACATTCTGGCCCTCTAAACACCTTCACGTCCTTCGTTTTTAGTTTAGAATCTTTACGCTGAATGAAATAGTCAATTATTGATTTTAAATTCCTGGTAGGCTGCGTCCATGTAAATTTGTGTATATTTTTATGGGGGAAGAAACCATTTAATATTTTCAAAGAATGTGCCTCGCAAAAATCTATTAATCTTTGACCATTGTCGTTCAGAATGTCTTCTCCATATCTCCCTATAATTTCACTGTTGGAGCTCTTATCAGTTCTTGCATTAAGATCACCTAAAATCCAAATTTCTTTCTTCTTATTAATTGTGGCTAGAACAGTTGTTAACTTGTTAAAGTACTCTTCCTTGCTGTCAATCCTTGAGTCATCCGTCGGTGCATATGTTCCAATTACCACTATTTCATGGCCATTTTTCTTAATTTCCATGAGGATAATTCTTTCATCTATTTCTTGCCATGATTTAGAATATAGAATATAGACACATCACTTGGCAAAATTTGGTTTGGGACACAGGAACGAGCGCGGTAAAGCTTTACTTTGTTTCCTACTGGAAAAAAATTTATTTCAAATAAAAAGCTTTTCTTACAAAAGAAAACATCGAAGAAAGACGTGGTAGAGCTTAAATAAAAACAAACTAATAATGAGATCGATTTTATGATCACTGACAAGAAACAAATCTTTAAAGATGTTAAAGTGCTGAACCAGTTTTCAACAGGCAGCGACCAAAGAACCGCGGAAGCGTCGTAAGCATTATTGTAAGAGAGAAGAAAAATGCAAAGTAATAGAAGCAGAGAACATTGTGAATATTATTCTTTGTTGTGGATGAAAAAACCCATTCAGCTTTCTGACTAAATGCATTACAGTTTCCTGCATGAAGAATGATGTATCCAAAAAATAATTTAAATTACCACATATACTATAAATAATATTTAATTAGTGGTCTTGGTTATTATTGAAGGTAGTGGTTAATGCTACAAACAATGTTCTTATGATATAGTGCGTTAGTATAATATAAACGAGTTTAATTTTTGTACATTCATTATAATTAAAAAAATGATGATGAAACAAAGTATAACTTCGCAAAACCATTTCAGTTTTATTTTAAAGCAAGAATTTGCATTAATACTGAGTTTGTAATAAAAACCTCCAATATAATGATAAACATATGGTGGACACCTATTTATATAATAGGTGTACCTATTTGTAATAAAGTAAAATTTATTTGAGAGTTCCATAAAGCTAATTTAAAGCGGTTAATAGGTACAAATATAAATATATTTTACTGCTGAAACTATTTCAGTAGATACCTATATTTAAATAACACATTACGTTAAAATTTATCAATAATGCAGTTTTAATTAGATTATATAAAATAACACTAGTCATAGCTTGTAGATCACTTTGTAGTTAACTTCTTCTTATTGACTAGCTTTACAACTCGGGGTGAATCTTCGCCGCATCTTCTACGATCTTGCGCTTCATTTCCCATTGTTATACTCTAATCCTAGATAATCATCATTTCATATTTTCTGGGACGGTCTACTAATCTTCTACTATTTGATATCTCAAAAAACACTGTTTTTGGCAGTCTGTCTTTCTTTAATCTTACCATATCTCCTGCCCATCTTATCCGGTTATCTTTGATATGTACGACGATGTTTTCAGTAATATACATAGTAGCCAATAGGGTGACTGTGAGGATTAGAATTAAGGAGACTGAGATTATTAAGAAATAGAAGCGTTGGTTTCATCATCAGTTTGGTAATCGGACGAGGCACTCATATTGTCATAGTCATCAGGATTAATTTATCGTTATCGATATCTTTTGTAGTCTAGTTTCTACTGGCAGTAAGTGGGTTTAGAGACGAAGCATTTCCACTCAAGCCATACCTAATGTACCATATCTACGACGAAACCGATTAACTGTTTTCCAGAAAGTATTTAATTATAGACATTGTAGGGCGAGACGTGTAGTAGAAAATGGGTTTAGAATTATATCAGCCCGTTTTCGTATATTCAGATCACCAATGTCACTTGCTCCTCGCACAGTAGTAAAAACAATGAAAGCTGCATGTGTTTTACATAACTGGATACGAAAAGTTGGAAATGATACAACAGTTACAGCAGATATTGAGGATAATGAAACAAGACGAATAATTCCTGAAAATTGGCGCAGCGTGAACTCAAATGGTCTACTTGATTTTAGTGCAACTTTTCAGCGTAACTATTTGCCTGAAGTTCGGCAAAGAAAAGAAGACTTGACTAACTATTTTATAGGAGCAGGGTAGTCGATTGGCAGTACAGAATGAAAGAATAGAGAAAGCACTTGAAAAATAAATCAGCATCTTTTTATCCTTTTTATGTATAGAAGTTAAGGGAAAAATCAAACTTACCAAATTAGATTCTGACTCATTTTCTTCCACATTATGTCTTTAAAAATTATCAGTCTGAAAACCAGACAAGTTTTGGTTTGTATACATCATATACATCACCAGCTCCTGTTTTAATTCCCATATACTTCTTTATTTTCATCATCATCATCATCAACCTGTATGCGTCCACTGCTGGACATAGGTCTTCCTCAGCTCTTTCCATCTGTCTCTGTCTTGTGCAGCTTGCATCCAGTTATTGCTAACACGCTTCAGGTTGTCAGTCCATCTAGTTGGTGGGCGTCCTCTGCTCCGTATTGCTTCTTGCCTTGGTCTCGACTCTAAAATACGTTTTGTCCATCGGTTGTCTGATAATGTGGCGACGTGTCCTGCCTAATTCCATTTTAACAACGCGAGCTTCATAAGTGAGTACATGTAACACACATTGGTCAAAGATTTTCCTTTTGAGGCATATGGGTAGATCCGATTTAAATATATAGTTTAATTTACAAAACGCTGCCCAGGCTAATCGTATGCTACGTGGGAGCTCACATGTCTGGTTATCTCTACCCAACCGAATTTTATGTTCTAGGTACTTATACGATGTAGTCTGCACAATATCCCTTCCATCAACAGCAATATTTCGATTTAGCTTCAGATTAGTCATTATTTGCGTCTTGTTCATATTAATCTTTAGTCCGACCTCCAAGGAAGGAGCGATCATATCACGATCGGCTATAAGGACGGTGTCATCTGCAAATCTCAAATGACTGAGCTTCTCTTCATTAATGTTGATACCATGCTCGTTCAGATGTGTTTTCTTACAACTATGTTCTAAAAGCGTCGTGAAGAGCTTTGGAGAGACTGTGTATCCTTTCTGTACTCCTCGCTGTATACAGAATTTATTTGTTTATTGTTCAGATAGTCTTACGCTAGCTGTGGTATTTTGGTGAATATATTTGATTATCTTAGTATAGCGATGGTCTATTCGGCATTTTGTCAATGCTTTTAACTTTTTCTGATGGCTTATGGTATCGAATGCTTTCTCGTAGTGGACAAATGTCGGTCCCAATAGTTTGTTGTATTCTGCAGACTTCTCTATCAAGTTCTTTATTACTAGTAAGTGGTCGTTAGTACTGTATCCCGATCTAAATCCAGCTTATTCTCTAGGCTGATAGAAGTCTAATTTAGGGTCCAGTCTTTTTTTGATAATTTTTGTGAAAAGTTTATGTAGGTATGTGTGAAAGCAAACTCATAGGCCGGTAGTTTTTTAAATCTGTTTTATTTCCTTGCTTGTGTAATAAAGTAATGACTGCATTATTCCATTGAGAAGGAGTTTTTCCTTGGTAGTTTGATCGCTTTGATCACTACTCTGTCATCGCCAGGGGATTTGTTATTTTTCATGTCTAAAAGTGCCGTTTTGATTTGGTATGGAATTATTTTTGGCATTAATTCTAATTTCTGATTTGTAATTTTGGACAGGGGCTGATTTAGCCTTCCGTCAACCTCAAGTATTTTGGTTCTATCAGTAGTAATGTTTTCATATTTGTTTTTTATTTGGTACATATTTTTGTTGCCTATTTGTTCGTATTTCACCTTAAAACTCTTAAACTTTTGTTTTCTGGAATTTTTTTAGTTATTTCTCTTAAATTTTTCTTTCTTATGTCTTTTCGGATTGACCGGTGGATATTTTTAATTTATTTCTTCTTTGTTGTGTAGTTGGAGCCGTATTTTCACAGTCAGATGTCTTCTTTTACCTATTAGCTCTTTTGTATTTTGGCTTAGTTTTTCTTGATGGGTCAGAACAGTCGGACAGGATGCCCTTTGCGTTTCTTTTAGGGCCTTCATTATGCCATCATTTGCTTGATCTACATTTTCTATTTCATCTTGCAAGTCTGTCTTGTAAATGTTTGGTTAGTGTACTTTCATAAAGGTCGTTGTTCTCTGGGGGAATCCATTTCTTTTTTCTTGTTTTTAGGATCATCTTTGTTCTTTACAATTTGTCATTTAATAGTACCTTAGCTCGAATTAATCTGTGGTCGCTTCTTGTTGAAAAATTGTTGAGTACTTCGATGTCTTTGATTATTTCTTTTCTGTTTATTATGATATAATCTATTTTATTTTTGACACTGCCATTTGGGCTGATCTATGTCCATTTACGCTGAGGCTTTTTATATAAAAAAAAGTTTATCATAAATAAATTTTCCTGGTGTAAGAACTTCAGCAATCTTTGTTCTCGTACATATCTTTCACCATAGCCATACTTACCGGTTGCTACTTCTGCATCATCTTGTTTAAACTCCATTTTCGCATTAAAGTCGCCCATAATTATTATGTAATATGCTAGTGTGGCATGTAAGGCTACGGTTATATTGGACGCGTAGTCTGACGACCAATCAGTCGGACATAAACGGACGACATTGGTAGTGCGACTAGGTGGTCGGATTGCAAGCGTTTAACTGCGACTATGCGTTCAGAAAACATGGCCGAGGATGAAGAATATTTATTAGAATGTTTACGTCTTTTGATGTTAGAAAACTCAAGAGTATGGGTAAATCATATATATAGAAATAGAGAAGAAAATGGCGAGTTTCACTTAATATGGAATGATTTGTTACGCCAAACACAGAAGTTTTTTGAATATTTTCGAAAATTATATTTTGTCTCATATTTCCGAAAGACTGGAAAAACAGTCGAACTTTAGAAAGTGTATTCAACCAGCAGAAAAACTGGCATTGACATTAAGGTAAGTCATTACTTATGAAATTATTTATTAAACTAAATTTATTTTTCATACAAACTTAAAAAAGACATACTTTTTATGAAGTTAGGATATAAAAACTAAAATAAACTAAAAAAGTCATTACACTACTGAAAATTATGCAAATATTCTCTCACGACTGGACATCCTACTTCGTTTTCTGATGAATCTATGGTATTTCCACTTCATACCCGCTTTGATCGATTTCTTGATCCACTTTAGTAGTTCTTGTCCAGACAGACTGAGCACGTGGCTGGGCTTCTTGATCCACTGCAGTAGTTCTTGGCCAGACATACTGAGCACGTTGCTGGGCTTCCAAAAGAACTTGTATTTTTATTCGTACTGACAATTTTTGGTCTTCGGGAATTTTTTTCATGTACGGCTTTATCAGACTCGTGAAGAAATGGAAGTCACTATCTTCTTCCTTTGGCCTTTCCTTACACTTTTCTTTGTATGCTTTAAGTTTTTCTTCTTCTATAGCTACCATGTTTTCGTATACCGAAGATTTGGCTTTTTTTCCCCTTTGTACCCGTTTCCTTATCTGTATGAGCTATTTTAGAAGCCTTGGGTGTCGTAGTGAAAATAATTTCAGTATTTAATTCTGGATCTGAATTTAATTCAGAATTATGATTTCTATCATAATCAGATTCAGAGATTGTATCTGGCGCAGTGTTTTCATCATATAAATTTTCTTGGTTATTGAGAGGAGGAATCCTGTAGCATTTCTTAGGGTCATGTTGTCTTTTAGGAAAAGCATCTATAATCTATATCTATTATCTATAATTATAATAACAATTATCAATAATTATTGTCTTAAAATAATTAATTCATTTTGTTTGTTGTTTTAGATATCTTTCCACTGGACTCGCTTTTCGCTCTTTGGCGTTCTCATTCAGAATGTCTCACACAACTATAAGATTAATTGTTTACGAAACGTGCACTATCATATGGGAAACTTTTTATGAACGGCATATGCCTTTTCCAACAGAAGACATGTTTCGATCAATTTCCAATGATTTTTTGAATAAATGGAATTTTCCGAATTGTCTAGGATGTATCGATGTCAAACATATTCAAATACGATGTCTCTCTAATTCAGGATCCATGTATTACAACTATAAACGATATTTCTCTGTAGTACTTCAAAAAGTTGCAGATGCAAAGTACAGATTTATCTGCGTTGATATTGGGGCTTTTAGAAAACAAAGCGATGGAGGTGTTTTTTCACATAGTTCGCTATATCAACATCTTGAAAATAAGTCGTTAAATTTGCCAGAAGATAGACACTTTCACAAAGCAATTTGGTACTTCCGCATGTCCCCTTCAAACGAAATGGAAGTTTACCCCGACAAAGTTAATATAATTGTAAAATGTACATGTATTCTTCATAACATTGTCATTGACCAGGAAGGTATAGAGGAATTCAATCTTTCAGAAACAGTGGCAACTATGGGGACGCACCAACCAAATAGATCAATAATTAACAAAAGAGAAAATCAACAAGCATATGATATTAGAAATGCTTTTAAAACCTATTTTAATAGTAACGCTGGGTCCGTTCCATTTCAATATGATCGTTTTTAACCACTCAAAATATAAAATGCATATACGTAATTTAATTATTGACGATACTAAATAGTATAATATATTTTAATATGTATTAAATAAATATTAGATTAAAAATAATGCAAATATATATACATATATTTACTGTTTTCACCCATTCACCCATTTACAGTTTGGTTTCATAATGACTTTCTTTCAAATACACCCAAAATTAATTTTTCAAGATCCATTTTCAGACGCACGTTGCCGCAGGAAAAAAACAAACAAGTTTGTATTTTGAAATTAGTCGTCCGTAAACGTGCATAAACTGACGGCTTGTACTTATTCAATATAACCGTTCCTATTTATCTGCCCGTGTTTGTTTCTATCGTCCGACTACGCACGAGTACGTCCGACTCGTTAGTCGTCAGAGTACGCGTCCAATATAACCGTAGCCTAAGTCTGTTTCTAGGTCCTCATAAAATTTTTTAATTTCTTGTCAATTCAATAAGTACTTCTTATGCTTTTAATTTTCTGTCTTAGGTCTTCGCTATGTTTTTAAAATCGGGAAAATTCGTTTTTTTTTTCATAAACATGGAAACCTTTTATATTTTTCCAAAAATTTATTATATATTACTCAAAACACTGTAATACTTGCAAAATCTCGTACCACGTGCAATTTTTATAAATAACAACGACAACCATCATGAAAGTTTTGCCTAACTATCTAGCCAAGCAAGACAGTGCGAGAGTACTTTCGTGACAGTATGATGGCCACTATCATCATCAGTTGGCGCTAGAGCCCTTCGTGAACCTTGGCCTGCTTCAAAATATTCTTCCATCCTTCCCTATCGAGTGTCTGTCTTCTCCAGCCCCTCACTCCAATCTCCCTCAGATCTTCCTCCCTCAGATGATGGCTACTATACTAAAACAATTTTTAATTAAAGGTGATTACTTGGCAACATCGCACTTAACGAAGCTCTTAACGATAACTTTTTAACGAAATCATATTCCACTTATCAATTTTGCAGAGGCGTACCAAAAATAATTTTAATTATTTATTTAAACAAAAATAATTACTTAAAAATTTAATCTAAAACCGATATAATTATTAAATTATCATGTATCTCTTAACAGGTATGTTATAGTTGTCTAATAAAATTAAAGTAAAATTTTATTCTTATTGGAGTGTACCTAAAAGAGAACTTCAAAAAACAGAAAACTTTGGAAAATACTTTTTTTTTCATTAGACTAAAAACAATCTGAAATTTTAACATACGATCTCGTTATTACACATCATTCTCTATTTATAGAATTGCTGAGTGCTGTAAACGTTATATTTGTTTTTATTTAACTTAATTTAAAAGTTTTCTTGTGTTTATTTGTTTATATAAATATAAAAATATATGAAGTTTATATAAATTAAAATGAAGTAAGCCAAACTATTATCATGTGAATGGTTTATATAGTAGTGCATTTTTCTTTATTTCAATAAATTCTCGAAATATCAAATGAAGATGGCACTAACTACTAAAGAGTTAATAGCTTTGTTAAAAGAAGACTCTGTACAAAAAGGGTGTACATATGTGAAATTATAAATATAATTTCAGTAAATGAGGACTGTATTACATAGGGCTGGTTCAAATAAATTAGGATATGTGGTAAAAGGTTATACAGATTATAGCAAATTAAGTTTATACAAAGTCTTACCAATTCTTCTGCTGCACATACACACACTCGCGGTATTTAGAGGCTTTCAGTCGCGGTTGTTCTTCATACGGGGAAACTGTCCGGTTACCGGTTTCTGAACACGTGTTTCGCGTATTAACACTTAGATCACGATGTAGAGCACATTTGCGTCTGTACACGATTTAAAATAGTACTTGCGGTATTTTTCGCGTAACTATAAGCGAGAGAGATAATTAGAGTGGAGAAAAAGCGTGGTGAGTCTGTACCAAGCGATAGAGAGATCGAAAAAGAGGACGACTGTTTCTAGCAACAGTCAGCAGTCAAGAGAGAATGTCCATTATCATCGAGAGACGACAGGGAAGAGGGCGAGACTTTCTTTGCTATCTTACAACTGTCTGTATTTCTGATGGAGTGGGGTTAAAATGTGAGTAGGAAGGGTTGGAGAACGGGAAATAATTGTAAAATTGTGGTAGAATGGTAGCTAGTAATACAGCGAAAAAATTACATGATTTTTCGCATGTGAAAAAATTGAACATACTGGGGGCGGGCGAGAAGAGTTACGCCACTGGGATAGGGTATCAAATAGTTACTTCGAGAACGAGGGTAAACCAGTATACATTAGGGGTACTGTTAGAACTGTAATGAACTAAGATAACTAAAAACTATTTAAAATCTAGAGAAACTAAAGTCTAGAGAAACTATATACATAATTGGCAGAAAGTGCCACTATTGGTTAAAGGGTAACCTAGCTACTTTCTTTATTGACCTAAGATATTCGCCATTAGGTGTGGATACCCTAACAGTTCGAACAAGAGAGTCTTTACCTGGGAGCACTTCGATAATCTTTGCCAGAGGCCAGAGGAGTGGGGGAGTCTCTTCATCTTTAATTAGTACAACATTACCTATCTTTAAAGGATCAGTAGCGATGTTCCACTTACTCCTACTTTGAGTCATATGCAAATATTCCACCGACCACCTTTTCCAAAAGGTTTGATGAATTTTCGAGATATGCTGAAAGAGGGAAAGACGGTTCTGTGGTATTTCTGAGAGATCTGGTTCTGGTGGACTTGTGAGACTTTTTCCTACAAGGAAGTGTCCGGGCGTTAAGACTGAGAGATCATTTGGATCGTTTGAGAGCTGAGTGATAGGTCTTGAGTTTAAAATGGCTTCGATTTGACAAATTATTGTATAAAAAACTTCAAAGGTAAAACGAAGATTTTCTACAAGACGATAAAGATGGTATTTGGCACCTTTAATCCCTACCTCATGCAACCCAAATTGAGAAGGGTTCCGAGGCACTCCAAATTTAAAACGAATAGAGTTTTCAGAGCAGAAATTAGTAATCCTCTGCGAGAAGTTCTTACTTTTAAAGAGTTCGTTTAACTCAAGAAGCTGATTGCGGGCACCATAGAAATTAGTAGCATTGTCTGACCATATAATCTCGGGAGCGCTCCGCCTTGCAATAAATCTTTTAAGGGTGAGAATAAAAGCATCAGCTGTTAAGCCGGTGACAAGTTCGATATGAACACATTTGGTGGTCATATATATGAAGAAGGCTATCTATGCTTTATATAATGGAGCCTTTCTAAGATGAGAGGATCGGATCATGAAAAAACCTCCGTAATCTACTGAGACCTTTTGGAAAGGTCTTGTCGAGAGAACACGATCGGGATGGAGATCTGCCATAAGTTGTGTTGACTTGGGTGTCATGAAACGGAAACATTTCACACAGTCGTGTATTATCTTCTTTGTTTGTCTTAGTCCAGAGATAGGCTAATATTTCGAACGAAAATTTGACAACGTGGTCAAGGCACCTGCATGTCCCAATTTAACATGCATTTGTTTTATCATTAATTTGACAACTGAATGATTAGATGGTAGTAGCAAGGGATGTTTCTGTTCGAAAGAGATAGGGGCAAATTCTAATCTACCACCTACATGAAGAAGTCCAGTTTTCTCAGAGAGGAAGGGGTTTAGTGCCCTGATAGTTTTATCAGAGATTATTTTCCGATGTTTTAACTCATGAAATTCTTTAGGAAAGGCCTGTGATTGTATGTACTTAACAATCACAGTGGTGGAGGAGCTTATTTCACAAACCTGCAGTGGTCCTAATTCTAAAGGTGAATTAGTATGTCTTTTTCTTAGATTTGAGAGAAAACGAAAAACATATGCCAGAGTTCTCTGAATTTTTGAAAATGACGAACATTTATTAAAAAGGGTTTCAAGCGTATTATTCACTTGAGATATGTCAGAGGTTGTGCTTAAAGTAACCTGAGTGTGTCTGAGTTCCAGTAAATCTCCCGTCCATTCTTTTATCCTGAATTGAGAGTAGTCTATTACACTGGAAACTAAAAAGGGGGGACCTTCGGTCCACAATTTTTTTAAAATTGACTGAGTGATATCTGAGGCTCTAGAGGGCAAATCTGCTACGTTTAAAGAGGAACTTACATGATGAAATAAAAAAGATTTACTTAATTCTTTGATTTGACTGACACGATGAAGTACAAATGGATTCCATGTAAATTTAGTTGTTAAAATCCATGTTAAAGCGATGAGGCTGTCTGAAAATATGTGAACTTCAGATATTTTGACGTTTTTTGAAAGAACCTCAAGTACCTTTCTAGTAAGAGTGACACCTAATAAGATACCAGACAATTCTAACCGAGGAATAGTTAGTTTATTTTTTAGTGGAGCTATTCTAGTTTTCGATGCTATGAGGCGAGACGTGACTGTGTTGTCACTATACACGACTCAAAGATAGACACAAGCAGCATAAATGTCCTGAGAGGCATCGGTGAAACAATGTAATTGCATATCCGATTTAGGCAGTGGAAGTGTCAGGCATCTGGGAAATGTAATTTTAGATATTGATTGGAATGTATCCAATAATGATTTCCAATCCGAGATCAATAGGTCATCCAGTATATCACTGTCCCAGTCTAAGGGCAATGACCAGATACGCTGTAAGAAAGATTTAGAGTGTACTCTAAAAGATAAGAGTTTTCCTAAGGAGTTATACATTCGAGAAACATAGGTACATAATTTTCTTTTTGGTAAGGGAGGCGCCTCTTCACAAATAGGCAACTTAAAAGAAAAATCGTCTTGATAAGGTGACCTGTTAATACCTAGGACCTTAGAGAAGCTACTAACTAAGTCAAGATTAACTTCTGAAGTGAAGATCATATTATGCTTATTTGAAAAGGCACGAGAATTTAAATATATTTTATAGAGTTGGAAACCGTGAATGTTCAGAAGCGAGCGTAGTTGAGAATAAAGTATGTGTAACCTTTCCAAGTTATTGGCGCTGGTCACGATATTGTCGATATTTGCATAATTTTTTATAGTATGAGAGGCTACTGAGTGTGTGGTTTGGTTAACAAAAGTTTGAACCTGAGGGACAGTAAACAACGGAGTAGGGCACGTTACATTAACATTCACCATATCAGGAGGCGGCAATGCACACTGGGCCTCCAGTAACAGAATATGGTTGGGCACTGCAGGAGCTGTTGTTACTTGGCCCTCTACGAATGGTAGGGCCACGGTAACAGAAGAAAAGGCAGGTTCTACTGAATCTAATGAATTAGATTGTGAGGTGGTATGAGTAAGAACAGTTTGTATTGAGAGAAATTTGGTGACATCCGTGTCAATACGAGGCTGTGAGAGGAGTATTTGATTTTCGTGTGTTAGTGGAGGAACAATGGATTTATTCCGAGAAGGGATAATTTTCAAAAAAAATTGACATGTACAGCACCTTCACAAGGTGTTGCAATTAATAATAAATCAATAGATTTTTGTGTAGGAATTTTATTGAAATGTAAGAAAGTGGGAGTGAATATATTCTGAGCTTGAATAGAGAGTTTATTAACCTGTCGTATATTTAGAGCATTTAAAGTTTCATGTTGAGAGATATCTTGAATTTGTATACGAGTTTGGGGAGGTATATTTGCCAATTCCGCTTGCACACCGCAAGAAGGCGGTACTTGAGTTAAGTTTTCAATAACCAATGGAGACAAATTGACAGTTTTTAGAATAGGAGCAGAGATTAAAATATTTTGTGTATGTAAAACTTGACTTGAAACCAAGGTATTGGATTCTTGTAATATTTGTGGGGGAGAAATGTTAAGAAGCACGGGAGATGCAGATATTATAGTTTCAGTAATCATATTTTGTTCTAGAGTAGTTTGAAAACTGACTGTTTGTGCTGGTAACACATTTTTTAAGAGAGGCTGGCCTATTACATCTTGAGTACTAATGTTATTAGAAGTGTTTTTATAAGTCGGCTTTTGAAGCTCTTGCGTCTGAGCTTGAACAATTGCAGAACTAAACGAAGTACTTATAGTTATTTCTTTCATCTGTTTGAACTGATTGGGGAGGGAGTCAGAGTAAAATGTATTTTTAACTTCTTTTTGGCCATTTATATTCAAATCAGTACTTTTAACAATGTGTTTACTGGAAGTATTCGCCTTAAATTTTGTATCGAATTTAAAAGCCTGTTTAGCTTCCAGTTTTTCTTCTAAGAAACATAAAGCTTCCATATATTTTTCATAAGTAATATCTACTTCCTCACTTTCGAGAATAGTTTCGTCGTCAGCCAGGTTTTCCAAAGCATCCAAATGCGATTTATAAGCTGCCCTAAGCTGAGTAATATATTCTCTAATTCTACAATTAGAGAGGCCTTGTTCATTTGAACTAACAACGTTCGCAATTCTGGCGATATTTCTTTGTGAAACGTTCATTGCATAAAAATATTCTGCAATTTCTGCCATTTTGAATTGGAGTATATTATTGTTATATAGAGTATAATAAGAGTGTACCAGACAGAAATGAATGATAAAGAGAATAAAACCTAGAGACCCTTGGAAAGGGTACAAAGAGAAGAGAAAAAATATGTATATAAGAGTGTAATGAGATTATCAGTTTCTTGTTTTTTTTTTGTGTGAAAATTATATTTGGTATCGTGAATTTAATTTAAATTAACACTGAGATAATTTTAATTGATTTAATAAAGCAATTAATATGCAAATACTTTCTAAGAGCAGAGATTATTGTAAAAATTTAGTTTGTGTCATCAAGCGATTTGAATAAAGCGATTATTATGCTAGGGATTAATGACAATAACAGCGGAGAATTCTTGTAAAAATTTATTATTCAGAACAATAGGACAAAATCCCAAATTATTTACCTAGATATGTATCTATGGCGAAACGTGTCAGAGAACAATACAATTAGTTGGGATTATAATGAGTATCTTTGGTTGACAAAAGGGCTGGAATTTTTACTACGTCACAAGTATCTATCAATGGGTAATTTTACCTGACTTTCTAACGTCCTTTAACAATAGAATCATAAAATTGGAATTTACACAGATAAGAATTATTAAACAACGATCTATCAATATATCGATTTTTCAATACATACGTATATACATATATATCAAAGAACATATACACATATATAGAAATACATAATTTCGAAGGACCAAATCTAATGAGATTTACACCAGAGGTAAAATTTATCTGAACCGAATTAGATCAAAATATGTTCAATCGAGCATGAGATAAAACAGAGAGAATGAGGATTTACATATGACTCAAAAGTGTACCAAACTATGTAGAATCAAGATGTGAGTCAGAGAGATAGAGAGTGAGAGAGAGATTATGATTTATATCCGACTCGAATAGACCACAATATGTACAAAAAGGGTGTACATATGTGAAATTATAAATATAATTTCAGTAAATGAGGACTGTATTACATAGGGCTGGTTCAAATAAATTAGGATATGTGGTAAAAGGTTATACAGATTATAGCAAATTAAGTTTATACAAAGTCTTACCAATTCTTCTGCTGCACATACACACACTCGCGGTATTTAGAGGCTTTCAGTCGCGGTTGTTCTTCATACGGGGAAACTGTCCGGTTACCGGTTTCTGAACACGTGTTTCGCGTATTAACACTTAGATCACGATGTAGAGCACATTTGCGTCTGTACACGATTTAAAATAGTACTTGCGGTATTTTTCGCGTAACTATAAGCGAGAGAGATAATAAGAGTGGAGAAAAAGCGTGGTGAGTCTGTACCAAGCGATAGAGAGATCGAAAAAGAGGACGACTGTTTCTAGCAACAGTCAGCAGTCAAGAGAGAATGTCCGTTATCATCGAGAGACGACAGGGAAGAGGGCGAGACTTTCTTTGCTATCTTACAACTGTCTGTATTTCTAATGGAGTGGGGTTAAAATGTGAGTAGGAAGGGTTGGAGAACGGGAAATAATTGTAAAATTGTGGTAGAATGGTAGCTAGTAATACAGCGAAAAAATTACATGATTTTTCGCATGTGAAAAAATTGAACAGAATCATATTGTGAAAATGCTGATTTACTTAATGTGGTTTATTTGCCGCCGAGATTAGATTAGAAAGTTTCTGATCTGATGTAGAAGACATTGATGATAATATTATTTGTGAAGAATCAAAAAAATCGGATATTGCAGGTACATATGAAATACAAGTAATTGGGAATTTTGACGATTCTTATTATAATATTCCTCTGAACCACAGATAAAACGGCCAAAGAAAAAACCAGGCAAAAATAGTATATCCAAATTTGTCTCAAGTTGTAACAACAGATACTCATTCGTGCTCAGTAGTAATTCAACATCAGTCTGATTGATATTTAGACAATATAAAAGCCAACCATGGATGCAAGTCATATATTGATTTTTAACTCTTTTTTAATAGAAAAGTAATTGAGAGTATTCTATATTTTACAAATATTTATGAATCCCAGAATCACCGTCACCATTTTGAAATGAATAACATCTTTAAAAAAAAATTATTAGCGTATGTATATTATCTGGTTTACACTCTACTTCAAGTTGATATGCATTGGTCAAGGGATGAGGATAAAGAAGTACACATTATAAGAGAAAGCATGAGCCGACATGGATTTATATTTATAATTTATAATAGTGAAGAAACCGCTACATCAATGTCACTTAGTACATGGACGTCAATCTAAATTTGCTTTACTAGATGAAACCACATTCGACAATATTGGCCACAATACAAAAAGAGACGATAGTGCAAGAATGTAGGATGTGCAAAAGTAATACCATTTATTTATGTAAAAGGTGTAGAATGCATCTACACCCTTTTACAAAATTTTAAAATTTTCACATTAAAATTTAAACTAAATTTATGATACAATATGTTCCTTTATTAAAAATTGTACTGTTTTCCTTGAAAATGAGAAAAAAAATCTTTTTGGTTGTAAATTAGTCTTAATTTATGTGTTTTTAATCCAATCTAATAAATTAATTGTCAAATTTCTCTTTGTATATTAAGCGGCCATTAATGGGTTACTACTATATAAAGAATAAACTGCCTCAAATTTACTTTACTTACCTCAAAACTATTTTAAAGTTAATAATAAAGTCTATTTAATAAATATATTCCCAAGAAATAGAACACACTACGCCTATACACATATATAATTTGGAGGGAATAAACTAAAATATCATATTTCTCTCATTACCATTCTTTCTAAGAACATATATATATATATATATATATATATATATATATATATATATATATATGTAGACCAGCAAAATATTGATAGGTTTACCGATGTTTCAAACTATTTAATGAACTTGTCTCACTATACACTCGTGAATCGCACCAATTTATATTGTTACGGGGGCAAATTTATCTTACTTTTTCACTTATTTACATGGGCGAAGCATACACAATAAAAATGACCCCGGTAAGAATTTACTGCTGACATTTTACATGATTGCTGCTACCGTTTAGTTCAATTTGTAGATTAGTCACCTTTAATTGAAAACTGTCCGACTATATCAGGTTATTTACATGGTGAAAGTTTGCCATAGTTCATGTGACAGTTACTATCATGATGGCAACTATCGTGAAAACTATCACCGTGAAAAAGAGGCTAGGATAATTAAAAGCCGTATAGGACCAAACAGAAATTAATAAAGAAACAAAATATAATTAATGTAGAAAAAATCCGCAAATATGTTTTAAAACTATAAACTTGAGCCTTAAAACAATGGACAGTTATCATATAATATATTCATGACATTTTCATATGCAATGTATTTATCATATATACTTATGTAATTTGTCATACCAAAAATATCCACACTGTAAAATAAATCTGGCACAATATTCGTATACCTAACACGCACAGGAGATACGTGAATATGTTTTTGGTATAAGATTTATTTTAGAGGAGACACTTTATTTCCCAGGTGTCAACTTATCACAATTTTGTTTGCAACCAGAAAAATCGTAAAACGAGAAAATGACACATGTCACATAAATAATATATGTGAACGGAAAACCAAAATCTTTTGTTATTAAAGAATATGGGGAATATTTTCAAAAAATTGAACGTGACGTGCAGTTATACTCAGAATCAGTTTCAATTTATAGCACTCCAAATATCAATCGTTGGCAGATACTTTTTGTCTAGAAGAAAATAACGTTTTTATTGAGAATGTTATTTTATATTCTGATAATATCAGAAAATATTATGATGTTCTGATATACATTATAAGTAGTACCGTAGGGTTAGTATTAAGCACATATAAGTGTGAAAGAGGGCTACAAACATTGAAGTAAGAGAGCAACAACAGATTGTAATTAGGTTTTATATTAGATGTGATTATCATGGCGAATTAAATTTAAAAGATAAGAAACAGGAGCAGTATTCGATAATAGAACGATACGACGAGACGGCTTAAAAATCAGAGCTGTTTATATTATAATATAGAAAGGGAAACGGTTTAATGTATAGCGATGAATAAACTTAAAATTAAGACAATCAGAAATTACACTGATATATGCGGATGCCTAATTTTTATATTTCGTATATATAGTATTCACAGAATACACATAGTAGTAGTATTCGTTTTTAATACTATTACAGTAATTAATATACCGCGTCGTTTATCATTGCGCCGAACTTTTTACATCTTCTTCGATGCCTTCTTCAGTGCTTCCGTGGTCTCCCGAGCCCCCAGACACTACTAGACTTATTACTAATCAATGCGTTACTGGTGCTGGGAATAGAGAAAGGGTCATTTATACCGTCAATGATGACGTGGCTTGGGCGGAGGTTGGCGTGGGCGCCAGCGTGTGGATTGGCGCGGGGGTAGGCACGAACATTTCTAACAGTAGGATTTTGATTGACAGGTCTTTCTTTATGAGAGGTCTTTAAATCGAAGGTAACCGTATGACGTCATCTCTTTTATTGAGACAATTTGGCCTATTTTCAATTTCTATGGTTTCTCGGATAATTCTTGGTTTAGAGAAGCGGATGCGGGCTATGGTTCTGGAGTTTTTAAGATTAATTTTGTGACCTGTATGAAGATGGTGTTGATCTAGAGCTGAAATTGAGTCGAAATTTTGAATGATTCTATAATTTGTTTGGCCTATATAGGATCGGAGGCAGTCTGCACAAGGAATTTCATAAACTCTGTGCTGTTTATTTGTAATTTTGTCTTTGAGTGTATTTCTTTAGATTTTAGAATTTTGACGATTTTGTCAGTGTCACCTTTGATGTAAGGGAGAAAAGCTTTCGTATGATGAGGCTCTCTTTTAGTTGAGATTGAGTGGGTTGGTTAAATGGGTGGTTTTTCGATAAACAAAGTGATGAAAACCTTGGTATTAGTTTTTTTTATGATAACATCGAGAAACAGTACGAATGAATCAGTTTCCATCCTCCATCGTGAACTGGATACTAGGATATATTACCATTCAGATGGGTTTGAAAAGACACCAAAGCATCCCTGCCGTGTGGCTAAATGACGAATGTGTCGTCAACATATCGTAGCCAACATGTCGGTTTGGCCATTCATGTGGATAGTGCTCGGGTCTCGAAGTCTTAAATAAAGATATTGGCAATTACTGCAGATAGTGGGGAGCCTATTGAGGCACCATTTATTTGTCTCTAGAATTACATTTAAAAGATAAAATAAGTATTGGACATACAGTGTTTAATGAGAGATAAGTGTCTTGCTGGATAATGTATTTTGTTTTCAGAATATTAAGAGTTTCGTCTATAGGAATATTTGTAAAGAGTAAAACGATATCGAAACTTACTAGAATATCTGATGGTGAGATAAAGTATTGTTTAAGAAGTTCGATGAAATGAAAAGAATTTTTGACGATGGGTGACACATTTTCGGCGAGAGGTTGTAGAGTTTTGGCCAAGTACTTGGCCAATGGTTGTGTAGAGCAGTTGTATGCACTAACAATGGGACGTAGAGAAATATCGGGTTTGTGAATTTTGGGTAGGCCATATATTCGAGGCGTTCTTGAAGACTGTTCACGAGGAATTACAGATTGTTTTATGTCAACTAAAAGAGAGATTTTATTGATAATGGCTTTTGTCGTTTTCTTCATATAGGTTGTTGGATTATTAGGAATTGATCTATAGTCTGGAGTATTAATGAGATTTGAGAGTTTGTTAATATAGGAAGAAGTGTTTAGGATGACGATGGCATTAACTTTATCGGCAAGAAAAATGACTAGATTTCGATTTACTGAATTTCTTTCAGGGCTTTTTCTCGGATTGGTTGATATCCGGAGTAAGAGGCTTTAAGTTTCTAAGAACTCTAGCGATGTATTTTCTGGTTATTTCAGCATCTGGCTAATTCAGTTTGACAGATGATTGTCTTACTTGAAATGTGACTTCGGGTAACAAAATAATTGAAACCATTTGTTAAAGCTTGAGTAGAAATGGTCGAAATAGGAGTATCAGAAAAGTTATGAACCACTGAAGTGGGTTTTAACGTTGTTGTTTTTAAAATTTGTTCGGCAATTACATGCTCTAATTTGCGCTTCTGAGCTTCAGTCTTAGATTCGAAAGTATTTAGGGCTGTCTGTGTGTTGATACGGTTAAAACTATCCCATAACATAGGATGTACATTGAAAGAATAAATAGATGACCAGATATTAGAAGTACTGATATTTGTGACATCTAGTTTTCATTTAGCGAAATAAATCGCTCCACAGAGAAGCGCAAAACTGGTCTTTCTAAGAATTTGGGAGATAGAAGAATAAGAAGTAAGTTATTTGAGTTTAGGAACTGTGGGAATGACTTTATGGTCTCGACATTCTTTAGAGAATGCTAAATCACAAAGACGACGATTCTTACGTAGCAGAAGTTTGCTATATGATTTAGTAAGCTGGTAAAATTTCTCCTCGTAGAGGTAAATAAAATGTTCCGAAAGGTTTCTGCGCTTAGTACAATTAAACCTAGAGCTAAGAATAATACTATTACAGGAATTAATATTAAACTCAACAGTCTTCCGGGTTGAACCCCTGAAGAAGACATCGAAGAGGATGTCGAAAGCTCTGCTCAATGAAAACTGGCGCGGTTCAACCCGGAAGACTTAAGTTTAATATTAATCTTAGCTCTAGTTTTACTTGTACTAACTGCGAAAATCTTTGGGAACATTATATATATATATACATATATATATATATATATATATATATATATATATATATATATATATATATATATTACATTATATACATTATATATATATATATATATATATATATATATATATATATATATAGTTATTTTCATGACATTTGGTTTCAGTAGTATGGTGGATCACTACACTTTATTGTCAATGTTCGGAATTAGTTAGATTAAGTTTATCAAGACAGGTGAATACTGAACAAAATTACAAATGATAGAGACAAAACGTAACAAACCAATTAAATCAATAAAAACTAGTTAAATGAAGTTAGTAAGTAGTTTTTTCTAATTAATTAGATTGTTAAATAAAACATACCAATAATTAACATATTTTAATTAATTTGGAACGAATTAAGTTATAAATAAACGATTGTGTTTTGTTCGTTTAATATATTATAAAAATAAAATTGACAAAATACACAAGTTGTATCATTTCAACAATATGTAAGTTATGTACCAATATTCGTTATTTTGGAGTAATGGTACACCCTGTATCATGAATTTCTTGATTTATTAAAACAAAACAGATTAAAAAGTTTTTTTGTAAACCTATTAGAAATCAAAATATTAGCAAACCATGCTAGTTTTGTACACATCGTAATGTATAAACTATACGTATTATATATAAAATATATTAAACATTTATGTACTTCAAGTCACATTCGAAGCTTTTCTTGTAAAATCTACACGACATTTTTCTATAAACACAAATATATTGAGACCTGTTTAAAATACAACTTTCTAGGCCTTTAGTAATAAAACTTGGTACATTCTAAATTTTTATTTCTTTGAAATAAATTTAGGATTTTTATTACCTTTTGCTTCGATTTGTTGTTTTATGAGATTTTTTATCTTTCTGTATCGATGCTGAAAGCCCATAAAAATATAAAAGAAAACGAGTAGAGCTTTAGAAGAATTCCTAAGTAAACGATTTCGTCTTTTAGGCCATATTACATTGTTTGATTTATAACCTTTAGTATAATTGTTAGTATGTTTGCATTGGCTTTAAAATAGTATATACCTTAATATTTATTTTCCGATGATTATTTTTTAGAATAAACCTAATTAGCAGATGAAAATTGTACCTGAGGATGTGATGTGATAAAAGTATGTCCCAGTTACATTTAAAATGTAAGTATTGATAAGTATGCACTCACAATCTCAAACCGGTGAGTTGTGATTATGTGTGGGTGATTGTTGTGTAGTCTATCCACCATCATGATCTTTGTCTTTAATATGTTTAACTGCAGACCAAATATTTAACTTTTGTTTACAAACAGTCGATTGAGATCAATTAATTTTTCTTGATTATTTTCAAAAAGAGCATTATTATCTGCAAAACGTAAGTTGTTTTCAGCCGTTTTTTAATGGGTGTTTTTCCCATCCTTTAAGCGATTTTCTCATAATATACTCCCCACATGCTAAATAGTTATTGCGAAAATAGTATACACCTATAGAGATTGTTTGACACCTTGTTTTTGATAGAATTATTTAAAGAGTGTACTGAGCACTTCAACTGTTTCAGTAGTGTGTTTGTACAAAATTATGTTTTGTGGTACGCTTACTTCTTTAAGTATTTACCATAAGTCTTGCCATTTGACCCTATCGAACGCTTTGTGATAATCTATAAAATAAATGCATAGTGGGACATTAAATTGCCTAGATATTTTTCTTATATTCAGCTTTGGTAAGCCCAGTTTGCTTATGTGGTATTTCTCCTTGTAGGAAAGTTCTTGATCTTTCATTGATTATGTGAAGCATTATTTTGCTGGTATGTGAGATAGGTGGGATTGTTATATATAATCTGTGCTATACTTACGTCAAGAGCCTACTCATTGTAATCAAAACACATTAATTCAATAAAAAAAATATTGTTATCAAATTTTGTTTTTTACCGTGGGTTTATGTTTGTATGTAGATAAAAATTAAATAATTGCCAATAATAGTGTCAATTAAACAAATATAATACCTTGTAATATAGTTATACAGAACAAAGCAATAACATCAAACAAATTCATGATCAAGTGCAGTGGTATAAAAGATATGCATTGTTTAATATGGTAAATATTTTTCATCCAGTGTATATGACATACAAGATTATAAAATATAACAATAAAACACTAAAAACGTTGTTTTCAAAACTTTTACAAAATTTATTTTAATTTGAAACTCCGAAGAAGGTATACAAATACATTAAATTGTCCACCTACATATCAAATACCGACTCCCACCAAAAAAGTTTTCATCAAGCATTGTCAATATTAAATATTTATTTTAATATCTTATCACTACAACAGTTTCGGCAAAGTGCCTTCCTCACATGATCTATTTTTGGTATGTGTTTACACTTTATAGTTTTTAACTAACTAGTTTGAGGAGAGGAGAACTGTTTGTCTCAAGTTGGCCATTTAGGCTTATGTCCGTGTTTATAATTAGTTAATTTCCACCTAAAAGAACTAGAACTAGAACTAAGAACCTAAAATTCGTCATTAAAAGAACGATTCCGATCTAGAAGGTAAAGTGCATATGTAGAATCTGTTTTTCTATTAATAAAAGCACTTTTATGTTCTACTATACGTTTGTTAAACGTTTTACCAGTTTGACCGATGTAAATTTTTGGACAGTCGCCGCATTTAGGTTTGTATACACCAGTGTGTAAGTGCTTTTTTACTTTGGCTCTTGTTGTTTTTCGTATATTTGCCTAAGTTGTTGTTTGTTCTAAAAGCTGGTGTTATTCCTTTCTTCTTCATGTGTTCTGCTATTTTTGTTGATATCTTGTTTAAATTTCTTTTGGAACAAACAACAACTTAAATATCTTAAAGGCAAATATCTTAAAAACAACAACACCCAAAATAAAAAGCACTTACACATTGGTGTACACTGTATACTACAGTAACTTAAATGTGGCGACTAACCAAAAACTTACATCAGTTAAACTGGTAGAACTTTTAATAAACGTATAGCAGAACATAAAATGGCTTTCAATAATAGAAAACAGATTCTACATACGCACTTTACCGTCTAGATCACAATCATTCTTTTAGTGCCCAATTTCAAATTATTTACTTCCAAAATAAAGGCCTTAAGCTATTTTTATCAGAATCTTTGGAAATTAATAAAAGAAAATACAGACTAATTCTGAGTAACCAACTTTAGACAAACAGTTCTCCCCTTCTCAACGTATTTAGTTAAAAACTTTAAAGTGTAAGCACATACCAAAAATAGATCACCTGAGAAAGACAGTCTACCGAAACAGCTGTAATAATAAGATATAATAAATTTTGTGGAAATTTTGAAAACAAAATTGTCAGTGTTTTATTGTTATATAAAACGAATTTTCATCAAATAACGGTCGAATCCATCCATCACTTATTTAAAATTATAAAAAGAAAAGAAAATCAAAAAAATTGATTTCAATGTGTTTGGGATAAAAAAAATACTTCAATTATATATCGTTATTTATGAATTTAAATAGAGACTATAGTTTACATGAGGTATAAAGTGTATTGGTATAAAAATAAATTAAGCACAAATTGATATTAGGTTAGAACATTTTAACGTAGTCTATTCCAATTTTCAGTATAGGTTAAGCAGTATAGTTCCAACAAATGTCACAGCTAACATCACTACGTTAACGGGTCTACCATTACAATACTCAGTTGATAGTTCGGTTTACTCACACCAGTTTAATGGTAGGATATACGGAAATGCTTTTTAACGCCATAATCTGTCGAAATTCGTTCGATCGTGCGTTAAATGCACACGGTGCCACAGTTAAAAGTTCCATTTAAAGTGACATATTTTTTACGTTTACAATAACTACACAATTTTGTATAACAAATATTCATGAAGTGAGTTAGTTTTAAACATCACAAAATAGTATATTTTTTAGGAAAACAATTTATATGAATGTTCTTTAAAAATTGTATATTTTAAGGTATGTGCCATTATTTAGGCATATTGCTTAATTTTCTCTGCATCTTACCTAATAATGTGGCTGAAGCTAGTTTTGTTATTGCCTGGAATATTGCCGCACAAAACTCCCGTATTTTAAAAAGATCCTTATTTTAGATCCAAATAAGTATTGCGCAAATTCACATCTCGAGACACACAACCGAACGATGCATAAATGCAATTAATTCATCAGTTGAAGATATCTTAAAAAATTATATAAAGAACTGACTTGCATCCAGCTTATCCTCTGTCGAATCAACAGATGTCAAAGATATTGCGCAATTGGCAGTTTTCATTCGTTTTATTTCAGTACTGTCGTTAAAGAAGAATTATTAGATCTAGTAGCACTTCAAGATTTATAATCCATCGCTAAGTCGAATCTATTAGTTAGTTCAAGAGATAATAATACGTGGTAAGATTGACAAACAAATCATCGACAAAAATGCAAAATACAAATAATCATCGACAATTTAAAAATTTCCTTGTGGAATTAAAGGACGAAAAAATTCGAAATAAGAATAATTTATTTTCCTATGTTAGATGAATATCTAGCTAGAACGTATTTGTAGATTTATTTAAAGCAATAACTGCAGTTCTAATAGAGAAGAAAATAACCTATTCAGAATTTAACGATGATCAGTAGCTATAATATTCATTATTCTGACTGATGTCTTGGAATATTTACAAACACTGAGTATACAATTGTACGGCAAAGATAAAATAATATCTAATGTCTCACAGTGTAGATTTATTTTTCAAACTAAATTAAAACTTTCAAGGGGCATTAAAAATTAAATATTTTGTTACATTTTTCGAATAAAAAAAAATTGTTCCAATAACAAGAAAATGTCAACGAGTATAATAAAAAAGCCAGAAGAAATATTGACCAAATTTACAGTTAAACTTCTCCATAACGGACGTTAACGGGAAAAAATAATTTTCCGTTGTGTAGAGTTATCGCTTAATCAATTGAAATAAAAAAAATGGTTTCGATTTGTTTGATCGTTAATTATATGTACATATTTGCATAAATATGTACACAAATAAAAAAACGGGTATGGCAGTCCAGTGGGACTGCCGGTGGAAGTTACACTTCTATACACGCATTCGCCGTTACAAATTTATTTGGGAGTCGATCTGCACAATCATTACATATGTAATTCTATAGGTAAGACATAGCAGAAAGAGAAACAGAATTAATAACAACTTACTAACAATGAAGGATTGAATCAATATTTTGATGAAAATGTATAATTTTATTTTCATATATGTATGAAAGGAGTTGAATGCAAAAATTTTTTTATACATAATCCGCAGTAAAATTCATTGTTTATTTTTTTATTAATATAATAATACAATACGAAAAAAACTGCAATATTCATAAGTATTTAAAAATGACAGTAATATACATAAAAAAAATACACTACAATACAGTGCAACATAATTCCATATAATAATACAATACAAATTAAAATGTAATATTCATAAGTTTTTAAAAATGACAATAATGTAATATTATTAATAAAAAAGTCCTCCCCGACTGGGAATCGAACACCCGGTCTCCCGCGTGACAGGCGGGGATACTGACTACTATACTACCGAGGACATGACACAAACGTATTTCAAAATTGACACTTCTGGATTATACAGTGATTTATTGAGATTATTATTTTAAAATACAAAAGACTAATATAATTATGAACATTTAATAAATAATACAAAACATATCACATAAATAATAATATTAATAAATATTTTATTATATGTATAATATTATATGTATATATATATATATATATATATATATATATATATATATATATATAATATAATATAATATAATATAATAATATTAAATTATATATACAAAAGGAACATTTTATATATCTTCTGTCTCTCTCTTAATCATTATCTTACATATGTAATGATTTCACAGATTCTCTCCCATACAAATTTCCAACGTGGAGCGCGCGTATAGAAGTATAACTTTAAAAATATATAAAAAATAATTCTAAGTCTCTTAATTTAAGGAAAGCATGATTTAAATTACTTAAAGTTGTAGTAAGTTCTAGTTCATCGTCACTCTCATTGTCAAACATTGAACAAGAAACGTTTTACACCTGTTCGTTTTCTCTAAAATCACTAACACAACTACCAAGTTTACTTTAGGATTTTCCGTCAATAGGGCTGCATCAATCTCTAGGTAGTTGAAGAAATTTTTAACTCCATCACTTTCGCAAAAACTCGACAATGACAAAATCATCATTCAAGTTTGTAGCTCCAAATTTCCACAATTTCTTCTTCGGTTTTAAAAAACTACTGTTTTTTAAAAAACCTCACCTAATAAAACACTTTTCAAATGTGTTGGTTAAAACATTTCTCTATGCTGCCACAAACCGAATTAAGGCGTTACAATCGTTATGGACTTGTCCAGTTCAGTCGTTGATAAAGAACATTCTACAGATGATAACATTCTTCTCATTAAAAACTTTCTGTACAGGGATTAAAGTTTATAATTATTCCTTGATTTAACGGTTGACAATGTTCTGTAGTATTAGGTGGCAAAAATATTATCGATATGTTAGATACCCAAATATCCAGATGGGATGTTGCGTTGTCTAGGAATAAGAGAATTTGTCTTTTTTTATCGAAGATTTTTACTTTTTCTAATCAAACAAGGTTTTTCTTTTTCACCACTTAAATTTCCACACAATAAAACGGTTAGCCTTTTCTTTGCAGATTTATTCCCGGTGCACTTTTCATTACGAAATGTAAAAGTTTTGCTTAATAAGGCTCGATAATACAGACCAGTCTCGTTAGCATTATAAATATCTTTCCTACTTAATAAATTTGGCATTTTTATTTGATACTCTGAAACTTGGTCAAGGTTAACATTTGCAGATTCTTAAGAAATCGTTTTAAACTTAATGTTATGTCTTAAGCAAAACCAGTTAAGCCAACCATTAAAAGCTTTAAAATTGTAATTAAGTTCTTTCGCCGCCTCTAAAGCTCTTTCTTTTATTATCGATCCACATAATGGAATTTTCTTATTTCCCACTTTACAAAACCAATCGTACACTATAGTATCGATGGCATCATCTTCAGTTTTAATCCTCTTCTTTTGTTAAACATTTTCACTTTCACTACACCACTTTTTTAAATCGGCATTTTTCTTTAAAATGTCACCAAATTGAGTTTTTCCTATTTGAAACTTTTCGGCCAAAACTCAAACACTATAATTATTTTTTTCAGATGTTTCTATCAGAAAATAGATAGATTTTTTGATAGTTTTGTAATATTTGTATATAGAACTAACTTGCTTATTGATAAGAGTGAATGATCAGATATCAATAATCATAAGATTCCTGTTGGAGTTTTATTAAATAAAAAAAAGATGTTTCTATCACCGATATTTTTTCTTCCAAACTCAAAAACTTTCTTTTGGTCGAAACATTGTTACTGTCCGCTATTGACAGGTAGAATTGCAATAATTTCTTAAAAAACTGAAGGCAACTGTTGTTCGAAGTCGTTGTGAAGAGGGTCGGTTGTTTGGAGGTCTCTTCCTATTTACCCACATATGAAATGTTCCGTGACCTAAAAAATGTCCCTTCAGCAGAGGTTTTTGTTGTGAAGAGGTGTCTGTTAACATACGTTCTACTGTATTAAAAATTAGCATAAATTAAGGTGAGCTTTTCATGTCTAATATAATTATGACCCAAGAAACACCTGGAGAATTAGAATTAATAGAGATGTAAGAGGATCAAGCTCTACAATTTAAATATAAGTCTAAGCCGATTACTAAATTGTGGAAATTTGTACCAGAATCGTAGTATCTTGAACTACAAAAGGTTGATTGTTGGATGTTGCTATCGACATGTCCTCGTAGACACTTTGTCTCAGGACTAGCAACCTGCAATAGAGTCTTAGGTTGCCATGTTATTTATTCATGTTGTAACTTAAACATTCTAGTATATAAAATCAAATAATTTAATTTAACAATATTTAAAGGGTTTTTACCCAAGTATTTACTGGCTCAAAACATGTACATCCTGATAACACTGATGATGGAATATTAATTCCGAAACTGTTCTGTGATGTAGCCCGATGGAGTGTTTTAATACATACCTTTTATAAAGGAATTTTTAAATAAATTTTTTGTGATACATGGTATACAGCCATCTACAGGAATTTAGTTTCCTTGTGGATATTACATATTACTTTGTCAAAGATATTGTCTAGAGTTAAGTAAGTTAGATTTTTCTATTCTATAATAATTGATATTAATTTTAATTTTCATCGATTAAAATTATTTACATAATTATAAATACCTCTTACTAACAGGATCTTTCGCTTCTAAATCCATACTGTTAGCCTGTTCTATTTAGTACCTTGTTAGCTTATTTTATACTACTTCGCTTAACCCTCCGTTAGCGGCGTGGGTGACATACGTCATCCACTCCATTATATCTACTCAAAGATTTAAATCGGTAGGTATCAGTGCTACCTAGACTTTAGTACCTTCCAAGCAATGTGTGAATGAATGTATAACGTGGTTGTGCACAGTAGCACGCACTTAGTTGCCAAGCATTTCCATAAGTCTTTTAGTGGTTGATAACTATCCCCCACGCCACGAACCATGTTCTTAAGTTTGTCAAAGTAAGTTGTCAATTTTGGTCCACTAACTGTACTAATTTTTTAGCATATATTAATAGTACTTACGAATCCTGATTCATATTGATGTAAACTAGCGATTTTTAATGGATCTTAATTTTTTAAGAAAAAAAATGAAGAAATCAAAGAAGGGTAAAGTTGAAAGAAGTAACATCTTGACGTTTAGTTGAAATGGTTCAAGGAGTTAAGTGATAACGAGGATGGACCTAATACTGACGATGAAAGTGGTTTTGGAGAAGAAGACCACGTGACTGAAAATGAAAATAATACGGCTTTCGAATAAGAAGCAGATGAAATTGACAGAAGTGATACTAGTGGAAGTGAAAGTAAAGAAATTGGCAATCGAGCGGAAGACTATTACACTGGAAAAGATGAAACAAAATGGAGGAAAAGAAGCCCTGTAAAAAACGTACAAACTCAAGCACATAACATAATAATATGCCATTTGCCAGGAACAAAAGGTATTGCTTAAAAAAAAGACTGAAATTAACATCTAATAAAAAAGAAATTCAATAAGTCACCCAACAGCATAAAAGATAGCTATGGAAATCTTATCTCGGAGCCATCAACGATCTAAGAAACATGGAAATCATACATAGAAAAATTATTTGCATCTGACAGGACTGATGGTCACCTATATGGAGAAGGAGAAACAGGTCCTTCAATCCTTAAATCGGAAATAGAAGATGCCATTGCAGCACTAAAAAACAATAAGTCAACAGGTCCGGACAATGTACTCTGCGAAATATTAAAGATCCTATGTAAATCAGACAAACAGTTCCTTGATAATCTAGTTGTACTTTTTAACAACATATATAATAGCGGTAAAATCCCGGAGAACTGGCTACAGTCAACATTTATTACAATAAATGTTGATTTACCAAGAAGAAACAAAGTGCTCAGATCTGTGATGACTACCGGCTTATAAGCTTGATCAATCATGTCACTAAAGCGTTCACTAAGATCATTCATAGAAGAATATATGATAAATGTGAGTCAAATATCGATATATCGCAGTTTGGTTTTCGGATAGCACTTGGAACAAGAGAAGCAGTTTTCGCTCTCCAGGTGCTTATACAGCGGTGTAGAGACGTTGATAAGGACGTATATTTGTGATTTGTAAATTTTAGAAAAGCATTTGACAATGATATTCATGAAAAATTGATGGATATTCTGCGAAAGACAGGTATTGACGACAAGGACATTCGAATTGTGGCAAACCTATACTGGGGTCAAACAGCAAGATCAAAAATTGGCAACGAACTCACTGGAAGGGTGCGGATCAAAAGAGGTGTCCGTCAGGGGTGTATCTTATTCCCACTCCTATTCAACAGTTATTCCGAGGAAATATTTAACAAATGTATGGAAAATGCCAATGAGGGCATAAAAATAAACGGCGAGTTAACGAACAATATAAGATATGCCGACGACACGGTGATCCTTGCCAGTACCATAGACGAATTACAACAGGTAATGGAAAGAGTTTATTTAGTTAGTGAGGAATACGGCATGAGCCCCAACTTCAAGAAGACAAAGTAAATGGTGTTAAGCAAAAAGCAACAATCTGCTCGACAATTACGGATAAGTAAGATACTAATCGACCATGTAGGATCTTATGTGTACCTTGGCACCAACGTAAATGCAAAATGGGAACAGGCCACAGAAATTAAGGCGAAAATAGATCGAGCTAGAGCAGCATTTAACAATATGAAAAAGCTCCTCATAAGCAAGGGTTTGTCTCTTCCCCTAAAACTACGTCTAGTTAAATGCTACATTTTTCCGATCTTACTATATGGTATGGAGGCCTAGACGCTGACAGAGACGCTCACAAGAAAACTAGAAGCATTCGAAATGTGGGTGTACCGACGCACTCTTCTTATATCCTGGACCGAACATATCACCAACATAGAGGTACTCCAAAGAATCAGAAAGGAGAAAGAAAGCGTGAGCACAATCAAACAAAGAAAGCTTAAATATCTAGGCCACATATTAAGACACGATAAGTACCGTCTACTGCAATGGATTGTCCAGGGGAAAGTAGACAGTAAGCGAGGGTCAGGCAGGAGAAGACACTCGTAGCTCCAAAATCTGCGGAAGTGGTTCGGGCTCACATCAGTCGAACTATTCAGAAGCGCCGCAAACAAGATCAGAATTGCCATGTTGATAGCCAACATTAGCAACGGACAGAGCACTTAAAAAGAAGAAGGATTTGGGATATTTTTGGTGTGTAGGTGCTAAATTATTTTCTGTTGTTTCTTACATTTGTAAAAGACTATCCGTTCATCTTTGGTAATATATCTACATTCCATCAAGACATTTTAACGATAAAAAAGTGAAAAATAAAGGAGGATATCAAATAGGAGAAAAACAACTTAAAATCTGATATGCAGACGACTCAATATTACTCTTTCAAAATGAAGATGATTTACAACGTATGCGGCATCAATTTAATATACCTGCCAGAAAAAACAAAATATATGTTATAACAAAAAATTTACTAAAAATAGAACAAGTGATGGAGTTTAAATATCTTGGCAAGTAGATGATCAACACGGCCATGACTATCAGCATAGGGAAAACAATGTGTTAGAGAGAGACGTCGCATTTCGTGACGGCCATGACTACCAGCATAGGGAAAACAATGTGTTAGAGAGAGACGTCGCATTTCATGACGTACTGGCGACGTCCGAGCGCGGTGCGCGATCCTATTTTTAGGTGGGTCGTACGGTGCGCGAACCAGATGTGCGGTCGGTACCTTAATTTTTTCACGCGTTGCATTGGGATCTCGTAGATATGAAGGGCGCGGCTGTTTAACAGACGTCAAATGAAAGCGTTGGTGGCACAGAGAAGCCAACTGTTAATTCTTCTGTCAAAGTTTAATAGTAACTTGCAATTCGTCTTCTTTTCCGTATAGTGCCTAACAGAACATGACATTCGACGCAGGACGTGGCAGCCGACGCAGAATGTGACATTCGGCGTAAAATGTCACGTGAAATGACGTGACATTCGACGTGAAATAACGTGAATGACCTGACATTCGACGTGAAATGTCAAATTCGACGCAGGACATGGCAACGCAAGGCGTCGCTTGACATAAAACGTAATATTCGACATAGGACATATTCAGTAGTAATATGAATCCCTTCGAGTACATACATAGAGTAATGGAATTTCAAAGAAGACTTAATCAATTAAAGAAAGACATTAAATCGTATGAGGATTTTAAACAAATTATAAGACAATTAGATAGCCTGCATATTGACAACAAAACGTGGAAACTGGGAGAGGTAAATCTACAGCAGCATCAAGACACCTGGATTTACGCATGTAGAAAACTACCACCAGCTACATATCCATTAAGACGTATTCAACCAACACCATGGGTGTCAACAACAACACCAGCGAGCATATGAAAAGTAAAATAGACAATGTCTATGCAATGTCTTGTGTAATATTAGCATCTGTATTTATCTTAATTTTAAAAATTATTTTTAAAATTGTAAGGAGAAAATTAGAATCTTCATGTAATATAAGACTCGATCAATAAAGTGTTTTAAATAAAAAGCGTTTAATTTTCTAATATATTTATTTATACATATAAAAAATTACAATGGTATTATGTTATTGGCAAACCAGTGACGTAGACGATCCACATTACTATTAGTAATCCTAGTTATATAAATCTTGCTGCAGAAGCTTTCGGTAGATGGGAGAAAATATCTAATTTAAAGTTTAAACGAGTAATAATACCTTCTTCAAAGCCGGATATTACTATAACTGTGGTGCCAAATAATCATAATTTTCGAGCAAGTTGTCAAGGAACCTCTAAATGTTCATTTACTTTCGATGGTCCCGAAAAAGTATTGGCCCACGCATACTATCCCAGCGCAAACGGTGAGTGTACCGAAATTCATCTTGATGCTAATGAACGGTGGTATGTAGGAAATGGTAGAGCTCCTGATGGTGAAGTCAATTTTTTGGCTGTCCTAATGCATTAAATTGGTCATTCCCTCGGACTGGAACATAGTAATAGTGATTCGTCTATTATGTATGCTTGGTATCAACAAGATGTGCCAAGTTTTGGTGATGATGATAAAAAGGCAATGAGCATACTATATGGACAAACAGAAGCTCCCTCTTCGATGCCAACAACAACACCAGTCACGCAAGCGCAAACAATTTCGCAAACCAGGAGCTATGTACCGAATACACCTGAACTAAAAAACGGGGCCTATTTGCCGAAAACACCTGCAATAAAAAACATATGTCTAATTCAGTATCCCGATTTTATGTTTCTAGCCACATCTCCACAGTTTCCAAATTATCGAATGTACGTTGGGTCTGACAAATATTTATGGAAGTTTGATTGAAATGAAATGCGTCTTCCAAAACATCCTGAATTAATTACCGATTATCTCCCTAAGGAGTTGAGGTCTACGCAAGTTTCACATGTTTTTCAGAATTCCGAGGGACACTTAATAACTGTAAGCAATAATAGGTATTACGCTGCATCTTTCCCCAATTTAAAACTTCAAAAAAGTTTTACTTTTCCTTCTATACCTGCGAGAACCAAAATAAATGCCTTATTTCAAACAAACAGCGGCCAAACATATTTATTGTACAATGATAATTCATACACTGAATTTAATGAAGCTGGAGATGTCTTAAACCGTGGTCCAATAAATTATCTGTTCCCCGGAATACCGGATAAAATAACATCAGCATTCAGGTACACGGATGGGTTTATTTACTTTTTTCAAAACAATACCTATTATAAGTACAGCGAATACATACGTAAAGTTGTAGCAGCAGCAACGTTCAGTTGGGAACTTTTTGGGATACCCTGCCCTGAAGACGGCCTATTAAAACAATTAAAAACTTTGTTAAACAAAACTCTACATTAAGTTGCAAGTCCTGAGACGGTATGTCTACGGGGACTTTATTAAAGCAACTCCAAAGCACAGTTGCTTTAATAAAGTCCTAGTAGACATACCGTCTCAGGACTTGCAACTTAATGTAGAGTCATATGTCGCCATGTTACCAATCCAACGGTAACTTTACCATCTTAATTTTAAATTAGACATAATGTAAACTAAATTTCATTTAGTAATTTTTAAAGGGTTTTTACCCCCATATTTAGTGGCTACATCCACGTATTAACTTGACACTGATGATGGAATACTTATTCCGAAAACGTTTTGTCAATTTAACATAGCCCAACTGGGTTTTTTTATAAACCTTTTTAAAAAGGATTTTATTCAAAAAATTTTTAATATATGGTATGCAGCCAAATAGTTAGTAGTACAACTTAGTTTCCTTGTGAATATAAATAAGTGTTATCTGTAAGATATTCGTGTATATGTCTGTATAAATAAAGAATAGATCGATACATCACAGATTAAGATATACTTTCTCGAGTAACATTGCCAGGAGGCGATGTAATCCAATTATGCATCCAATTTTGCCTTTGTGAAGAATAGCATAAATTCTTTTATTTTTATATTATAACCTAAATAATAAAGATGGAAATTCTACGAAATCACAGCATACTAACTTCTCTGAGTAATATTTACAGATATTTACAGGACTGTTCACGTGACTCGAACGTGTTAAGGTCCATTCGCTCAACTCGGGCATATTTTGGGAGATTCATAGCTGGAAACCTACAACACAAAAATTCCTAGCTCACAGTATTAATAGCTTAAATAAACTTTTATTACAGACAACTTTCATTAAAAAAAAAGAAGAATTATTTTAAATAGTGGAAGTGTATACTAAACCCATAAAATTTTGGGTAGTATACATATATTTAAAACACGAATATCGACTAAGAATGAAGTACTGACTGACGTAATGACTGAACTCTACTTAATATTATTGTATATTTACGATTATATAAGATTTTTTATTAGGTCAAATAATGTTTATACAAAAGTGCTGAGTATACAAGGCTACTTAAAGTGTAGTAAAAGTATTATGAAACAATACACACATGTTAACAATAAATACGTGTGCTCTTGATTCTAATTGTACTAATTATAGTGGATAAACAATTTACGTAATTTATATTAAATATTCTTTCGTAATTTTTAAAAATTACAGTAAACTCTTTCTTAACGGACACCTCCTCTATATGAACGATTTTTAAAACAAAAATTATTCGGAGCTAATCAACCTGTATATTTTAACTCCCTTTAACGTCTACTCTAAACAACGGTCAAGGACAGTAAATAATAAAATGTTCTCCAAATATTTCCTTAAACCGACAGTTTAAATAATCACTAATCATATCTATTACCAAAATAATTGTTTTTTCATTGAGATACTAATAACTGCTTATGAGAAAAAAGATACAAATAAAAAATTTATAATATAACTACTGTTACGGTATTAGCAATAAGTAATAAAAATCTGTTTTAAATTTGATGATGTTTCTACTTTACATTTAACTGTTTAGCAAAGCAAACAAAATAATTAATTTTGTCTGGTGAAGGATATTTACAAACTTAACTAGAGCGAAACAGAAGTCAATAGTATAATGTATAAGTAAAGTACAGTAAGTAAGTATAGTATAATAACATGGACTTCTTTAAAAGAACGTTTTTAAGTTTAAAAGAAGAAGTCGATTTGGTTCATTATGCGAAGACAGACAATGAAATATATAAGTTGCCGCAATTAATTCTTTAAGAAAAACTAAAAGGGAAACGAGGACCAGGAAGGCGAAGGATTTACTGGCTAAAAAATCTAAGTACGTGGTTCAACACAACAACCACAAATCTTTTTAAAGCAGCCTTGTGCAAAATACAGATTGCCATGATGGTCGCCAAAATCCGAAACTAATAGGCAATATAAGAAGAAGATGCGAAGACGCATAAGTTAAGTGGTAGACAGTTAGCAGAAAACTTTGGAACTGGAAAAATCAAGCCAGTGAGATTTTAAAATCTAAGAATGATTTAATTTCTAATGTCTTTGGTACAACTATTCAAGAAAAGCATTCAAAGTTGTAAGGGAACTAAGTGTTGATATTAAAGCTTCTGGTAGATGGCTCGACGGTAATGTTGAAGATACACAATATTTCCTTTATATATGCATGTTGCAAAGCAGCTGCTGTAGAATTACTAGTGGTTCCTGGCTGGAAGGAATAATTGCTTGATTTAATGAAAGGATACTCTCCGTGAGACATTTTAACGCAGATGTGTAAAGATAATTTTTTAGAGTATTACCCAATACTCTAAAAAAAATTATCCTTCTTCCTCTTTATAAGCAATTCTGCTTGTTCATTGGCGAGTTAATACCTCTATGGAAGGTTGTCATTCCATCTATTGCGCGGTCGTCTGACACTTCTTCTGCCGGTTGGTGACTTATCCCTTGCTATTTTGACGACACGGATCTCCTCCATTCTGCTTATGTGGTTATTCCATTCTTTTTTTCTATTTTGTGTTTATTCATTTATACACTGTACGTTACACTTTCTTCTAATGTCTTCACTTCTCTTTCGATCTCTCAGAGTATTTTCTGTAATTCTTCTCAGTACTCTTATCTCTGCCATTTCCAGTATCCTTTGCGTGGTGGTTGTGTCGGGTCTTGTTTCTGAAGCATATGTTATTATTGGTCTTTATAAATTTTTGACTTCATCTCAGTGTTAACGTGTCTGTTTCGCCATATAGTGTTATTAAGCCATCCTATCAGTCTATTTGCTTTTTGTACTTGTTCTCTCACTTTTTTGTACAGGTCTCCATAGTTGGACGGTGTAATTCTCATGTATTTTATTTCCATTACTTGTTTAATACTGATGCAATTTATATTTTACGTCTGGTTGATTCTTTGCTTACTACTATTGTTTAAGTTTTTTGAGATGAGATTGTTAAATTAAATTCTTTTGCCCTTAAGTTAAATCTGTGTACCAGTCTTTGCATATTATCTTCATCTTGAGCTGTCAATATTGCGTCGTCTGCGTAACAGAGTATTTTTATTTCTTTGTTTCCTATTCTGTATCCTCCTTCTTTATTAATGCTTTTGATGATTTCATTCATGACCAAATTGAAGAGCATTGGGCTTAATGAATCCCCTTGTTTTATATACCAAGAGTTATACCCTGAAAGCAGAAAGGTACACTGGAAGTAAGGCTTCCAAAGATTTTGTTTTGTACCAATCTGATGGGAGACAAAGAAAGACCACTGGTAATTTGAAAAAGTAAAATCCCTTGTTACAAGGGATTCTACGTAAACAAATACCGTATCAAATTGTACAGCAATCAGAAGTCGTAAATTAAAAAGGAAATCATGAGACAAACTGGCTAAATAAATTTGATAAAGGAATGCAAAAAGAAAATTGAAAAGTTCTTTTATTCCTAGACAATTCTGCGTCCAATCCACAACTTGTATTATGTAAAGTTAAACTACTATTTGTATTGTTAACACCACATCAGTGTGCCAACCTCTGGATCAAGAGATTAAAAAATATGTTTTAAAGCATACTACAGACAGTTTTTGATTTAAAGCTTACTGTCGTCGATGGACGAATATGATTCTACCAAGGAAATAAAAAGTCTATCAACAATACCAACGCCTTAATTTGGACCGTAAGTGCATGGAAGAAAGTGCAACCGATAACAATCAACGAGTATTTTCTTAAAGTTGGATTCGGTTTCCGGATCGATATTGAGCCTGAAGAAAAAGATTCTGAGGATCGTCTTCTACTTTCTGTGTTGTCTAAAATATTCTTTTTCACAGATTTATTAACTCACGATAATTGATGGAACCTTGTTGACAGAAAATTCTAATATAAGTATTCAAGAGTGTGTACGATATTATCAGATGAACTAGGCTGTTGCAATATTATCAGAACATGAAAGTGACTACGAAAAAATGAATGATTCGAATATAATAAATAAGATAAGATAATAATAAAGCTTACATAAACCTTTCAGACATTTAAATCTTTTTTGTATTAAAGGAAAATTTTAGTTCGGCACAACGGGTCTCTATATAAAATCTTTTCAACGGACACCTCCCTTAAACGGACACTTTATTCGGAACGACTACTGTCCGTTCAAGAGAGAGTTTGCAGTAATTACATCAATATATTAATATCTCACCACAAGGTTTACAATTTTTGGTATACATTTATTATTTTAGGTTTCCTAGCAGGATTATTTTTCCTAGCAGGAAAATTTTTAAAAACTGTTCTATATTTAATAACAATTGCTACTTTCCTTTTTTGCCGGTTTTTTGTTTCTTGTATTGCTCACATGTTTACGCTATTTTTATCGCTTGATATTTAATATTAAATATGTATACTAAGAATAATTATATTTAATAATTTTTTAGAATGATATTAGAAATATAATTAAAGTCTACATTGATACTCTTATTATTTGTAAAAATGTTGTGACGGCTGGTATTGTACTTTAGGGTATTGTTTATACAAAAAAGACACATTTATTCTGAAATCGTCGAATTTATTCCACCTTGGAAAGCAAATCAAATTTACAATCTTAAAGAGGAGTATCTTTTCCTTGCACACAGACCCGCAGGGAAGAAGTTATCCACTTTAGAAGAAGAAATAAATCCACTTTACAATCTCTAAACAATTTTAAAGTGTTTTAACTGCTTTGTTTAGTCTATATTTATGAGAATTAAAATGTCGTATTGAATATTACTATAAAATTTATTATCTTATTTGTTTGTGAAAATTTGAACGTAAATTAACTAGTAGTAGACATAAAATATGGGATTTGCTTCAAAATTTGGATTTAGGTTTCTCTTACACTCTACTTTACTTTTGGACTTTAATCCAGGGTTGCTTTTACTTGGGTGGTGAAAGTCGCCCCTTCTCAGGGATAAAAAACATAAGTTTAAAATTAGTATTTTTGAGTTATTTGTGAGTGAAAATGTAAATTTTTCAAAATAAAACCCACGTTTTAAGAGGGTTTTTCACAAATAACTGAGATTTTATTGTCTACCTAAAAACCACAAGCCTACATTCAACTTGAGACCTATTGTATCCTTAATTAATGTTCGCAACACCAAGGTTGCTAAGTTTTTGACAGACATTTTATCTAAGTCTTATAAAGAATCATTTTAATATCGTTGATTCAACTAAAGATTTTAATTCGACTAAAGAAAATGAATACAGAAATTATCACAACTAAAAGAACCTTTAACAGAAAATATAAAGATATATTAAAGAGCAAAATCTTAATATTAAGTATGACTTTAAGACTCTAATAGAGTCTTGAAAAGAGCTATTTAAAAATATAAGTAAATTTATTATTTATATATACGTAGTTTGCAGATTTCTTAGAAATTGTAGCAAGTCCACTTAGAGTATTAAAAATAAATTTGAAGCTTTTTTTAATTGCCGTAATTGCCGTATTGACAGATTCCAGTACGAAGGTATTCATTGAATTCTGACAAGCAACGGCGGGGGAAATCTTTTTTTAGATATCTAACGTCACGGAACAAGACACCCTGGCATCTTTCGGCCGAGTAGGATACTAAGCCAGAAGACCCTAGGTTAGTGCTATTTAGGCTAAAACCTTAACAACCGTTCCAAAGTAGTGGTATTGCCCCTCAATGAATTCCTTATATTAATTGTTACTTTCAAAGAAGAATAAAACTATATTATATTAAGGAAAAACTTACAAATAACCATACCTATCACCGTAAATCAGAAAATGTTTTCCTGCGGCCATAAATTAATAAACAGTAATAACCATAAATTATAGATCCCTGGTTCAATTTCCTTCTCTTTCCTGCTGCTCTTTTTTCTTTATTACCCCAAAAAATCAGACAGTGTACTTCTCTTTATAACTTTTGAAGCTACTATCCTAAATTTAATTCATATTGAATATTCCCAACATAAACAAATTATTGAACCCTGATACGCACGTGTCCGACAGTATTCGCCTTTTCATTCATCAAGAGACTATTAAATACGATTTATTGCATTGAGCGAGTATGATTGTCATTTTACAAGTTCAAACTACTCACTATGATTATATTCAAATTGCAGCTTGTTAGTTTATAAGTTAATGTTTGTGTTTTGTAATGTTAGATTTATTGTTGAGTTATTTACTGGTAGTGTTATTTTTTATAAGTTTTATAGTATGTTGGTAAACTTTAAGTATCCAAAAACAAATTACAGTAAAAGCCAAATAAAAATGCGTGCACGTCACCAAGGTCGTAATTCTATTGTATGTGTGGCTACATAACTATAGAAAAGTGTATGTTAGTTTAGTTTGCTAAATAATCACTTCTAAAAATAACCCGATCAATAAAAAAAATTATGTATAGACAATATAGCTTTTCTAGATTTAAACGTCCCTCATTGCAAAATTTTGTGTTGAAATGTTCATGAAGAAACCACCAACAATTAATGACGAAATATTAGTTACTACCAGATATATTGTCATGTTGCTGCGTCGTTTGTTGAGTTTTCAATCAGTGTTCTGTGACTTTTGTACTCGTGGTATAAAAGAAAGGAATAATAATGGCCCTTTGTTACCCTTAAACGCTGTGCAAGAGGTAATATGCGAATAAAATATCATTACTTTACTTTACAACAATTTGTATTATTTTAGCGTGTAGCTGCTGCTTTAAAAATCAGTATAAGAACAGTTAGTAGCATATGTCAAATGTAAATAAAAATGTGAACAGTTCAAGTCACTAAAGAAAAAGCGTTGTAGAAAAGATGTACCAGAGAAGTAAGTATGATTATATGATCATATGTATGATTTAACATAATTTTATTTCTGTATGCTTTTAGAACAACAGGTAACGGTTCAATCATTGTGGTCCCAACTGAAAGATAAAGAATTATTTAATGGTAGTACCACTTCTTTAAAAATATTGCTCAAAGAACTTGGGTTTGAGTGGATGAAGGATAATACACGACGAGGACTTATGGAATTACCTAAAGTTGTTTGTAAAAGAGTACAATTCTTGAGAAATTATAAAGAAGCGAAGGATGAAGGTATATACCAATTCGTGTTTCTCGATGAAACTTGGATATTTCAAAATGGGATCATTGGTTATTCTTGGCAAAATAAATATATAAAGAGTGTTAAAACCACTAAAATGGATGGCAAAAGGTTTGTTGTATTAACATAAGTTGTTATATGAACATTTAAATAATATTATTACAGATATATTATACTCCATGTTGGAAGTGAAACCGGATTTGTAGAGGGTGCTGAAGCAATATTTTGTTCAAAAACTCAATTTAGTGATTATCATGGGGAAATGAAGTGCTATTGAGGAGTGGTTGACAAAAAAAAACATTCCCTATTTCCATATGATGTTCAAAACAGAACTGCTGCGCATCGTTTCTCTGTAAATATACAGATATAATCTTACATATAAATGTCATTTATTTTAAACATTTTTTAAGAAATAAACCACAAACCAAGTATATAGTGGACGATATGGCAGAACGGTATGGACACAAAGTTTTACGTCTTCCTCCTTACCATTGTATCTTTAACCCTATTGAATTAATTTGGGGCATAGCAAAAAATTATTACAATAGGCAAATTGGTAGAGATGGTAACATTGCTAACAACTGCCTAAACATGTGGCATGCGGCACTTTACATGATTACTCCTGATACATGAAAAAAGTCTATCAATCATACTGAAAGAGAAATATTTAAATGGTATGAGAGAGAAGCAATATTTGATCGTCAAGAAATTAGTCTAATAGTAATAAATGTTAATAGTGGAGAGAGTGACACTAATGTGGAATCAGATTCAGAAAATGTTTATTTCCTTGATGTTATTTTTTTAATGTCATGTTTTGTCTTTGAAAATACGTTGCTTATTAAAAAAAAAACGGGTGTGGCAGTCCAGTGGGACTGCCGGTGGAAGTTACACTTCTATACACGCATTCGCCGTTACAAATTTATTTGGGAGTCAATCTGCACAATCATTACATATGTAATTCTATAGGTAAGACATAGCAGAAAGAGAAACAGAATTAATAACAACTTACTAACAATGAAGGATTGAATCAATATTTTGAAAATGTATATTTTTATTTTCATATATGTATGAAAGGAGTTGAATGCAAAAATTTTTTTACACATACTCTGCAGTAAAATTCATTGTTATAATGTAATATTTTGTTATTAATATAATATATTAATATAACAATACAATACAAATTAAACTGCAATATTCATAAGTATTTAAAAATGACAATAATATACATAAAAAATACACTACAATACAGTGCAACATAATTCCATATAATAATACAATACAAATTAAAATTTAATATCCATAAGTATTTAAAAATGACAATAATGTAATAATATTAATAAAAAAGTCCTTCCCGATTGAGAATCGAACCAAGGTCTCCCGCGTGACAGGCGGGGATACTGACTACTATACTACCGAGGACATGACACAAAGATATTTCAAAATTGACACTTCTGGATCATACAGTGATTTATTGAGATTATTATTTTGAAATACAAAAGACTAATATAATTATGAACATTTAATAAATAATACAAAACATATCACATAAATAATAATATTAATAAATATTTTATTATATGTATAATATTATAGGTATGTATATATATCTTTATATAATATATATAATATTAAATTATATATACAAAAGGAACATTTTTATATTCGAGAGAGGAAGAGAGAGAAAATATATCTTCTGTCTCTCTCTTACTCATTATCTTACATATGTAATGGTTTCACAGATTCACTCCCTTACAAATTTCCAACGTGGAGCGCGCGTATAGAAGTATAACTTTGTTGTATTGTTTGGTAACTCAGTAATAACCTTACCACTTTTATTGTGGAATTACTTACTTTGTGAAATCTGTTGATGGATGTAATTAACAAAAAACAAATGAAAAAAACACTCATTTTCAAATTCCATTTAATATAGTGTGAAATTTACTACCTTCACCTTTTTGTTTACTTCAGTTCTTTTCTGTTAATTATCATTAAAGCTCGGATTTATAGACAGGAATATAAACATTTAGGCAATAAAGGAATATAACTTTGTTATATATATATATATATATATATATATATATATATTATTATAATATATATTATAATATATTATTTGTTGCACAAAGTGAATTAAGGTAATATTAACTTAAGGCAGGTATATTTACACATCATAATCATAACATTAGTATAAATAAACTAGTAACTAAATAACTGTAAATTAATAATTAAACATTGTAACCACTTAAAATTTTATATGTTTTTCAATATTGTCGGTCTTAAAACTATGTCTTCGATCACTTAAAATTAATTTGAACATTGAAAACGAACGTTCGACATCGACAGATGTAATTGGAGCATATTTCAGAGCGAATAATAAATCTGGCATAATTTGAAATTCCTCGGAAAATGTCCCATTCAAAACTTTAGCAACATTAGATAAAAACGAAAAACCTTCATTCTTGTTGAAAACATTTCATTTTTTTTTAAATTAATTGACCGTTACTTCCAGGTGCCGATTTACATTTCGTCTTTAAATTGTCTAATAATTTTACTGACTCACATAAATTTATCTCTTGTTTTTCTAATAAGGTAATTGTGTTAACTATTAATTTATAATTGTCATTGATATAAGCGAGTTCTTGTTTCAATTTGTGATTTTTTAATATTTTTTTTGCTACTCGAATGGCTTCGGAAATATCATCATCAAATTCTGACATAACTAATTCTATTTCATTGCAGTGTTCAAAGTAAAAAAAAACTGCTTCGAGCCAGGTTCATCACGTTGTAATTACTGGTTTAGGTGGCAAAGGGACACCGGGAAGTCTTTCTTTATATATTTGCACCCTCAACGGAGCCTTTACAAAAACTTTTTTCATAAAATTTATAAAATTATTTACCAACGGAAACAGATTTCTTATTTCTTCAGCAATTCTATTTACCCCGTGGGCTACACAAGTGCAATAAATTCAATTAGGATAACAAATCTTTAAATTAACAGCAGCTTTTAACATATATGCCGCAGCATCTGAAAGCATTAAAACTATTTTATTCACTGGTATAGCGTTGGGTAAAAAGAGGTTTGTTAAACTATCCTGTATAAATCGACTTATTGTTAAATTGTTTGTTTTTTCCAATTCTTTAACGGCAACTAAATAAGGTTTTCTCGAAAAGTTTTCGTTCAAAATTTCAATCATTAAATTAGCTATATACCTGCCGCATACATTTGTCGTTTCATCCACGATAATATACAAAAAATTGCCCTCTAACTCCCGCTTAATTTTTGAAATACATTCCACATAACATTTTTCCACAGTATGTTTTCTCAATGTCCGGTAAGGATTTATTAAGATATTTTTCGAAAAAGCATTTAAAAGTAGGGTTATTAACTTTATATACAGGAATGTTGGATGCAATCATCATCTGGCATAAATCAAATTTAAATGCGTCTTCCTCCTGTTTTTTTGAACTGCTTAAACTATCCCGCAGAGATATTTGGGCTAACTTAGAGGAATTTAATTTTTCCAAATTACGTTTATGAAGTGGGGTTCCATAATGCTGGTCAATAAAGTACTTTTTTCTACTTGAAATCTGAAAATTAAAAAAAAATAATTAGAATTCTAAAACCGCTTTAGAATTTAGTTATGTTGTGGGACGAGAAAAAAAGAGAAAAAATAAAACTTACCGATTTGCCGCATGGTTTACAAAATGCTCCATCTCCTTCTAGAGAAAGTTCCGAATAAGGTGCGATCCATAGCCTTAATTTAGATGTCATCTTTTTACACAAATGTCTAAAACGTTTTAAAACCTGTTCTTTGTTTTTCGGTATACGCAACAAAACTAAACTAGGATATAGCAATTTGTGACTAAACTCTGATACAGTAACCGACTGTACAACTCATAATAAACTAATAAAGCTTAGGGATTTCTAAATAGTTAACCGTCAAGTCTCGATCAGGTACATTTTCCTAGAAATCTGTTATATAAACAAACCATTTTAATTTTATTATTGACCCAAAATTTTATTATAGAATGGTTTAGTAATGGAATAATATCATGGGTAGTACCATGAAATTTTAAAAAAGGCACAAATAGGCGGAATTTACGAAAAAAGGCAAAAAGTGCAAAAAAAAATTATAATAGGCAAAATAGGCAAACAAGGCATTTTGCCTATAATCCGAGCTTTAACTATCATACTTCATGAACCATCTGACAATGCTGCAAATGTTCACATTGATGACGTTAACGCAACTTTATTTGGCTTTCACTGTATGTATCCTTCAAAAGTAAAAATAGCTTATGGTAATCACTTGGGTAAAGGTAACAGAAATCACTATTTTAATTTATTGATGTTTCAAAAAGTTTAATTTCTTTTTCTGTACTCGAAAAAGTATAGAGAATTCAATTTCATAACTTTAGCGATACTTTCGATGACGTTGGTTTTACTACAATACAAATTTTCCTGTATGCTATTTTGACTTTTTCTTAATCTAACCTTAAGTTATTGAATACAAATAGAACATAGAAAATATCAGCCGATATAGCAGACGAAGTCCTTTAGATTTATATACCCCTCAGTTCACGTTAAAAATCGCCAGTAAAGGGACATTTTGACGTTAACGTGAAGGAAATGATTATAAATTAATTTTAAATCGTAAATACAGGAGAACTCTACACAGTTAAAAACCAGAAATGCAGAAGAACTCTACAAAGTCAAAAAGTGCGATTTCTATTAGAGTAACTGATAAGATACTGATGTTGTTTCTTCATCATTTTAGAATGCGGATTTTTACTTTATGTAATAAGAATTGTTTCTTTCTATTTATTGTAGGCGTATGTGGTTCAAGAATATGAAAATACGGGAACATTGTCGACACCAAAACCAATTGAGCATCTTAAAAATATTATTAACTCGCTTTATGAATTTGAGAGAGAAGCAATAAGAAAAATAATCGACGAATTATTTTTTCAAAATAAAATACCCACAATAGATAAAGTTCTGAAAGTTATTAAAGAAGATCCGGTTTTGCCTAATTTAAAAAAACTAAGTTTTTTAAATTATTGAAAAAAAAATAAATTTCAATTATTTTAGTTGGTAGGGATAAAATTGTCGTCTGGTGACGAGAATTTTTGTTTAAAATGAAGACCTACAGAAATTAAAGGCACAAAATTTATTACTTCGACGAGTTTTTAGATGGACTGTCACGTGTGACGGGGTTGAAAAAATCCCACAGGTAAATCAGGTAAATGTTATACGTGCCTTTTCACTTCAAGTAAATTTCAAAATATCCAAACTTTGAGGAAAAGGAAAGAGACTAATAATTTGTCATATTAGCAGTGAAGATGAGCTTGTTCCAGAAGCACTGTGGCTGTTCGAATCACAAAAACTTGGGACTACCATAAAGAGCTGAAAGAGTTAGTCTTTTAAAAACTAGTTCACAAATATACTGCTCCGACTAGAAGAAAACTTCATCATCGTATTAAACAACGTGCCTTATAATTCCAGAAAAATGAAAAAAATCTTAACAACCGCTTCTAAAAAGTCTGATATTCAAGCGTGGCTGTAGTAAAAAAATATAGGTTTTGAGGACTCAATGTTAAAAGTGCAATTTTAAGCTATTATTAAACTACTACTACTACTATCAATTTACAGCGTTCTCCGACGCCTTCCGACTCCTAACCGCCATTCTTCTCTATTTAACCATAGGCCTGGAGGAATTTCTCTTTCCTCTAGTTCTTTTTCCATTCCCTCTCTCCAGCTTCTTCTCGGCCTTCCTCTTTTTCTTCCTCCTTGTGGTGTCCATGTCAAAATCTGTTTCGGAATCCTATCATCTGGCATTCTCTGTACATGTCCGTACCATATTAACTGTTTTGTTTTTATGTCATCAACTATTGTATGCTTGACTCCCATCATTTCTCGTATTCTCCCATTTGGTATCCGATCTATTCTTGATTTGCCTGCTGCTCTTCTCCAGAAGTCCATTTCTGTTGCTAGTAACAGTTTATCTGTTCTTTGTTTCATTGGCCAAACTTCACTGTCATATGTCATTACACTTTTAAGTATGGTGTTGTATATGAGTTGTTTGTTCGCTTTAGATATTGTTTGGTCCCACAGAATGCCGTTCATCATGGATATGGCTTTTCTACTCTGTATGTTTCTGTCTTTTATAGCAGCATCGAGTGTTCCATCTTGAGTTATCTTCATACCCATGTACTTGTATTCATCACAGTGTCTAATTTCTACCCCATCGTCTAATATAATGGACTGCTTTGTCCCTCCAATACACATGGTTTTAGTTTTCTTAATGTTGACTTCAAAACCCCATTTGTTATATTCTTCTATTAGCTTCCGAGTCATGTAACTCAAGTCGTCATGATCCTGAGCAATCAGTATTTGGTCATTAGCGAAACAGAAGGTGTACAGTGTAGTCTCGTCATTGAGAGGGATTCCCATGCCATTACATTTTCTTTTTCACAGCTTGAGTGCTTGTTCCAGATAAATTTTGAAAAGGGTAGGCGAAATACAGCAACCTTGCTTTAGTCCTTTCGTGACCTTAAATCCCTCAGATATCCTTGATCCAGTTTTAATTTTTGCATTCGTTCCATTATACAGACTTTGGACTGCTTTGATAAGACCATGCTTAATGTTGGTTTGCTGTAGGGTTGACCATAGTTTACTGAGGGGTACACTGTCATATGCTTTTTGTAAGTCTACGTACACCAGGTGGACTTCTTTGTTGATGGCTGTTTTTTTTTAATAACTTGCGTAATAGAGTACAAGTGTTCTACTGTGGATCGCCCAGCTTTAAAACCAGCTTGTTCCTCTGCTTCGTAATCTCTATAGTCATTTTCTATTTTGTTCTTAATAAGTTTCCCATACATCCTACTTATTGTGCTGTTTACCGCAATTCCTCTAAAATTTTCACACTGATCCTTGCTGCCCTCTTTGTGGATAGTTGACATGATAGATAATTTCCATTCTTTTGGAAATTCGGCCCCATTCAAGCAGTCTTGAAAGAGTTTTCTTAACTGTTCCTGGAGTTTGTCTGTGCCGGCTTTCACTAATTCTGCAGGGATGTCACCAGGACCAGGGGATTTTCCATTTTTCAGGGATTTGGTTATTTCTACCATCTTTGATTTACTTATTTGTAATGGTGATGAATTAATACGTATACCTATCGTGTTGTCTTCCATGTTAGTAAATTCTGGTCTTTGTTCTGTTAGTAATTTTTTGAAATATTGTTCCCATTTTTCTGTTGTTATTGGTGATATAACGTCTTTTTTCTTATTATTTCTCATACTTTTAATCAATCTCCAACTCTCTTCTTCTTCTACCTCCTATGTAGGTGTTGATCTTTTGGCAATTTTGTTCCCATAATTCGTTCTTTTTTAGAGTTAACTTTTTTCTTACTTTGGCTTGTGCTTCTTTGTAAATTGTTTTATCGTTTTATGTTTTTGTTGGTAATAATGTTTGGTATTTCCGACGTTTATCTCTAATTTCCTTCTCTATTTTTTTATCCCACCAGTACGGTTTTATTCCTTTATGGTTTTTGTCACATTTCCCCTGTGCTTCTTCTGCTGCTAAATGAATCGACCTTTTGATGTGTTGTGCTGCTTTGTATGTTGATTTTTGGTCTAATCGTTTTTTATACAGTAGCTTTACACTCTCATGGTTTAAACTGTCTAGGTTGTACCGTACTTGTTTTATTAACTGATTTGACTCGATGTGCTCTTTTTCTTTTTCGTATCTGTTTGTGAGTACCGTTTTAACTTTTAGCAGGTGATGATCGGTGCCACATGATGACCCTCTGGCTTCTCGCACATCTTGTATTTTAATTGTAGTTCTCTGTCTTACAATGCTATAATCTATTATAGATTTCAGATTTCTGGTCTGTTGCATCCACGTGTATTTGTGTATATTGCGATGTGGATAAAATCCATTTAATATTTTTAAGTTATTTTGTGTGCATGCTGTTATTAATCTGGTTCCATTATCATTTCTGGTATTTTCACCGTGTGCTCCTACCACTTTGTTATTCAATTCCCGTCTAACTCTGCTGGTGAAGTCTCCTAGAAGTATGATCTCCCTAGATGTTTCTACTTTTATAATTTCATCGTTCAGTTGTTCGAAAAATGCATCTTTACTATTGACCAATGCGTCCTCATTAATTCCATATACACCTAGTATGGCTATTCTGCTTCCTTTTATCGTGATGTTTATTTTTATCAATCTCTGATTAATTGGTTCCCAAGAGGTAATCTGAAAGTTTTGCGAATAATAATAGCAACACCTTGTTGTGCTCTTTGGTCTTTAGTTACTCCACTATAGAACAGGTCATAGTGATCCCACTTTTCAGAACCTATACCCTTCTTTTTAGTTTCTGTAAGCACCGCAATATCTATCTCTGCATTTTGTTAAACTACTTAAGGGACAATATTACAAATATATTATTAACGACATGTCAGAAAGCTAAAATAAAGAGCTACCTCCATACTATTGTGAGCTCAATTCGATTAAACTCATCTAGGCAGAAGTGAAAAATTATATAGCAACCAAAAACAACACTTTTAAATTTGCAGACATGAAAATATTTTTTTTTGATAAAATAAATAATATTACTTCAACTACACGGCATAAATGTGTGCAACACAATGTCAAGTTCAGACTGTTGAAGTTGGACAACATAATAGACTCATATCGGATCAATAATAATAAATCCAGACGAAGAAAGCAACACATCTTAGCAACACTCTTCAGGCTCTGAATAATATAAATGATATGTTTTATACATATTTATAAACATAAAACATTATGGTAATGTTTTATTAAAAATACTTTGTTATGTATATGTAAGTTAATTATTATTTTATTTAAGCCCAATTTTCTTAAACGGAACAATAAATTTTACTCACAGTTAAACTTTATCAAATTTTTACATTCTTAGTTTTAGAAAGTAAATATTTTTAAAAATCATATGATGCACATCAGTACAACCGACTTTCACATTAGGCTTATAGTTCGGAATATTGTATTGTGAATGATACGTTCACAACTATATTATAAAAAAAAAATTAAAAGCCCAATATCAGAATCAAAAGAAAATCAATGCAACAATTAAACCAACGTCCGTTGTGTATCAGTGTATCATATGAATCAATAAAATCTTTTCAAGGATAATATCTCCAATAGATAAGATTAATCAATACATTAGGGATAGATTTTACGTCTGATTTGAACTTTTCGAAACCTTAATGCCCAGATCTGTGATGACTACCGGCTTATAAGCTTGATTAATCATGTCACTAAGGCGTTCACTAAGATCATTTATAGAAGAATATATGATAAATGTGAGTCAAATATTGATAGATCGCAGTTTGGCTTTCGGAAAGCACTTGGAACTAGAGAAGCAATTTTCGCTCTCTAGGTGCTTATACAGCGGTGTAGAGACGTTGATAAGGACGTGTATTTGTGCTTTGTGGATTTTAGAAAAGCATTTGACAATGTCAATCATGAACAATTGATAGATATTCTGCGAAAGACAGGTATTGACGACAAGGATATTCGAATTGTGGCAAACCTATACTGGGGTCAAACAGCAAGAGCAAAAATTGGCAACGAACTCACTAAAAGTGTGCAGATCAAAAGAGGTGTCCGTCAGGGTTGTATATTATCCCCACTCCTATTCAATATTTATTCCGAAGAAATATTTAATAAATGTATGGAAAATGCAAATGAGGGCTTAAAAATAAACGGCGAGTTAACGAACAATATAAGATATGCCGACGACACGGTGATCCTTGCCAGTACCATAGACGAATTACAGCAGGTAATGGAAAGAGTTTATTCAGTTAGTGAGGAATACGGCCTGAGCCTCAACTTCAAGAAGACAAAGTGGATGCTGATAAGCAGGAAGCAACAGCCTGCTCGACAATTACGGATAAGTAACATACTAATTGACCATGTAGAATCTTATGTGTACCTTGGCACCAACGTAAATGCAAAATGGGAACAGACCACAGAAATTAAGGCGAGAATAGAACGAGCTAGAGCAGCATTTAGCAATATGAAAAAGCTCCTCATAAGCAGGGATTTGTCTCTTCCCCTAAAACTACGTCTAGTTAAATGCTACATTTTTTCGATCTTACTGTATGGTGTGGAGGCCTGGACGCTGACGGAGACGCTCACGAGAAAATTAGAAGCATTCGAAATGTGGGTGTACCGACGCATTCTTCGTATATCCTGGACCGAACATGTCACCAACACAGAGGTAATCCAAAGAATCGGAAAGGAGAAAGAAATCGTGAATACAATTAAACAAAGAAAGCTTGAATATCTAGGCCACATATTAAGACACGATAAGTACCGTCTACTGCAATTGATTGTCCAGGGAAAAATAGACAGTAAACGAAGGGCCAGGCAGGAGAAGACACTCGTGGCTCCAAAATCTGAGGAAGTGGTTCGGGCTCACATCGGTCGAACTATTCAGAAGCGCCGCAAATAAGATCAGAATTGCCATGTTAATAGCCAACGTTCGCAATGGACAGGGCACTTGAAGAAGAAGAAGAAAACCTTAATATTAGCAACAAATCCAGGGTAAGTTTATTAAACCTAATCTGGTGTAGATGACTGATATGCTGATATACACAAGAACATAGGAAATTTAAACATTTAATTAAAATGCATTTAGCTAAATTTATAGCAAACCTAATAAGCTATAGGTAAACTATAAGAAAATAGTAAGACTTCTCATGGGGCACTATAGGCTCAAAAGGTATTTGACTGATATGAGTTTAACAGAAGAGGCATTTTGCGGGTTCTCTTTAGAGAAACTATCTATTAAATACATATATCTGAAGCTATTATACCTAAGCTAAAACTATTAAGAGATGTTTTTCATCTAGTCTGTAAATTTTCAAGTTAATACAAAAAATAATATACATCTTTTTTTTTCCTTACATGACGCATCAACCACGCAAGGTTATTAGCGTGTATGGATTGTGATAAAGAATTAGAACTTAACAATAGAATATATTAACCATAGCAATACATAATTAGAAATATACCTAAATCTATACAAAGTAAAATATTAGACTTTTGATAAAAGCAGTCTTTAAAAAAGGCGAAAATATTTTTAGTATCAGTATCTTTTCCAAGAGCACTATTTAATGTTGATGGTGTGTTATACTTTTTGCGTTGCACATCATACTTGGGGAACTGCAATAAACAATGTTTTACCGTTAAGACACTTTTACACTGAATGATTTGAATGATGAATTTTTGATGATTAAAATCAACTTCGTACAGCTTGGTTGGGGAGTTCTTCAATGAATAATACATCTCTAATAAAACAAAAAATATAAGTCGATAACATATATATTTAAGTATTAAAGAAAAAATATTAAATTCATTTTATTATAGGTAGAAACATTTTTTTATATGCAGTCTTTTATTATTAGTCTAACACCCTGTAGTCTTATTTTTTTGTAGCACTTTAGTGATGCATTATGTTTCTATATTACTACAGCTTGCACCATACACCCACTGTCAATATATTTCTTTATCAAGCGGATTTGGTTACCGTTGCCTGGAGAGTACATTTTTCAATAATGGGATGTACGTTTCGCTAGCCTCGCTTTCATCGTCAGGTGCAGTGATAGATATCTCGTTGAATTTACAGATCATAGTTGACACGTTTTGGGTATAATTTGTGCTACGGACTTGATTAAATGCATTATGAGAATGTAAAATTCAGTTTTAGCTTTATTTATAAGAGCCTTTTTATTTTAAATAAACAATTTATATGATAAAGGATAGAAATATCGAAATAAAATATTGTGATTTATAAAAATAAAATATTAAATAACAATACAGAGAAATAGAGAGATGAGGTACGGTAAAAGGAAAAACTAGACAAATGATTACAAGAGGTATGCAGACATTGTACAAACAACAAGTAGAATAAGTCTTCGAACAGATTATTGCCTCCTTTATTTTTTTACATGCCACTAAAAATCACACCGACAAGCTGAATTTTGGACAAAATATTAATTTTGGGATCTCAAAAGAGATTCAAAAAAAGTTTATTACTTTTACCTAGGAGCTTCCCCCTAAAATTCTCATCGTAGGGCGGTAAAAAATTATGATGCTATGTAAACCAAGATTTATAAAACTTAATTTTAGTCAGTTTTCGATAAATATCTTCTTTTATGATGAATTTCAATTTATCAAATTTTTTAATAATTTAATAATCTTAATTTTCTAATGACCTAATGTAAAATTGTCACTTGTGACGAATCATTTAAAAATTCGATGTTTGTCATTCTATCTGCACAGAATAAATAACAATCAGAATTCCCACTCTCAGATGCCTCATTTGAAGCGTGTTAGCACGCGATCGCCATATTTTAAACGGAAACACTGACTCGGATTGAGAAATTTGTGACAAGCTACGACTAAATTTGTAAGAATTTAATCTATTCTTTAACTAAAAGTACGACATAAAATATTGCACATTATGTCTATGTTTGCCGTAAATCAATTAAACCGGTTTAATTTTTTTATTCACACCAGATAAAATTTCACTGAACAGCACTGGTTCCGTTTAAAACATGGCCAATTCCGTCTGCGCGAACGAGATGCGCGTACTTATCTTGACTAGCAGAGTGGGCATTATAATTGTTATTTCTGTGCTATCTGCTATTTTGGCTTTAACAAAGGGTACAGGGGAAAAACGGGGCTAAGTCAATTTTTGGCGAATTTGAGATATTGACGTTATCCTATAGAAAACACGTTATATTTTGTCGTAAACATACCGCTGAGGACAAAAACACGATACGCCAGAAAATATGTAGTACAAAAAATATCCTGTACAGGAGAATAACGTGATAAGTCCGTGCGGTACCGGTCAAAAACGGGCTAAGTCGGTTTTCTCACTTCTATTCGTTAGCGTGCCACGTGTCAGTATTGTGATGGTTTTCTGTAGTTTTGTCAGTATTATTCATGTTTCTCGTTATTAAGCATTGTAAGAAACATTGTTCGTGCCACGTGTCGCTGTTGTGATAGTTTTCTTCGGTTTTGTTAGTATTATTCATTGTCAGCATTGTTAGAAACATTGTTTTAGCATGGAAAGTGACTTAGGTGATTGCGAGGATACGCCGATCGTGTTTTCTACAAAAAAGAGGCCTAAACATGGAAGATTAACAGATGTGAATAAAAAAATTAGGCTACAATCATGAAATTGGCAGGGAATGTGACTGCAAACGTTTACAGTGCTCTAAAAAGATTCCAGCGGAGGGTAAGCAAAACATTATAAGAAGTTTTAATCTTTTGGTGTCTACCGATAAACAAAACTCCTATTTATGTGGACTCATTAGTATTATTTCAGTTAAGAATAGACGTCCTCGGCTGGACGAAGAAAATGCTCGTTTAAGAGATATTGTAGCTCTTTATAAGATTAGATATTTACATGAAAACAAACTTAGTAAAGTAGCAGTTTGTCGAGATGAGTTTGTAGCTTTATACGGCATCGCAAAACGTAGGATTCAGTATTTACTTACATCTCTTAAAAATACCGGCATGCCTCCAATTGACAAAAGAGGAAAACACTTAAACATACCCTTAAAACTGTGTGATGATACTCGTAATAAAATTTAAGAGCATATATTATTATTTAAAAGCAGAGGCAGTCATTACAGTACCAACGACTCTCAGAAGAAATATTTACCCGTAGAACTTAATGTTAACAAAAGTGGGAAATGTTTAAAAAAATGCATTCCGGCAGCGAAGTATCATACGAAATTTACAGAACCATTTTCACCACAGATTTTAACATAGCTTTTGGTTACCCACGTACAGACACGTGCAGCATATGTGATGAATACATAGCTAAAATGAAATATCTCAAGCAAGAAAAACAACCAGGTAATGAAAAACCTGTACACGTGTTTCTAAATGAAAACCAAAAAATTGATCAAACTAAGGAAGACATAACAACTAAAATTAAATAACTAACCACATTACATGATCCTTATTTACGTAAAGCAAAATCATTTTATTTAATTAAAAAGCAATCAAAGCTTTTAATTCGTAAATCAAACGTAAAAGAGTCAATCTGTATATACTTTGGTAAAAATTTTCCAATTCCCAAATATCCTACTAATGATGTTCCTACAAGAGGCAGCTGTCCATTTATATATTCAACGTACATGTTCCCTCTGACTCAAGAAGTATCTTTTATGTGTACCCAGAAACCATAGCTAAAAAAGGTAGTGATGGTGTTGCTTCTCTACTGAATCATTTCGTATATAACTATATTTTTCAAAAGTGGACCGAACATGTAAATAAACTTTACAAGAAAAAAGCTACCTTTCCAATTCAATCAATAAGACAATTAAAAGTTTCAAAAGAACATTCTAGGTTAATCGAGTATAAAGACACATATAATGGGGCATGGAACTCAGCAGTTGTAATCGATAGAAAACCTACCTTTATTAAAAATTAGGAGAGTAACAATCAATTTCTTCTTCTTGAAATTTCTTACTCAGGTAAAGTTGTATTCATAGACTGTTATATTGTTTTACTATTTTTTTGCTTCAGGTCAAATACCAATTTCGGCGCAAAAATTTGCTAACTTGCAAAACTTAAAAAAGTTCTATGGAAAAAAAGCTTAGGATTATTTTACCTCACTGGTGCACAATTCGTTAAGAATATGGGGGATATTTTTTATTTTGTTGGATGAAAAAACCTTTTAAAATCATCGAAACAACCTTGTTATTTTCTTATAATAATGGATCTATTAATTTTTTAGTTCAACTATTTTTGTAGACGTAAAATTGTTTGTACAATAAAAATATACTTAAAAAAAAACAAAACTGTTATACATTCAGGGAAAAAACGAACTAAGTCAAAACCAACTTTAAATAACTTTTTCATTTTTCTATCAAAAAAATTTTTTAATGCTCTCAGTTTTTAACCTAAGGATCTCAGATAGTTTAAAAACGTAATGGTAAAAAATAGATTCTGACTTAAAAAACTTTGATGTTTATAGCGTTTTAGCGTTTAGCTAAATAACCCGAAAAAATGTGCTATAATAGAACAAGTAAACATGTCAAAAATGTATCTAAAAATCCGTTATTGGTAATAGATTAAAGCCACGCCTATGCACACGTTTTTTGTCGTGTAGCGACATCTATCCCATTTGGTATCCTTTTTTAGTTCTAACTTTTTTTATTATTTCATCCATAATCAGGATAAACAATAGAGAAATCAGAGAATCTTCCTGTCTTATCTTATTGCCAGCTTCAATAGGATCGATTAGTTGTTTGTCTACTTTTACTTTTATTTTATTGTTTTGGTAGATATTTTCGATCGTTTTGATTATTCCTATAGCTATTTCCCTTGCATACAGTAAATGGATAAAGTCTTTTAATTTGACTAAAAAAATTTTTAATCGAAAATTTTATTTTATTTATTTATTTTAAATCTAAAAATTTTAGATTTTAAAAAGACTAAAATTAACCTATTTGAACAGGCCGAGGTCCAATTTGGATTGTAGAGCCAATAATGATGAGATAGAATTTGTTAAGTCCCAAAAATTTCTATACCTACGAATTTGTGTAACTCTTAAAATTTTTGTTATCGTATATACGTATTACCAGATTTCGTGTTGGATTTTTGTTTTAAATAAGACAAACAACACTTTGTTTTAATTTCTATTACCTTTAACTGACGTTTTTAAACGTGAGTTATTATTTTATTATTTTTTTTAAGTAGTTTAATTTATATTTCACAATATTTAACTATTCTCTTATTATCCTATTACGTTCATAAATATTTTACATCTAAAAAATAAATTAAAACTATGGGTTAATAACCCTGACTAATTCGTCCAAAGTCTGGCAAACTTTCAAGAGTAGTAGCAATACTCTGTCGTATGTCTTGATTTACGATATAAGCGTCTTTGCCAAAACGTCCAAGCGTAGTAAATATTTTCAAATATGCTACTTAATTAGAGCTTGCGTCTCGGTTTTAGTCTAATTTAAAATCAAACCTATGGGTGTGCGCTATCTTTAGGACGGTAAATTTTAACTGCACTGCTGCAATATATTTCTTTAGATAGTTTCGAAATGTTTTTGTTAGCTTAATTTGAAGTAAAAATGAAGATTTATAATGAGAAGGTATTACAATTATTCATTTACAGTGTAATTTTATAATCTTATTAGATAATATTTGATAAGATGAACATAAATAAGGAATACTGTTTTTTAGTTAAGTTCAATATCAGCAATTTAATAAAACTGTAATTTTAATTACTATAAATTTATAAGAAAAGTATTACGTCGTATTTACAATACATTTATTATGTAAAATAATTATTTAAACTCAGGAAAATATACCGAGTCATTTGGACTAAACTTAAGATATGTAGTCCGTTTTCCCCTTTTTGTCGATTTATAGTTGCATGTAGATGACAACTCTGGCTAGTTGCAGGCCCTCACTGCTACTTTATCCCAAGACTAGCAACCCCAGTTTGCGAGTCTTACGTTGCCATGAAGTAAATTCCGTTTATAAATTAAACATCCTATAATATTTTTACGACAGTTTACATGGGGAACTTCCTTCTCTCCCTTTTCCTTGATATTACATTTTTTACGGATATACATTACGCATTATATACGACATACGACATATACGATATAGAATATGGATATACGATATATATTCTTATTGATATACGTATTCACGTATCAAGTTGTTATATATTTTTTATTGTGTTTGAGGGTAGGCCCCTCAATACCAGCCTTTATATTATAGTACTATTATTTTGACCATTTTCCTGTAGTCTTCTGGGCTTTTTGTCTGAATGAGGGTTTCCTTCCCATTTCCTGCTATCTTGTTTATTGTGATTACACGTTGTTGTTGTGCAATGATCATGATTGCTTCGGTTTTTGTTTAAGCTCTGTAATTTTATTACAGACGGTTTATATTCGGGTGTTACCCATTTTTTAGTCAACTCGGTATCTTCAGTTTGTTTACTACTGGTGTTATAGCCAGTGTCCATGTCGCTGTCTCGAAAAGTAAGCACCATTCTTCTGCTGCATGGGTGTTTATCTAGTTGGAAGAGTCTCTGATTTTTGGCTTTTTGGCCTTTGGCGTTTCCTCGGAGGGAAGGCGGTTTTCTTTTATTTTTTGGCTGCTTTTCCGCTGTACTGCGGGACAACTTTTTCGCAGCTCGGGGGCTACTTTTCCACTGCTTTCGAGGATTGAGGGATCCTAGTCTTTGGGTTAGCTCCTTAAGGTTTAATCGACGTTGTCGAAACTTTTTGTTTTAAATCTTAAATATCGGCCTAGTTTGCCCAGGTATCGTCTTTTAGCTTATCAAATTTTTCATTAATGTGTCCTGGTATTTTTTCTTAGGATTTTAGTACAGTTTCTTGTAATTTTAGGACTTTTTGCCTCATAATGGTTATCTCCTGGTCTATATTTTTGCTTCAGCGGCGTTTTTAAGGTTTCCAGTTCGGACTTTTCGTCATCGCTGCACTGTCGTTGCCTTTTGGTTTTTGTCCTTTTCAAAGTGTTGTTGTCTGTAGTATCTTCTACTCTTTCTTCGGGCCTACTTTTCCTCACCATTTTATTTTTTGGGAGTTTGAACTTTCTATCACTCCTGGCGACACGTCGTGGCATATCGTCAATCTTTTTGAAGTCATCCATGGGAAGACTTTCAAAGATGTTATAGTTTATTTTCGAACATGTGGAGCTAGGAATAGCCTGTCGCCTTGGGGTGATTTTCAGCCGTTGTCAGCTCGGCTTCTGGGTGCTTTCCAGGTAAATTTTTGCGGATGGTCACTCTCTGACAAAACAGATAGGGATCGTTTTCCGTTTCTTATTCAGCTCCTCGTGGGACCGTGCCTGCCACATGCAAAATTCAAATATCCTACATCTCACTAGATTATTCATTGGTGAACTAATAAGTTTAGCTTTGATAGGTAGGTTGTCACAATCCTCGGCACGTCCGTTTAGCTCTACGTGTAGTTAGCTATTTATCAGCCACTAGCACTAACTTAGAAGGTGACAAAGAACTGTGATATTTATTTAATATGTGGGATTTAAAAATATGAACAAATGGAATATATTGTTATTGTATTATTAATTGGAAAATACACAGTTTTACAATTGTTTTGACTTTGTCAAAACATAGTACGACGTTCTTGTTTTTGTAAGTGGGCTTCTTTGGAGATTCGTGCCACATAAGGATAGTAAGTGTATATATTTTTCTATTTTGAATTATAGGGTATATGTCATAAAAGTCGAAAGGATTCGGTTTAAGGATTGGGACGTGCGTAGCGAAAATTAATTTTGAATTTGAGAAAGTTACTTGTGTTTCTAATAGCATATAGTATGTCAAGATATTTGTAAATTTTGGAATTTCAGAAAATTTATAAATATTATACACGTATTTAATTATGTCTTGAATTTCCTTACTTGTAATTATTGAACTATGTAATGAGTTTAATTTTGAAAACATGATTTCATTTTCTATATTTTTAATAAAAGATATCATATTTTGACAATCTAAATTTATTTGACTTATGGTAACCTGAAAGGTTATATAATTCCCCAAACTATTGATGGTTTATAATATATTTATATTATATATTTATAATTTTTATATACAGTTTCAAATGAGGCTCTATATGAGAGAATAAGAGAGAAAGAATAATAGTAGAGTGGCAGAGAGAATGGGCGAATGATAATGGAAAGGCAAGGTCGACGAAGGAGCTTATTCCCGATCTGAGACCGTGGTGGGAATGTAAGTTCAGGAAACTAGACTACTTCTGACGCAGTAGGCACCTTCACAAATAGAATAGGCAAATCTGACCCGGCAGACTGTACTGTTTGTGGGGTACCGGACGCCCCACATTTTTAACTGCCAGAGATGGGCAAATGAGATGGGAGATTTCGAGAGGCGAATGGGTTTCGGGCTGGATGAAAAAACATTGTAAACATAATGTTAAGAAGAGAGAAAGAATGGAAAGAAGTACACTGTCTGATTTCTGGGGTGATGAAGAAAAAGGAGCAGGAGGACAGAGAAGGAAATTGAATCAGGGATCTGAAAGTTATCATTAATATTATTTATTAGTTTATGCCCTAACGTCTAAACATTATCTGATTTAAGGTAATAGGTATGGTAATTTATAAATTTTACACGGTTAATCCGGCACTACCCTGGGGTCTTCTGACCTAGTATCCTACTCAGCTGAAATATACCAGGGTGTCTTGTTCCGTGACGTAGATATCCAAAAAAGATTTCCCCCACCGTTGCCTGTCAGAATTCAATGGATACCTTCTTAGGCTCTTACTGGAATCTGGCAATACGGCAATTAAAAAAAAACTATTGATGGTATTTCGAATTTCTGATTGAATCTTTTGGAAATTATTTTGTAACCTTTTTTGGTTTTGCCCAAGTGTTTCTAGACATTTATTGTAGTGATCTATTTATTTTTTGTATAATGATATTTGCAAATATTTCTTCTGATTATTTTGTAAGATTGCTATTGCACTATCGTATCTTTCTCCGTCGTCGGAGTATAAATTTCATTTTATCTAAATCTATATAATAAATAAATGTGTGTTTAGTATAAATTATTATACATGTACCTAATTTAATGGGGAGTAAGGGATTCTCGAGTGATATTATCTGAATATGAATGTCACTTTCAGTACTCGTTTGATGAATCAGATATATTTGTATTAGGATTATCCATATCTTCATTTTGTTGAACCTGCAAAATACTTGGTTTTCGAGTTGTGCTTTTATAATATAAACCTTTATCAATTTCTAGAACAAACCGCGGTCTTTTATAACAATTGTTTCTTTAAACTTAAGTCATGCTTTATTGTGACTTTTTGTTTAAATGTAGGCTTTATTATTAGTAGGATAATCTTGTGTGTCTGACCTTGTAGTATTGTGTTTTTCAATTTGATGCGCATTTTTTTTACATTTCTTTCATGAATTTTATTGTACAGTTGATTGCAAGTTTTTTTATGATTTTGAATATAATGTGATAAAATAAATGGTAGTTATTGTCAAATGGATCTGGATTATTAATGTCGCCTTTAATAATTTCGAATAGTGTGAATTTTTTAACAGAGTGAATTGAGTTATTATAGGATAAAATGCAATATTTCATTAGTTGTTTAACTGATAAAGATTTATTTGTTGCCCTGAGGCACCTAAAATATTCTATTTAGGAAGAATGAAAACGTTCTACTGGAGAATTTGAATTGCTATTTTTTGGATGGGTTAAATGTAATTCCATTTTATGTAATTTACAAAACTCATTGAGGTCTTGATTTTTTAACTCAGTGCCAGAGTCAGTTGTTGATTTAAACGGTAATCCATGATGGGTACTGTAATTTAATAAGACGTTAACCACAGAGATTCCGCTAACACTAAGAATTTGGTAGGCTCGTCCATAGCGTGAAAATGCATAGATTATTGAGAGAAAAGGTGTATTCGGTATTTGAAATACATTTATATGAATATGATCAAATGACTTAGTAGCAGTTGGTCTAAGGTTAAATTTGATAACTGGTGGATCCCCATCATATTTATTTTTTTAGACATGTTTGACAGTCGTTGACGTATTGTTCTATATCTTTAGAAATATTAGGCCAGTAATATCTTGAACTTAATGACATCTTTAATTTATTTATACCACGATATCCCCTTTTTATAAATGTGATAATAATTCAGTTTTCTCTTTGTTCGTCGCTAGTCATTACGTCGTCCAAAATATTTGTACAGTGTACAAATTTAAAGGCGGAGTTTTTAAAGTAATTTTGGAGTAAGATAACAAATGTTTCAGGCCTAACTGGTGGTCTAAAATATAAACCATACAGTTTCTTCGGGTCTACATAGTTTTTAACGAAATCTACAATTCCCTGTTGCAGAATTTTTTTGAAGCAGAACTACAAACAGTCTCGAATTTTTAAATATCTTTACTTTCTTTGTCCTTATTTCGTTTATTTCTCCGGTAGTTAGTAAAATTTGGTTTTTGTACTAGTTTAGTGCTCGATCTGTTATAGGTATATTAAGAATAGGATCTTTCGCTGACATATGTACTGTATCTCCATTATCTTCATTTTCTTCTTAATTCATATCTGCAGGTGCAATTTGAATGTCTGATATAATATTTATCTTTTCATTATTTGGTAATGTATCAAAAGTTTGCTTATTTTCTAACTAGGGTAAAAGGATCAAATATATATATATATATATATATATATATATATATATATATATATATATATATATATATAAATATATCAAAATTTGGATCAAATATTTGATCAATTATCTCTTGATTTAAAAGGTTTGATTGGTTTTCCATTTCTCTTTAAATTATATCGTCTAGATCGTCAAGATTTACACATAAAGATTCTGATTCTAAAGTATTTAGTTCATTATCTGTATGTATTCGTGAAAGACAATCAGCTACTTTGTTAAGAGTTTCTTTGTGATACTTAACTTTATAGTCGAATTCTTCGAGTTGTAATCGCCATCTCACTAGTCGTGAATTTGGTTCTTTCAGTGAAAAAAGCCATTGTAATGCTTTATGATCCGTTCAAATTGTGAACTATTGGTCAGATAGCCAAGCGGGCTAGGCGGCCGATTCTCATTCGCTTCATTGTCGAATGGTTCAGTGGATGTGGGTTCGAGCCTCAGCTCGGTGTACAGAAAAATAAAAATGGGCTAACGCAGCAGTTTAAAATTCTAGATGAATCTGCGGCTTAGACTAGAATATGCTGGTGTCTGATCGGCCTATGGGGGAGCAGTATGGCAAGAAATAAGGGCTTGCGGCTCGGTGATAATCCTCAGATCCCTACCGGAAGGGCGTGGCGCCTAAATACCGGTATATATATATATATATATATATATATATATATATATATATATATATATATATATAAATATATATATATATATATATATATATATATATATACATATATATATATATATATATATATATATATATATGTATATATATATACATATATATAAAATTGTGAACTCCCTTCCAAATAGGTAGGGTCTGAGGTATTTGCAACTCCATACAATCGCTAATAATTCTTTTTCAATGTTAGAATAATTTATTTTTGACGAGTTTAAAGTTCGTGAGGCATATGAAATGGAATGTCCATCCTGTGATAAGATAGCTCCAATGGCATATTGGGCATATATGCATCCGTCATTATTTCAAATTTTTTATTAAAAGCTGGGTAGGTGAGGATTTTTTCAGATGTTAACAAATTTTTGCATTTTAAATCACTGAATTTCTTTGTATATTCAACTTTATGACTTTTCTTAAGAAAAACGCTTAAGGACTTAGTTAGTTTAGCAAAATTTATTATAAATTTGCGACCAAGAAGTCCAAGGAAGGATTTAATACGTTTTTGTGTTCGGGAAATTGGAAAAAAATTTATAGCGAGTATTTTGTTTTTGTTGGGTTTAATGCCTTCAGGTGTAACTTCATGACCAAGAAATTTAACTTCTTTTTGCAGAAATTCAAATTTGTCAAGTTAAATCTTTAAACGTGCTACCCTTAATTTGAAAAATACTAATTTTAAGTTTTGAATATGTTCTTGTGAACTAGTGCTAAATATTAAAATGTTGTCTATATAAACTATACATATCTTGTGGTGTAGGTACTTTAAAATTTCATCCATTGCTTGCTGAAATGTAGAGGGTGAGTTTTTGAGACCAAATGGCATTTATAGAAATTCGTAATGACCATTGTCCACGCTAAATGCTGGCTTTTCTATAGAGTTTGAATCCATCTCAATTTGGTGGAATCCACTGGCTAAATGCAAAGTACTAAAATATTGTGCTCTTCCTAATTTATCAAGAATTTCGGTAATATTTGGAATTGTCTTTTCATTTAGTTTTCTATAGTCTATAATGAGACGATATTTTCTTTGTCCTGATGCATCTAATTTTTTATTTACAATCTATATGAGTGAGCTTATAATTCCTTTTTTTAACATTTTCTGGATTTGTTGTCGAACTTCTTTTTTATGACAATAAGTATATCTATAAGATTTAGAGTGTATAGGCAGTTCATCCGTAGTTTTTATGGTGTGCTTGACATTGGAAGTGAATGTCAGTGGATAACCTGGTTTTAGAAATATATCGGTAATTTTTTGGCATAGCTTAATTATCCTTCCCTTTTCTTCTGGATTCATATGTTCTGTTCTTATTCGGGAATTTGATAGAACTCTATTTTTACTGTTTTTGTCTTTACTGCGATTTATTTTGAAACAATTAAAGTTATATACTTCATAACTAGATTATTCAAATGGGTATACTTCTAGAGGGTTTAGTAAAGTCATTTTCAGAGTTTTATTTGTTGTAATTTTTATTTCCATTGTTGCGTAACCATTTTTTGTTACTGTCAAAGCTTTAGATATATGAACTTTGCCTAAGTTTTTTTTGCAGTTTTTTGGCTGTTTTTATCTTCCTTTTTAAATAGTAGAATTAGTTCGCTCGTTCTTCATTCTTCCGGTATTGTATTCTGTTTTATGATTTTCTTAATTAATGTTGATAATTATTGTACTGTCATTGCTGCTTCACAATATTTTAGTAATTCGTTTGGTATTCTGTCTTTACCTGCTGCTTTTCTGTTCTTCAGCTTTTCAAGTATTTTACGAACTTCCTGCATATTTATATTAAGTACTTTATTTGTGATAATTTCAGGTGTTTTTGGTTCTAGCATCGTTTATTCTTCCTCTGCATAGAACTTTTTTAGATAGTCAATCCACGTATCCTTTTCTATCTATTTTTGTTCTATTAGTTCCTTTACCCTCGTTCTTTGACCTCTTATAAAGCGATATATGATCGCTTCTTATATCTGCTGATGTTAGTGCTCTTACATCCAAGATTTGAAAGGGGTGTAACGCTCTATTCGACAAAATATAGTCTATCATAGATCTTTGTCCTCTACTGTTATTTAAACTGTATTTGTATTGTTCTTTGTAAGGAAAAATTTATAATTAATAAGTATTAATATAAATTTCTTTTAAGCAATCATTTTTTACTTCGTCAATTTGCTCATTTCGATCGCCGCATTATATGACGTACCCTTAAACTGATCCCTGAAAAGTTCAAGTTGATATATTATAGCAAAAAAGCTTGCTTGCATACTTATAAAATTTCATAATTAACTTTATTAACTAAAAACAAAATAATACATTGATCGTAAATCCTTAAAAATTACATCGAGAGATACGATTATTACATTATTCTAATATGTACCTACATGAATAGATTTTCAGAACTTATCGAAGAAAATTATTATCTGAATTACCACATTTTTTGGATGAAGTCAACCGATAAAACAAAAGTCTAAACTCTTCCAAACTAAACAGCAATAACTACAAATATTACACGTTTCAGCGGATGTAAAGTGGAAATATTTGCAAATATTCTGATAATAAGAGTAGGAACTCAAGTTGATACACTTTTACTGGGAAAACACGAAACTAAGTTTTACAAAACTTTTAAATTAAACAGTAATAACTACACTTATTACACTTTTGCTCGTTAATACAGCAGAGTACCGCAATACATACCACGATAACTGCGTTTTATTACTGTTTTCATCGAACTATGCCGATGAACCTGTTCTGAGGAATAGTGATTCCTTCGCCATCTAGACAATAACGATCGAAGTTAAATTATTACGGATTTCTTAGCAAGTAGTGCATTAGATATAGTATCCATTCCTTTAGAAAAGTAAATATTAAAAAAAATTGACTTATTACATTTTCCTTCGGAATGTGCGATGTATTCTATTTAATATAATTCTGAAGAATCAGTCGTCCATAACAGATCAACAAAAATAATAAAATGTGTACAAATTTTACCTGTTGTAGACGACGTTTCTTGTCAAGATCGTAGATAACAATCGAAGAGACATGATTAAGGTATTTAACTGATACAAAAAGCAGCTCAGGATAAGAGTCTAAAAGTTATTAACAAAAGTAAAACTAAATTAATGTTTCAACCATTGTGTTTTGGCGGTATATAGGTCGATTACAAGAGAAGCAAAAATGCGAATAATAACATATTGTACCTTATGATTACACTTCAAGTTTTATACAAAGTAAAACATTTTGTTAACAACATGTTTTCAAGATAAATAATATCTCTAACGATTCTTACTTCTAGAGACATACCGTATAGTAAGAATATTGCCACTAATGCAACTATTACTACTAAAATAAAAAGACCTTAACCTAACGGCTAATATGAAACTTTCCTTAAAGCGGATTGTCAGCTGTGTAATATTTTTCTAGAGCTACGGTTAAAACTTTTAAAATACCTACAAAGTATCTCAACAAAATTTTCTAATATATCTGCGAATTTAAAAGTATAGGTTTTCAATTTGTATCGAACATGGAAGTTATGGAAAACTTTGGTTAAGCACGGTATACTCTTAGGAAAGTTAAAACAAATTTTCTTAGAGAGCGTGGTAACAAACAAACTATTGCCTTTTTTCAAAATAGTATGCATTATTTATTATTTTTAGTAAAAACAATTTTAGTTTAAAATGCGTTTATTTAAACGTTTCCATTTCCATTTGGGAAACTTCAAAATAAACGTATATTGAACTTATATGAATGAAAATAATATGAATTTCCAATAAAAGTAGTAAATTTTATGTTACATATATACACTTAGGTACGAAAAATTTATTCATGACGTATTTACCATTTATTGCTAGTTTTTGAACCTGTTATATGGCATTATAAATTTAGAAAACCCCTCGTTTAAGTAAAATTATTAATTTCGATTATAGGAATTTAGCTTTTTCTAAAAATTTAAGTTGGATTAGCGGTAGGAAATTTTTTGTTATCGTACTGATTTTAATAACCTGAACAATTTTGTATTAAAACGTTTTAGGTTTAGAATTTTTAATTGTTTCATAATGTATTAAGACCAAACAATGCAAGAGCCTTGTATTTAATGCAAGATGGTCTTATTCAATATTATGCCACCCAGGTGCTAGGTGAAATTAATTGTGCTGTTTAAAGAGCCATTCATGGGTTCAATCAAAACAGCAACTACACTGGAAGGTCAGGATTAGACATAAAACATGATTGTTTTTTGGTTTGACCATGTTTAAGAAATAGACATATTACTTCAATTAGGCTGGCAAACAAAAACGAAATCCGAAATGTTAATCTAAATAAGTGGACAGTGCGTAGACTACTTTATAAAGAGAATTTATTATACAGTAGATAACCCCTACCTCCACAGCTGTCCGTACAACACCGCAGAGCTCGACTTGCTTTTGCAAGGAAACACAAAAATTGGAATTACAAAGATTGGAGAAATATTTTATTCTAAGATGAGTCCAGATTTTGCTTGATATCACCAGATGATCGCCAAATAATCTGAAGAATACAAGGATAATGATTTGCCTCAATACAATATTGCCAACGGAATAGCCGAAAAGTTTCAGTTTTAGTTTGGGCTGGTATAAGTTCCGATACCCGTACTGATTTAGCTCCTGTTGATGAAGATCTACGACAGAAAAAAGGTATACGACATCCATTTTAGATGAGCATGTGGTACCTTTTGTGCCATTTATATGACCTTATTTTATTTTTATGGATAATAACGCACGTTTCCACCGTGTTAGAATTGTCAATAGACACTTAGAAACGTCGGGATTTTCCTTATGAACTGGCCAACTTTAAGCCCAGATCTGAAGCCATTTCAGAAAACATGGAACGAATTGGACCAACTTAATGTTTAAAATTTACTTATTACAATGCCATGACGCAGGCTGTCACAAGGACTCGAGAAGTAATAGTTATTTATTGTACAAGACGATAAAATTGTACTTTATCTTCGAGAGCGTTTTTTAGCGTCGAGATGTCAGTCGAGACGCTAATTGTGCTCGAGAAGATAATGCGATTTTATCGTCGTGTGCAATACAACATTTTTTTCTAGAACAAGACTTCAAGTTCAGGTGAAAAATAGAATTTCAAATAAAATTGTAATTTTTAGCACAAAAATCGCAATTGTGTTGCTCCGTTGCTAGGGATATGAATTACTCTGTCAACAAAAATGTCAAACAAATGTTACGTTTTAGTTTTTGCGGAGAATATTGTTGCGTTTTGTGTACAAAGTGAATAAATACGAAATGGACGGAAAAGAATTGACACAAGAAAAGAAAAACCTGCCATCAGATGTAGAAAATGCAGCATTGGCAGCAGAAAGTTTATTGTTGCCACAAAAATCTAAGATGATGTATGAGAAACAATACCAGTCTTTTAAAAAGTGGAAAAGCATTAAGAATATCAATGGCGTGAGTGAAAAAATACTTCTGGCGTATTTTTCTGAAAAGTCGAAGAAAGCGATGCCATCGTCATTATGGTCCTATTATTCGATGCTGAAGCGTACGTTGTTGGTAAATGAAATTGTGACATTTCTAAATTCAGCAAGTTAACTACCTCACAGTGGAGGATACAAAGCTAGAAAGTCCAAAATCTTGGAGTCAGATGACATTATTAAATTTCTGACAGAAGCTCCTGATGACGTCTATTTGTTGATGAAGGCTATTGCTATTTTTGCTGTGCATGGAGCGACTAGGTCCGATGAATTGTACAATAGATATTTCCAATAATGTTAATTGTAAAATTTAAGTTGTTTTTAATCCTTAATGTGTTTAACCCATTAGCGCCCACCGTTACTATATGGTAACGTAAAACACATGATTTTTAAAAATTCTGCGGTACGCCCATGGAACTAGTCAGCGACATATTTTGAAAACTATCGTTTCTAGGAATACTTCAGGCACCCATAAAACGTAACGGATTCGTATTTTAGTCTTCTCTCAACCGTCGAGAGATAATCATATGACAGTGTGGTTTTAGTTTATAGAAAAAGATGGACGTCCGTTTTGCGTAAGTAATTTTTGACAGTCTTCTAGTAACTATATTTGCATATTTAAAAAAAAACTAAGTTTATTATACTCCAACTTATTATAAATTGTTGTATTTTATCAACAATTAAATGTAGCGAATTTGGTAGGAATAGTCAAAGTACGCCGTTACCATATGGTTGCGGTGGGCGCTTATATAGTCATAATTTAATTTTTTTTTCAGTCGTGGATTTTCGTTAGCAGAAGCGCTAGATATGGTTTACGGTGACGAAAAATTAGCTGAGTAAGTCGATAATATTTTTATAACACCGCCAGATGTAAATGGTGCTGATACAGACGAGGATTCTGCGAATGAAGATGAAGGTGGATTCATAAATAACAGGTGCTTAGTTGTACAAATAATGATATACGTACATATTATAATTGTTTATTTTTACAGGTAAGCAGCTACAAGCGCAAGCAGAAATACAACTTTCTAGCAACGAAAGGATCGGTACTGACAATGAAGAAGTGCGGACAGATGTAAGTATAACCAGTAATTTTTTAATTTTCTTAGGTTTAAAATTTATTTCTATTACAGTTACAAGCAGTAGTGGAGACACCCAAAGTAGAAACTAGAGCATCGTTTCAACTATGGCAAAATGAAAGAAAAGATGTATTAATGAAAAACTGTGCTTGGGTTCAAGGAGACTTACAGTCTGCAAGTTTTTCGTTTCCAGAAGAAGATTATTCTAGGTATGAAAATCTATCATGTCTTGATATGTTTAGTATATTTTTTGATGATGAGACAGTAAACTACTTAGCGGAAGAATCCCAACGATATGCACAATTTGTAAACCAAACTGACCCATGCATTACATCTGGAGAAATACGTTGTTTTATAGGTATTCTCCTGCTATCGGGGTACAATCCATTACCATCGAAGAGAATGTATTGGGATACTCATGATGATGTAAAGAACACTTTAGTTTCTAATTCAATGAGACGAAATAGATTTCTGCAAATTCAAAGGTTTTTGCATGTCGCAGATAATACAAAGCCTAATATTAGTGACAAAGCATGGAAAATTCGACCATTGATTGACAGAGTAAAAACAAAATGTCTTGAAAATTTTGTTCCAACAAAAAATCTATCATATGACGAGTCTATGATAAAGTATTATGGCCGCCATCAATGTAAACAATTTATACGAAATAAACCAATCCGCTTTGGTTATAAAATGTGGTCGCTAAATACTTCTATTGGATATCTGGTAAACTTTGACCTATACCAAGGAAGAAATCCACGTTCAAATGAACAATACGATAAACTTTTTGGCGAGTGTTCATCCCCTTTGGTGCGAATGCTTGAAGAGATAAATCACTCAGATTGACACTATAATTTACACGTTGACAACCTATTTTCAGGATTTAATTTATTTAGTTACCTACGATTTTTGGGGTACGGCACAATTGGAACAATTAGAGAAAACAGAATTCCATCTAGCTGTCCCTTGGAAAAAAGAAGGAGTTTTCTAAAAGAAATCGTGGCTATTCACAACATACAATAGAAAAAAACAGCGGTATCTTACTGGTGCGATGGAAAGATAACTCTGTTGTCACAATGGCATCTACGAGTTGTGGTGGTTCAGCATTGGGCACGGTAAAAAGATTTTCTCATGAAGAAAAACGCCATATTCAAGTAAGTCGGTCTCACTGTATTGCTGAATACAATAAACATATGAAGGGTACCGACTTGATGGATCAAGGTGTTTTAACCTACCGAGTAGCAATTCGCAGTAAAAAATGGTACTGGCCAATTGGAACATGGTTGTTGGATGTTGCAGTCCATAATTCATGGCATTTATATAAAAAAAATAAAAAAGATATATCCTTGCTATCGTTTAGGAGAGAATTGGCCCAAGTTCTTCTCGCAGGATATGGAAGTCCTCCCTTATATATACTCTACATAGACAGAACTTGCCAGATCTTCGTTTTGATCGCATCGATCATTTCGTTACACCAAGCAGTAGAAGGCGATGTGCTGGTGCAGGATGTACAACATCTGGACGAACAATGTGCCAAAAATGCAACGTTGGTTTGTGTGTTAATTGTTTTATAGGATACCACACCAGACGATAAAAATATTCTCAAATAAATATTTAAAAAAAAAATTAAAAATTTTTATTTCAACGATCCTAAAAATTCCTTAAGCGCCCAGCGTTACCATATGGTAACACCATGTAATTTTTAAAAAAAAAGACATGAAACCGAAAAACTTATTTTTTTGGATTAAATTATTAACATTTTCATCTAATTGACCCTAAAAGTAAAGATTTTCAAAAAAAAAACTTGGGCGCTAATGGGTTAAAATTTGTAAATTTTATTGAATAAAAAAAAGTTAAAACATTTTATCTACTCTTGCTGTTAAAGTGTCACTTTATCTACCCTTGCGGTTAAAGTGATACTTTATCTACTCTTTATCTACTAAAACAGTTGTTATAGCAACACTTTAACATTAGCTATGGAAAAATATTATTAACAAATGACCGGTATTAATAATAGATGACCTAAACATTATTTTGGTTTTGACGTGACAACGTCTTAAATTAGGTTGTGGCTCGGAGTCATTTAAGAAAAAGTGTAACGCCCGCTCACGTCTCTTACAGTGAGTCGCCGAACGAGAGAGAGGCCCGCCGGACCGGCGAATGCCTTGCGTCTCTCTCCCACTCAAACATGATCGGTCCGCTGCGCGCGGCACTAGAGAATTAGGCGCGTTGAATCGCTAAAGTTGAAAAATTTTCAAATAAATTTTGTAGAAAATAATAAGATCAATAATATAATATAAAATAAATAATATATAAAATAATATATAAAAATATAATATATAAAATATAAATAATATATAAAATAATAATATAATAATATATAATATATAAAATAATATATAAAATAAATAGACAAAATCACTCAAATAGAAATTAGTTAAGTTTAAGTTTACATGTACAATGTTTTAGTAAACAAAATATATTTCTATAGTTAAAATTTGTGCAATTCTTATTTTCATTCAATTCCTTGTTCCTATTGTGCAATTTAATAATATTCATATCAATAAATATTCTACCGAGAAAAAGACGTTGTCACGTAAAATCTTCGCCCGTAAAACCGACTTTACAGGCAACCGATTTTTTTATCAACAAAGCTACTGTTAATGTTTTCAAATTTCGAATAATTTTTGATAATAATTAAAATCTTTTAATTTTTGGTGGCATCTATTTAAGCTTGATAACGTCATTGCTGAATTTTTAAATGGAAATGTGAGTTATGCAATTTAATATTTAAAAGGTCTCTACAATACGGGAAAGGCAAATCAAATATTAACGCCGATGCATTAAGTCGAATTCCTGTAGATCTTATTCAAAATCAAAGTATTTCCATCTTAAGAAATACAAATGATGATATTACAAATTTTCCTATTTCTGATAGACACATTCTTTCTATAAATCAAAATTCTACTTCATTTCACAATTCATCTTAATTTGATTTTGTTCGCAAATTTAATAATTCGGTATTTCATTACGATAAATTACAAGAAACATCAGATGACTTTGACAAAGCTCATAATAACTTAATAATTCCCTGCCGATAATGAAATTACCAAATAATATCAAGAAAAATTAAAGACCTTATTAGTAAATAAGAAATTCAAAAAACATGTCATTACTATTATAAAAAAGAATTCTAGAAATAAACTTATTCTAAAGTACAAGAATAAAAATAATAGGGAAACAATCTCGTACAATGATCTATTAATGTAATTTATTAGTTAAACTTTTAAAGTCTTTTAGTCCAGAATATTGAAAAATTTAAATTTCCTCCAAAACTTGGCAATAAATAAATATAATAATTTTAAATGGAATCAAGTTTGCATAATCTTACAATATTCAGATCACGACATTGTTTTGTTGACTGTACAACACAATAGCAATCAGTGTGACCTGTTACACGTTTCCACATCTATATTTATTTCACAGTAGGTACGAATTGTCGTAATTGTCACATTGACATAAAAAATTCCATACGAAGTTTTGAAAGAATAAACAAATAATTAATAAAATGCCCTTACGTTGTATTCCGCACTAAAAAATTACGTTGTATTCCGTCCAAGAAAAAGTGCAACTTGTAACTTTCAGGGTCATGCAGTACGCAAAGTAATTAATTTATTTCTTGTTTCTTTCGAAAATAGGCTCCCACCAAGTGCTACAACAGTTAAAAATACCATTAAACATTTTCAAACTTCGGGATGTGTAAACAGTTGTAAAAAGTGTCATGAAGGTAATGAACCACGTGTTATGCATGTCGATGAGGAGCGTCAAAACAGGGATATTGATATTTTTGCTTTGGTGGAAGCTAGTGAACCCTGCAATAGTATACAAATTGCTAGGGAAGTTAACGTGAATGCTCGAACTGTCCAGCGAGTTCTCAAAAGGAATGGGTATTACTGTTTTAAGATACAACCAACACAAAAACTGTTTCCGAAAGATAACTTTAGGCGGCTGGAGTTTTGTAAAATTATAGATAAACATAATAAAAATGTACACTTTTTAAAAAATATTTTATTTTTTGACGAATCTTTATTTTTATTACATAAAAAACACAATCCACCCGTTGCAAGGTATTATTCTCGGAAAAATAAGCACCTCAGTGTTGCAGTGAGAACGCAGCATCCGCAAAAATTAAATGTTTGGACTGGGATGTTAGGCGACCATATTGTAGGTCCATTTTTTATCGATAAAAACGCAAATCGGCCCAAATATTTACAAGTTTTACAGATTGAGATCATTTCCGCAGTTCTACGCCTTCCCCGTAATTTTCAGGAGGTTTATTTCCAACAGGATGGGTGTTCGCCTCACAACTCTAGAGCATTTATTGACTTCCTCAATCAAACATTTCCTGATCGACTGATAAGTACAAGTGGTACAATCAAATGGCCTGCTAGATCCTGTGACTTAGCGCCTAACGGTTTCTTTTTTTTTGGGTTTTCTCAAAGAAAACATTTTAGGCATCAGTTTCAAAGGACCACAAACCTAGTTCAGTTACAAAAATACATTATTTCTCTGCAAGAATTACACTAGCCCTACTCTAAAGTATGAGGAGAATTCTGTATGACAGATTTGGTTACTGTTTAGCACAAGGAGGTGGAATATTTGACCCCTTAATTCGTTAATCTGCTTTTCTAATTTTTTTTTGTTAGGTTCATTTTACGAAGTTTGTAGGTTTTTAATTAGGTAGTATTTTTTATGTTTAAGTTTGGAAGAATTTTATTGTTTTTTTTTTTATTTATAAGTACAAGCGATTCTTATTCTGATTTTTTTTCTTCTTTCCTGTCTTATTGTTATAAGCTTTGTCCATAAAATTTGTACAATTTTAAGTGACAATAAAGCATATTACTTATTTACTTATTTATTTGTATTGCTATTAAGGCTAAAAAATAACCAAAAAATTAGTTTTATAGCATTATAATAAATAAACTCTACAGATGGGGTTGCAATAAAACTTAATTCCTATGGTCAACAAAACAATGTCGTTCTGTATATTTTAAGGCACTCATATAAGTATAACGATTTATCATAACTCCAGATACCGAAAAAAATCCCGAAATCCTACAAGAAAATCACTCTAATGATCATGTTAAGAAGTTAGGTGTTGGTCCATCCGCAGTTATTAAGTTAGCTACAACATTATTAGAAGAAACACATGTAATTCACACCTTACTTTTACATAAGTACATGTTTTACAAAAATATTTTTTTAACTGGTACAATAAAATGAGATGGTACATTGATATCAATATGATACCACATACAGATATTGTACATGCCGGGTCATCTCAGCAGCCGTCATGTACATGTGGTACACAGTGCATTTTACATTTATTCGTATTTGAAAACGCTACAGCTGTATAGAAACCGTAGAAAACAAATTACAGCTGTATGTAAATGTGGTACATGACCTGTGGTATATTTGATTCTAGATCGCATCATTTTTTATTTATTATTATTGCATTATTTTGAACAAACAACTAAAACATTTGAGTTTATGAATATTTGCAACTTTATTTTATTTCTGATACATAACATAAAAAACAACTGAATCCTAACACATATAAACTTGGAAGAAGAAAAAATAAACCTATTGCAACTTATTCACGCTTCGAAAACAACAAAAAATTAAAGTTATTATAACTTAGTAAAAGTGAAAAAAGTAAGAATCGTTAATAGTAATATTAAATTTAAGTGTAATGTAATATAAAAAGTAAGGATTTATAATTTTTTTTTTCGTTAAAACATGTTAAGCACAACACATGTTTAAGGTTACAATCACCGCGGTAGGTCATCACTCTCTTAGTTTTGACTCTTACTTCCTTTGTTTCCCTTTCTGATTTCAATTTTTCGTAAGAGGAGGTACACAGTTTTCTATTTTTTTCTAGCGCAACCCTCAAGTTTCTTTATTTTATGGGTCGATTTTACGCTTCTTCTTTGTACCGGTACGTCCTGTTCATCCTCAACTTCTTCTACTCATCTTTTCTATTTCCTCACTAAGCAGCGCTTTTATTAATAGTTCTCTAAATTGTTAAATATTAATATTTTTTACATTTTGATAAATTACCTACGAATTGACCACGAATTAGGAACAGCGGTTCCTAAAATGATTTCAAACACAACCTTCTTATACCGCTTAAACGTTTTGCAAGTTAACTATCTGAAACAATAAGCAATAAACTCACCTTACACATCGTGGCTCAAAACAATAAATATATATATATATATATATATATATATATATATATATATATATATATATGGAAAGACCATAAAGGAAATATTAGAAATATATATACAAGATAAAATCGGAGAAGACCAGGCAGGTTTAACAGCGGGGAAAGCATGCTTAGATCACATTTACACGGTCGAACAACTAATAGAAAAAAGAATGGCCAAAATAAATCCGTCCATCTGGCTTTTGTTGATCTTAAGTAGGCATATGACTCAATACCTAGAACCAAGCTATGGGAAGCAATGGAAGACATCGAAGTTCCACGAAGATTAATAAACGCGGTAAAAGCACTCTACAAGAATAACGAAGTAGCTATCAAAACGGGCAATAGAATATGCTGTCCATTTAAGACGACAAAGGGACTACTACAGGGTTGCTCCACATCCCCCACCCTGTTCAAAATATTCCTGGAAAAAACCCTGAAACCATGGAAAAGAAAGTGCGAAGGAATGGGTATACCAGTAAGGAATGAATATCTATATACGCTAAGTTTTACCGACGACCAAATAGTGATCGCACAAGACAAGGATGACCTCAGTTTTATGATGAGAAAACTGGAGCAGGAATATACAAAGAATGGGATGAAAATAAACCTAAAGAAAACTGAATACCTAACAACGGAGAATACAGAAATAAAACTCAAAGGAACAGACAAGTATAAGTATTTAGCCTTCATAATATCAAACAAAGGAACAACGGAGGAAGATATAAAAAATAGACTAGGACAAACAAGAGACTGCATACGAAAATTGAACCCGGTACTATGGGATAAGAACATCAGCAGGGAAACAAAGAAAAAAAAATATATAATACTATGACAAGAAGTATCCTCACTTATGGGTGTGAAAATTGGACAATAAATAAGAAAACCAAAAACAAAATAAGAGCAACAGAGATGAAATTCCTAAGGAGAAGCTGCAGAGTAAGAACAAGAGATAGAATAAATAACATGGAGATTAAGAGGAGAATGGGAATGAACTCCGACATAATAGACTACATTGAACAGAAGAGGTTAACCTGGTACGGACATGTCAGAAGAGCAGACCAAAATCGGTGAATAAATAGAATAACAGAGTGGAGCCCGATAGGAAGAAGAAAGAGAGGCAGACCCCGAAGATCTTTCAGAGATGAAGTGGACGTTTTCTTCTACTCTCAATGAGTAGAAGAAATATACAGGAAGGGGACTGGCTAAACAGGAAAAATTGGAGAAAACGGTTGAGTGAAGGAATACAGTGAAAACGATGGAAATTCTTGTATATATATATATATATATATATATATATATATATATATATATTTGTTGATTAACAAAACACATAAATTTACCTGTTACAAAAAAAAATTACAGCTGTTGTAAGTTATCACATCGGCAATCAGCTACGGCATGAACTTGTTAAAGATAACATTTTTGAAAATTCTGATAACCAATGAAAATTTACCAGTGAAAACATTGGTAAATAGAAACAGTTACAAACCTAGAACATTACTTTAAACGTCTACTAAGAGAAAGATACAACACATTCCTGCAATGGCATCCAAGTTAAAAAAATTTGTTAGAAGTAAGCCTCTAGGGTGCTTTAATTGCTTTTAACAATTTCATTTTCAATTATTTTGCATTTATGTGATCCTGATATCCTTTTAAATGGACATGTTTTTTTTTCACATTTAGCAAAAAAATATAAATTTGGAAAAAATATATGTGGTTTTATGCTAAAAATCAAACAAATTCGATTATTTAATTAAAAAAAAAAACAAAAAAAGATCAGGTCAGACTTTAGGAGGAAATATTGTGCTGTTCAGTACATGACCTTCCTGAATGGAAAGCACTTTTCTTCTCCTAATCCGTAACTTGGTTTTCTATTTTTCTTTTAGAATATCTGCAGAAACAGAGTTTGTTATATATAAACCTCTATAGTTGCAGTACATATCTCTGTCATGTTTTTTATGAATGTTTGATATGAAGGCTGTTTTCTATTTGTCTGTTAGTTCTTCGCTCATATATGAAATACACGCCAAATTGAGTAGTTTTAGTAGCGAGTCCAATAAATAGTTTCAAATTTTAATGGTGAGATCTGTAGGTCCAGAGGCTCATCCATTTTTCATTATCGTTCTGATTTTCTTTAATTTAGTTCGTTTTATTAAGTTTTAGTATTAAATTAACGTACTAAGATTACTTAAATAAGTAAATAAATCTATGCAAGGAAAGATCAAGAGTAAAAAAGTATGGTCTGAAGAATGATTTTCTAGCTGAAGATCATCTAAAAGTGCTATAACTGCAGCTCCGTCGAACTTTTTAAAACGACTGCCGCCAATAACATGCGAATAAGTATGATGATAAATGATAACCAACCTTCGATAGTGGAAAGAATCACAAGAAGAAGAAGATATTATTAGAGAAGAAAGATATCTTGGGTAAATTCTAAAAAATAATTTGTGTCGTAAATAAATAAATAATAATAACCAATAAATAAAAGCCAAAGGATACAAAAAAGCTACAAGTATCCAACACTCGAAATGGATAGACAAATCTCTAGTAGTATTGATTTTATATTCCGCTTCTTCTGATCAGTTCAATGCACTACTAAAACTCATTAAACTTTTTCGTTTTTATTGAATATATTTTATGTTCGTTACCGAAAGTTTTTCAGTTTAACTAAAATAATTAAAATTCAATTTGATGAGTAGAATAATTAAGTTCGCTGTAAAACTTTTTCTTTACTATTTAATATTTCAATAATATTTTCTACCGGCAAGAATTTACCGTTTAAACTTACAAATTTTATGATAAAACTATAAAGATTCAAGAGCTTAAATTCAGTTTAATGGTGAAAGTATTAACGAAAATATATTTACTTAAAACACTTTTTGATGTACAAATCGAAGTAGTTCGTAAAATACTTCTATTTGTCTAGTGTGTTTCCAATATTTACAAAATACACTTAGCTGCAAAAAATCGATCCATTCTTTATTTCTTATTTATTTGAAGTTGTATAATTTTAGAGACATTAAATTACGTATGTAAATTTAGGTGTGCCCTTGTATATGAGAAATTAAATAATATTTTCAATATTACTTTTTATATTTCTTAAAACAAATTGGTATTTCAGAATTTTGCCAAAAAGGGTCTGAAGCAAGTAGATATTTATTGAATGTTGTTTTTAATTTAACAACCATACTAGTATAGTGATTTTATTTTCGAAACGTGTTATATTTTTATTTAATTATCCTTCCCAAATGTCTCTAACTCCGACAGATGCTGCAAGGGTGTTGACTTTAGTTTAAGATGGTCGTAGTCAATATTATGCAGCTGAAATGTTAAGTGTTAGTCGATCTTCGGTTCAAAGAGCAGTTCGGCGTTTTATCGACACCGGCAATTTTATAAAAAGACCAGAATCAGGTCGTAGAAGGTTAACATCCGAAAGAGATGATCGATTTCTGGTCTCATCATGTTTGAGAAATCGGCATCTAACTTCAGTTGAACTGGCAAATCGTCTGAGCGAAGTGAGAAATGTGGATGTAAGCAGATGGACAGTTCGTCGACGACTTGTAGAAGGTAATTTATTATATATATATAAGCTCACCTTGCTTTTGCAAGAGAACACGAAAGCTGGAGTGATGCAAATTGAAGCAATGTATTGTTGTCAGATGAGTCCAGATTTTGTCACCAGACGGCCGAGAAAGGGTTTGGAGAAGACACGGAGAGTAATATTTTCAATATAATATTGCCGAAAGAATAAGTTATCGGGGGAGATCCGTTATGGTTTGGGCTGGTATCAGTTTAGAAGCCCATACTGATTTAGTTATTGTAGATAGAGGTTCTATGACTGCTGCAAGATACATAACAAGTATTATAGATCAGCATGTGGTACCTTTTGCTCCTTTCATTGGATTTAATTTTATTTTTATGGACGACAACGGGCGTCCTCACCGTGCTAGAATCGTCAATCAATATATAGAGGAGGTGGGAATTGTCCGTATGAACTGTCCAGCTTGTAGTTCCGATCTCAATCCCATAGAACATCTATGGGATATGATGGGAAGACGTCTTCGAGCACGAGTACCCCATACAAACAACTTGGCTGAACTTACAGCGACTCTTCAAGAAATATGGGACCAATTGGATCAATTTGATATCCAGAGGTTAATTACCTCAATGCCTAGACGTGTACAGGCTGTTATAAGGGCCCGAGGGGGAAACACTAGATATTGATTTATTATCAATGTTTTTCTTAATTTCAGAAAGTCTTGAATATTCTTGTATTTTTGAGTTTTGGCGTATGTCTCTATAAATAAATGATTTTTTTCGATAATCTTTAAAAACTATTTTAATCTAACATATACTTTTACATATATACCTGATTTAAAACTAATATCTTTAAATGTTTTCTTTTTTCAGCAAATAATACCCATGGATCGATTTTTTTGCACCTGAGTGTATATTAATAAGTAGTTACTGTTTGTTATAGACTTTTTATTAAAATTGATTATTTCAGTACTTTTTTATTTTGTTGTTATAGTTAGATTTTTGGCAAATCAGCTTAATGCTTCTATTACGTGTTATTACAATTACAATTACAATTGTGTTACAAAACAACATTAAATTGGGGCGGCTATTCTATACTTCCAAAAAAAGAACACCATAATATATCTAAGATGAGACTCGAACAAAGAAAACTATGTTATTTTGGAAGATGCTAAATTGATTTCCTTTAAAACAGATCTTACTGCATAGCAGGCTGAGGCTTCTAAGAAATTAGAAACTTCCACCAACACGTTTTTAATGTAAGGGGTTTTTGCACCACCCCTGCTACACAATTGGTATGAAATGGATGATTGTTGACTTAGACCTCTTACTATAAAAACTAGAACATGATTTACTATATATGAATATATGCAAATTCTAAATTAGAATAAATTATTTTCTAGACCCATAATGTCACTTCTGCGAGGGCGGTACTTTTTAAACGTGTATAGTTTTATAATAATAATTAGTGAGATATTTACTGTTATTTTAAAATAAAGTTTAAAGTTGTAGTTTAAAAATTATCATTTTATTTTTTATTCAAAAACAACTATACAATGTAATAGGATGTTGAATTTTCAAACGCTTCGCCTAAAAATTATATCAGATGCATAAGTGACGTTATAGCTCCTTAGGTGCGGTACATTGAATGTGATTTTAATTAGGAAAAATAGAGAAATGGGGAATATAAAAAATAACGCAGCAATAACCGGATGTCAAGTTTTGCTGCACCAGAAAAAAGAAACAAAAGGAGAATATTTTTTGAATAATGAATTATACAACATTGTTTACACTTTATCAAAGTTAATTTCATTTCTTCATCTTACAGGACAAAACTGATATAATACTTAAAATCTTTAAAGCCAAAGATTAAAATAGTAAAGTTTGGCCTTTAATAGTCCCCAACAAGCAACATTTTTAAAACTTAAGCCAGTTATATTGCACAAGTTTTTGTGATTAAAACATAAATGTCGACGTAAGCTTCATTGAGAAAAAAGTTTAATTACGCTCAAGTTTAATATATGATTTAAACTCGTGTTAACAGAACAGCAATAAACCAGAATGTGGCTTTTTATACTGCCTTATAAATTTCTAATTAATAAACGATTAAGGCGGGAAATTTGTTTTCTAACTGTGGTGTAGAATCGTATAAAACAAAATCTATTTACTTCATCGTAAAAATACAGCGTCGATATAAAAGGTAGAATGACGCCAAATATTAAATATACAGAGTGGCCGAAAAGTCTGAAAACGACCAATTATCTCCTAAACTGCTAGTCATAATTTTACAAAATTTGAGGTACACCTATTTGGGATACGGAGATTCCATATTTAATATTTCTCTCCGTCTCTCCTCTTCGGCCTGTCTTATAATATTATTAGTAACTTTGGTTTTTCAAAATCATTACCCTGTATATTCAGTTATTATTGGAATCTTTTATTTAATACGAGTTCAACCATATGTAACACTTTGATTTTTTGATAAAATGAAAGGCAGATATCGAGCACACTATTCTTAATTTAATCTTGCCCAAGTACTTTCGCTATCTAAAGCATCATCAGGGGCATTTGGTCAATTTTGGGCTATCCAACAAGTGCAGAATGTAGTAAACATAACATTAAACATAAAACTGTACAAACACTACACTAAACATGGATAAACAGTTTAAAAGTTTTTAAAATGGGTCGAAGCTACATTCTGGACAGGAGAGAGAATGCATTATCTCTTCTGTTGCCGACAAGAATGGTAGGCGAGGTAGAATTGAATGATCTTCGCGTTTATTTGATTTCAATCCTAAAGATTATTTTCATAGGGGATACTTGAACAGTTTAGTTTACAAAACTAAACCAGCAACCCTTGCAGAGCTAAGGCAACGAATTATCGATGAATCTTGAATAATTTCTAGACAATCATGGAGAAATGTGGTAGACGCATTCTACCATGGATTAGGGTACTGTAAACTCACCAATGGAGCACATTTTGAATACATGATAAAGTAACCATTATGTTAAAAAATGTAATCTATCAAATGTTACGTTTTAATGTAGTTGAAAATAGTTAGTAATAAAAAAATTTATTGAGACAATAAGGCGTTGTCAGAATTCTGTTTTGTGTATTTAAGACCATCCAGACTACATAAAATCATAAGCAACATTGCAAATATCAAATATGGAATCTCCGTATCCCAACATAGGTGTACCTTAAATGTTGTACAATTATGACATGACTAGCAATTTATTTCATTTCAATCGGAACTCCACCATTGCTCTACACGTGTTTCGAGTTATTCAACTCATCATCAGGAGCACTTGTGTCTATTATTTGGTTATTATAACCAAAATAACAGCCAGGTACGCTAGCAGCGACATCTATACGAAGTAACAAGAAGTCCAGAGACCTCTCTCTGATAGTAAATCAGGTGAACCGCAAATTAAAAGCCTCTTACTAGAGACTTTTAACGACGCTAGAAGTCCTTTTACTTCAACATGCATCTACGATTCACCTTTGAAAATTACTATCTTTTTTGCTCTTTACGTAGAGAAAGACGTTTAAATGAAAGTAAAAGATTGCATTTCATTTCAATCGGAACTCCACCATTGCTCTACACGTGTTTCGAGTTATTCAACTCATCATCACGAGCACTTGTGGAAGTTCAACTGAAATGAAATGCAGTCTAGTATTTGGTTATTATAACCAAAATAACAGCCAGGTACGCTAGCAGCGACATCTATACGAAGTAACAAGAAGTCCAGAGACCTCTCTCTGATAGGAAATTAGGTGAACCGCAAATTCAAAGCCTCTTACTAGAGATTACTAGAGACTATATATATATATATATATATATATATATATATATATATATATATATATATATATATATATATATATATATATATATATATATATATATGGTGGTGAATCGTCAAACGGGCCATAGGAAACCCAGTGGAAAATTCTAAATTGTTGAATTCCCGCTTCCCTAATTATTTTACACCAAAAGTCAAGAAAAACTATTTATAGAGGACTGAAACATGTATCGAAAGGGGATAACGATTATATAAAAATAGAACAACAAACAAAGCGACTACAAAAAGAGCACTAGACAGTATCTTTGATCTTAATGAGTGTAGAGTTACATACCAGCAGATATCATAGGTCACTATGAATAAAAATAAATTTACTATAAGATAAATTTTGATTTATTGACTTAAAGAAGGCATCTGGCTGAGTAGAAAATAAACAACTGATCGATTCTTAATTTGCGACATAGGATATAACAAAATATATTAAGATAGCAAAAATAAACTAGGCGACTACCAAAATTGCACTACACAGCATCTTCGTTATTATTGAACGTATGGTTATGGTTATGGTTATGGTAGATCGGAGTAGGGCCCAATTGTGAGCTTTTTAGACACTTAGACCTAAATAGTACATACAATAATACATTTCTTTATGTTTTTCGAGAATTTAATATGGATTCTTCGATAATTCTTTGCCTTAGGTTTGCAACACTTGCTTGTTTAGTTTTATAAATTTTACTTTTAAAGTATGCCAAATAAAAATAATCCTTAGGATAAAAACGAGTGAACGAGAAAACATCCAGAAAATGCCTGATCTAAAAAACGCCGAACAGTTACACCAAAATAAGCTAGAGCTTCGTTTTCTTCAAACCCCATCTCATTAAAATTGGCTCCAAACTTACTTCTCAGGGCAGAAAGCAGCATAGACACAATATATAAAGTGAAAAAATTGAAGTGTTTATCTACTAGATACTACTACGTAAGTAATTTGTACGTAATTATTATTTTATTATTGTGAAACGAAAACGTCAAATAATAAATATACACTACCGTACAATTATTTTGTGAGGTTAGCTGCTATAAGTAGCTTATAGTAGCATGCGGATAGTTTGTCACTTACCAGAGTCGGAGTAAGGCCTTCGCCGCCGCAGCTTAAAATGACTTCACACAATGTAAACACACCTTCCGATCTAACCAGTCCAGTAAATCAACTTTCGAATATCACAAACAGTTATGCATCAGCCGCTTCACATTCTTTTCCGAGTAAGACCCAAGCAATTGTATTTAGTTGTATCAATAATGCTAAACTGCAGGATTATCTCATTCCTTTGGGCACAATCATCAACCCAAAAAATATAATTTTTTGATCTAGATTATCTCATAATAGAATCTGCATGTATTTGGCAAATAAAACCGTAGTAGATAACTTCATGACACAACATGGCTCTATAGAAGTACTTGGCGAAGTTGTAACAGCACGAAGACTTGTCTATCCAGCAGAAAGACTAGTCTTGTCTGGAGTCTGTCCGTCAATTCCTCATTAAGTATTAGTTGAAGAATTACAGAATATCGGTTTAAAGCTTATTTCTCCAATAACATTTCTGAAAATTAGCTCGACTCTTCGCGAATATAGTCACATATTAAGCTTTTGGAGGCAAGTTTATATAAGCCCTATAACATCACCAATTCCAGATTCTATTCTAATAAATTTCGACCAAACACCTTATCGCATATTTTTGTCACAAGGTACACTCACCTACTTTATTTGCAAAAATACAGGACACATATCAGCCCAATGCAATAACAGTTCAGTAACGGAATCAACTCATATTAAGTTAAACAATGAAGTACCAAATCAAACAGCTTCAACAAGCATACTACACAAGGTACCAAACACCCAGCAGTCATCAAGTTATCCATTATCAAATCTGAGCATATCACCTACACCTACAAATCTCCATGACAAAGAAATTACTAATACTCCTACTCATAGCAACACTTTCAATCAACCTCATTTAGCGGCAATACCGTTTTCACAAACTTTGGAAGCAATATCCTCCAATCTAACAGCTCCTTTTCCATTAGATACAACTGCAGAAAATTCTAATAAAACTGATATATCACCACAATTTTCTAAAACAACTATTTTAACCAATCTTACAAATAAAACTTTAAGCTCGACTTCTGTCACTACCAATGAGTTTGCTCCAGTACTTCCAAATGTAATAAAGCCACAGCATCTAAGTGAAAACTCTAATAGCAATTGCGAAAACACAAGTTCTTTCATAAAACGCAGTATTGGTGGGATCGGCACGCCTCCTTCAGACTTAGCAATTTCATCAGAAATTCTGTTTGCAAAACCCGAACCCTTTAAACCAAAAAAACCGCGCTCATCTAAAGTCCCATCTACACGGGAAAGACTTGAAAATTTCATTAATAATCATACCCCACCATTCGTTTTAAATTACCATCAATTGTCCTTACTGATTGATAATGTCCAAGGCTCCCCGGACACTATTAGCGTCGTTAAAGAATTTACAACTGATATGGCTGATTTACTCCATCTTTTACAAAGCAGCTATCAATATGCAAATGATAGATCTACAAAAAGCAAGTTTACCAAACTTCAAAAGAAACTACACAACCATTTAGAGAAAGAGATTTCTGACTTAGATAGTGACTTTTCTGTAGACAATTGTATCATTTAACTCTGCATCTGTTAACAACATTCAACTTGATACTTCAATAGAACATTGATGAATTTTTCCATCGTCTCCCTATGCAACAGCTCCTTTTATCTGAATATTCTCCAGATATTATTTGTCTACAGGAGACAAACTTAAAGACCAATCAGTTGTACAATTAAAAAAATTTCACTTGTTTTTGCAAAGACCGTACAGAACTTCTTAACAAGCTTACACTCACACAAGCCCTGATCACAACAGATTTCCTTAGCTCTTTAAACTTATTAAAACATATTTTTATGAAACATCCTTTTGAAAAGTTGCTAAAATACCAGCTTTTCCAAGCTCATGAACATGGAAGAAGCGTCCAATTTTTATGGGTTCCCTCACATGTCGGAATAACAGGAAATGAAGAAGCTGACAGGACTGCACGAGAGGCAATTTTAAGTGATTTGTCGGAGCCGATAGACAAGTGTGTTTCCACTGACTTAAAAGCTTATTTTAAAAATAAAGTGTTGTGTTTGTGGCGAAATGAGTGGTCTCAAACTAATTCAAATCTAAATAAAATCAAAAATAGGGTGTCTCAGTGGTCTCCATCATCGCGCAATAGACGTGAACAAATTGCGGTTGCGCGTTTACGTTTAGGACATACCAGATTAACGTAATCCTACCTTTTCACAAAGAAAAATCCACCTATATGTGATCAGTGTAACGTCCGATTAACAGTCGAACACTTTTTAACAATTTGTAGTAAATATAACCAAGAAAGACAGCGCTACAAGATGCAAAACGCTCCACCACAGGCTCTAGGTCAAAACTGTTCCTGTGACAATATAGTGAATTATCTCAGATTCATAAACATTTTGTACAATCTGTAGGTATTTAACTTTGTTATTTATATTTTGTTCCGTCGTTAATAACCTTTTGGTGGATGCGACATCTTTTCTAATAAAAAAAAATATCTAAAGTTTTATTGTAATGTATAACAGTTCATGATCTATCTGTTCGAATGCCATCTTTTATTCGTTCAGTTTCCTCAAAGCGCTTTACAATTTTTTGTACCGTCGGCTTATGATAGAAAAATGAATTGGGAGAGTATTACTGAACAGGTTAGGTACTTTACAATTCGCTCTTTTTTATTAAACACTTTCTTTGTTGTAACTCATAAAATAACTATTAGCTTTAGTTATTAATACAATTTATTTTACAAATCTTTTTAATAAACGTCAAGCTATTGTTAGTTTTAAAAATGATTGTCAAAATCACAGAACTCTAACTTTACTGAATTCCTTCGAAACTCTTTGGCACTAAGAAGTTTTATTTATTTAATACCTTCACGACCAGACAAAATACCAAGTGTTAGATATTGTTGGACTTGTATTGAAGTAGGAATTCTAATAATAATACAATCTACAGAGTATTTTATATAGAAAACCGAAGTGATTATTAATATCAAAAAAACCTTAAACCTGGCAACATTGCAAGTATCACATTTAAAATCTCTATATTACAGAATAGGCGTATCTTAGTTCCTGTATGATTCGGACCATCCATTTAAGAGATAATTAGGCGTTTTCAGACTTTAAATCCACTCTGTATATACAGGGTGGTGAATCGTTAAATCGGCCATAGAAAACCCATTGGAAAATTCTAAATTATTAAATTCCTGCTTCCCTAATTATTTTACACCAAAACTTAAGAAAAACTATTTGTAGGGGACTAAAATATGTATCGAAAACAAATATTAAAATTGTTCTACGAATTAAACGTATTGCAAAATTTTGCAAGAATATAATATATTTTTCAATCCACCCCTTAAAGTCAAGCCACACGCTGTGCAAGAATGTGTATGACATGTTGCGTGTGGTCATATTGATGTTTCTGATATCTGACAATATTTGAGTTGCCAAAATCTTTATTTTGTGATTTATTGTTTAAAAAACAATAAAGTTGATGAAAAATGTAGGTATTCAGTTGAGAAGAAAGTAGCAATAATAAAAATGTTTTATTCAGGCAATAGTGCGCGAATTGTCAGTTCTTTATTTGGCGTAAGATATCGCAATAAACTAATTCCAAGTCATTCAGCAATTCAAAGGATTTTACAAAATTTTGAAAATACTGGGATCGTGATTTCTATTGTGCCTTTACAAACAATATTGCTGAGGTACCAAGAAATTTAGAAAATTAAAATTAAATAAATGTATTAACAGCAGTTGTAGAAAATCCTAAAATAACTTCTCGGATCATTGAAGACCAGTTTAATTAATATACATAATTCCAAGGTCTTAAAAATTTTGAAAATGAATAATTTTCGTTCATATAAATTTCAATGTCATCAAGAACTAAGAGAAGGAGATGGTTAGTGACGAGCGGAATTTTTGTTATGCAATTTTAGAGAGGGCTAATGCAGACAGACAATTTAAAAAAAAACATTTTGTTTAGTGATTAATGTACATTTACTTTCAATAATAAACCAAATGTTCAAAATTAAAGGATTTGGTCGACAGGAAAGCCTGAGGATATTATTGAAAACCATACCCAATATCGTCGAAAAATAAATGTCTGGTTAGGAATAAACACAATATTATTGGACTATTTTTCTATGAGAAAAATTTAAATTCAAAAATGTTTTTAAACTTGCTACAAGAAGAGATTTTACCCGAACTTCCAGAAATAGCTCCAAATAAAGAAGAAATTTGGTTTCAAATAGTTAATTAAAAATCTTATTTTCATCACAATCACAACCAATAATTGTGGTTTAATTCCATAAAACATAATATTTATCTTAACCATGCTACATGAAGGTAATGAAGTAGAAGGAAGACTGAACGAGAAAAAAAGTGGCCACCCTATAAATTGCCAAAAATAAAAATTCGAGCAGTACACGCAGTAGTTCCATTTGGTTCATTTACTGAGACAATTTTGACTTAATGCATGATAATAACAATTATCAATTAAATGAATATGAATTAAAAATCGTAACAAATTACTTAAGGAGAAATAGGAATTAATACTCTAGAATGTCCAACCTGGAGCCTTATCTGAATATCATCGAACATCTTTGGGATAAACTTCATCGTAGGTTTAGAAGTCAAACGGGCCAGCCAGAAAACTGAAGAAGCTTCCTGAAAAAGCATGTTTTTATTTAAAATTTATTCCTTTTCCTCCTAAATCGTATGCAAACGGTTATTGATGTTTTAGGGCATAATACCTGATATAAGACAATGTTGTTCAAGTTCACCCTTAATTTTTGTTGTTTTTTAATTCGTTTCGATATTACACTATTTTCTTTTGTAGCCTTCTAATTAAATAAATTATGCTAAAGAATCAAGCAGTAATGACCATTATTTGTATTAAAAACAAAAAGATATTGAGTATACAATATAAAACAGTGCATAAAACTTCTAAAGAATTTTTATTTTTAGAAATTTATAGAGTAGCCACTTTTTTGCTGGTCAGTGTAATTTCAGAACCTTGATTTACATTTATATTTATACAGTATTTACAGAAAATACGTAACTTAATGTCTTATTGTTATTGCAGTCTAGTAGCTCCTTCTACAGAAGCTTAGTAAACTACAGTCCATCTAATTTACAAACCGTTGCACGTCATTATCTACGTCAGAGATCGAAGTTGACATAGTTGCCAAAGTATAAAAAATTCCTGAATTCATTTTAAATCAAATAGGTCACATAATTATTGCAAAAGTGTACAACAACAGTATACAACAAAATAAATTAATATTTAATGTAAAAATATAGAAACAAAACAAGAGTTAAAAAATAATCTTGTTAAAAATAATTTGAGCCGCTTGTTTAAAAAACAACATAGTTTAATAGTAGATAATAAAAACAAAACTAAAGTGTCAAAACCGCAACTGTCAAATAAGTGTTACCAATTTATGCCAAAATTTCACCTTCGTTCGATTACAGTTACAGTGTGTTCCTAACAAATGTTCTTCATAAAAACACTTTATAATGCATTTATACAAATTAAATGAAACATATTATTGTGTATTTCTTTAACCCTGCTGTCCCGTTCGATTCAACTACACAAATGTACTGTTCGGGTCAATATGACCCAACTATGGCTTACGCTCCTTAATCGAAATAAAATAAGCTAATAGTGCTAAACAAAACTTTACTAACAAAAAATTATGGTTAATTAAACAAAAATGATGTTGTTAATGTAAATTAAACCTTATTAACAAAAACAAAAAGTATTTTTTTCTTTCATTAACCAGAAAAGCCTAATAACAAATATCTACAAAATTTAATTCAGTTTAAAACTGGGACAGTAATAAAAAAAATGGGTTTTACAAGTATGTTTATGACATATACAACATAAAATATTAGTCTTATTATCGTTTTTAGGACAAAATTTACAGCGTGATCGTTTAGCAGGTGGAGTTGGATTGTTCATAGACGGTTCACACGAACTAGAATTTCCATCTTCTCTACTCACTTTTGCTCGTGTCCTTTTTACCAGTTCTTGTGAGTCTTTGGTTCTTGGTAAATTTTTCCTGGAAAGGATAAGTGGTTTCACCATTGTTTTCCCCAATTCCTCAAGAAAAATTCGCCGTTTTGTAAGTTTATTGGTGTTCCATTGGAGATTTATTGATGTCCATAAAACGAACGTGTTGTAGGCAGAAATGTCCAGCATATTATAAAAAACAATCATGGGCCAGCGATTTGTCTTTCTCTTACATGTATATGTACCAACAAGCTGATCTAGAGTATCCACTGCTCCCTTACTGGAATTATAATCTAAAATAATTTGGGGCTTTTTGTCATTTCTGTCACTAATAGCCTTTTCATGATGCAAAGTACTCATAAGAACAACATTTTTATTCTTTTTAGGAATATAGTTAACAACAGTGGTATCTTGCGTGAAGTAAAAATACGAACTATGAACTTCTTTATTCGCAATTTGTGCTGGAAGCTCTGGTTTATTTTTTCTTATAGTCCCCAGCATTGTATTTTTTCTTTTTAGAAGAAGTTGGCCTAAATTGTACGATGTAAAAAAGTTATCGCAAGTAATATTGTGGCCTTTCAAATCATTAGTCAAGTCGCACACCACACGCATTCCCTGATTTCGTTCTGGCCCGGCACCTGCTTCTTTTCCTGTATAGATCTGCAATTTTAGAGCATAAGAACTTTTGGTGTCACATAAAGCCCAAATTGTTATGCCATATTTCGCTGGCTTGCTTGGAATGTACTGTTTGAAGGGACAGCTACCTCTAAAGGCTACTAATTGCTCGTCGATAGTAACATTTTCATCGGTGTTAAAAAATGTTGGTAGATTTTCCACCCATTTTCCCCAAATTTCACGTATTGCAGCAAGTTTATCTAATCGTCTCCTATCCTGTCTAGTAGTCTTGTTATCAAAACGTATTACTTGCGAAATTTTTGTAAACACTTCAAGGGACACACAAAAGAGCACGTCAAATAAATTTTTAATATCGAAAATTCGTGCACATGCATACCTTGTAACTCCTGGAGCATTATTTATAACATTGGCCGTAGAAAACGACCGCGTTGATAAGGAGGATCAAGCGACCACTGAATATTACCATCTTTCGAAGGAACTGTTACAGAAGGTTCTACAGGATGTGGTACGTAGAATGGAGTAACAGAATCATCACTACTTTCTTCTTCACTCTCACTACTTGTATGGTTTTCTGTTTCTGATATGTATTCATCACTGTCTGACACGTTCGCGAGCTCGCGCAGCTCATTTTCGGTTAGCGTTCTTCGATGCGACATTATCAACATGCAAAAATAGACTGAAATGTATATGAATGGCATGAATGCGCTTGACATATCATCAGTGTCCTACCACTTGTCTATCACTTCCACTTTCTTCTACATGACGTGCCCTTTTACCTGACATCGTCCAGCTACACTTCAAATTTTTTACAAGTTCTAGCTTGCAGAAACTTTTTTTCTAGCGTTTTTATTTATAAACTTACATGACTGACAAACACTGTTAGAAAATATAAAACACTGCCAACTAAACATACGTACACAGGAAATTTTTAACGGTTTAAATACGTGGGTCATATTGACCCGAACGTATCATAGGTAACAATTTAATTTTTATCAAAAAAATCAGGAAGTTGAAGTTTTATCTCATATGCAATTGAAACACCTCAGATTAGGTAATAAAGTCAAGGAATACCAAAACGTTACGCCGCGTAATAATTTGTAAAATAAGAAATAATTTTTTTTTTTGGTCAAATAGACCCGAACAGGACAGCAGGTTTAAGTTACCATTAATAGAAATCTCTAAATATTATTTCTACGTGTATATATTAAAATATGTCTAGTGGCTGTAGTGCCAGTGTACTCGGCAAAGTGATTCTAAGAAAGAACGCACCTACCGCCTAAATATTTCGTGTTGGTATCATGTGACGTCACGGGCTATGACGCCGATGACGTGCAACAGTTTGTAAATTAGATGGACTGTAAAAGTCTATCAAGATACTATAAGAGCAGGTAATTCCAAAACTATAGTGGATTTGCAAAAAATGCCAACTTACGCCAAAAATTAATTGCCGACTAAATTTTCAGAGTACAAAAATCAAAACTGATGGTTTCAAATCACCACACAGCTGTATACTAAAACGTGGTACTAATTGTGGATTTTATCACGACTTAATTGAAAGTATAAAAACTTCTTATATAAATACTATAAAAGAATCTGTATTTGTTTTGGTTTGTCATTTGTAACCTCGGAAACCTTTTTTGGATGGTGCTAGAAAGGTCACCAAAGGAGACACTGCGGACGGCAGCCAGATGGTTGGTGGAGAGCGAGTCGTGGGTTCGAAACTAGCTTTTGGAACCGGGAATGGGTCCAACGGATAAAATAAGTAAAGATAGGATAAGAAATATTAGGAAAAATACAGAAATAAACAAAAAGATAGATGGGTAAAATTACCAAAGATACGATAGGGAACAGGGCGCCACTTAATTTTTTGGGGTTTAAGGAGAAAATTAAGAAACCTTAAAAAAGAAAAGAAATAAAGAAAGATATTTTGGTTCTGAGACCAAATCGAAGGAAAGATACCAACAGTTAATTATTAAATAAATTTATTCAACACACTATATAAACAAATAATAAACATATACGGTGGACTCCGTCAATCTACTTACCTACGAAACTTAATCGGCCTGATTTTTCTTCTGGTCGAAGGTATAATAATATTTAAAGGTAAAAAGCAAATATTCAGAGTTATTATTATATCAGGAAACTTGTTAGGAGTCGACAAATAAAATACATACATAAAACAAAAACAATATATTCAACAACACAATCATGTCGGTAGCTGAATGTACATACAAGTAATAAAAATAGGCCATCAATTATGAAATCGTGGTGTACACATAAAAATAAGCAGTAATATGAATAATAAGTACCTTTACAAATACAACAATGTAATAATGCACAGGTTCAATTATCAACGAAGAGAGCCTGATGATGTGTAAGAAAAAAATTCAACCAAAGTTAATTAAAGAAGGGTCTCTCTTTGCTGTTTAATGGGCATATCTCGAGACACTAGGTTAAAAATGTATAACAATTATAAGTTGATTATCTATCTCGCACTGTTATTTAATGATGGAAAGTTCGTAAGAAAATATTGAATGTTCTTTAAATTGAATGCAAAAATCAGTAGTTACTCTCAACTACAGGTGAAGACATGGATGAACTTAGATTCGCCCAGATGATTGAAAAAATATGATACCATACCATATTATTCGCCCAGAGAAGTGGAGATACTAAGATTATGGTAACTTACAGTAATTCCTGATGACTGTTGCACTATTTCACTGAAGTTAATTTAATTTACCATAATACTTTAGTTGTATCAAGCACTGAAGGTAATTAAAATTAAAGATACTTTATACCAATATTTAATCTAATATGATAGTAGATCAAAAAACTCAAATATACAAGTGTATACACACTTAGAAAGATAATGCACAGAGAAGGTAACACAGAGACGATAATGAGCGAAGCGCCTCACGAGAAGTAGGTCTTTTCTCAACGAGTGCCCAACGAGAAGTGAAGTTCTTCTCTCCAAAAATTTGCGAAACTACCCAAGAAGGTGGGATATTTCCCACTCAAAAATGATCAGTATCAGGACAGTATCCATTTCTGAGAAGGTAAAGTTCTAACGACTATCGGAAAATTCGAGGTAAATGCAGTACTAATAACTTGAAACGTGACGAAATTAAAATCTTCTGAATTACGTTCTCTTCAGAGAAATTACTACAACGTGCCTTCGGCGATATTTAATAAATATATCAAAAGAAACAGACGAAACCAGAATGAGATTAACTAAAGATTAACCGAACCGTCGTCTTTAAATAAGTAAGTAGATTCTTTCGTAATATTTCGGTAATTTTCAATAAAATTTCCTAATGTTCAACACGACCACCCGAGTATATACATATTTGCAATTACGGCCATCGGCGTTTCATCCACAGGTGTAAAGGGATTAGAAATAATTTAATATATTAATTGTAAAAAAAATGTTACACAATATTATATGGGACTTAACCACAATTGATTGTAATGAGAAATAAATTTTACATATTTATGTTTGATTTTTCGAGTTTGATTCAGAAATCGTTTTGAGTTTCTAATTACAATTTCTAGAAATATCTAATTTCTTATTGGTTTGTTTATAAAGTTTTATCCGTTTTACGGGACATTTCCCGAATTATTTTCATAAGTACTTATCTGCTGACTAGAATTAGACTGTCGTTATGTTGTCTCCATTCTCGATTAGATCGTTTTTGATCGTTTTAAACTACTAGAACCTTCTGCTGGTTACGCAACTTCTTCACTATAAAATGTTTTAGCAACATTGTTAATCTGAGAGTCGCAAATTTTTAAAATAAGTCATAAACAGTCTGCACCAAAAACAAAAAAAAATTTTTAAAAAAGACAAGGTTTTTTTAACTTGGCTAAAGTGCTAATCTGACCCAAGAACCTTCCTCCTTTTTCCGGGCTTAGGACCGGCAACAAGATCATTGAGTTAGTATGTCAATGATCCTGTAGGCGGAGTTAAAAAACCTGGACTTACCGAGATACAAAACTACTTCGCTAAAATTAAAATTTTCAACAAAAAATAAAATATTGCCTTTTAACAGGGTTTTATAAACCTGTCTATATGTTTAATTTATTAAATAGAACTATTTAATTGGTATATTTTGAAAGATATCATCCTTATACTAAAACAGACAAATTCCGCAGTACTTTCTCAACACGCCAACGTATTAACGTTATAAAGACTGATTTAAAATATAAAAGATCTAAGTGAAATTAAACGCCTCTAAAAACAAAAAAGAAACAAAGTGTTGAAATGGCTAATTTGCTGCTCAATTAACTTCCAATATATATTATATTAAACGAAACAACTTGACTTAAACACAACGAATGATAGCACAAAAGACATATCAAAGATATAAGGTAAAAGTAGAATTGACAATTCACAAACAAGAAAAGAAATTCACATATTTAGAAGACTTAGAACAAATTGGTATAAATTCTAGAAAACTTTATTTTTCTCGAAAATAAAAAAGAAACTACACAAAGAGCCGAGATAACTGATATTCCAAAAGAAAGATTCAGTGTTTTCACCAGTATTAGGTTTCTACTGAAACATTTAGGCGTCAAATATCGCTGTTGACCGAGCGACGGCGACTGGCTACTAACTGAAGGTTTTTTCTAGAATACCATTTACCAGCTGTCTCTAAGCATCTATAGGGCCAGATTTTTAATCTAGGAAGAAGGTCAAATTGAAACTTGTTTTATTTAATATTATTAATGACCAAATAATAATAAAATGCCTAAAATAAGTTTATACAAAATCAGAGAGGTTTTTTGAGAAACAAGAAACAATATCGTTATGCACTAGTTCTAACACCACTTCAATTAAGCCACCTAATACTTCATCATAATAATTTCTAATATTCAAGCATAACTAGGTAAGAAATAGAAGAGTAGTATGAAACGATTATATAAGCCGAATGACAACAAATAGGGTAGTAAAGAAGGTAAGAGACGGTCCTCAATAGGAAGACGAGCACTAAAGAGACCACAAAAACGATAGAATAACAACTTACTGGAGACACATTGAAAAACAGACAGGGTCAAGTCTATATGAAAAGCAAAAAAAGAGAAGAAGTGCAAAACACAAAACCGTTTAATTTCCATGTAATATTTTTAAGTTTATCTTGGGATAGAAGATTTTATTTTTCTCGAAAATAAAAAAGACACTACACAAAGAGCCGAGATAACTGATATTCCAAAAGAAAGATTCAGTGTTTACCAGTCTTAGGTTTCTATTGAAACATTTAGGCGTCGAATGTCGCTGTGAACCGAGCGCCGGCGACTGGCTACTAACTGAAGGTTTTTTCTAAAATACCATTTACCAGCTGTCTGTAAGCATCTATAGAGCCAGATTTTTAATTTAGAAAGAAGGTCAAATTGAAACTTGTTTTATTTAATATTATTAATGACGAAATAATAAGAAAATGCCTAAAATAAGTTTATACAAAATCAGAGAGGTTTTTTGAGAAACAAGAAACAATATCGTTATGCACTAGTTCTAACACCACTTCAAATAAACCACCTAATACTTCATCATAATAATTTCTAATATTCAAGCATAACTAGGTAAGAAATAGAAGAGTAGTATGAAACGATTATATAAGCCGAATGACAACAAATAGGGTAGTAAAGAAGGCAAGAGACGGTCCCCAATAGCAAGACGAGCACTAGAGAGACCACAAAAACGATAAAATAACAACTTACTGGAGGCACATTGAAAAACAGACAGGGTCGGGCCTATATGAAAAGAAAAAAAAAAGAGAAGAAGTGCAAAACACAAAACCGTTTAATTTCCATTAATATTTTTAAGTTTATCTTGAGATAGAAGATTTTATTTTTCTCGAAAATGAAAAAGACACTACACAAAGAGCCGAGATAACTGATATTCCAAAAGAAAGATTCAGTGTTTACCAGTCTTAGGTTTCTATTGAAACATTTAGGCGTCGAATGTCGCTGTGGACCGAGCGCCGGCGACTGGCTACTAACTGAAGGTTTTTTCTAGAATACCATTTACCAGCTGTCTGTAAGCATCTATAGGGCCAGATTTTTAATTTAGGAAGAAGGTCAAATTGAAACTTGTTTTATTTAATATTATTAATGACGAAATAATAAGAAAATGCCTAAAATAAGTTTATACAAAATCAGGGAGGTTTTTTGAGAAACAAGAAACAATATCGTTATGAACTAGTTCTAACAGCACTTCAATTAAGCCACCTTATACTTCATCATAATAATTTCTAATATTCAAGCATAACTAGGTAAGAAATAGAAGAGTAGTATGAAACGATTATATAAGCCGAATGACAACAATTAGGGTAGTAAAGAAGGCAAGAGACGGTCCCCAATAGAAAGACGAGCACTAGAGATACCACAAAAACGATAGAATAACAACTTACTGGAGACACATTGAAAAACAGACAGGGTCAAGTTCATATGAAAAGAAAAAAAAGAGAAGAAGGGCAAAACACAAAACCGTTTAATTTCCATGTAAAATTTTTAAGTTTATCTTGAGATAGAAGATTTTATTTTTCTCGAAACTGAAAAAGACACTACACAAAGAGCCGAGATAACTGATATTCCAAAAGAAAGATTCAGTGTTTACCAGTCTTAGGTTTCTACTGAAACATTTAGGCGTCGAATGTCGCTGTGGACCGAGCGCCGGCGACTGGCTACTAACTGAAGGTTTTTTCTAGAATACCATTTACCAGCTGTCTGTAAGCATCTATAGGGCCAGATTTTTAATTTAGGAAGAAGGTCAAATTGAAACTTGTTTTATTTAATATTATTAATGACGAAATAATAAGAAAATGCCTAAAATAAGTTTATACAAAATCAGAGAGGTTTTTTGAGAAACAAGAAACAATATCGTTATGCACTAGTTCTAACACCACTTCAATTAAACCACCTAATACTTCCTCATAATAATTTCTAATATTCAAGCATAACTAGGTAAGAAATAGAAGAGTAGTATAAAACGATTATATAAGCCGAATGACAACAAATAGGGTAGTAAAGAAGGCAAGAGACGGTCCCCAATAGAAAGACGAGCACTAGAGAGACCACAAAAACGATAGAATAACAAGTTACTAGAGGCACATTGAAAAACAGACAGGTTCAGGTCTATATGAAAAGAAAAAAAAAGGAGAAGAAGTGCAAAACACAAAACCGTTTAATTTCCATGTAATATTTTTATGTTTATCTTGAGATAGAAGATTTTATTTTTCTCGAAACTGAAAAAGACACTACACAAAGAGCCGAGATAACTGATATTCCAAAAAAAAGATTCAGTGTTTACCAGTCTTAGGTTTCTATTGAAACATTTAGGCGTCGAATGTCGCTGTGGACCGAGCGCCGGCGACTGGCTACTAACTGAAGGTTTTTTCTAGAATACCATTTACCAGCTGTCTGTAAGCATCTATAGGGCCAGATTTTTAATTTAGGAAGAAGGTCAAATTGAAACTTGTTTTATTTAATATTATTAATGACGAAATAATAAGAAAATGCCTAAAATAAGTTTATACAAAATCAGAGAGGTTTTTTGAGAAACAAGAAACAATATCGTTATGCACTAGTTCTAACACCACTTCAATTAAACCACCTAATACTTCATCATAATAATTTCTAATATTCAAGCATAACTAGGTAAGAAATAGAAGAGTAGTATGAAACGATTATATAAGCTAAATGACAACAAATAGGGTAGTAAAGAAGGCAAGAGACGGTCCTCAATAGGAAGACGAGCACTAGAGAGACCACAAAAACGATAGAATAACAACTTACCGGAGGCACATTGAAAAACAGACAGGGTCAAATTCATATGAAAAGAAAAGAAAGAGAAGAAGTGCAAAACACAAAACCGTTTAATTTTCATGTAATATTTTTAAGTTTATCTTGAGATACAAGATTTTATTTTCTCGAAAATGAAAAAGACACTACACAAAGAGCCGAGATAACTGATATTCCAAAAGAAAGATTCAGTGTTTACCAGTCTTAGGTTTCTATTGAAACATTTAGGCGTCGAATGTCGCTGTGGACCGAGCGCCGGCGACTGGCTACTAATTGAAGGTTTTTTCTAGAATACCATTTACCAGCTGTCTGTAAGCATCTATAGGGCCAGATTTTTAATTTAGGAAGAAGGTCAAATTGAAACTTGTTTTATTTAATATTATTAATGACGAAATAATAAGAAAATGCCTAAAATAAGTTTATACAAAATCAGAGAGGTTTTTTGAGAAACAAGAAACAATATCGTTATGCACTAGTTCTAACACCACTTCAATTAAACCACCTAATACTTCATCATAATAATTTCTAATATTCAAGCATAACTAGGTAAGAAATAGAAGAGTAGTATAAAACGATTATATAAGCCGAATGACAACAAATAGGGTAGTAAAGAAGGCAAGAGACGGTCCCCAATAGAAATACGAGCACTAGAGAGACCACAAAAACGATAGAATAACAAGTTACTAGAGGCACATTGAAAAACAGACAGGTTCAGGTCTATATGAAAAGAAAAAAAAAGGAGAAGAAGTGCAAAACACAAAACCGTTTAATTTCCATGTAATATTTTTATGTTTATCTTGAGATAGAAGATTTTATTTTTCTCGAAACTGAAAAAGACACTACACAAAGAGCCAAGATAACTGATATTCCAAAAGAAAGATTCAGTGTTTACCAGTCTTAGGTTTCTATTGAAACATTTAGGCGTCGAATGTCGCTGTGGACCGAGCGCCGGCGACTGGCTACTAACTGAAGGTTTTTTCTAGAATACCATTTACCAGCTGTCTGTAAGCATCTATAGGGCCAGATTTTTAATTTAGGAAGAAGGTCAAATTGAAACTTGTTTTATTTAATATTATTAATGACGAAATAATAAGAAAATGCCTAAAATAAGTTTATACAAAATCAGAGAGGTTTTTTGAGAAACAAGAAACAATATCGTTATGCACTAGTTCTAACACCACTTCAATTAAACCACCTAATACTTCATCATAATAATTTCTAATATTCAAGCATAACTAGGTAAGAAATAGAAGAGTAGTATGAAACGATTATATAAGCTAAATGACAACAAATAGGGTAGTAAAAAAGGCAAGAGACGGTCCCCAATAGAAAGACGAGCACTAGAGAGACCACAAAAACGATAGAATAACAACTTACTAGAGGCACATTGAAAAACAGACAGGGTCAAGTTCATATGAAAAGAAAAAAAAAAGAAGTGCAAAACACAAAACCGTTTAATTTCCATGTAATATTTTTAAGTTTATCTTGAGATAGAAGATTTTATTTTTTTCGAAAATGAAAAAGACACTACACAAAGAGCCGAGATAACTGATATTCCAAAAGAAAGATTCAGTGTTTACCAGTCTTAGGTTTCTATTGAAACATTTAGGCGTCGAATGTCGCTGTGGACCGAGCGCCGGCGACTGGCTACTAACTGAAGGTTTTTTCTAGAATACCATTTACCAGCTGTCTGTAAGCATCTATAGGGCCAGATTTTTAATTTAGGAAGAAGGTCAAATTGAAACTTGTTTTATTTAAAATTATTAATGACGAAATAATAAGAAAATGCCTAAAATAAGTTTATACAAAATCAGAGAGGTTTTTTGAGAAACAAGAAACAATATCGTTATGCACTAGTTCTAACACCACTTCAATTAAACCACCTAATACTTCATCATAATAATTTCTAATATTCAAGCATAACTAGGTAAGAAATAGAAGAGTAGTATGAAACGATTATATAAGCCGAATGACAACAAATAGGGTAGTAAAGAAGGCAAGAGACGGTCCCCAATAGAAAGACGAGCACTAGAGAGACCACAAAAACGATAGAATAACAACTTACTGGAGACACATTGAAAAACAGACAGGGTCAAGTTCATATGAAAAGAAAAAAAAGAGAAGAAGTGCAAAACACAAAACCGTTTAATTTCCATGTAAAATTTTTAAGTTTATCTTGAGATAGAAGATTTTATTTTTCTCGAAACTGAAAAAGACACTACACAAAGAGCCGAGATAACTGATATTCCAAAAGAAAGATTCAGTGTTTACCAGTCTTAGGTTTCTATTGAAACATTTAGGCGTCGAATGTCGCTGTGGACCGAGCGCCGGCGACTGGCTACTAACTGAAGGTTTTTTCTAGAATACCATTTACCAGCTGTCTGTAAGCATCTATAGGGCCAGATTTTTAATTTAGGAAGAAGGTCAAATTGAAACTTGTTTTATTTAATATTATTAATGACGAAATAATAAGAAAATGCCTAAAATAAGTTTATACAAAATCAGAGAGGTTTTTTGAGAAACAAGAAACAATATCGTTATGCACTAGTTCTAACACCACTTCAATTAAACCACCTAATACTTCATCATAATAATTTCTAATATTCAAGCATAACTAGGTAAGAAATAGAAGAGTAGTATAAAACGATTATATAAGCCGAATGACAACAAATAGGGTAGTAAAGAAGGCAAGAGACGGTCCCCAATAGAAAGACGAGCACTAGAGAGACCACAAAAACGATAGAATAACAACTTACTGGAGACACATTGAAAAACAGACAGGGTCAAGTTCATATGAAAAGAAAAAAAAGAGAAGAAGTGCAAAACACAAAACCGTTTAATTTCCATGTAAAATTTTTAAGTTTATCTTGAGATAGAAGATTTTATTTTTCTCGAAACTGAAAAAGACACTACACAAAGAGCCGAGATAACTGATATTCCAAAAGAAAGATTCAGTGTTTACCAGTCTTAGGTTTCTATTGAAACATTTAGGCGTCGAATGTCGCTGTGGACCGAGCGCCGGCGACTGGCTACTAACTGAAGGTTTTTTCTAGAATACCATTTACCAGCTGTCTGTAAGCATCTATAGGGCCAGATTTTTAATTTAGGAAGAAGGTCAAATTGAAACTTGTTTTATTTAATATTATTAATGACGAAATAATAAGAAAATGCCTAAAATAAGTTTATACAAAATCAGAGAGGTTTTTTGAGAAACAAGAAACAATATCGTTATGCACTAGTTCTAACACCACTTCAATTAAACCACCTAATACTTCATCATAATAATTTCTAATATTCAAGCATAACTAGGTAAGAAATAGAAGAGTAGTATAAAACGATTATATAAGCCGAATGACAACAAATAGGGTAGTAAAGAAGGCAAGAGACGGTCCCCAATAGAAAGACGAGCACTAGAGAGACCACAAAAACGATAGAAAAACAAGTTACTAGAGGCACATTGAAAAACAGACAGGTTCAGGTCTATATGAAAAGAAAAAAAAAGGAGAAGAAGTGCAAAACACAAAACCGTTTAATTTCCATGTAATATTTTTATGTTTATCTTGAGATAGAAGATTTTATTTTTCTCGAAACTGAAAAAGACACTACACAAAGAGCCGAGATAACTGATATTCCAAAAGAAAGATTCAGTGTTTACCAGTCTTAGGTTTCTATTGAAACATTTAGGCGTCGAATGTCGCTGTGGACCGAGCGCCGGCGACTGGCTACTAACTGAAGGTTTTTTCTAGAATACCATTTACCAGCTGTCTGTAAGCATCTATAGGGCCAGATTTTTAATTTAGGAAGAAGTTCAAATTGAAACTTGTTTTATTTAAAATTATTAATGACGAAATAATAAGAAAATGCCTAAAATAAGTTTATACAAAATCAGAGAGGTTTTTTGAGAAACAAGAAACAATATCGTTATGCACTAGTTCTAACACCACTTCAATTAAACCACCTAATACTTCATCATAATAATTTCTAATATTCAAGCATAATTAGGTAAGAAATAGAAGAGTAGTATGAAACGATTATATAAGCTAAATGACAACAAATAGGGTAGTAAAGAAGGCAAGAGACGGTCCTCAATAGGAAGACGAGCACTAGAGAGACCACAAAAACGATAGAATAACAACTTACTGGAGGCACATTGAAAAACAGACAGGGTCAAGTTCATATGAAAAGAAAAAAAAGAGAAGAAGTGCAAAACACAAAATCGTTTAATTTCCATGTAATATTTTTAAGTTTATCTTGAGATAGAAGATTTTATTTTTTTCGAAAATGAAAAAGACACTACACAAAGAGCCGAGATAACTGATATTCCAAAAGAAAGATTCAGTGTTTACCAGTCTTAGGTTTCTATTGAAACATTTAGGCGTCGAATGTCGCTGTGGACCGAGCGCCGGCGACTGGCTACTAACTGAAGGTTTTTTCTAGAATACCATTTACCAGCTGTCTGTAAGCATCTATAGGGCCAGATTTTTAATTTAGGAAGAAGGTCAAATTGAAACTTGTTTTATTTAATATTATTAATGACGAAATAATAAGAAAATGCCTAAAATAAGTTTATACAAAATCAGAGAGGTTTTTTGAGAAACAAGAAACAATATCGTTATGCACTAGTTCTAACACCACTTCAATTAAACCACCTAATACTTCGTCATAATAATTTCTAATATTCAAGCATAACTAGGTAAGAAATAGAAGAGTAGTATAAAACGATTATATAAGCCGAATGACAACAAATAGGGTAGTAAAGAAGGCAAGAGACGGTCCCCAATAGAAAGACGAGCACTAGAGAGACCACAAAAACGATAGAATAACAAGTTACTAGAGGCACATTGAAAAACAGACAGGTTCAGGTCTATATGAAAAGAAAAAAAAAGGAGAAGAAGTGCAAAACACAAAACCGTTTAATTTCCATGTAATATTTTTATGTTTATCTTGAGATAGAAGATTTTATTTTTCTCGAAACTGAAAAAGACACTACAAAAAGAGCCGAGATAACTGATATTCCAAAAGAAAGATTCAGTGTTTACCAGTCTTAGGTTTCTATTGAAACATTTAGGCGTCGAATGTCGCTGTGGACCGAGCGCCGGCGACTGGCTACTAACTGAAGGTTTTTTCTAGAATACCATTTACCAGCTGTCTGTAAGCATCTATAGGGCCAGATTTTTAATTTAGGAAGAAGTTCAAATTGAAACTTGTTTTATTTAAAATTATTAATGACGAAATAATAAGAAAATGCCTAAAATAAGTTTATACAAAATCAGAGAGGTTTTTTGAGAAACAAGAAACAATATCGTTATGCACTAGTTCTAACACCACTTCAATTAAACCACCTAATACTTCATCATAATAATTTCTAATATTCAAGCATAATTAGGTAAGAAATAGAAGAGTAGTATGAAACGATTATATAAGCTAAATGACAACAAATAGGGTAGTAAAGAAGGCAAGAGACGGTCCTCAATAGGAAGACGAGCACTAGAGAGACCACAAAAACGATAGAATAACAACTTACTGGAGGCACATTGAAAAACAGACAGGGTCAAGTTCATATGAAAAGAAAAAAAAGAGAAGAAGTGCAAAACACAAAATCGTTTAATTTCCATGTAATATTTTTAAGTTTATCTTGAGATAGAAGATTTTATTTTTTTCGAAAATGAAAAAGACACTACACAAAGAGCCGAGATAACTGATATTCCAAAAGAAAGATTCAGTGTTTACCAGTCTTAGGTTTCTATTGAAACATTTAGGCGTCGAATGTCGCTGTGGACCGAGCGCCGGCGACTGGCTACTAACTGAAGGTTTTTTCTAGAATACCATTTACCAGCTGTCTGTAAGCATCTATAGGGCCAGATTTTTAATTTAGGAAGAAGGTCAAATTGAAACTTGTTTTATTTAATATTATTAATGACGAAATAATAAGAAAATGCCTAAAATAAGTTTATACAAAATCAGAGAGGTTTTTTGAGAAACAAGAAACAATATCGTTATGCACTAGTTCTAACACCACTTCAATTAAACCACCTAATACTTCGTCATAATAATTTCTAATATTCAAGCATAACTAGGTAAGAAATAGAAGAGTAGTATAAAACGATTATATAAGCCGAATGACAACAAATAGGGTAGTAAAGAAGGCAAGAGACGGTCCCCAATAGAAAGACGAGCACTAGAGAGACCACAAAAACGATAGAATAACAAGTTACTAGAGGCACATTGAAAAACAGACAGGTTCAGGTCTATATGAAAAGAAAAAAAAAGGAGAAGAAGTGCAAAACACAAAACCGTTTAATTTCCATGTAATATTTTTATGTTTATCTTGAGATAGAAGATTTTATTTTTCTCGAAACTGAAAAAGACACTACAAAAAGAGCCGAGATAACTGATATTCCAAAAGAAAGATTCAGTGTTTACCAGTCTTAGGTTTCTATTGAAACATTTAGGCGTCGAATGTCGCTGTGGACCGAGCGCCGGCGACTGGCTACTAACTGAAGGTTTTTTCTAGAATACCATTTACCAGCTGTCTGTAAGCATCTATAGGGCCAGATTTTTAATTTAGGAAGAAGTTCAAATTGAAACTTGTTTTATTTAAAATTATTAATGACGAAATAATAAGAAAATGCCTAAAATAAGTTTATACAAAATCAGAGAGGTTTTTTGAGAAACAAGAAACAATATCGTTATGCACTAGTTCTAACACCACTTCAATTAAACCACCTAATACTTCATCATAATAATTTCTAATATTCAAGCATAATTAGGTAAGAAATAGAAGAGTAGTATGAAACGATTATATAAGCTAAATGACAACAAATAGGGTAGTAAAGAAGGCAAGAGACGGTCCTCAATAGGAAGACGAGCACTAGAGAGACCACAAAAACGATAGAATAACAACTTACTGGAGGCACATTGAAAAACAGACAGGGTCAAGTTCATATGAAAAGAAAAAAAAGAGAAGAAGTGCAAAACACAAAATCGTTTAATTTCCATGTAATATTTTTAAGTTTATCTTGAGATAGAAGATTTTATTTTTTTCGAAAATGAAAAAGACACTACACAAAGAGCCGAGATAACTGATATTCCAAAAGAAAGATTCAGTGTTTACCAGTCTTAGGTTTCTATTGAAACATTTAGGCGTCGAATGTCGCTGTGGACCGAGCGCCGGCGACTGGCTACTAACTGAAGGTTTTTTCTAGAATACCATTTACCAGCTGTCTGTAAGCATCTATAGGGCCAGATTTTTAATTTAGGAAGAAGGTCAAATTGAAACTTGTTTTATTTAATATTATTAATGACGAAATAATAAGAAAATGCCTAAAATAAGTTTATACAAAATCAGAGAGGTTTTTTGAGAAACAAGAAACAATATCGTTATGCACTAGTTCTAACACCACTTCAATTAAACCACCTAATACTTCGTCATAATAATTTCTAATATTCAAGCATAACTAGGTAAGAAATAGAAGAGTAGTATAAAACGATTATATAAGCCGAATGACAACAAATAGGGTAGTAAAGAAGGCAAGAGACGGTCCCCAATAGAAAGACGAGCACTAGAGAGACCACAAAAACGATAGAATAACAAGTTACTAGAGGCACATTGAAAAACAGACAGGTTCAGGTCTATATGAAAAGAAAAAAAAAGGAGAAGAAGTGCAAAACACAAAACCGTTTAATTTCCATGTAATATTTTTATGTTTATCTTGAGATAGAAGATTTTATTTTTCTCGAAACTGAAAAAGACACTACACAAAGAGCCGAGATAACTGATATTCCAAAAGAAAGATTCAGTGTTTACCAGTCTTAGGTTTCTATTGAAACATTTAGGCGTCGAATGTCGCTGTGGACCGAGCGCCGGCGACTGGCTACTAACTGAAGGTTTTTTCTAGAATACCATTTACCAGCTGTCTGTAAGCATCTATAGGGCCAGATTTTTAATTTAGGAAGAAGGTCAAATTGAAACTTGTTTTATTTAAAATTATTAATGACGAAATAATAAGAAAATGCCTAAAATAAGTTTATACAAAATCAGAGAGGTTTTTTGAGAAACAAGAAACAATATCGTTATGCACTAGTTCTAACACCACTTCAATTAAACCACCTAATACTTCATCATAATAATTTCTAATATTCAAGCATAACTAGGTAAGAAATAGAAGAGTAGTATGAAACGATTATATAAGCTAAATGACAACAAATAGGGTAGTAAAGAAGGCAAGAGACGGTCCTCAATAGGAAGACGAGCACTAGAGAGACCACAAAAACGATAGAATAACAACTTACTGGAGGCACATTGAAAAACAGACAGGGTCAAGTTCATATGAAAAGAAAAAAAAGAGAAGAAGTGCAAAACACAAAACCGTTTAATTTCCATTTAATATTTTTAAGTTTATCTTGAGATAAAAGATTTTATTTTTTTCGAAAATGAAAAAGACACTACACAAAGAGCCGAGATAACTGATATTCCAAAAGAAAGATTCAGTGTTTACCAGTCTTAGGTTTCTATTGAAACATTTAGGCGTCGAATGTCGCTGTGGACCGAGCGCCGGCGACTGGCTACTAACTGAAGGTTTTTTCTAGAATACCATTTACCAGCTGTCTGTAAGCATCTATAGGGCCAGATTTTTAATTTAGGAAGAAGGTCAAATTGAAACTTGTTTTATTTAATATTATTAATGACGAAATAATAAGAAAATGCCTAAAATAAGTTTATACAAAATCAGAGAGGTTTTTTGAGAAACAAGAAACAATATCGTTATGCACTAGTTCTAACACCACTTCAATTAAACCACCTAATACTTCATCATAATAATTTCTAATATTCAAGCATAACTAGGTAAGAAATAAAAGAGTAGTATGAAACGATTATATAAGCTAAATGACAACAAATAGGGTAGTAAAGAAGGCAAGAGACGGTCCTCAATAAGAAGACGAGCACTAGAGAGACCACAAAAACGATAGAATAACAACTTACTGGAGGCACATTGAAAAACAGACAGGGTCAAGTTCATATGAAAAGAAAAAAAAGAGAAGAAGTGCAAAACACAAAACCGTTAAATTTCCATGTAATATTTTTAAGTTTATCTTGAGATAGAAGATTTTATTTTTTTCGAAAATGAAAAAGACACTACACAAAGAGCCGAGATAACTGATATTCCAGAAGAAAGATTCAGTGTTTACCAGTCTTAGGTTTCTATTGAAACATTTAGGCGTCGAATGTCGCTGTGGACCGAGCGCCGGCGACTGGCTACTAATTGAAGGTTTTTTCTAGAATACCATTTACCAGCTGTCTGTAAGCATCTATAGGGCCAGATTTTTAATTTAGGAAGAAGGTCAAATTGAAACTTGTTTTATTTAATATTATTAATGACGAAATAATAAGAAAATGCCTAAAATAAGTTTATACAAAATCAGAGAGGTTTTTTGAGAAACAAGAAACAATATCGTTATGCACTAGTTCTAACACCACTTCAATTAAACCACCTAATACTTCATCATAATAATTTCTAATATTCAAGCATAACTAGGTAAGAAATAGAAGAGTAGTATAAAACGATTATATAAGCCGAATGACAACAAATAGGGTAGTAAAGAAGGCAAGAGACGGTCCCCAATAGAAAGACGAGCACTAGAGAGACCACAAAAACGATAGAATAACAAGTTACTAGAAAAACATTGAAAAACAGACAGGTTCAGGTCTATATGAAAAGAAAAAAAAAGGAGAAGAAGTGCAAAACACAAAACCGTTTAATTTCCATGTAATATTTTTATGTTTATCTTGAGATAGAAGATTTTATTTTTCTCGAAACTGAAAAAGACACTACACAAAGAGCCGAGATAACTGATATTCCAAAAGAAAGATTCAGTGTTTACCAGTCTTAGGTTTCTATTGAAACATTTAGGCGTCGAATGTCGCTGTGGACCGAGCGCCGGCGACTGGCTACTAACTGAAGGTTTTTTCTAGAATACCATTTACCAGCTGTCTGTAAGCATCTATAGGGCCAGATTTTTAATTTAGGAAGAAGGTCAAATTGAAACTTGTTTTATTTAAAATTATTAATGACGAAATAATAAGAAAATGCCTAAAATAAGTTTATACAAAATCAGAGAGGTTTTTTGAGAAACAAGAAACAATATCGTTATGCACTAGTTCTAACACCACTTTAATTAAACCACCTAATACTTCATCATAATAATTTCTAATATTCAAGCATAACTAGGTAAGAAATAAAAGAGTAGTATGAAACGATTATATAAGCTAAATGACAACAAATAGGGTAGTAAAGAAGGCAAGAGACGGTCCTCAATAGGAAGACGAGCACTAGAGAGACCACAAAAACGATAGAATAACAAGTTACTAGAAAAACATTGAAAAACAGACAGGTTCAGGTCTATATGAAAAGAAAAAAAAAGGAGAAGAAGTGCAAAACACAAAACCGTTTAATTTCCATGTAATATTTTTATGTTTATCTTGAGATAAAATATTTTATTTTTCTCGAAACTGAAAAAGACACTACACAAAGAGCCGAGATAACTGATATTCCAAAAGAAAGATTCAGTGTTTACCAGTCTTAGGTTTCTATTGAAACATTTAGGCGTCGAATGTCGCTGTGGACCGAGCGCCGGCGACTGGCTACTAATTGAAGGTTTTTTCTAGAATACCATTTACCAGCTGTCTGTAAGCATCTATAGGGCCAGATTTTTAATTTAGGAAGAAGGTCAAATTGAAACTTGTTTTATTTAATATTATTAATAACGAAATAATAAGAAAATGCCTAAAATAAGTTTATACAAAATCAGAGAGGTTTTTTGAGAAACAAGAAACAATATCGTTATGCACTAGTTCTAACACACTTCAATTAAACCACCTAATACTTCATCATAATAATTTCTAATATTCAAGCATAACTAGGTAAGAAATAGAAGAGTAGTATAAAACGATTATATAAGCCGAATGACAACAAATAGGGTAGTAAAGAAGGCAAGAGACGGTCCCCAATAGAGAGACGAGCACTAGAGAGACCACAAAAACGATAGAATAACAAGTTACTAGAAAAACATTGAAAAACAGACAGGTTCAGGTCTATATGAAAAGAAAAAAAAAGGAGAAGAAGTGCAAAACACAAAACCGTTTAATTTCCATGTAATATTTTTATGTTTATCTTGAGATAGAAGATTTTATTTTTCTCGAAACTGAAAAAGACACTACACAAAGAGCCGAGATAACTGATATTCCAAAAGAAAGATTCAGTGTTTACCAGTCTTAGGTTTCTATTGAAACATTTAGGCGTCGAATGTCGCTGTGGACCGAGCGCCGGCGACTGGCTACTAACTGAAGGTTTTTTGTAGAATACCATTTACCAGCTGTCTGTAAGCATCTATAGGGCCAGATTTTTAATTTAGGAAGAAGGTCAAATTGAAACTTGTTTTATTTAATATTATTAATGACGAAATAATAAGAAAATGCCTAAAATAAGTTTATACAAAATCAGAGAGGTTTTTTGAGAAACAAGAAACAATATCGTTATGCACTAGTTCTAACACCACTTCAGTTAAACCACCTAATACTTTATCATAATAATTTCTAATATTCAAGCATAATCAGGTAAGAAATAGAAGAGTAGTATGAAACGAATATATAAGCCGAATGACAACAAATGGGGTAGTAAAGAAGGCAAGAGACGGTACTCAATAGGAAGACGAGCACTAGAGAGACCACAAAAGCGATAGAATAACAACTTACTGAAGGCACATTGAAAAACAGACAGGGTCAAGTTCATATGAAAAGAAAAAAAAGAGAAGAAGTGCAAAACACAAAACCGTTTAATTTCCATGTAATATTTTTAAGTTTATCTTGAGATAGAAGATTTTATTTTTTTCGAAAATGAAAAAGACACTACACAAAGAGCCGAGATAACTGATATTCCAAAAGAAAGATTCAGTGTTTACCAGTCTTAGGTTTCTATTGAAACATTTAGGCGTCGAATGTCGCTGTGGACCGAGCGGCGGCGACTGGCTACTAACTGAAGGTTTTTTCTAGAATACCATTTACCAGCTGTCTGTAAGCATCTATAGGGCCAGATTTTTAATTTAGGAAGAAGGTCAAATTGAAACTTGTTTTATTTAATATTATTAATGACGAAATAATAAGAAAATGCCTAAAATAAGTTTATACAAAATCAGAGAAGTTTTTTGAGAAACAAGAAACAATATCGTTATGCACTAGTTCTAACACCACTTCAATTAAGCCACCTTATACTTCATCATAATAATTTCTAATATTCAAGCATAACTAGGTAAGAAATAGAAGAGTAGTATGAAACGACTATATAAGCCGAATGACAACAAATAGGGTAGTAAAGAAGGCAAGAGACGGTCCTCAATAGGAAGACGAGCACTAGAGAGACTACAAAAACGATAGAATAACAACTTACTCAAGGCACATTGAAAAACAGACAGGGTCAAGTTCATATGAAAAGAAAAAAAAGAGAAGAAGTGCAAAACACAAAACCGTTTAATTTCCATGTAATATTTTTAAGTTTATCTTGAGATAGAAGATTTTATTTTTTTCGAAAATGAAAAAGACACTACACAAAGAACCGAGATAACTGATATTCCAAAAGAAAGATTCAGTGTTTACCAGTCTTAGGTTTCTATTGAAACATTTAGGCGTCGAATGTCGCTGTGGACCGAGCGCCGGCGACTGGCTACTAACTGAAGGTTTTTTCTAGAATACCATTTACCAGCTGTCTGTAAGCATCTATAGGGCCAGATTTTTAATTTAGGAAGAAGGTCAAATTGAAACTTGTTTTATTTAATATTATTAATGACGAAATAATAAGAAAATGCCTAAAATAAGTTTATACAAAATCAGAGAGGTTTTTTGAGAAACAAGAAACAATATCGTTATGCACTAGTTCTAACACCACTTCAATTAAGCCACCTTATACTTCATCATAATAATTTCTAATATTCAAGCATAACCAGGTAAGAAATAGAAGAGTAGTATGAAACGAATATATAAGCCGAATGACAACAAATGGGGTAGTAAAGAAGGCAAGAGACGGTACTCAATAGGAAGACGAGCACTAGAGAGACCACAAAAACGATAGAATAACAACTTACTGAAGGCACATTGAAAAACAGACAGGGTCAAGTTCATATGAAAAGAAAAAAAAGAGAAGAAGTGCAAAACACAAAACCGTTTAATTTCCATGTAATATTTTTAAGTTTATCTTGAGATAGAAGATTTTATTTTTTTCGAAAATGAAAAAGACACTACACAAAGAGCCGAGATAACTGATATTCCAAAAGAAAGATTCAGTGTTTACCAGTCTTAGGTTTCTATTGAAACATTTAGGCGTCGAATGTCGCTGTGGACCGAGCGCCGGCGACTGGCTACTAACTGAAGGTTTTTTCTAGAATACCATTTACCAGCTGTCTGTAAGCATCTATAGGGCCAGATTTTTAATTTAGGAAGAAGGTCAAATTGAAACTTGTTTTATTTAATATTATTAATGACGAAATAATAAGAAAATGCCTAAAATAAGTTTATACAAAATCAGAGAGGTTTTTTGAGAAACAAGAAACAATATCGTTATGCACTAGTTCTAACACCACTTCAATTAAGCCACCTTATACTTCATCATAATAATTTCTAATATTCAAGCATAACCAGGTAAGAAATAGAAGAGTAGTATGAAACGAATATATAAGCCGAATGACAACAAATGGGGTAGTAAAGAAGGCAAGAGACGGTACTCAATAGGAAGACGAGCACTAGAGAGACCACAAAAACGATAGAATAACAACTTACTGAAGGCACATTGAAAAACAGACAGGGTCAAGTTCATATGAAAAGAAAAAAAAGAGAAGAAGTGCAAAACACAAAACCGTTTAATTTCCATGTAATATTTTTAAGTTTATCTTGAGATAGAAGATTTTATTTTTTTCGAAAATGAAAAAGACACTACACAAAGAGCCGAGATAACTGATATTCCAAAAGAAAGATTCAGTGTTTACCAGTCTTAGGTTTCTATTGAAACATTTAGGCGTCGAATGTCGCTGTGGACCGAGCGGCGGCGACTGGCTACTAACTGAAGGTTTTTTCTAGAATACCATTTACCAGCTGTCTGTAAGCATCTATAGGGCCAGATTTTTAATTTAGGAAGAAGGTCAAATTGAAACTTGTTTTATTTAATATTATTAATGACGAAATAATAAGAAAATGCCTAAAATAAGTTTATACAAAATCAGAGAAGTTTTTTGAGAAACAAGAAACAATATCGTTATGCACTAGTTCTAACACCACTTCAATTAAGCCACCTTATACTTCATCATAATAATTTCTAATATTCAAGCATAACTAGGTAAGAAATAGAAGAGTAGTATGAAACGACTATATAAGCCGAATGACAACAAATAGGGTAGTAAAGAAGGCAAGAGACGGTCCTCAATAGGAAGACGAGCACTAGAGAGACTACAAAAACGATAGAATAACAACTTACTCAAGGCACATTGAAAAACAGACAGGGTCAAGTTCATATGAAAAGAAAAAAAAGAGAAGAAGTGCAAAACACAAAACCGTTTAATTTCCATGTAATATTTTTAAGTTTATCTTGAGATAGAAGATTTTATTTTTTTCGAAAATGAAAAAGACACTACACAAAGAACCGAGATAACTGATATTCCAAAAGAAAGATTCAGTGTTTACCAGTCTTAGGTTTCTATTGAAACATTTAGGCGTCGAATGTCGCTGTGGACCGAGCGCCGGCGACTGGCTACTAACTGAAGGTTTTTTCTAGAATACCATTTACCAGCTGTCTGTAAGCATCTATAGGGCCAGATTTTTAATTTAGGAAGAAGGTCAAATTGAAACTTGTTTTATTTAATATTATTAATGACGAAATAATAAGAAAATGCCTAAAATAAGTTTATACAAAATCAGAGAGGTTTTTTGAGAAACAAGAAACAATATCGTTATGCACTAGTTCTAACACCACTTCAATTAAGCCACCTTATACTTCATCATAATAATTTCTAATATTCAAGCATAACCAGGTAAGAAATAGAAGAGTAGTATGAAACGAATATATAAGCCGAATGACAACAAATGGGGTAGTAAAGAAGGCAAGAGACGGTACTCAATAGGAAGACGAGCACTAGAGAGACCACAAAAACGATAGAATAACAACTTACTGAAGGCACATTGAAAAACAGACAGGGTCAAGTTCATATGAAAAGAAAAAAAAGAGAAGAAGTGCAAAACACAAAACCGTTTAATTTCCATGTAATATTTTTAAGTTTATCTTGAGATAGAAGATTTTATTTTTCTCGAAAATGAAAAAGACACTACACAAACAGCCGAGATAACTGATATTCCAAAAGAAAGATTCAGTGTTTACCAGTCTTAGGTTTCTATTGAAACATTTAGGCGTCGAATGTCGCTGTGGACCGAGCGCCGGCGACTGGCTACTAATTGAAGGTTTTTTCTAGAATACCATTTACCAGCTATCTGTAAGCATCTATAGGGCCAGATTTTTAATTTAGGAAGAAGGTCAAATTGAAACTTGTTTTATTTAATATTATTAATGACGAAATAATAAGAAAATGCCTAAAATAAGTTTATACAAAATCAGAGAGGTTTTTTGAGAAACAAGAAACAATATCGTTATGCACTAGTTCTAACACCACTTCAATTAAACCACCTAATACTTCATCATAATAATTTTTAATATTCAAGCATAACTAGGTAAGAAATAAAAGAGTAGTATAAAACGATTATATAAGCCGAATGACAAAAAATAGGGTAGTAAAGAAGGCAAGAGACGGTCCCCAATAGGAAGAAGAGCACTAGAGAGACCACAAAAACGATAGAATAACAAGTTACTAGAGGCACATTGAAAAACAGACAGGTTCAGGTCTATATGAAAAGAAAAAAAAAAAGGAGAAGAAGTGCAAAACACAAAACCGTTTAATTTCCATGTAAAATTTTTAAGTTTATCTTGAGATAGAAGATTTTATTTTTCTCGAAACTAAAAAAGACACTACACAAAGAGCCGAGATAACTGATATTCCAAAAGAAAGATTCAGTGTTTACCAGTCTTAGGTTTCTATTGAAACATTTAGGCGTCGAATGTCGCTGTGGACCGAGCGCCGGCGACTGGCTACTAACTGAAGGTTTTTTCTAGAATACCATTTACCAGCTGTCTGTAAGAATCTATAGGGCCAGATTTTTAATTTAGGAAGAAGGTCAAATTGAAACTTGTTTTATTTAATATTATTAATGACGAAATAATAAGAAAATGCCTAAAATAAGTTTATACAAAATCAGAGAGGTTTTTTGAGAAACAAGAAACAATATCGTTATGAACTAGTTCTAACAGCACTTCAATTAAGCCACCTTATACTTCATCATAATAATTTCTAATATTCAAGCATAACTAGGTAAGAAATAGAAGAGTAGTATGAAACGATTATATAAGCCGAATGACAACAAATAGGGTAGTAAAGAAGGCAAGAGACGGTCCCCAATAGAAAGACGAGCACTAGAGAGACCACAAAAACGATAGAATAACAACTTACTGGAGACACATTGAAAAACAGACAGGTTCAGGTCTATATGAAAAGAAAAAAAAAGGAGAAGAAGTGCAAAACACAAAACCGTTTAATTTCCGTGTAATATTTTTATGTCTATCTTGAGATAGAAGATTTTATTTTTCTCGAAACTGAAAAAGACACTACACAAAGAGCCGAGATAACTGATATTCCAAAAGAAAGATTCAGTGTTTACCAGTCTTAGGTTTCTATTGAAACATTTAGGCGTCGAATGTCGCTGTGGACCGAGCGCCGGCGACTGGCTACTAACTGAAGGTTTTTTCTAGAATACCATTTACCAGCTGTCTGTAAGCATCTATAGGGCCAGATTTTTAATTTAGGAAGAAGGTCAAATTGAAACTTGTTTTATTTAAAATTATTAATGACGAAATAATAAGAAAATGCCTAAAATAAGTTTATACAAAATCAGAGAGGTTTTTTGAGAAACAAGAAACAATATCGTTATGCACTAGTTCTAACACCACTTCAATTAAACCACCTAATACTTCATCATAATAATTTCTAATATTCAAGCATAACTAGGTAAGAAATAGAAGAGTAGTATAAAACGATTATATAAGCCGAATGACAACAAATAGGGTAGTAAAGAAGGCAAGAGACGGTCCCCAATAGAAAGACGAGCACTAGAGAGACCACAAAAACGATAGAATAACAAGTTACTAGAGGCACATTGAAAAACAGACAGGTTCAGGTCTATATGAAAAGAAAAAAAAATCAGAAGAAGTGCAAAACACAAAACCGTTTAATTTCCATGTAATATTTTTATGTTTATCTTGAGATAGAAGATTTTATTTTTCTCGAAACTGAAAAAGACACTACACAAAGAGCCGAGATAACTGATATTCCAAAAGAAAGATTCAGTGTTTACCAGTCTTAGGTTTCTATTGAAACATTTAGGCGTCGAATGTCGCTGTGGACCGAGCGCTGGCGACTGGCTACTAACTGAAGGTTTTTTCTAGAATACCATTTACCAGCTGTCTGTAAGCATCTATAGGGCCAGATTTTTAATTTAGGAAGAAGGTCAAATTGAAACTTGTTTTATTTAATATTATTAATGACGAAATAATAAGGAAATGCCTAAAATAAATTTATACAAAATCAGAGAGGTTTTTTGAGAAACAAGAAACAATATCGTTATGCACTAGTTCTAACACCACTTCAATTAAGCCACCTTATACTTCATCATAATAATTTCTAATATTCAAGCATAACTAGGTAAGAAATAGAAGAGTAGTATGAAACGAATATATAAGCCGAATGACAACAAATGGGGTAGTAAAGAAGGCAAGAGACGGTACTCAATAGGAAGACGAGCACTAGAGAGACCACAAAAACGATAGAATAACAACTTACTGAAGGCACATTGAAAAACAGACAGGGTCAAGTTCATATGAAAAGAAAAAAAAGAGAAGAAGTGCAAAACACAAAACCGTTTAATTTCCATGTAATATTTTTAAGTTTATCTTGAGATAGAAGATTTTATTTTTTTCGAAAATGAAAAAGACACTACACAAAGAGCCGAGATAACTGATATTCCAAAAGAAAGATTCAGTGTTTACCAGTCTTAGGTTTCTATTGAAACATTTAGGCGTCGAATGTCGCTGTGGACCGAGCGCCGGCGACTGGCTACTAACTGAAGGTTTTTTCTAGAATACCATTTACCAGCTGTCTGTAAGCATCTATAGGGCCAAATTTTTAATTTAGGAAGAAGGTCAAATTGAAACTTGTTTTATTTAATATTATTAATGACGAAATAATAAGAAAATGCCTAAAATAAGTTTATACAAAATCAGAGAGGTTTTTTGAGAAACAAGAAGCAATATCGTTATGCACTAGTTCTAACACCACTTCAATTAAACCACCTAATACTTCATCATAATAATTTCTAATATTCAAGCATAACTAGGTAAGAAATAGAAGAGTAGTATGAAACGATTATATAAGCCGAATGACAACAAATAGGGTAGTAAAGAAGGCAAGAGACGGTCCCCAATAGAAAGACGAGCACTAGAGAGACCACAAAAACGATAGAATAACAACTTACTGGAGACACATTGAAAAACAGACAGGGTCAAGTTCATATGAAAAGAAAAAAAAGAGAAGAAGTGAAAAACACAAAACCGTTTAATTTCCATGTAAAATTTTTAAGTTTATCTTGAGATAGAAGATTTTATTTTTCTCGAAACTGAAAAAGACACTACACAAAGAGCCGAGATAACTGATATTCCAAAAGAAAGATTCAGTGTTTACCAGTCTTAGGTTTCTATTGAAACATTTAGGCGTCGAATGTCGCTGTGGACCGAGCGCCGGCGACTGGCTACTAACTGAAGGTTTTTTCTAGAATACCATTTACCAGCTGTCTGTAAGCATCTATAGGGCCAGATTTTTAATTTAGGAAGAAGGTCAAATTGAAACTTGTTTTATTTAATATTATTAATGACGAAATAATAAGAAAATGCCTAAAATAAGTTTATACAAAATCAGAGAGGTTTTTTGAGAAACAGGAAACAATATCGTTATGAACTAGTTCTAACAGCACTTCAATTAAGCCACCTTATACTTCATCATAATAATTTCTAATATTCAAGCATAACTAGGTACGAAATAGAAGAGTAGTATGAAACGATTATATAAGCCGAATGACAACAAATAGGGTAGTAAAGAAGGCAAGAGACGGTCCCCAATAGAAAGACGAGCACTAGAGAGACCACAAAAACGATAGAATAACAACTTACTGGAGACACATTGAAAAACAGACAGGGTCAAGTTCATATGAAAAGAAAAAAAAGAGAAGAAGTGCAAAACACAAAACCGTTTAATTTCCATGTAATATTTTTAAGTTTATCTTGGGATAGAAGATTTTATTTTTCTCGTAACTGAAAAAGACACTACACAAAGAGCCGAGATAACTGATATTCCAAAAGAAAGATTCAGTGTTTACCAGTCTTAGGTTTCTATTGAAACATTTAGGCGTCGAATGTCGCTGTGGACCGAGCGCCGGCGACTGGCTACTAACTGAAGGTTTTTTCTAGAATACCATTTACCAGCTGTCTGTAAGCATCTATAGGGCCAGATTTTTAATTTAGGAAGAAGGTCAAATTGAAACTTGTTTTATTTAATATTATTAATGACGAAATAATAAGAAAATGCCTAAAATAAGTTTATACAAAATCAGAGAGGTTTTTTGAGAAACAGGAAACAATATCGTTATGAACTAGTTCTAACAGCACTTCAATTAAGCCACCTTATACTTCATCATAATAATTTCTAATATTCAAGCAAAACTAGGTAAGAAATAGAAGAGTAGTATGAAACGATTATATAAGCCGAATGACAACAAATAGGGTAGTAAAGAAGGCAAGAGACGGTCCCCAATAGAAAGACGAGCACTAGAGAGACCACAAAAACGATAGAATAACAACTTACTGGAGACACATTGAAAAACAGACAGGGTCAAGTTCATATGAAAAGAAAAAAAAGAGAAGAAGTGCAAAACACAAAACCGTTTAATTTCCATGTAATATTTTTAAGTTTATCTTGGGATAGAAGATTTTATTTTTCTCGAAAATGAAAAAGACACTACACAAAGAGCCGAGATAACCGATATTCCAAAAGAAAGATTCAGTGTTTACCAGTCTTAGGTTTCTATTGAAACATTTAGGCGTCGAATGTCGCTGTGGACCGAGCGCCGGCGACTGGCTACTAACTGAAGGTTTTTTCTAGAATACCATTTACCAGCTGTCTGTAAGCATCTATAGGGCCAGAATTTTAATTTAGGGAGAAGGTCAAATTAAAACTTGTTTTATTTAATATTATTAATGACGAAATAATAAGAGAATACCTAAAATAAGTTTATACAAAATCAGAGAGGTTTTTTGAGAAACAAGAAACAATATCGTTATGCACTAGTTCTAACACCACTTCAATTAAACCACCTAATGCTTCATCATAATAATTTCTAATATTCAAGCATAACTAGGTAAGAAATAGAAGAGTAGTATGAAACGATTATATAAGCCGAATGACAACAAATAGAGTAGTAAAGAAGGCAAGAGACGGTCCTCAATAGGAAGACGAGCACTAGAGAGACCACAAAAACGATAGAATAACAACTTACTGGAGACACATTGAAAAACAGACAGGGTCAAGTCTATATGAAAAGAAAAATAAGAGAAGAAGTGCAAAACACAAAACCGTTTAATTTCCATGTAATATTTTTAAGTTTATCTTGGGATAGAAGATTTTATTTTTCCCGAAAATGAAAAAGACACTACACAAAGAGCCGAGATAACTGATATTCCAAAAGAAAGATTCAGTGTTTACCAGTCTTAGGTTTCTATTGAAACATTTAGGCGTCGAATGTCGCTGTGGACCGAGCGCCGGCGACTGGCTACTAACTGAAGGTTTTTTCTAGAATACCATTTACCAGCTGTCTGTAAGCATCTATAGGGCTAGATTTTTAATTTGGGAAGAAGGTCAAATTGAAACTTGTTTTATTTAATATTATTAATGACGAAATAATAAGAAAATGCCTAAAATAAGTTTATACAAAATCAGAGAGGTTTTTTGAGAAACAAGAAACAATATCGTTATGCACTTGTTCTAACACCACTTTGATTAAACCACCTAATACTTCATCATAATAATTTCTAATATTCAAACACAACAAAACAAAAAAATAGAAAATCACCAGAAGAGGACATAATACCGAACAAATTTCTAAAATACGGAGGAGCAGATCTGACCAAATAAGTATGAAAACTTTTCAAAAAAAAAATAGAACAAAACAGAATTTTCCAAGAATGGAGATTAAGCATCCTAATACCTCTCTTCAAAAAGGGCGGCAAATCGGACCAGGAAAATTTCAAAGAAATTAGTTTATTAAACACAACAGTAAAATTAACAACCAAAGTGATAACAAATAAATTATAAATAAATAAGTAAAAATAAATAAATTGAATGAGATTATAACTGAGGATTTTTTCTAGAATACCATTTACCAGCTGTCTGTGAGTATCTATAGGGCAAAGTTTTAGGCAGGAAGATAAGTTAAACCTTATTATAGGGAATATATTAACCGGAAATAATCCATAAAAAGAAGGATATGCAATAGAAAGATGGACAATATTAGAAATCTTTTGTAAATACGTATTTCTGACTTATTGGTCGTCATCAGTACGGTGTAGCCAACTAATAATAGCTGAGACAAGTTAATAAAACAGGTGAATAAGTAAGTATATATTTTTAAAAAATAAAAAAGAATTAATAGCAAAACTTGTTCAAAAATAATTTTTAAAATTTATTAAAAATATGCTAGGCAACCGCAAATACATATTTACTAAGATTATGCAGGTTTTTTGCAGTTGTTTTTCAGCTATGTCTTTATTATTCATGTTCATTGGTCCTTTTTAACTAAACTGTGAAATAATTTTTTCCGTTGCTGAACAGGTTTTGCAAGTACTGTACAAGTGTTGACTCCGCATTCAATAAAGACCCTCATCCTACAATAAATGTAACCTATCTATAAAATTTTATGATTAGAAAATATTCTTTGAAAAAAAAATGTGTAAAAAAACGAGTGAGAATGAAAAAGAAGAAGACATGACGATACCAAACTTAATAAAGTTCTTACACCAAATCGAACCTACATGATAAGTTTTAAGAAAGATTTAAAAATACGTGAGAGAATGAAGGAAAAGGAAAAGAAGACAAGTCGATCGCAAAATCAAAAGATCATTATTACACCATGGAAAACTTATGTGCCAAGTTTTAGAACCCCAAAAGTTAGCTTTTAATAAAATTAATAGGCCTTAGAAAATTAAGAAGAAAAAAAAATCATGTTAAACCAAAATTAACAAACAGACTTTGAGAAGAAATTGACGCCAAATTTACGAGAGTTCCAATATGCTTATACCAATAGAAACGTACGTACCAAGTTTTAAATACCTAGGCTTTTCGTACAAAACACAAAACAATCTGAGAAGAAGAAGAAAATAAAACAGTTTATTTATAATGTATTATTTATATTACATTACACTAATCCAACTAACTTTCTTCTCAATATTTAGTTTAATACACAAACTGACCTATAAACTATAATAATATTAACATTTTTAAAAACTCACCTGAAAAAAATTTCTAGAAAAATCTCCACTGGAATTCCTTACCTGCCAGCGAATGGCCACTAACTGAGGGGCTCCTGCAAGGTGCGCTGTATATATTCCTGATTTGCATGCTGGATTTGTACCGGTTTGTTCTGGTTCGATATTGGATTTTTCTATGTGAAGGATATGGGTAATGGAGGTGATTAGAATGGACATATATGCAGAGAAGGAGCGGGAATAGAAATGGTTCATGAAGGTTTGGTGATGGGAATAACAAATGATAAACGAAATATTGTGATTGACTTTGCAGTGGCATGGGATTTGACTGTCATTAATGTTCTTTATCACGTTCTTTATGAAGACTAAAGACCAATATGTTACCTATAGTGGCCGGGGAGGGAAAGTGAGATAGATTTTGTTCTCTCTAAAAGAAGTCAGATAAAAGACGTTACCAACTGTAAAGACATAAGAATGAGTATGTAACTAGTCAACATCGACTGTTGATAGTAAATGCGGAGATAAAGTTAAGGCGGACATTAAAGCAAGTAGGATACCAGAAAGTGAAGTGGTGGAAGTTAAAAGATAAGAGTAGAGTGCTGGAAGAGATTGAGGAAAAAAGTAAATGACTGGTAAGATGCGAACGGTAAAGTTGTGGTGCGAGAGGAAGAGGAAATACTAGATTAAACATCTGGTGAAGGGCCTCCTAGAGACAAATAAACTTGGTGGTGAATAGTGTAATAGAAGATTAGAGAGAAGAAAGAAGCTAGAAAGGGGTATGGAAGATCTAAAAGAAAGGAAGATAAGGATATTTACAGGTAGCAAAGCGCGCTATAGTTACTACTATGAAAAGATAGTCTGCACAGCTGTATGAAGAGTTTGAGAAACACGAGGAAATTGCTAAAACAAGGGACCAGTCATCAAAGGACTTGACCCTCGTGAGGCAGATTAAAAGTGCAGATGGAAGAGTATTAAGAATCGATTAACACATTAACGATATTGAAATAAAGCAAATGAGTACTTTAGAAAGTTGCTAAATGAAGAAAAATAGAGAATAGACGAAGGATGTGGGTTCCCAAATGTGAATATATTACCAGGGATAGCGAGACACGAAGTTGTTTAGTGGTTAAATAGGATGAAAAATGGTAAGGCAGTGCGACCTGATGAAATACTTGTGGAGGTTTAAAAGGCTCTTGGAGAGGAAGGGGTTGATATTTTGTAGCAAATGATGATTAGGATATATGAAGAAAAAAGGATGTCCAATGCATGGAGAGAGGGTGTGATGATATCATTTTAAAAAGATAAAGGAAACATTTAGGACTGTCAGAACTATAGAAGGATAAAGTTAATGTCGCATACAATAAAAATCTGAAAGAACACTGTAAAGTAAAGGATAAGGAGAGGGACATCCATAGGAGAAGAGCAGTTTGTATTTATAGAGCAGTATTTATAGATCTTGGGAAGGCGTACGATACAGTTCTTAGACAAGGTCTATGGAGATGTATGGCAGAGAAATGGGTTCCCGAGAAGTACATAGGGCTCGTGAAGGAAATGTATGAGGGAGCATACACCAAAGTAAGGACTTGTGCGAATTGACGACCGAAATCTTACCATTCACGGTTTGTTTGCATTAAGGCTCATTACTAAGTCATACCTGTTTAATGTTGTTATGTATGTACTGACAGAAAAAGTAGGGCAAAGAGCAGCTTGGTCAACGCACTTTGCTGATGATATCGTGTTAGTAGACGAGAGCAAAAAAATGTTAAGGGGAAGTTGGGGTGTTTAAGAAGGGCTATTGAAGAGGGAGAACTACGGGCTGGTTGGTTTAACTGTAAGCGAATGAGCGAGGTACTTTGTGATATAAAAATTGGGGAAGAGCTGAAAGGAAAGATATAAAAGAGTGTGGTGAGACATACGTTGGTGTAGGTTTAAAAGATTCAGGAAAATAAGATGGAGGTAGCCGAAATAAAAATATTACGGAGGATGTTGAGTAAGACTAGAAACGATAGGATCAGAAAACACTTATTTGGGGAAAGAGCCGAGGTGACTACAGTTTTAAAAAATACTCCAGAAAAAAGGCTGTGGTCATGTCAGATGTAGAGATGAAAACTATGTGGGATGAAAACTAAAAAAGGACTAAAAGTTGATGGAAGGAGATGTAGAGGAAAACCGAGGAGAATATGAAAGGACTGTGTGGAAGAGGACTTGAGAGAGAAAGATTTAGGTGAAGAAGAACCGGTAGACAGAAATAAGTGGCGACGAAGAGTAAGGAACAGCGACCCATGGAAATAAAAAAAGCTAAAGAAGATGAAGAAGAAGGATAAGGATGGTAAAGCCTTGTTTCAGGCTAGTTGCTCCAAGCATTCCTCTTCTTGGAGTTTTTCTGTATGTTTGGGACGATTTTCTGTTAATGACTTAAGACCGACGTCGGAGTCGAGGTGGGAGTTTGATGGAGCTTAACGTTGTGCAATGAGTTTGCGAAACCACAGAAAACCAATCTTCCCATGTCCTTGTGTAAATATAGTCGACTATGAAGAAGTTATGTAGTTTTGTCAATGGCTAGTGGGTGCATTCTAGGAGCTAGAGCTTAGGTGGGATATAACGGGATTAAAATCTGGTTTGTATAAATCTTTGATTTATAGAAAAGTTGAAGGTTGACACTACGATTGCGTCTCCGTAGATATTTCGGAAGATCTCGTTAGAGATATTGGTAGGAGTTTTTTCAGGTAAGACGTAGAAAAAGATCATAGGAATGAGATTAATTATCGATTTTATGTCGGAAGTGAGTTCGTATGAGAAAATTTGTTTAGGGTAGTGACTGTATGTGTGTGTGTTTCTATGTTGTGGGAGCACTTTTTCTGGCGGGACATTTGTGTGAATATACCGAGTATGTGCCGCAATAGTTTAATCCGGATGGTGCATCTGCCATTTATATTTGTGATTTTGTCCGCAGTTTGGAGAAATAGTGACTCTTTGTTGGTATTCTGTGTTGTGACGTTCGCTTTGGCAGCATCTAGAACAATATTTTAAGCGCAGGGGATGACGTTATTCGATCCAGGGATCTCACAACGAATAATCTTCAGTGTTTCAGTGCTCCTGAGAATTTCTGTTCTCAGAAGTTCTCGAGTTCAGAGTTCTCGAAAACTTGGACAAAGTGTATAGCGATGTTATTTTAGCGGACAATTATTCTGACAATTGAAATGTTAGGGAAGTGGCCTTGTGACTAATGCTTTTTAATGTTTTTTTTGTAAAAAATTTTTGTTACCGCCTGTCATGACGAGATGGACGATGGATTGGATTTTGGTTGTGACTTTTATGGAGTGTTTTTAAAATATATAGAGCCAATAGTGATTATCACGATATTGCTTCTTAGTTTTGTCTAGAATTCGTGGATATTTAGGGGTTAAGGTTTAGGGTTATGTGTTGAGGGATGCTGTTATGTCTAATGAAAAATAAGTTTATACAAATGGGAGAGGTTTTTTGAGAAACAAGAAACAATATCGTTATGCACTTGTTCTAACACCACTTTGATTAAACCACCTAATACTTCATCAGAATAATTTCTAATATTCAAGCATAACTAGGTAAGAAATAGAAGAGTAGTATGAAACGATTATATAAGCCGAATGATAACAAATAGGGTAGTAAAGAAGGCAAGAGACGGTCCCCAATAGGAAGACGAGCACTAGAGAGACCACAAAAACGATAGAATAACAACTTACTGGAGACACATTGAAAAACAGACAGGGTCAAGTCTATATGAAAAGAAAAATAAGAGAAGAAGTGCAAAACACAAAACCGTTTAATTTCCATGTAATATTTTTAACTTTATCTTGGGATAGAAGATTTTATTTTTCCCGAAAATGAAAAAGACACTACACAAAGAGCCGAGATAACTGATATTCCAAAAGAAAGATTCAGTGTTTACCAGTCTTAGGTTTCTATTGAAACATTTAGGCGTCGAATGTCGCTGTGGACCGAGCGCCGGCGACTGGCTACTAACTGAAGGTTTTTTCTAGAATACCATTTACCAGCTGTGTGTAAGCATCTATAGGGCTAGATTTTTAATTTGGGAAGAAGGTCAAATTGAAACTTGTTTTATTTAATATTATTAATGACGAAATCATAAGAAAATGCCTAAAATAAGTTTATACAAAATCAGAGAGGTTTTTTGAGAAACAAGAAACAATATCGTTATGCACTTGTTCTAACACCACTTTGATTAAACCACCTAATACTTCATCATAATAATTTCTAATATTCAAACACAACAAAACAAAAAAATAGAAAATCACCAGAAGAGGACATAATACCGAACAAATTTCTAAAATACGGAGGAGCAGATCTGACCAAATAAGTATGAAAACTTTTCAAAAAAAAAATAGAACAAAACAGAATTTTCCAAGAATGGAGATTAAGCATCCTAATACCTCTCTTCAAAAAGGGCGGCAAATCGGACCAGGAAAATTTCAAAGAAATTAGTTTATTAAACACAACAGTAAAATTAACAACCAAAGTGATAACAAATAAATTATAAATAAATAAGTAAAAATAAATAAATTGAATGAGATTATAACTGAGGATTTTTTCTAGAATACCATTTACCAGCTGTCTGTGAGTATCTATAGGGCAAAGTTTTAGGCAGGAAGATAAGTTAAACCTTATTATAGGGAATATATTAACCGGAAATAATCCATAAAAAGAAGGATATGCAATAGAAAGATGGACAATATTAGAAATCTTTTGTAAATACGTATTTCTGACTTATTGGTCGTCATCAGTACGGTGTAGCCAACTAATAATAGCTGAGACAAGTTAATAAAACAGGTGAATAAGTAAGTATATATTTTTAAAAAATAAAAAAGAATTAATAGCAAAACTTGTTCAAAAATAATTTTTAAAATTTATTAAAAATATGCTAGGCAACCGCAAATACATATTTACTAAGATTATGCAGGTTTTTTGCAGTTGTTTTTCAGCTATGTCTTTATTATTCATGTTCATTGGTCCTTTTTAACTAAACTGTGAAATAATTTTTTCCGTTGCTGAACAGGTTTTGCAAGTACTGTACAAGTGTTGACTCCGCATTCAATAAAGACCCTCATCCTACAATAAATGTAACCTATCTATAAAATTTTATGATTAGAAAATATTCTTTGAAAAAAAAATGTGTAAAAAAACGAGTGAGAATGAAAAAGAAGAAGACATGACGATACCAAACTTAATAAAGTTCTTACACCAAATCGAACCTACATGATAAGTTTTAAGAAAGATTTAAAAATACGTGAGAGAATGAAGGAAAAGGAAAAGAAGACAAGTCGATCGCAAAATCAAAAGATCATTATTACACCATGGAAAACTTATGTGCCAAGTTTTAGAACCCCAAAAGTTAGCTTTTAATAAAATTAATAGGCCTTAGAAAATTAAGAAGAAAAAAAAATCATGTTAAACCAAAATTAACAAACAGACTTTGAGAAGAAATTGACGCCAAATTTACGAGAGTTCCAATATGCTTATACCAATAGAAACGTACGTACCAAGTTTTAAATACCTAGGCTTTTCGTACAAAACACAAAACAATCTGAGAAGAAGAAGAAAATAAAACAGTTTATTTATAATGTATTATTTATATTACATTACACTAATCCAACTAACTTTCTTCTCAATATTTAGTTTAATACACAAACTGACCTATAAACTATAATAATATTAACATTTTTAAAAACTCACCTGAAAAAAATTTCTAGAAAAATCTCCACTGGAATTCCTTACCTGCCAGCGAATGGCCACTAACTGAGGGGCTCCTGCAAGGTGCGCTGTATATATTCCTGATTTGCATGCTGGATTTGTACCGGTTTGTTCTGGTTCGATATTGGATTTTTCTATGTGAAGGATATGGGTAATGGAGGTGATTAGAATGGACATATATGCAGAGAAGGAGCGGGAATAGAAATGGTTCATGAAGGTTTGGTGATGGGAATAACAAATGATAAACGAAATATTGTGATTGACTTTGCAGTGGCATGGGATTTGACTGTCATTAGTGTTCTTTATCACGTTCTTTATGAAGACTAAAGACCAATATGTTACCTATAGTGGCCGGGGAGGGAAAGTGAGATAGATTTTGTTCTCTCTAAAAGAAGTCAGATAAAAGACGTTACCAACTGTAAAGACATAAGAATGAGTATGTAACTAGTCAACATCGACTGTTGATAGTAAATGCGGAGATAAAGTTAAGGCGGACATTAAAGCAAGTAGGATACCAGAAAGTGAAGTGGTGGAAGTTAAAAGATAAGAGTAGAGTGCTGGAAGAGATTGAGGAAAAAAGTAAATGACTGGTAAGATGCGAACGGTAAAGTTGTGGTGCGAGAGGAAGAGGAAATACTAGATTAAACATCTGGTGAAGGGCCTCCTAGAGACAAATAAACTTGGTGGTGAATAGTGTAATAGAAGATTAGAGACAAGAAAGAAGCTAGAAAGGGGTATGGAAGATCTAAAAGAAAGGAAGATAAGGATATTTACAGGTAGCAAAGCGCGCTATAGTTACTACTATGAAAAGATAGTCTGCACAGCTGTATGAAGAGTTTGAGAAACACGAGGAAATTGCTAAAACAAGGGACCAGTCATCAAAGGACTTGACCCTCGTGAGGCAGATTAAAAGTGCAGATGGAAGAGTATTAAGAATCGATTAACACATTAACGATATTGAAATAAAGCAAATGAGTACTTTAGAAAGTTGCTAAATGAAGAAAAATAGAGAATAGACGAAGGATGTGGGTTCCCAAATGTGAATATATTACCAGGGATAGCGAGACACGAAGTTGTTTAATGGTTAAATAGGATGAAAAATGGTAAGGCAGTGCGACCTGATGAAATACTTGTGGAGGTTTAAAAGGCTCTTGGAGAGGAAGGGGTTGATATTTTGTAGCAAATGATGATTAGGATATATGAAGAAAAAACGATGTCCAATGCATGGAGAGAGGGTGTGATGATATCATTTTAAAAAGATAAAGGAAACATTTAGGACTGTCAGAACTATAGAAGGATAAAGTTAATGTCGCATACAATAAAAATCTGAAAGAACACTGTAAAGTAAAGGATAAGGAGAGAGACATCCATAGGAGAAGAGCAGTTTGTATTTATAGAGCAGTATTTATAGATCTTGGGAAGGCGTACAATACAGTTCTTAGACAAGGTCTATGGAGATGTATGGCAGAGAAATGGGTTCCCGAGAAGTACATAGGGCTCGTGAAGGAAATGTATGAGGGAGCATACACCAAAGTAAGGACTTATGTGAATTGACGACCGAAATCTTACCATTCACGGTTGGTTTGCATTAAGGCTCATTACTAAGTCATACCTGTTTAATGTTGTTATGTATGTACTGACAGAAAAAGTAGGGCAAAGAGCAGCTTGGTCAACGCACTTTGCTGATGATATCGTGTTAGTAGACGAGAGCAAAAAAATGTTAAGGGGAAGTTGGGGTGTTTAAGAAGGGCTATTGAAGAGGGAGAACTACGGGCTGGTTGGTTTAACTGTAAGCGAATGAGCGAGGTACTTTGTGATATAAAAATTGGGGAAGAGCTGAAAGAAAAGATATAAAAGAGTGTGGTGAGACATACGTTGGTGTAGGTTTAAAAGATTCAGGAAAATAAGATGGAGGTAGCTGAAATAAAAATATTACGGAGGATGTTGAGTAAGACTAGAAACGATAGGATCAGAAAACACTTAATTGGGGAAAGAGCCGAGGTGACTACAGTTTTAAAAAATACTCCAGAAAAAAGGCTGTGGTCATGTCAGATGTAGAGATGAAAACTATGTGGGATGAAAACTAAAAAAGGACTAAAAGTTGATGGAAGGAGATGTAGAGGAAAACCGAGGAGAATATGAAAGGACTGTGTGGAAGAGGACTTGAGAGAGAAAGATTTAGGTGAAGAAGAACCGGTAGACAGAAATAAGTGGCGACGAAGAGTAAGGAACAGCGACCCATGGAAATAAAAAAAGCTAAAGAAGATGAAGAAGAAGGATAAGGATGGTAAAGCCTTGTTTTAGGCTAGTTGCTCCAAGCATTCCTCTTCTTGGAGTTTTTCTGTATGTTTGGGACGATTTTCTGTTAATGACTTAAGACCGACGTCGGAGTCGAGGTGGGAGTTTGATGGAGCTTAACGTTGTGCAATGAGTTTGCGAAACCACAGAAAACCAATCTTCCCATGTCCTTGTGTAAATATAGTCGACTATGAAGAAGTTATGTAGTTTTGTCAATGGCTAGTGGGTGCATTCTAGGAGCTAGAGCTTAGGTGGGATATAACGGGATTAAAATCTGGTTTGTATAAATCTTTGATTTATAGAAAAGTTGAAGGTTGACACTACGATTGCGTCTCCGTAGATATTTCGGAAGATCTCGTTAGAGATATTGGTAGGAGTTTTTTCAGGTAAGACGTAGAAAAAGATCATAGGAATGAGATTAATTATCGATTTTATGTCGGAAGTGAGTTCGTATGAGAAAATTTGTTTAGGGTAGTGACTGTATGTGTGTGTGTTTCTATGTTGTGGGAGCACTTTTTCTGGCGGGACATTTGTGTGAATATACCGAGTATGTGCCGCAATAGTTTAATCCGGATGGTGCATCTGCCATTTATATTTGTGATTTTGTCCGCAGTTTGGAGAAATAGTGACTCTTTGTTGGCATTCTGTGTTGTGACGTTCGCTTTGGCAGCATCTAGAACAATATTTTAAGCGCAGGGGATGACGTTATTCGATCCAGGAATCTCACAACGAATAATCTTCAGTGTTTCAGTGCTCCTGAGAATTTCTGTTCTCAGAAGTTCTCGAGTTCAGAGTTCTCGAAAACTTGGACAAAGTGTATAGCGATGATATTTTAGCGGACAATTATTCTGACAATTTAAATGTTAGGGAAGTGGCCTTGTGACTAATGCTTTTTAATGTTTTTTTTGTAAAAAATTTTTGTTACCGCCTGTCATGACGAGATGGACGATGGATTGGATTTTGGTTGTGACTTTTATGGAGTGTTTTTAAAATATATAGAGCCAATAGTGATTATCACGATATTGCTTCTTAGTTTTGTCTAGAATTCGTGGATATTTAGGGGTTAAGGTTTAGGGTTATGTGTTGAGGGATGCTGTTATGTCTAATGAATAGACTTTTAAGTGGGCTATGTTATTGGGAAGAAGTTCGTTTGATTTTAAAATATTGTTGAAAAGTGTTTTGTTGGCAATCGTTTGGTGGGATGTGTTCTATGAGGTATTTGCTTTGTTGTCTTATTGAGTTGTCTTGTGTTTTTTTGTTGCTGTGTGTGATAGTTGTAGGAGATGTATTTGATCGGTTGTTTGAGTTGATTGTTGTGTAGATTGAGTTGTATGTGTTTCATTTTATGTTTTTTGATTGTAAGGTTGGGGGTAAAGGTTCAATGTTGTGTATTGTTAATGTACTGTAATATGGAATATAAGGTATAAGGGGTGATGTGTTGATTTTGGATTTGGTTGTAAGTGTGGTGGACTTGTAAGGGGAGTTGACTGTAAGTGAATTTTGATAAATAGGTAGAATTTGAGTTTTAAATAAATAATCGGTTGAATTTGTGTTGATTGCGGAATTATTAAGGAATGCGTTCGTTTAGATTTGTTTACGTAATGTTTTCTGGGACTAGTCGGCGGAGTGGGATGGGTGTTTTTTGGTTGGATTTGTTTGTGATGGTTAGGTATTTGGCTCCAGGTAAAACTTTGAGTTTTTTCTGCAGAGGTTTGGTATTAACGGGCTTCGTTGTATAAAGGTAGGCTATAGTATTCAAATTGTTCACGTAGACTGCCAAGAAATTATTTTCGTCTTCTAACATATGCGGAACGATTAGGATTTGACTGCAGAATTTGGTTAGAGATGTGGTTTATCGTGTATTTTGTATCGTATTGGTGTGTTGCATTGAGTGATACAAGGAACTCTCCGTTCTAGTAATCGTAATAGTTTCGTATACTCACCACTGCTTCCTTGAGTTCCTCAGTTGTTTAAATCGGGCGCCCGTCTATATTAATGGACACTCGGAAAAACTGGGATGAGCGTAAGCATACCGACTGGTTATTAATCTCCTTTAATAGGAGATTAATAATCGACTATTAATAACTCGACTACCCTATTTGTATGAGTTCGAAGTTGAGATCTTCTGAGGGCTTTGTGACATAAAGTTGTGTAGTGGGTTATTTGTTTGACAAACAATATCGTTATGCACTAGTTCTAACACCACTTCAATTAAACCACCTAATACTTCATCATAATAATTTCTAATATTCAAGCATAACTAGGTAAGAAATAGAAGAGTAGTATGAAACGATTATATAAGCCGAATGACAACAAATAGGGTAGTAAAGAAGGCAAGAGACGGTCCCCAATAGGAAGACGAGCACTAGAGAGACCACAAAAACGATAGAATAACAACTTACTGGAGGCACATTGAAAAACAGACAGGTTCAGGTCTATATGAAAAGAAAAAAAAAGAGAAGAAGTGCAAAACACAAAACCGTTTAATTTCCATGTAATATTTTTAAGTTAATCTTGGGATAGAAGATTTTATTTTTCTCGAAAATGAAAAAGACACTACACAAAGAGCCGAAATAACTGATATTCCAAAAGAAAGATTCAGTGTTTACCAGTCTTAGGTTTCTATTGAAACATTTAGGCGTCGAATGTCGCTGTGGACCGAGCGCCGGCGACTGGCTACTAACTGAAGGTTTTTTCTAGAATACCATTTACCAGCTGTCTGTAAGCTTCTATAGGGCCAGATATTTAATTTAGGAAGAAGGTCAAATTGAAACTTGTTTTATTTAATATTATTAATGACGAAATAATAAGAAAATGCCTAAAATAAGTTTATACAAAATCAGAGGGGTTTTTTGAGAAACACGAAACAATATCGTTATGCACTAGTTCTATCACCACTTCAATTAAACCACCTAATACTTCATCATAATCATTTCTAATATTCAAGCATAACTAGGTAAGAAACAGAAGAGTAGTATGAAACGATTATATAAGCCGAATGACAACAAATAGGGCAGTAAAGGAGGCAAGAGACGGTCCCCAATAGGAAGACGAGCACTAGAGAGACCACAAAAACGATAGAATAACAACTTACTGGAGGCACATTGAAGAACAGACAGGTTCAGGTCTATATGAAAAGAAAAAAAAAAGAGAAGAAGTGCAAAACACAAAACCGTTTAATTCCCATGTAATATTTTTAAGTTTATCTTGAGATAGATTTTATTTTTCTCGAAAATGAAAAAGACACTACACAAAGAGCCGAGATAACTGATATTCCAAAAGAAAGATTCAGTGTTTACCAGTCTTAGGTTTCTATTGAAACATTTAGGCGTCGAATGTCGCTGTGGAACGAGCGCCGGCGACTGGCTACTAACTGAAGGTTTTTTCTAGAACACCATTTACCAGCTGTCTGTAAGCATCTATAGGGCCAGATTTTTAATTTAGGAAGAAGGTCAAATTGAAACTTGTTTTATTTAATATTATTAATGACGAAATAATAAGAAAATGCCTAAACTAAGTTTATACAAATGGGAGAGGTTTTTTGGGAAACAAGAAACAATATCGTTATGCACTTGTTCTAATACCACTTTGATTAAACCACCTAATACTTCATCAGAATAATTTCTAATATTCAAGCATAACTAGGTAAGAAATAGAAGAGTAGTATGAAACGATTATATAAGCCGAATGACAACAAATAGGGTAGTAAAGAAGGCAAGAGACGGTCCCCAATAGGAAGACGAGCACTAGAGAGACCACAAAAACGATAGAATAACAACTTACTGGAGGCACATTGAAAAACAGACAGGTTCAAGTCTATATGAAAAGAAAAATAAGAGAAGAAGTGCAAAACACAAAACCGTTTAATTTCCATGTAATATTTTTAAGTTTATCTTGGGATAGAAGATTTTATTTTTCCCGAAAATGAAAAAGACACTACACAAAGAGCCGAGATAACTGATATTCCAAAAGAAAGATTCAGTGTTTACCAGTCTTAGGTTTCTATTGAAACATTTAGGCGTCGAATGTCGCTGTGGACCGAGCGCCGGCGACTGGCTACTAACTGAAGGTTTTTTCTAGAATACCATTTACCAGCTGTCTGTAAGCTTCTATAGGGCCAGATATTTAATTTAGGAAGAAGGTCAAATTGAAACTTGTTTTATTTAATATTATTAATGACGAAATAATAAGAAAATGCCTAAAATAAGTTTATACAAAATCAGAGGGGTTTTTTGAGAAACACGAAACAATATCGTTATGCACTAGTTCTATCACCACTTCAATTAAACCACCTAATACTTCATCATAATCATTTCTAATATTCAAGCATAACTAGGTAAGAAACAGAAGAGTAGTATGAAACGATTATATAAGCCGAATGACAACAAATAGGGCAGTAAAGGAGGCAAGAGACGGTCCCCAATAGGAAGACGAGCACTAGAGAGACCACAAAAACGATAGAATAACAACTTACTGGAGGCACATTGAAGAACAGACAGGTTCAGGTCTATATGAAAAGAAAAAAAAAAGAGAAGAAGTGCAAAACACAAAACCGTTTAATTCCCATGTAATATTTTTAAGTTTATCTTGAGATAGATTTTATTTTTCTCGAAAATGAAAAAGACACTACACAAAGAGCCGAGATAACTGATATTCCAAAAGAAAGATTCAGTGTTTACCAGTCTTAGGTTTCTATTGAAACATTTAGGCGTCGAATGTCGCTGTGGAACGAGCGCCGGCGACTGGCTACTAACTGAAGGTTTTTTCTAGAACACCATTTACCAGCTGTCTGTAAGCATCTATAGGGCCAGATTTTTAATTTAGGAAGAAGGTCAAATTGAAACTTGTTTTATTTAATATTATTAATGACGAAATAATAAGAAAATGCCTAAACTAAGTTTATACAAATGGGAGAGGTTTTTTGGGAAACAAGAAACAATATCGTTATGCACTTGTTCTAATACCACTTTGATTAAACCACCTAATACTTCATCAGAATAATTTCTAATATTCAAGCATAACTAGGTAAGAAATAGAAGAGTAGTATGAAACGATTATATAAGCCGAATGACAACAAATAGGGTAGTAAAGAAGGCAAGAGACGGTCCCCAATAGGAAGACGAGCACTAGAGAGACCACAAAAACGATAGAATAACAACTTACTGGAGACACATTGAAAAACAGACAGGGTCAAGTCTATATGAAAAGAAAAATAAGAGAAGAAGTGCAAAACACAAAACCGTTTAATTTCCATGTAATATTTTTAAGTTTATCTTGGGATAGAAGATTTTATTTTTCCCGAAAATGAAAAAGACACTACACAAAGAGCCGAGATAACTGATATTCCAAAAGAAAGATTCAGTGTTTACCAGTCTTAGGTTTCTATTGAAACATTTAGGCGTCGAATGTCGCTGTGGACCGAGCGCCGGCGACTGGCTACTAACTGAAGGTTTTTTCTAGAATACCATTTACCAGCTGTCTGTAAGCTTCTATAGGGCCAGATATTTATATTAGGAAGAAGGTCAAATTGAAACTTGTTTTATTTAATATTATTAATGACGAAATAATAAGAAAATGCCTAAAATAAGTTTATACAAAATCAGAGAGGTTTTTTGAGAAACAAGAAACAATATCGTTATGCACTAGTTCTATCACCACTTCAATTAAACGACCTAATACTTCATCATAATAATTTCTAATATTCAAGCATAACTAGGTAAGAAACAGAAGAGTAGTATGAAACGATTATATAAGCCGAATGACAACAAATAGGGTAGTAAAGAGGCAAGAGACGGTCCCCAATAGGAAGACGAGCACTAGAGAGACCACAAAAACGATAGAATAACAACTTACTGGAGGCACATTGAAGAACAGACAGGTTCAGGTCTATATGAAAAGAAAAAAAAAAGAGAAGAAGTGCAAAACACAAAACCGTTTAATTCCCATGTAATATTTTTAAGTTTATCTTGAGATAGATTTTATTTTTCTCGAAAATGAAAAAGACACTACACAAAGAGCCGAGATAACTGATATTCCAAAAGAAAGATTCAGTGTTTACCAGTCTTAGGTTTCTATTGAAACATTTAGGCGTCGAATGTCGCTGTGGAACGAGCGCCGGCGACTGGCTACTAACTGAAGGTTTTTTCTAGAACACCATTTACCAGCTGTCTGTAAGCATCTATAGGGCCAGATTTTTAATTTAGGAAGAAGGTCAAATTGAAACTTGTTTTATTTAATATTATTAATGACGAAATAATAAGAAAATGCCTAAACTAAGTTTATACAAATGGGAGAGGTTTTTTGGGAAACAAGAAACAATATCGTTATGCACTTGTTCTAATACCACTTTGATTAAACCACCTAATACTTCATCAGAATAATTTCTAATATTCAAGCATAACTAGGTAAGAAATAGAAGAGTAGTATGAAACGATTATATAAGCCGAATGACAACAAATAGGGTAGTAAAGAAGGCAAGAGACGGTCCCCAATAGGAAGACGAGCACTAGAGAGACCACAAAAACGATAGAATAACAACTTACTGGAGACACATTGAAAAACAGACAGGGTCAAGTCTATATGAAAAGAAAAATAAGAGAAGAAGTGCAAAACACAAAACCGTTTAATTTCCATGTAATATTTTTAAGTTTATCTTGGGATAGAAGATTTTATTTTTCCCGAAAATGAAAAAGACACTACACAAAGAGCCGAGATAACTGATATTCCAAAAGAAAGATTCAGTGTTTACCAGTCTTAGGTTTCTATTGAAACATTTAGGCGTCGAATGTCGCTGTGGACCGAGCGCCGGCGACTGGCTACTAACTGAAGGTTTTTTCTAGAATACCATTTACCAGTTGTCTGTAAGCATCTATAGGGCTAGATTTTTAATTTAGGAAGAAGGTCAAATTGAAACTTGTTTTATTTAATATTATTAATGACGAAATAATAAGAAAATGCCTAAAATAAGTTTATACAAAATCAGAGAGGTTTTTTGAGAAACAAGAAACAATATCGTTATGCACTTGTTCTAACACCACTTTGATTAAACCACCTAATACTTCATCATAATAATTTCTAATATTCAAGCATAACTAGGTAAGAAATAGAAGAGTAGTATGAAACGATTATATAAGCCGAATGACAACAAATAGGGTAGTAGTTTTTTGAGAAACAAGAAACAATATCGTTATGCACTTGTTCTAACACCACTTTGATTAAACCACCTAATACTTCATCATAATAATTTCTAATATTCAAGCATAACTAGGTAAGAAATAGAAGAGTAGTATGAAACGATTATATAAGCCGAATGACAACAAATAGGGTAGTAAAGAAGGCAAGAGACCGTCCCCAATAGGAAGACGAGCACTAGAGAGACCACAAAAACGATAGAATAACAACTTACTGGAGGCACATTGAAAAACAGACAGGTTCAGGTCTATATGAAAAGAACAAAAAAAGAGAAGAAGTGCAAAACACAAAACCGTTTAATTTCCATGTAATATTTTTAAGTTTATCTTGAGATATAAGATTTTGTTTTTCTCGAAAATGAAAAAGACACTACACAAAGAGGCGAGATAACTGATATTCCAAAAGAAAGATTCAGTGTTTACCAGTCTTAGGTTTCTATTGAAACATTTAGGCGTCGAATGTCGCTGTGGACCGAGTGCCGGCAACTGGCTACTAACTGAAGGTTTTTTCTAGAATACGATTTACCAGCTGTCTGTAAGCATCTATAGGGCCAGATTTTTAATTTACGAAGAAGGTCAAATTGAAACTTGTTTTATTTAATATTATTAATGACGAAATAATAAGAAAATGCCTAAAATAGGTTTATACAAAATCAGAAAAGTATGTTTTAGAAACAAGCAACAATATTGTTATGAACTAGTTCTATGACCACTTCAATTAAACCACCATATATTTCATCATAATAATTTCTAATTTTCAAACACAACAAAACAAAAAAATAGAAAATCACCAGGAGAGGACATAATACCGAACAAATTTCTAAAATACGGAGGAGCAGATCTGACCAAATAAGTATTAAAACTTTTCCAAAAAAAATAGAACAAAACAGAATTTTCCAAGAATGGAGATTAAGCATCCTAATACCTCTCTTCAAAAAGGGCGGCAAATCGGACCAGGAAAATTTCAAAGAAATTAATTTATTAAACACAACAGTAAAATTAACAACCAAAGTGATAACAAATAAATTATAAATAAATAATTAAAAATAAATCAATTGAATGAGATTATAACTGAGGATTTTTTCTTGAATACCATTTACCAGCTGTATGTGAACATCTATAGGGTCAGAGTTTTAATCTAGGAAGAAAAACAAATTGAAACTTGTTTTATTTAATATTATTAATGCTGAAATAAAATAAAAGTGCCTTAAATAAGGTATAAATTTTCAGTTATCAAACATAATAAAACACAAAACTTTTCCATGTATTGTGTCCAACGTGACAACCTGATGGTGCAACAAATACTACCAAAGATATACATAAAATATTTAAGTTAAAAGTAGAGCTGAAAGATTAACAAACACGAAAAGAAATTCAGGTATATAGAAGTTATATATAGGATATAATTTACTCAAAATTTGTTGATCTTATCACTAAAACGTTTTGCTAGATTACCATTTACCAGCTGTCTGTGAGTATCTATAGGGCAAAGTTTTAGTCAGGAAGATAAGTTAAACCTTATTATAGGGAATATATTAACCGGAAATAATCCATAAAAAGAAGGATATGCAATAGAAAGATGGACAATAATAGAAATCTTTTGTAAGTACGTATTTCTGACTTATTGGTCGTCATCAGTACGGTGTAGCCAACTAATAATAGCTGAGACAAGTTAATAAAACAGGTGAATGAATAAGTATATATTTTTAAAAAATAAAAAATAATTAATAGCAAAACTTGTTCAAAAATAATTTATAAAATTTATGAAAAATATGCTAGGCAACCGCAAATACATATTTACTAAGATTATGCTAGTTTTTGGCAGTTGTTTTTCAGCTATGTCTTTATTATTCATGTTCATTGGTCCTTTTTAACTAAACTGTGAAATAATTTTTTCCGTTGCTGAACAGGTTTTGCAAGTACTGTACAAGTGTTGACTCCGCATTCAATAAAGACCCTCATCCTACAATAAATGTAACCTATTTATAAAGTTTTATGATTAGAAAATATTCTTTGAAAAAAAAAATGTGTAAAAAAACGAGTGAGAATGAAAAAGAAGAAGACATGACGATACCAAACTTAATAAAGTTCTTACACCAAATAGAACCTACATGATAAGTTTAAAGAAAGATTTAAAAATACGTGAGAGAATGAAGGAAAAGGAAAAGAAGACAAGTGGATCGCAAAATCAAAAGATCATTATTACATCATGGAAAACTTATGTGCCAAGTTTTAGAACCCCAGAAGTTTGCTTTTAACAAAATTAATAGGCCTTAGAAAATTAAAAAGAAAAAAAAACCATGCTAAACCAAAACTAACAAAAAGACTTTGAGAAGAAATTGACGCCAAATTTAGTAGAGTTCCAATATGCTTATACCAATAGAAAAGTACGTACCAAGTTTTAAATACCTAGGATTTTCGTACAAAACACAAAACAATCTGAGAAGAAGAAGAAAATAAAACAGTTTATTTATAATACATTATTTATATAACATTACAATAATCTAACTAACTTTCTTCTCAATATTTAGTTTAATACACAAACTGACCTATAATAATATTAAAATTTTTAAAAACTCACCTGAAAAATATTTCTAGAAAAATCTCCACTGGAATTCCTTACCTGCCAGCGAATGGCCACTAACTGAGGGGCCCCTGGAAGGTGCGCTGTATGTATTCCTGATTTGCATGCTGGATTTGTACCGGTTTGTTCTGGTTCAATATTGGATTTTTCTATGTGAAGGATATGGGTAATGGACTTGATTAGAATGGACATATAGGTAGAGAAGGAGCGGGAATAGAAATGGTTCATGAAGGTTTGGGGATGGGAATAAGAAATGATAAACGAAATAGTGTGATTGACTTCGCAGTGGCATGGGATTTGGCTGTCATTAACGTACTTTATCACGTTCTTTATGAAGACTGAAGACCAATATGTTACCTATAGTGGTGGGGGAGGGAAAGTGAGATAGATTTTGTTCTGTGTAGAGGAAGTCAGATAAAAGACGTTACCAACTGTAAAGACATAAGGATGAGTGTGTAATTAGTCAACATCGACTGTTGATAGTAAATGCGGAGATAAAGTTAAGGCGGACAGGAAAGCAAGTAGGAAACCAGAAAGTGAAGTGGTGGAAGTTAAAAGATAAGAGTAGAGTGCTGCAAGAGATTGAGGAAAAAAGTAAATGACTGGTAAGATCCGAACGGTAAAGTTGTGGTGCGAGAGGAAGAGGAAATACTAGATTAAACATCTGGTAAAGGGCCTCTTAGAGACAAATAAACTTGGTGATGAACAGTGTAATAGAAGGTTAGAGAGAAGAAAAAAGCTAGAGAGGGGTATGGCAGATCTAAAAGAAAGGAAGATAAGGATATCTACAGGTAGCAAAGCGCGTTATAGTTACTACTAAGGAAAGCTAGTCTGTACAGCTGTATGAAGAGTTTGAGACACACGAGAGAATTGCGAAAACAAGGGACCAGTCATCAAAGGACTTAACCCTCGTGAGGCAGATTAAAAGTGCAGATGGAAGAGTGTTAAGGACCGATTAATACATTAACAATACTGAAATAAAGCAAATGAGTACTTTAGAAAGTTGCTAAATGAAGAAAAATAGAGAATAGATGGAGGATGTGGGTTCCCAAATGTGAATATATTATCAGGGATAGCGCGACACGAAGTTGTTGAGGGGTTAAATAGGATGAAAAATGGTAAGACATTGCGACCTGATGAAATACTTGTGGGGTTTAAAAGGCTCTTGGAGAGGAAGGTGTTGATATTTTGTAGCAAATGATGATTAGGATATATGAAGAAAAAAGGATGTCCAATGCATGGAGAGAGGGTGTGATGATATCATTGTAAAAAGATAAAGGAAACATTTAGGACTGTCAGAACTATAGAAGGATAAAGTTAATGTCGCATACAATGAAAATCTGAAAGAACACTGTAAAGTAAAGGTTAAGGAGAGAGACATCCATAGGAGAAGAACAGTTTGGGTGTGTGCCAGGAAGGAGGACAACGGATGCCTTGTTTGCTTTGAGACAGTTGATAGAGAAATAGAGCAAAAAGAAAAGAGAGCTATATTTGGTATTTATAGATCTTGGGAAGGCGTACGATACAGTTCTTAGACAAGGTCTATGGAGATGTATGGCAGAGAAATGGGTTCCCGAGAAGTACATAGGGCTCGTGAAGGAAATGTATGAGGGAGCATACACCAAAGTAAGGACTTGTGCGAATTGACGACCGAAATCTTACCATTCACGGTTGGTTTGCATTAAGGCTCATTACTAAGTCCTACCTGTTTAATGTTGTTATGGATGTAATGACAGAAAAGGTAGGGCAAAGGGCTGCTTGGGCTGCTACTTGATCAATGCACTTTGCTGATGATATCGTGTTAATAGACAAGAGCAAAAAAATGTTGAGGGGAAGTTGACGTGTTTAAGAAGAGCTATTGAAGAGGAAGAACTACGGGCTGGTTGGTTTAACTGGAAGCGAATGAGCGAGGTACTTTGTAATATAAAAATTGGGGAAGAGCTGAAAGGAAAGATATCAAAGAGCGAAGTGAGACATACGTTGGTGTAGGTTTAAAAGATTCAGGAAAATAAGATGGAGGTAGCTGAAATAAAAATATTACGGAGGATGTTGAGTAAGACTAGAAACGACAGGATTAGAAAACACCTAATTGGGGAAAGAGCCGAGGTGACTACAGTTCTAAAAAATACTCCAGAAAAAAGGCTGTTGTCATGTCAGACGTAGAGATGAAAACTATGTGGGATAAAAGATAGAGCTGCTAAAAGTTGATGGAAGGAGATGTAGAGGAAAACCGAGGAGAATATGGAAAGACTGTGTGGAAGAGGACTTGAGAAAGAAAGATTTAGGTGAAGAAGAACCGGTAGACAGAAATAAGTGGCGACGAAGAGTAAGGAACAGCGACCCCTGGAAATAAAAAAAAGCTAAAGAAGACGAAGAAGAAGGATAAGGATGGTAAAGCCTTGTTTTAGGCTACTTGCTCCAAGAATTCCTCTTCTTGAAGTTTTTCTGTATGTTTGGGACGATTTTCTGTTAATGACTTAAGACCGACGTCGGAGTCGAGGTGGGAGTTTGATGGAGCTTAACGTTGTGTAATGAGTTTGCGAAACCACAGAAAACCAATCTTCGTGTAAATAAAATCGACTATGAAGGAGTTATGTAGTTTTGTCGATGGCTAGTGGGTGCATTCTAAGAGCTAGAGCTCAGGTGGGATGTAACGGGATTCAAATCTGGTTTGTATAAATCTTTGATTTATAGAAAAGTTGAAGGTTGACACTACAATTTCGTGTCCGTACATATTTCGGAAGATCTCGTCAGAGATATTGGTAGGAGTTTTTTCAGGTAAGACGTAGAAAAAGATCATAGGAATGAGATTAATTATCGATTTTATGTCGGAAGTGAGTTCGTATGATGAAATTTGTTTAGGGTAGTAACTGTATGTGTGTGTTTTTATGTTGTGGAAGCACTTTTTCTGGCGGGACATTTGTGTGAATATACCGAGTATGTGCCGCAACAGTTTAATCCGGATGGTGCATCTGCCATTTATATTTGTGACTTTGTCCGCAGTTTGGAGAAATAGTGGCTCTTTGTTGGTATTCTGTGTTTGACGTTCGCTTTGGTAGCATCAAGAACAATATTTTAAGCGCAGGGGGATGACGTTATTTGATCCAGGGATCTCACAACGAATAATCTTCAGTGTTTCAGTGCTTCTGAGAATTTCTGTTCTTAGAAGTTCTCGAGTTCAGAGTTCTCAAAAACTTGGACAAAGTGTATAGGGATGTTATTTTAGCGGACAATTATTCTGACAATTTAAATGTTAGGGAAGTGGCCTTGTGACTAATGGTCTTCAATGTTTTTTTGTGAAAAATTTTTGTTACCGCCTGTCGTGACGAGATGGAGGCTTGATTGGATTTTGGTTGTGACTTTTGTGGAGTGTTATTAAAATATATAGGGCCAATAGTGATTATCATGATATTGCTTCTTAGTTTTGTCTAGAATTCGTGGATATTTAGGGGTTAAGGTTTAGGGTTATGTGTTGAGGGATGCTGTTGTGTCTAATGAATAGACTTTTAAGTGGGCTATGTTATTGGGAAGAAGTTCGTTTGATTTTAAAATATTGTTGAGAAGTGTTTTGTTGGCAATCGGTTGGTGGGATGTGTTCTATAAGGTATTTGCTTTGTTGTCTTGTTGAGTTGTCTTGTGTTTTTTTGTTGCTGTGTGTGATAGTTGTAGAAGATGGATTTGATCGGTTGTTTGAGTTGATTGTTGTGTAGATTGAGTTGTATGTATTTTGGTTTGTTGTTTTTGATTTTAAAGTTGAGAGTAAAGGTTCAATGTTGTGTATTGTGTGTAACTGTAATGTTAATGTACTGTAATATGGAATATAAGGTATAAGGGGTGATGTGTTGATTTTGGATTTGGTTGTAAGTGTGGCGGATTTGTAAGGAGAGTAGACTGTAAGTTACTTAAATTTCGATAAATGGGTAGATTTTGAGTTTTAAATAAATAATTGGTTGAATCTGTGTTGATTGCGGAATTATTAAGGAATGCGTGCGTTTAGATTTGTTTATGTGATGTTTTCTGGGACTGGACGGCGGAGTGGGATGGGTGTTTTTTGGTTGGATTTGTTTGTGATGGTTAGGTATTTGGCTCCAGGTAAAACTTTAAGTTTTTTCTGCAGAGGTTTGGTATTAATGGGGTTCGTTGTATAAAGGTAGGCTATCTTATTCAACTTGTTCACGTAGACTGCAAAGAAATTCTTTTCGTCTTCTAACGTATGCGGAACGATTAGGATTAGTGGGGTTTGACTGCAGAATTTGGTTAGAGATGTGGTTTATCGTGTATTTTGTATCGTATGAGTGTGTTACATTGAGTGATACAAGGGACTCTCCGTTCTAGTAATCGTAATAGTTCCGAATACTCACCACTACTTCCTCAGTTCCTTGAGTTCCTCAGTTGTTTAAATCGGGCGTCCGTCTATATTAATGGACACTCGGAACAACTGGGATGAGCGTAAGCATACCGACTGGTTATTAATCTCCTTTAACAGGAGATTAATAATCGACTATTAATAACTCGACTACTCTATTTGTATGAGTTCTAAGTTGAGATCCTTTGAGGGTTTTGATACATAAATTTGTTTGTGTAGTGTGTTATTTGTTTGATGTCATATTTTAAAGAGTTGCCTAAGTTTAAGGGGTCTAAGAAAATTTGTAGTTGGTTGTAATACTCTGTGATTTATGGAGTGACTATGAATGATGAGTTTTGATGTGTATTTTAATGTGTGTAATGTCTTTGTTGTGTGTAGTTAGGAATTTGTGTGTTGTATGTCGTATGAGTGTTGTGAATGTCACTTGATGTGTAAGTTTTCTGAATATCAGATCTGAAATGATCCAGACTATGACCTGGAGGATGATAATTGTTGTGTTGTGTGTTTGTGGTTGCGTTTTATGTAAACGGAGGATGGAGTTTTTTATTAGAAGATGACTATTTTTAAGTAAAAACTTCTTAAGCGATGTTGAACACTTTTTTGATGGGACACAAATCATTAAATACGCGACAGATTTTTGCGACCGTCATCAATACGTAAATTGTTCGCAAAGTGGCACAGCTCGAGAACTGTTCTACGGATCGTGACATGTAAGGTCTTGTCGGAAAGAGAAAAAGGTAGCTAGTACAATTGAGGAAAAAACAAACGTACCGGCAATGCCAAAGAGGCATTACGTTAGATCTCCGTTGTTATTGGTCCTATTGCAGCATGTAGTACATTAAATGAAAGAGGAGGGGATAAAATTATATTAAGATAAAAACAAACAAGGCGATTACCAAAAAGACACTGCACAGTATCTTGGTTATTAATAAACGTATAATTATATACGATATATAGGCACTACGGATAAAAATAAACCTACTAAAAACCTACTAAAGTCAAAAAATTTTGATTTATTGACTTTAAGAAGGCCTCTGTCTGAAAATAAAATAAACAACTACACAAACAGTGTAGAGTTACAAACCAGATATCATAGGTCACTATGCATAAAAATAAATTTTCTATAAGACAAGTTTTGATTTATTGACTTAAAGAAGGCCTCTGGTTGAGTACAAAATAAGCAACTGATCGAATCTTAATTTGCGACATAGGATATAGCAAATATAGGTATTAAGATAACAAAAACAAACTAGGCGACTCCCAACATTGCACTACACAGCATCTTCGATATTATTGAACGTATGGTTATGGTTATGGTTATTGTAGGTCGGAGCAGGGCCCAATTGTGGGCCCTTCAGACACAGACCTGACTAGTACTAAAGGGCCCTCCAATCACAGGTTGGAGTCCCTGTATTGCTAGGGCGTCGTTCGTATCCCTCCATGTTTGTGTATCTCGATATACATACCAAGTTAACCCTATTGGTCAGCGCATTATCAGTAAGTGCTCTTGCACTTGCTGATGATGGTTTTCGCACTTTAAAACTCAAAAACCAGCTTAGAGTATCCTAACCGATGCTAGAATGCATCCAATACCTTTCTTCATGTTTTTCAAGAATTTAATATGGATTCTTCGATAATTCTTTGCCTTAGCTTTGCAACACTTGCTGGTTTAGTTTTATAAATTTTACTTTTAAAGTATGCCAAATAAAAATATTCTTTAGGATAAAAACGAGTGAACGAGAAAAGATCCAGAAAATGCCTGATCTAAAGAACGCCGAACAGTTACACCAAATTAAGCTAGAGCTTTATTCAAACCGCATTTCATTAAAATTGGCTCCAAACTTATTTTTCAGGGCACATACAATTTCATTACTAAACAGCAGTTCATAATAATTTAAATTTTCTTTTATAAAAAAATGACCCAATTAACTGAGTAGGTACTTACTATTTCCGATCATACATTCAGTTCTGGTGGTCTTTGAGTATTGTTTTCAAGAATTCACTGTGGATTTACCTTACTTCAATATTTTAAATTTGCCCGATTTACATTCCCACAGAGTGTAAATATTGCTTTATCGGAAAAACATTTTTACTAAAGTTCTCGTCATTATTATTACATCATTAAAATGTAGTCTTCAGTCGTAGTCAACTTCATTTAATTCTTGTAACAACTGGATTTTGTAGGGTTTAAATTAATTCTTATGTAAAACACGTAAATCTGACCTACATCATGTATTTGTGTAGTTTTGCGTAAGGATGTATGTGGATTTTTATCGAAACTCTGCATTCAATCTAAAGTTTTTATAATTTAAATGGGAATAAGCCACAATTAAAGGTTAAAGTAAATTTATTGACGTTTCAATTTCCACTTCGGAAATCCTTCTCAAAATACAAACATTTCTCAAAACTTATGTTTGTATTTTGAGAACGATTTCCGAAGTGGAAATTGAAACGTCAATAAATTTACTTTAACCTTTAATTGTTGCTTATTCTTTTTAAATAATAATTACTTTAAGATGTCACAAGAAAATAGCTTCAGAACAATATCCAAAGTTTTATTGTAATGTATAACAGTTCATGATCTATCTGTTCCAATGCCATCTTTTATTCGTTCAGTTTCCTCAAAGCGCTTTACAATATTTTGTACCGTCGTCTTATGGATAGAAAAATGGTTTGGGAGAGTATTATTGAACAAGTTAGGAACTTTATAATTCGCTCCTTTTATTAAAAACTTACTTTATTGTAACACATAAAATAACAACTATCAGCTTTAGTTATTAATACAATTTATTTTACAGAGCTTTCCAATAAACGTCAAGCTATTGTTAGTTTTAAAAATTATTGTCAAAATCACACAACTCTAGCTTTACTGAATGACTTTAAAACTCTTTGGCACTAAGAATTTTTATTTATTTAAGACTTTCACGACCAGATAAAATACCAATTGTTAGATATTGTTGAACTCGTATTGAAGTAGCGATTCCAATAATAATACAATCTACAGAGTATTTTATATAGAAAACCAAAGTGACTAATGATGTCAGAAAAACTTTAAACCTGGCAACATTGCAAGCATCACATTTAAAATCTCTATATTACAAAGTAGGCGTATCTTAGTTCTTATACAATTTGGACCCTTCATTTAAGAGATAATTAGGCATTTTCAGACTTTTAATCCACTCTGTATATACAGAGTCGTGAATCGTCAAATGGACTATAGGAAATGGAAAATTCTAAATTGTTGAATTCCTGCTTCCCTAATTATTTTACGCCAAAAGTCAAGAAAAACTATTTGTAGAGGATTGAAATATGTATCGGAAATCAATGTTAAAATTGTTCTACGAATTAAACGTATTCCAAAATTTTGCAAGAATATAATACATTTTTCAGGCCACCCCTTAAAGTCAGGTCACACGCTGTGCAAAAATGTGTATGACATGTTGCGTTTGGTTATATTGATGTTTCTGATATTTGAAAATATTTGAATTGCCAAAATTTCTATTTTGTGATTTATTGTTTAAAAAACAATAAAGTCGATTAAAAATGTATTCAGTTGAGGAGAAAGTAGCAATAATAAAAATGTTTTATTCAGGCAATAGTGCGCGAATTGTCAGTTCTTTCTTTAGCGTAAGATATCGCAATAAACCAATTCCAAGTCATTCAACAATTCAAAGGATTTTACAAAATTTTGAAAATACTGGGATCATGATTTCTAATTATTGTACCTGTACAAACAATATTGCTGAGGTACCAAGAAATTTAGAAAATCTCTCTTACGCATTAAGCTAGAAGTAACAGAAAAAAACATGAATCTGTGATTATTATATATAGAACTTAGAAAATTATGTATCGTTCAACGGGTATTTGCATATTAAAGCGAATTCTACTTAAGGATGTGTAATTGGTTGGAGTTTAGAATACGCTAAATAGATATCCAATCAATGATGCGCATAAATATAATTTAACTGTAAATAATTGCAGGCTATGGCACACTAATATTATTTTTTATGGTCGTCTGTATCTCCTTGTAGTGGACAATGGTTCAATGTGGCATTGAGTGCTAATAAATGAACTTATTGAATTATCGAACGTATTAAAGAAATGCGCGTATTCTGCTCAAAGTAAACATAACCACCTTTGAGCTTTTTTATAAGGTTTGTACACTCTAGGGGAAACCCTTCTGTTCTCTCTGCTCTTATAGTCCCTGTTGCAAAAAACCATTGTTCTTTCAGTGTTCGAAATAAGCCATAGGATGAGAAAAAATTGTCGAAAAATATGTTGTGATTATTCTTATTTTTAATCATTGCTAATAAATCCAGAACAACTCTAGTACCCAATGATTTTTTTGTCCACTGGCTCAGTAGATACATCTCGATAGGACACAAACTTGTAAATACATCCTTCCCTTGACCAAATACATCAAAGATTAAAACCGAACCTTACTGGCTTGCCTTTTATAAACATCTTACACGAGTGCCGTCCAAAATATGGAACTATTTCTTCATCTGTAGATATGTTGTGTGAGAACACACCAAATTGCCTGAATTTCTCATTGGTTTTGTCAAAAAATGGGCGCAATTTACAAAACTTATCACTTGTATCAAGCTGTCCACTATCGCTTAAATGCAAATAACGTTTTATGTTATTTGAATTTTATGTTGTTACGACTTATGAAGTCTTTTCTAGTTAGACTAAAATTATGACTGTTATTGGTACGAGCAAAATGTAAAGAATACTAAACAATCATATTTTGCATATCTAAGTCAAAAAATAAAAAGAAAATTTCTAATGGTGTCAATCCTTCCAAAGCCTTCAGAGATTCATTACTTGAGACTCTCTTTCACATTTTTTGTTTCTGACTTCTAGATTTACTTTTTGTATGCAAGGATTTTTCAGTCGGAGATTTCGCTACGAAACGCAGATCGTCTACTGCATCATGTAAATCTTCCTCCTTAGTGTGGATATTAAATGTGCCGGCAATATCTTTATTGTGACCAGTAAATTAATTTCCAATTCCCTCTTCTTCTTCTTATGGTGCCTATCCGTTACGGATATTGGACACTAACATGGCTATTCTGACTTTGTTGACTGCTGCCCTGAAAAGTCCGGTAGTGGTTAAGTTAAACCATTTTCGCAGGTTATGCAGCCAGGATATTCTTCTTCGTCCTGGACCTCTTTTCCCATGCACTTTACCTTGAAGTATGGTCCGAAGTAGGTTGTATCGTTGTTTATTGCGCATTATATGGCCCAGGTATTTTAGTTTGCAACGTTTTATGGTTATGACTAGTTCGCGCTCTTTACCCATTCTATGTAGTACTTCTTCGTTGGTAACTCTGTCTATCCAAGAAATCCTCAACATGCGTCTATACCACCACATCTCAAATACTTCGATTCTCTTCAGTGATGCTTCAGTTAAGGTCCATGACTCCACGCCATATAAAAGAACGGAGAATACGTAGCATTTTATGTAAACGAACTTTTATTTCAAATTTTATATCGTGGCTGTTACAGATTTTTTTCATTTTGACGAAAGTTGATCTTGCCTTCTCGAACCTTATCTTAATTTCCGTCGATTGGTCCCACTGGTCATTTCAGTTTGCACCCAGATAACAAAAGTTAGTGTTTTGTGTTATAGGTTGTTGTTTAACTAGTAATTGACCAGGTGGTATTCTATTTTTGCTTATAACCATGTATTTGATTTTTATGATGTTAAAATCAAGCCCAAACCTGCTACTTACTTCTGCTACCCTGGAGACAAGTGTCTGCAATTCTAATTCAAATTCAATTCAAATTCAAATATCTATTTCACCTAAAAATTACATAGAATGTAGTATGCATATCAAGGCAATGTAAAATTCAAATACGTACCATAATTTTCCAGCTCATCAACTACCTCCTCTAAAGCAGCTTCAAGTTGTTGTTGTGTAAGAAATGGAACAATTATTATAACCAACTAACAAACATATAAAACTCAACGGCGTTTCTAACAAGACTAACAAAAACACAACATTCCAATACTTTAGATCCTTCAAGGTCAAATCCAAAATACTGATAGTGGCGACGAACAGTTGACACTGGTCTTTTATGAAATTGTAATAAAACTACATAATCTAGCCAGTGGTGCGCTAACGCTCCAGTTGTGTTTAGGGTACAAAAAATTTTGAAAAGATACAAACATTTCCTTGTATTACTGGTGCGTTAACCCACCAATAGTAAAAGATGGGAATGCTTTTTTTTTTAATATTTTTACCGTTTTACATACAATTTAAGCCAAAAATATCGAAGGTGATAATATATACGTTAATTCATATAAGTTGAAGTATATAAATATATATATATATATATATATATATATATATATATATATATATATATATATATATAGAGAAAAGAAATTTAATCTTTGCAGATTAGTTAAATAGTAAACTCTTAAATATTGGGGAAATCTGCAAGAAATACTCTAATGTGTATCAATTGTTTCGCCGAACGTTTTCGCCAAAGAGAATTAATTTGGCTTCTTCAGGGCTGAAAGAGAATAAATTATAATTAGCTACCATATATTATCTATTAAAACATTATTGATCTTACCGTAACTTAGAATTGTAGAGTTAGAATATTAAAAAACTTTGCTAGTAACATAGTGGTGTTTTTTGTTACTATGTGCAAAAAAAAGTTTTTTTATAAGATTTACATTTCAATTCTTATAAAAAAACTTTTTTTTGCACATAGTAACAAAAAACACCACTATGTTACTAGCAAAGTTTTTTAATATTCTAACTCTACAATTCTAAGTTACGGTAAGATCAATAATGTTTTAATAGATAATATATGGTAGCTAATTATAATTTATTCTCTTTCAGCCCTGAAGAAGCCAAATTAATTCTCTTTGGCGAAAACGTTCGGCGAAACAATTGATACACATTAGAGTATTTCTTGCAGATTTCCCCAATATTTAAGAGTTTACTATATATATATATATATATATATATATATATATATATATATATACAAACAACACAGTTTATTAGGGCTGCAGTCAGTAGGTTTTTCCGGGATGTTACAGAAACACTCTTTTGACTTTTGGTCGAGCTTTCGGAATTCTTTTATTCCTTCTTCAAGACACTGTAGTTAAAAGAAAGTGTAAATATTTACAACATATCTCAAATTGTCATTACAACTTACTAGTCGTTGAGATTATTTGTGTGAAGCTACGACACTCAACATTAAAAACACACATATAAAATATAATAATATAATATAATATATAATAATGGACAAAATACATTTTAAAATTTAGTTGGAAAGTTAAAATTTTGTTAGTGACATCTTTTAATGGTGTGTTTTGACTGATCCATAGAGAATAGAAAAAAAAAACAAAAATAGTGTGATTAAAAGGTAATTAGGAGTCTTGATAGTATGCAACATGTTTTGTATGCAGGTGTATTATGGTGTGTATATGTAAAAGTAAATCTTTATTTTATTTTTGATGTTTTGTCAGTAAGTAACAATAAATGTTGCTCAATTTATCTATGTCTGACTTTTTATTTATACAAGACGTATTAGATTTTATGAAACACATTTCCAAGAAAACACGTTTTGAATGGTTTTTTTCCTTTGCCAAAATACAGGAATCTTCGAAATTAAATTCATATTTTAAAGTTAATGCATGTTCTGTGAGGGCACATGCGTTTATCTTTTTGGTTTTTATGTCGCTGCGATGTGATATTACTCTATTGTTAAAATTATGAGATGATTCTCCGATATACACGTTTTAACAATTGGCACACGGTATAGAATAAACAACATTCGATGACTCCTGTAATGTGAAAGGATCCTTTGTCTTTGTGTACAACTTCGATACCGTTTTCACATTCTTAGTTGCAATTTTTAAGCCACTAACATTTTTGAAAATGTTCAATAGCTTAGGTGTGCGAACTGGAATATAGGGTAGGCAACTATACTTTATTTTAGATTGTGGTAGCTCTGATGTGTTCTGTGTCAATGTCTGTGTCAGTGTCAAAAGCAAGATCTACTCGCGCTCCCCGATGACTACTCGTTGGCATCCGTCTTTCAAAGGAAGTTTGGTCGAGTTGCAGAACTTCAATGCCAAGTGCCAGCTCCCGGTAAAACCTTGAAACTCCAAGATGCATCACGTTACCTTTTCTACCTGGTAACAAAAGACACTGCCCGTGACCAACCTACCTACCGAGATGTATGGGAAGCCTTACTTCAATTGAGAGAGCACGTACTAGAGTCCGACGTGCAAAAGTTAGCCATGCCAAAGTTGGAGTGCCGCCAATTAGATTGGAGGGTTATCCGAAATATGGTGGAAGAGATCTTTAAAGACACCGAAGTCCAGGTGTTAGTCTGTTGCAATCCGCATAGTTACTGGTGCGGAGAGAAAACCGTCCCTTGTCATTTTTATACAACTGGAAGTTGTAAAAGAGGGTCCAGTTGCCGATACCAGCATACCGTTCCGGTTCCAGTCCTGACAAGGTTCCAGGAGGAACAATCTTTTAAGAGGGGGGCAATGTTACGATAAATTCTGACCCAAAACCGTAAATATATTTATTACTAATATTTTCATTCATTCACGTATTTTTTAGGTAATGCCTACCTGACACACGATGGGTCCCCCTTTGTAGTAAAAACAACAATTCGAACCTTCTGGAGACAAGCCGATTTAACCATACCGGTTCTGAGAACAATTCGCCGCTCTGTCTAGAAGGCCTTTCAGCAAAACAGCGGTCTATGTTCGATGTGTTTCGAGAAACAACTGTTTTCATTCTCGAATAACAGGACTTTATATTTATAGAGAAATTTTGGTTATGGAGGGACAGTTAATTCGGACGACGCGCTCGCGATAAAATGTTACGTTCGCTTTTTAATAAATTATGTATGTTTAGTGAAAATAAATAAATATCAGTTACTGTGCTTTTTAATGAATTAAGATAAGAACAAGACATTATAAATTAAAGACTTAACAATTAATAAATTTACAACAGTCCCTTATCCCTGAACTCGATGTCAGAAATCAGAAACTTTGGTAAAGGAGAATCAAATAGATCAATCAGTTGGTAAAACTTTGAAAATTTACAATGCAATTGCTCCTAGATTTTATGCTCTCCCAAAAATTCATAAACCTACTCTGTCTATGAGACCAATAGTGTCCTCAATAGGTACACCTAATGGCCCCATAGCAAGTTTTTTAACTAATATTCTCACAGAAACGTACAGTAATAACAATGAGTTTTGCATTCAGGACTCTTTCAGTTTCAGTTCTTTTATTAATAACTTTAAATTACCTACCGACTATAAGCTCGTTAGTTTTGATGTAGTGTCTCTGTTCACTAATTTACCATTATACACAATTTTGGTTAGCGTTGAGAAGCACTGGGATGACATATCAATGCACACAACCCTTAACTTAGCTAATATCAAAAAACTCATTTCTTTTGTTTTTGACTCTAATGTTTTTATTTTTAATGACTGTTACTACAAACAAGTCTTTGGTACTCTAATGGGTTCCACTATTTCACCAATACTGTGCAATTATATCTTAGATGACTTGATTGAAGACTGTTTGCAACAAATAAATTTTGAAATACCGTTTATAAAAAGATATGTGGATGACTTAATCTTGGCACTACCTGCAGACTCTATACATTCTACGTTAAATGTGTTCAACCAACGAAACCCACACTTGCAATTCATGTGTGAGGAGGAGCGGGAGGGATCTTTGCCTTTCCTTGACATGAAATTGCATAGATGTGAGGATAATGTTGTGAAAACACAATGGTATAGACAACCCATATGTAGCAATAGATTCATAAGCTACCACTCTTACCATCCTCCTAGGATGAAAACTAACTTAGTCCTAGCGATGAGAGAACGTGTCAAAAGGTTATCTCATCCGGATTATCTCCAACATGATCTCAACCTCTTACGTAATATTTTTGTTGAAAATTCATATCCTCTAAGACTGATTAATAAATTAATTTTTAATGTTCCTTTTGTTAATAGAAACAACATACTTACTATGTCACAATCAGTGCCCTCGGCACAAAATAATTCTGCTCCAACAAATGTGTATTTTTATGCCCTTCCATATATTCCGAAACTAACCGTTGAACTCACTAAGATCTTTAATAGCTAACAAGAACATCAAAACCATACGTCAGCTGTATAGCAAAATAAAACAACCCCTAACCACTCTAGAGACTACAGATGTTGTTTATTGCATTCAATGTACTGAATGTCCATCCACGTACATTGGTGAAACTGGAAGGAATCTGTCTAGCCGTATCATTTCTCATAAGAGTGATTGTAGATTAAACAAACCTACTTGTGCTTTGGCAGAGCATACTATCGATCTAGACCATAAGATAGACTTCAACAATGTAAAAATATTAGCCAGAGAGAAAAATAAATTTAAGAGAACTTTCTTAGAGATGGTACATATCAGCAAGAGTGATAATAACAATCTGAATAAAAGATCTGAGATCCAGAATCTTAGCAAAATTTACAATTTTATATTGACTTTTGACTGAGCTATTTGGCATCTCAGAGTTTTATTTTTTTCTTTTCTCTTTTTTAAAATTTAATTATTAATTGAATATTTTTGATCAAACTTCAGTTACTAATTTAGTTTTGTTTTGTTTGAGTTATTATTTTTTTCTAAACCTATTTACTAAATACTATTTTCTTTCGATTGCTTATGTTATAAATAACATTTTTAATTTCCCGCTTAATGTCAAGTTGGTAATACAGTTGGTAGTACTCAAAATTCATAAACAGTATTTTGTGAGACGTTAGTTTCAAAGTTGTTTTTTGTATCTTCTTCAAACTATTTAAATAATAATTGTCCACCCACTTTCTCTTTCTGCTCGTGAAATGTGACTGAAATCAAGTTTGCAACGACGACTGTTTCAACATGTCGTCCCTCATTTTGTTTTTTAATTTTTAACGTATTTATTATTTTTAGTGTCTTTTTACCAGTAACATTTTTAAGTTTATTTGCAACTTCAGTATTATCATGTTATTTAACGTTGTTGTTTATGCCACGAATCTTACATTCGGGTAAGTTTTTTATAGTTTTTTATAGCCTTTTTTGCACCATTCAAATTGTTACAACATAGTAATTTTCTTTGTAGACCTTGATAAAGGTGGCAAAAAACCACCGAAAGCTTGGATTCAGAATAAATAGTACGCCTTAGCAAAGCTCTATTTTTTATTGACTACCACACCAAAAAAAAAAGTACTCACATATATTTTTTCCAAACTAGTCAAAAAACTTTGGACTACTTTTTCTTATATATATATATATATATATATATATATATATATATATATATATATATATATATATATATATATATATATATATATATATATATATATATATATATATATATATATATATATATATATATATGTATATATATATATAGTTTCTATATTTTTATTTATAAGCTTAAGTCCGGTAGATACCAGTCTATGTATGAAATCACTTAGATCCATTTTAAAATTAATATAAAACTACACTTTACGTATTAAAATCTGTATTTATAACTTGATATTTAAGACATTGTGTTTAGTCCAAGAGAACGAAATACATAAATCACTTGTTTTTTGTTTTAAGAAGTAATTAATAACTTTGATTGTGGATCTAATATTCAAAACCCTGAATATTCTACTTCCAGTTTATGTGATATTGTTTAAATATAAAATTAAAATATAATTATTCAGTTTTACTTTTTTTGCGTCTACTACCACTTGTGGATAAAATCTTAACGTGATAAAATACAGTAAAGACGTTAAATTATTCTCGAATCTAAATTCTCGACACCTCTTTTGTATCGAAGTTGTTGGCCGCGACGCGCCGCGACGGCTAATCCAGGATGGTGTGAAACTTTCTGTTCAATACAAACTTTTCGCCGATTTCATCGTTGCTTGTTAAACTTTTAAACACTCGTTTGGCTCGGAGCGACCAAAGTTATTATTTTCCACAATATACACTTATATAAATTAAAAAAGTTTTATGTTATGTCAGAGCGATATAGTGTTAAGTGTATCAAACCAAAAATGAAATTATAAAAACAATAATTGGATTTGGGAAATCTCGTTAGGTTATTCTGATTCTTTTTATAAAAGTTTTAATGTGTTTTCATTTTATTTACTTTGTTTGCTAAATCCACTGATCTCTTTTGAACATTAACTTCTATGATATTTCTACCTTCTTCTTAGTATTATTCTCTTTCTTAGATCAGAAAGAACACTATTTGTCTATTTGTCTCTGACACTTGATTTTGAGACCTTTGCATAAAAAAGTTCCTTTAATTAAAATCCATCAAGAAGTCTGGTACTCTTGATAGATCTGAAGCTACTTTTTTCAGGAAATTTGATGTTGTTTATTATCTTTATTGAGAATTAAACACAATTTAGTTAAAAATACAAAATTACTGGTTGTGCTAGTTTGCTCATTTAAAAAGCGATTAAATAATTATTTTAAAAGCATTTTCAGACCCTTTTCATGCACTAGTGTTTTACATTTTTTCTCTCAGAAAAATAATGTAGTTAAGATATTATTATTGAAATATCAATATACTTTTCTGCTAATTTAGTTTCCTTTCGTAAGTAGTCAAAATTTCACAGACAAAATCCGTCCGCAATTTAGCGATCTAGACTTATTCATTGAAAAAATGAGCAATACATAATAAACGCCGTTGAGTTTAAAGCGCATACTGGACAATTGATGTCTAGTCGTCGCGATAATTATAATCAAAACAGTTATTTCTAAAAGGTTACCTATTAATGAGAAAGATATGTACATTGATTATTCATTCACTCCACGACCAACGTTTAGACAACACACTTAGAATCACATTTAACCCTGACATTTAACGCTTCACTGCATCATGTTGTTTAAAAGCAACAGAATAAAAATACACATTTATTTTAATAGCAAATAAAGATGAATCAGTTTGTGCATAACGTTGTTCACCAACAATGCAGTATTAATCAGCGTAAGTAGACTAAACCATCATAGATGGTGTTGGTTACCAGTATTGTGTCTTCTTAGTTACGTAGTTAACACGATTAGACACTGACATGTGCTTCAGATTGTTTTTGTTAGTTTTACCAAAGTAATTTAAGTAAATATATTTTACGTGTCATTAATAAGGTAAGTAAAATGTATGATTTCTTGCAGTAACTAACAGTACTGCGCATATTTTTCTCATAATGATGTTTTTTGTTGTTGTATACAAACAACATCATGAATATCTAGTAAATTTAATCTTTTATATAAAACATCGTGAGTTGGAAAAATAAAAGGCCGCTGACTGACAAGGAACTTGCCGATATAATAGATAGGCTTTGGGATAGCTAAGATGGGTTTGCTGATGATGATGATGATATTGTCGATCCAGATTTCTTACCTGACGAACAAGTTGGTTCATATCATGAGTCTGATAATGAGGATTCTGAACCAGTAAATGAAATGGATAAAAAGCTGTAGACACTAATATAGTTAACAGCACTGTAGAGGAGGAGCCTCCAGAAACTCTGGTTTACTCCAAGTTCAGAGGTATACTTATTATACAATCAACTTGTGATCGAAAATACTAAATGTTGTTTATTTTTAGACATTATATGGAGAAAAAAAATTTAAACTGAACAGCAACCGGAATTTAGAAGAAATCAGAGTCTTCAAAATCATATCCTACAACTAAAAAGTCCTTAGGAATATTTTAATTTATTCTTCACAGATAGTCTTTTAGACAACATTGTGGAGGAGTCGCATGTATATGCCATACAGCAAAATCCTAACAAACCACTGAATATTACACGAAGTGACATAAAGCAGTTTATTGGAGTTACAATATATATTTCCCTTGTTTATTTGCCCAATACAATGACATATTGGTCAGAAGAAACTGGCTTTGAGAACATAAAAAGTGCTATCTCAGTCAACAGGTACGAAAAAATTAGACAATTTTTACGTTTGAATAATAACGAGAATGCCTTATCCTGTGACAATCCATACCAAATAATTATCCACCTCAATGAAGCATTTTCAAACGGAATTCCATTGGAATCATATCTGTCCCTCGATGAGCAAATTTGTTCTACCAAAGTTAGGCACTACATGAAGCAGTACCTACCGAACAAGCCACATAAATGGGGTTTTAAATTTTTTGTCTTATGCAGTAGCTCTAAATATGAGTATCGTATAGAATTATATACAGGACAAGAGAATGATCAAAAAACGAGACCTGCTTGAGAATCTTGTAGTGAGATTGGCTCGAATTATTCCTAGGAATATGAGTCATAGGCTTTATTTTGACAATAATTACTCATTTATACCTCTCCATGTATATCTTTTTAAACAAGGTATTTACATTTTGGGAACTGTAAAAAGGAGTAGGATTCCAAATGTAAGCTTCCGGATGAAAAGGCTATGAAAAATGAAAAAAGAGGAACTAGTGTAGAGTTTGTTGGTACTTGCAATGGTGTCGAAATAAGTAGCTTAGTGTGGAAACATAACAAATAAGCCACGTTTCTAAAACTACTGCCAAGAGATATGATAAGAAGAAAAGAGAACAAAATAAGTAAGTTGTCCATATCTTGTACAAGAATACCACCGTCCTATGGGCGATGTTAATTTGTTGGACAGCAATATTGGACGAAATAAAATTATTCTAAGGAGTAAACAATGGTAGTTTGGAATATTTTACCATTTACTAAATTTAACCGTTGCTAACAGTTGGATTCTTTACAAGAATTCAGCTGAACATAGAATTGGCGCAAAGCCTAAAGTCACACACGCTCAGTTTAGAACACAACTGGCAAAAGCATTATGCAGGACAGGAGAGCGATTCACCATTGCAAAAAGGGGAAAACCTTCAGCAAGTGAAACAGAGGAGGCGCTACAAATAAAGGAGAAAAAAGACCCAACACAGGTTATGCCAGTAAGGGATGTTCGAATTGATAAAATTCACCATTGGCCTGTATGGTCCTAAAAACAAATAAGGTGCAAAATTTCCACAGTGCAATGGCTATACACACTTGTTGTGCAAAAAATGAGGTGTAGCACTTTGCTTCACTAAAACAAAGAACTGTTTTTTAAAATTTTCATTTTTCCTAAATATTGTATATCCTTATTTGCATAATGTTGTTTATAAACAACACTTATATTTTTCCACAATAAAAAAAATTGTTGTACAGAATTTTTTTTATTATTTTTTCCCTTAAAAATAACGAAAATCCAGTCTGCAAACTTTTTGTAACGAAAAATAAAAACTCATGCAGTGAAGGGTTAAGTACTGACATATGAATATTGGAACACAATTACTCACATGTCGTCTGTGAGACTATCGTAACAAATCAATTTCTTTTGCATGTTCTTTGTGAAATCCAGTTAAATATATTTTAAACGTCTTAATTATATTCATTGGCAATAATATATTTTTATTAAATACCAAAAGCCAACACACAGTGATTGAAAAAAAATTTAATAATTTGGAAACTAAAGATATAAACCCTTGTTTATATCTTTGGTTTAGGCTACCCTAAAGTGTAGCCCTTGAAAAGTTCACAGTAATAAAATAATTATAAACTTTTATACTCTAATACAAATTTAGTAGTTTTTAGGTGATATAACAAAATATATATAAAGTAAAAACACAGTTGAAAAATTAAATTGAGCATAAGATAACAAACGTCAAAATACATCATTTTCTCTTTACTCATCCTCTGCGTATCGAATACACACTCGTTTTGTGAACTGGAGGCGGAGACATATAGTTTTTCTGCAATTATTACAAAGGTATTTATTTATTTTCCTTTTTTTACTTGGGCAAATCGAGCATATTTTCCTTTTTTTTTTTCAAGATGACATCTACAAGATGTGACGCAGTTGTTTCTTAAATACCTAATACCCGACGTATACAAATTTTTATTTCTCTGGGAATATGAATTATGGTTTCCTGTCTTTGCGTATGTGGTTCTACTAACTGATTTGCTAATTGTTTAAGAAAAATTAGATTTTTTCGATATTGTCATATTTTCACTGTATGCCTGATAAACTGTGTATGCATTTCAGCTAGATATATCTAAAATTCTGAAAAATATTACCATTGGCCATCTTAGGGTAAAACATCTGCAAGTACTTTTGGAACATTTCTCATCGGTGAGTTGATTCCTTCTTTGGTCGTATTGTAGAATGACACAATTTCTGGCTTGTTCGTTTTCGAATTATTGTCTTTACATTGGTGCATTTCGGATATAAGAATTGTAGCTCTTTCTTTTTTCCTGCATATGACAACAATGTCATCTGTTTAGTAACACCATATAGGATGCATCCCATCTCCCTCTTTCTATTTGGTAGAAAAGAATTTCCACTTTATTATTTTTCATGGATATCCTGTATGTTAAACCATTGTTTCTTAAAACTTGCAATAATTGAATTAATAAAAACTATATCTGTGGTAATATTTCGGTTTGTTTTTAACAATGGACGAGAAAGTCGTAAAACAGATTGAGTTAGCTTCGAAAGTTTTTTTTCATCTGCTGATAGGTCACGCCTATCAGAGTCCTTACCACAGTATACATAGCTATTGTACAAATACCCGTTCCTGACATTTGTAAGGCACATCAGTTTGAGACCATATTTGTCAGATTTGTTCGGGGTGAACATTTTAAATTTATATCTATCCCTACAACTACCTAGCATATTATCGACACACACAGTCTAGTCAACTGAATATACGTTTTGACAATTAAATACAAACTTGTTAAATATTTGCGATATTGAAGCAGTTAGATCAGCTTGTTGACGCTGTTTTCTGTCGTTGGGATTATTAAAACAAAGATATGCTAACAGGACCTCAAACCGATCTTTACTCATAATACATCGAAAAATGTCTCTTCCGGTACCGTCCGCAACAAAAATGGTAAGAACATACTCTTGATTTGAGTTAAAAATGGCAGTATAACTTAGAATACCCAAAAATGCCTTTATTTAAATCAAACTCGTGTCACAAATTTCACTTCTTTTACTATACTTTTACTATCAGTTCTTTTGTATTTTTCCGGATAACTACAGATTTTATCTTTGGTACAGTGAATAATTCACTCAATCATCTCTGTAGAAAACAGTAAATTCTAAACATCTAAAGGGAATACATTATTATTTACAAGCGCACGAGCAGAATTCTTTAGACCAGCAAGATGTATAACTAACTATATTATAGTTCAAAGTTCTTCCTCGTATAGGTACAACTTCTTGTGCCGCCTATTTAAAATGATTTTTGCCGAAAATATTATCTCGATTAGATGAGTCATCTTCATCACTATTTTCGTCTTCATTTCACTCTTCTGATATTTTCGATACTGTATCGTGCTCACTTTCAAGACCACAACAATATTCTGTATTAAGTAATTAATAATTACTTTAATACGGCAGTATTAAAAACAGCCGTAGTCTGGTAGACTACGAGTCGGTACTTAAGGGTTAAATACATGTCGCTTTTTATAAGATAAATTGCCACTATTTTCTCGTATGTATGTAATATACATTGTAAAATAATGCATTAGTAAGTCGCTTGTTTTATTAAGTCAACATAAAGATTTAATATTTTGCCTTTTACTTATGGTGGTTATTAATTTGGTAGCAGTTTTCCCAATCGAAGAAAACATATTTTAACACATCTTATGTGTGTGAGATTACACCAAGAATCCGTACAATTACTGTTAAATAATATTGCTTTCTTTCATGGTATAGAATTTTAAGTTTTTGTTTAAGCTTTGGACTAAAATTCGTTCCTATTGGTCATAGACGATTTTCTTAAATGTGAGTTTTTTTACCAGCTATCCAATGGTTGTACGTCCAAGTCTGTAGCTTGAAAAATGTAAAAGTTATTACTATTGTTTTTTAAGTAAAAATCATGCCCCTTTTTCAAACGTTTATTTTGTAAATAATTTCGATGAAAACGCAATATGCAAGTCTTAAAGAATCCTATAAAATTTACTAAATGTGTCTAGCATTATTAATACAGCAAGTTTAATAGTTTAAATATTTAGCCTAAGGGATAAATAAATTAAATAACTTTTAAACTATTATGGGAAATTTCGCACAAATTTAAAATACGGTAATTCCTCGATGTTCGATTTTTCATCGAGTACTTTTTCATCTATTCGTCATTTAGTAACACCCACCTATGTATTATAAGCTTCAGATATCTACAAAAAATTTTGCCGTAAAATCGATGATTTTTACATAACTAGACTGGGCTATTTAAACAGAGCGTACGGCGACCGAGAAATCAGTTCTCCTAGAAAATCAGGAATAAGCAGATATAATTTGACTTGACAATGGCAAGTATAACCTTGCCTAAACGTCGTCAAAATAATGGTTTTTCTAAAAACCAGTACAAATACTACAAATAAAAAACAAAAAATAAAATAGAGGAAAAGGGAGGAAGACGAACAATTTATAAACTAATATTAGCTATACATCTAGATATAGCATTTTTCATATAAAAATGCTTGCACATCACAATTTATATAAAGTGACGTCACTTATATTTAAAATTTCCAGAACGTCAACCTTAGAGTTCAAATTCTCCTAACACAGCTAATAATATGAAACCCATACGGAACTGCTCGATCTTTCAACCAGGCGTCAACATGGTATAATAATCAGAAAAATGTAATCATCGTTATATTGGGAATTTTAGAAGTATATTGATTAAATAACCAAAAATATTTGTTATTATTAATAATATAAATATTTTGAAATAACTCCTTTAAGTCTAATATTCCACAAAATAATAATTTTAATTAAATAGATTAGACAATTATTGTACGCAACTGATACGGGAATACTTCAAATTTTATTGAAAGTTGAGCTTGTGGCAAAAGTGTATAAAGGGTTGCCGCTTTGTTAGAGTAAGAATTTTGTTTATGTTTTGATTTCTTACACAATTTGATCATAATATAATATTTATTAATAAATAATTAATGTAATAATAAATGTTTTTATACATACATATTAAATTTAGATTAATAGCTTTAAACACTAATTATTGTTGTGTATTGTGATTGTGCTATGCCAAAACAAATAAATAGGCTGTAGAAAGCTGATAAGCTTTCATATAAGATAGATTATTTTGAACAAGAAATAATGGCGGGACGTTTTTCCTATTAAAGCCCTAAAAGAGGTAAGTTTAAAAATTAGACTATATAATTTTGTATCAAAATATTTTCTAATGTATTTTAGTGTGTTGCAGTAGTCTTAAAACTAAGTGTATTAACTGTTAATATAATGTTTTGACAAATAGTTGACATTTTAAAAATTCCTCACTTACTAACTATTCTGATGTTTTGGCAACGCTGTGGGGTTGTGACGTCGTAAATCTTGAATGACGTGCAAGCATTTTTATATGAACAATACTATATACGGTTTTATTTTGTGTTTGTGTGAACTGTTATAGAATTTTAGAATTATCGTGAATTGGGACTCTCCGAATTATGTAAACTGGTATATTTAAGACATAAGTTTTAAGTAATTCCAATAAAAAGAATATGTTTCATTAAAATAATATCTTAGAAATCTGTTTACCTGTTTTTTCAAGAATTAATTTTTTTTTTATCAACAAAACAGGTCATTAAAGGTAGAAAGTTTCTTTTATCTCATAAGTTTTGTACAAAAAAGTGGAATTTGAAAGTCGGTTTTTTGTTTTGAATGAGAAAAAAACAACAGTTTGATTGGTTAAAGAAATTATTGAAGGGATTTTTAGATTGAAGGAAATGTTTGGAAGCCGAAAGGATCGGCATATGCTGTTTGACTTTAAGCAAGAAAACATTCAATTTAGAAGAAGAAATATATATCGGTAGTTTTTGAACTCTGAAAGCAAATTTGAATCGTGAGTTGAAGAAGTTATAGTCTAAAAAGTTTCATTCAATAAATTCATTAATTTTTTTTTATTTTTGAAATTGTATATTGTATTTTTAATATTACAATATTATATATATATATATATATATATATATATATATATATATTTATATATATATATATATATATATATATATATATATATATATATGTATATATCTATAATATAATAGCGTTACTTGCTATTGTTATCGTTATTTGATGTAGCGCAAACTTAATGCGGAACTTTGTTGGTATGTTGCATTAAACAGCATCTAATGGCATTTAAATATCGAGTCGACTGACACTGTCATTACCATATGTAAGTTGTATCCTACACCTTGTGTATGCTTACATTGCAAAATATGTATGTGGTATAATAACACTATTTTGGTGTATTTCTGTTAAAGAATTAAATTGTATTGCAATTTAATAGCACGCATGCCCATATAACGTAATCACAGCCCATTTTGGCCTTAATATCTGTCACATATGTCACAGTTTTTAAAAATAGTCAGCATGGTATTAAACGGTCGTAGAAAAATAATATTATTTATTTTGTTTTAGGTGCGTTTAAACTACAGGACATTGCAGGTAATTAAAAATTTATTAAATTTATATCAGAAATGATATAATATTAATATTTCTCCTACTTAATTTTTTATTAAGCTAGCATAAGTACCTAATATACATACAATAAAAACGTAGTGTATTCCATCAAGTTTTGGATTGCGAATAGCAGCTAGACCGCTAAAAATGCGACAACTAATATTCTAGTGGTCACCATAACTAGTATAAAAGTAAATTTCTCTAATAGGTATTATAATGCAGTGTGTCAATTTTAAAACTTACAATGGGCTATATCTCACGAATAGAAATTAATATCGAAAAATTTTTGAAACCATTTTTACCATTATTAAAATGACATGAAAGAAAACTCACCCCCATTAATCCCTAGGCCTCACCCACTACAACCAAAAAAGTTTAAACCGCAAACCCCCACTTGTGGTCATTGACAGGACTATAAAAAATGCTATCCAATGGTATAAATAATAATTATACAGGTTGAAGCAATAATTGTGAAACTATGGCTTAAATGGAAAATTTAATGAGGTTTTTGTTGAACTACAAATTTGTTAAAAATGTGAATTAAGTAAATGTTCACAGTGGGTTCCATTATTTTGTAATCAACAAGACAGCTTATTTTTAAATTCTGCACGAATTTTGGCAAATGTTGTTCTAGTAATAGCGTGACATGCTTGCGTAATTCTTTCTCGCAATTCCCCAAGTGACGCAGGTTGTGTTTTATAAACAACTGACTTAAGGTAACCCCATAGAAAAAAGTAAGGTGGTGGTAAGTCTGGTGACTTCGATGGCAACTCAATAGGACCTCTCCTTACAATCCATTTGTTCGGATAATTAGTATCCAGCCAGTGCCTAACTGAAGTTACATGGTGAGAAGGTGCTCCATCTTGTTGGAAATGCAGCAAATCTTCGTCTAGAGCTAGGTTGCCGTTCCTTTCAGTCTCTAATTCGTGCATAATTAAAGGTTCGATGGTGTTTTCCAGCATATCGAGATAAATGTCGCCAGTTAAATTGCCTGATATGAACAAGAGGCCAAATATAGCATCGTCTAATGTTCCTGCCTAAACATTCAGTTTTTCAGGATATTGAGTGTGACCTTCTCTTTTAGTACCGACAGTTTTATTTATTTACATTACCATTCAGCATAAAAGTACATTCATCAGTAAAAGAAATAATTTTTAACATTTTCGGTTCAACGCGAATTCTTTTAGTCATGAGTTCACAAAATTCAATTCGTCGGTCTGGATCATCATCGTCTAATTCTCTAAGAATTTGTGTTTTGTACGGGTGAAACTTATGTAATTTTAACACCTTTCTAACCAACTCCTGTGAAAGTCCTGTCATTGCAGATACTTGACGTGTTGATGCAGTAGGCTCTATTCAGTAATCTTGGGGCATCCTTTTTTTATTTTGCACTGATCCTGTTTCTCTAAACTTTATAACTAAATCGCGGACGTACTGGCCTTACTTGTACTTATATTTTTGTCTGGATGCCTTTCATGAAATATTTGAGCTGTTCTTAAATAAAACTGGTTCTGGGAGGCAAATATGAAAATGATCTCCACTTGTTTAGGTATCCTGTAAATCATCGTGACAACTACAGCTGAATGACATTACCGACTATATAGATGACGAAAACTAATGACATTTAAAATTCTCGAATAAACCAAAAATTATTGAGTCTGACAGACAGATGTTTTCAACTTGTTTTTGCAAAAACGGCAAATTAAGTTTATATTTAACAAAAAACCTTTCCGACGGGCACCTATCATTAAAAATAATAGTCCGGGAGGTAGCATTACAAAGACAAAAGTCATAGTAAGCTGGCTAATAATAAAACCCTGTATAAATATTAAACAATTATACAGGGTTATCAACAGAATCAACAAAAACCACATTAAATTTTCCATTTAAGCCAAAGTTTCACAATAATTTCCCTGTATAATTCATCGCCCTATCACCCTGTATAATTATTATTTATAACGTTGGAGAGCATTTTTTTATAGTCTTTTCAATGATGTATCACAAGTTAGGGTTTACAATTTAAACTTTTTTGGTTGTGGCGGGTGACTCCCAGGGGATTTCCCTCATTTTAGTCATTTTAGTTCCCCTTACTATAATAGAAACGGTTTCAAGCATTTTTCGATATCCACTTTTGTACGTGAGATATAGCCCATTGTAAGTTTTAAAATTGATAAACTATATGTTTAAAATCGATAAAATAAAGTCATATTTAAAAGTATTTAAGTAAACCATTTTTATATGTCATTGCGCTAGTTAACTTGCTTTTATTAAAAGACAATAAATCACAGCGTTGGTCACACAATTTTAAATAAACTAAAATTTTATCAGTACACTCCGCCATACTAAGAGATGAGTTCCTAGAATCTCATCAAGGTTGTCACCAGTTCTATAAATACATAAGGATGTTTGTGATGCACCTTATATTGGCAAAGCAAACGTAAATTTAATTTTAAGACACGGCAAAAGGAGAAATAGTAAACCAAAGGTTATACAATACTAATATACTGACATCTAAAGACCATAAATCTTTCTGAAAATATATAAAACAACGCGTGACTAGAAAGAATATGTTTCTTTAGATTGTTTAGACTCAGTGTTAGAAAAATGAAAAGAAAGAATTGTATTATTTTGAAAGTTCCAGGATAATCCTCTGGAGAGTCTGGAGCAGATTGGGTTTAAGTCCAAAAAGGAGGCAGAAGAAAAGCTTTGAGTGAGTGGGGTCGTATCGTTAACAAAATAATATAATTTTTAAGAAACTATGACAATTTTAAACAAGAACATTCTTTAAATTTAGAAAAAAAAAGTTTGTTTTTTTGTTAAAATTGTAGTAAAATAATTTTGGCTTGTTAAAATTACAAAATTCATAAAATTCAGCATCCGTGGGAAAAGAGGCATAATGTATTGCGTGTAGGTGGAATACAAGGTATTATTTATAATACCAATTTTATGTTTTCTCATCAAAATTAAAACGGGCTAATTACAATAAGATTAATACAAAGATGTTTGTGAAAGGCTTGAAAGAAAATTTGTAGCTAATGTTGCATAAAATGTCTGTAAAAATACTAAAAAAAACTTATACCATTCGTATTTTTTAAATGAGCAACAAATAAATACCTAAACAGAAACTTAAGAGCTGCAGCAATACGATTAGGAGCAGATAATATGTATTTATTTCTTGCTAGAATTACCTGATCATCAGCATACAAAAAAGTTTTAATTGTGCCATTGCAGTACGACACAACATTGTTAATAGCAATTAAAAATAGCGCTACGCTTAGATTCGAGCCGTGTGGAATTCCATTTTCTGTAATTTAGATTCAGACAAATGGTTATTGATTCGAACTTGGAAATATCATTGCCGTAGAAAGTTTGAAATAAAAGCAAACATGTTACCGTCAATCTTACAATTGTGGAGTGTAGTTAAAATATCGTATCGTCATACTGTATCAAAAGCCTTTTTTAGGTTATGCCTATGTTTAGGTTTAATATACCACATGAGTCGATTGGCAATGATCTTTTCTAGCAACTTACACATTGCATTCGTGAGAGAGATTCTGGATTTTGCTTCAAATTTAGGTTTACCTGGTTTGTGTATTGAAACTATGATTAACGAGTGCCATATGTGTGGGAATACCTTATTGATCCATATAAAATTGAATAGTTGCAATAATAGTTCTTGGCCTACTAGTGGTAGGTTCTGTAGAAAAAGCCCAATTATATTATCTGGTCCTGGACTAGTATTTCTAACGGAGTTAGGAGTTTTAATAAGTTCAGTCAAGCTTATAGGATTGTTTATTGGTGAAGTTCATTGATTAATGGTATTTTTTTATTTTCTTCAAATCGTTTCTTATTTAAGAATTCTATTAAATAGCTTTCATTACTAGAAGCGGTACCATATTGATTTGCCATTATTTTAGATAATATATATTGCATTCGGACGTAAATGTCTGATTGTCTTTTATTAAGTACTTTATAGAGTGTTGTGAATTTTTTCCAGATATACTTCTAATCATGTTCTAGATTGGACCAATTGGAGTAGATCTATTGATTTCTGAAATAAACTTTTGCCGTAACTCTTGCTTGCTTTTTTTTAATAATAAATCTACATTTAGCTCTTATTCTTTTAAATTCCAAATGATTTTCAGTAGTTTTATATCGTTTATATCTATTAAAAGCCGATTTAGATTTCCTTATTGCCTGTTTGCACGTATCGTTCCACCACGGTACAGGTAAATGTTTTGGATGAAAAGCTGTTTTTCCAATGGATTTGTTCGCTGCATCAATGATGACTTTATTGAAAAATAATGTTTTTTCGTTAATATCTTGTTCTGAATCTAACATTTCTCTAAGATTCATAGCTGATGAAGAAATCAATGTTGAGAACAGTGTCCAGTTGGGTTTATTTAAAGACCATTTGGTGATGTGTGTATTGCGCTTATGGTACAACAGATTGTTAACTAAGATCGGAAAGTAATCACTTCCATATAGATCAGGTAAAGTGTCTCACGATAAACTAGGTTGCAAGTTTGGTTCTTCTTCTTCAGGTTCCTTCTCCGATCGGAGGTTGGAAATCATCATCGCTATCTTAATTTTATTGGCCGCGCTTCTGAATAATTCTAATGAGCTGCAACCGAACCACTCTCTCAAATTTCTTAGCCAGGATATTTTGGGTCGTCCTGTTGTATAATAAGTTTGGTTCACAAATTGACAAATCAATTGCTAAAAACTCTCCTGTTGCTGCATTATATCGAGTATTCCTGCCGTCGTTAAGTAGATTTATATAATTCGAGGTAGAGGAATCTGACATAAAAGATTAGAAATGTCTGCTATACTTGGATCAGAATTAGGAGCGATGTAAAGACAGCAGATTTTAACTTTTAGTGGACCTACTAAGCACACCGCTACAGCCTCTAGATTTGTTATTAGAGGAATACTGCAATATTCATAGGAATTCTCGATAAAAATTGAAACTCCACCACTGGCATGTTCTTGATTTTGCCTAATTTTAGATACGCTTGTATAATTTCTCAAATTATGAATTTTGTTATTTTTAAAATGAGTTTCTTGTAGACAAATTATAGAAGGTGAATTTTGAGCAATTATTAATTGTAACATTTCTAAACGGATATAATAACCGTTCAAATTTCACTGTAGAATAGACTTGAACGTGAGCTTATGTAGAAGGTTCTATGGAGGAATCGCTATCGAGGTGAGATTTTAGTTGTCGAGTAATTGAATTAATTATTTTATTACATCGCAATTTTATTTTTTTTTATATAATGTGGGGATAGATCTTCTGTATAAGTTTTAGATGGACTTAATTTATCTGGAGATCCTAAAGCATTTTCAAAAAAATCAGTTAGTTGTTTAAAATTTAATATCGGTGTTATATGTTTATTAGTAATAAAATCTTTTACGGGTTCCATACTGTTAGCAGTAGTCTCAGAATTGTCAATTAGTTTTGGATTTTGTATTGGCTTTGTAAAATTTTCTTTAGGTTCTTGTAAAGGTGGGGTTAAAATTTCATCAAGACTGCGCTTAGCTGTGTTTACTTCTTTAATAGGTGTATTAGTTATTTCAAGTGTATCAGTGGTATCTATTGATATGCGTATGATAGGGCATGCAAGTGTTGAGGAAGAGTTTGGAATTGATGTATGAGGTTGTGAAACATTAGGTGTTGTTGATAACTGGGTAGTTGTTATATATGTATCTGTGCATGTAGTTTGAGAACTTGGGAATGATGTTGAGGGTGATATTTGGGATGCAGTTAATATTCGTATAGTTAATGAGGACGGTATAGTCCATGATGGTAAGAAAAAGGAATTCGCTGAAGATGCTGATGTGATCGGGACGTCATGTGGAAGAGTGTTAACTACTGTATTTATAATAATAAAGGGCACTGTTGTTGTTAAGTTTTGTAAAGAAGAGATAAATGTATGTCTTCGAAAGCTCAGTTTATGTCTATATTTTGGGTTTGTTGTACCTATTCGTAAAAAAATAATTGGATTTAATAAATTGAGGAATAACTTTTTAAGTTCAGATTCTATGAAAGTGTGAGGAATACTAGGGCAAACATTAGAGATCAGTAATCTTTTATTTGGTGTAATTAATCGTCGAGCATAAATTATTTGTTGATTGGTAGTTATTCTTCCATTGTCAACATTCATGACAGTTTTTACTAATTCTTCACTACCTACATAAATACAAATACATAAGGTAAATTCAAATACGGTGATTTGAAAATCGTGATGAAAAAATAATATATTTTGGTTCTATAATTTTTCCCAGTGCAAGTAGATATTCCTCAAGTTTGGCGTTTTCCAGAGCATTATAAAAAATAGCTTGTTTCTTTGATGGGAATTTCGGAGTTGAATTGATTAGGTAACGCTGCAGAATATGAAAAAGTTTTATGTGATAATTTATGTCAATAACATTTGGGGCCTCGACGACCCTGGACTATTAACATCATCCATTTTCGTTTTTTAATGACATCATTTAATATAAACAATATGAACTTGTTTTAAAGTAAGTATCTAATTAGATTAAAAATGCGTCCAACCTCGCCACAGGTTCAAATCGTTCTCGTTAATTTAGAATTGTTTTAGTTAAAACACAATTTACAGAATACAATCGTCTATTTTCTTTGTTTTTAAAGATATCAGGAAAATTAATTGTTTTATATTTTTTAATAACTGTAGGTACTATATTTTAAGTGTAATTGTTATTTTTATCCGATGTATTAATGTTATAAATTGACTAATTTTGTATGTATTAGGGCTTTCCCTATTTTTGAATAAATAAACTTCTTCTCTTCTCTTCATATTTCCTACGGGGTGTCCCACACTTAACATAAAAAAGATTTTTCTTTCACTCGGTATAAGTTCAAAAGAGAAGTTTTAGTAAACCTTTTCCGAACAGTATAAATATTAAAGAAAATTACAGAAAAAACATAATAAAAAGTAGTTAGCGGACAAATTAACTATCAGAATAAGCATAATTTTGATAGTGCAAAAATTTTGTGGTCTAATTTATAAAGAAATATTTATGGTTAAAAATCTGAGTGTTCATTATTTATTTTAGTTTTCGAAGAAGTTTTTCATTGACTTCAAATTGAAATTCAAAATGTGTTTAAAAAAATTTATACGACATATACCTATTTATTTTGGATTTTTAATTTAAAACATACATTTGTCTATGCTAAATATATATCTTGATATAGTAAATTCGCTTACTTTACAAATTAAATTGGAAACCCAGTGAGTATGACAGATTAATTTAACTGAAACTCGCTTACCGGGTTCTCTATCAATTATATTACGGACATATCAATTACGTACACGATGGATACATATCAATCTGAATATACAATACAAAAATTTGAATATACTTACTGGTATTAATTACTTAAAGGATAATTGAATTAAATTGCAGTATAATTCAGTTTAACTAAAGTAAAATACCGCAAATTATATTAAATATTAGCTGTGGTATGGATATGTGTGTAACTATTTTATAAAATACAACGATGAAAAAAATATCAATATTTTTTTAGCAAATTTTTTAACTGTAATTTTTTGTTTTTTTTTATAGTCCAGGAAGGATCTGTTTTGAATTGAATATTTTTTATAGATATCTGGCATTAATAATAACGATACGTGCCAGTCGTATAACTTATTCATTTTTTTTAACAAACCCTCAAAAAAATTAAAAATTTTTGCTTTCTGCACCCATATTTTCGCCTAAAACTAAGAGATATTGCTCATACAAACAAAATGTATACAAGGTAAAGTTTCGTTTTTTAATATTACCCAATATTTGACTAACTAGAAATTAAAAATTTGATGGTTACTGTTAATAGCAATAACTGGGAAAAAAGTGCAAAAACGGATCTTTCCCTTTAATATTTTTCAAAACATTAGATATAACTTACACCTTTATATTCCATCTTGAAAAACTATACAATATTACAGAAACGTGTGTTAAATTTCGTTATTATCAGTTTAATAGATTTTGCATGATACTTTTGCAATCAGGGGTCTGCAAAAAAAATTTTAAAATTTTAAAATTTTGCTGAGCACAAAATAAGCACTTCAAATAGCCGAAATTTCCTTCGCTTAAGAAGAAAAGCTAAGTTTTCAAACGAACTAAAAATTAAGTAAACTAGGCTAGCCTAGGTAATTTTTAAAAATTTTGAAGCAAAGCCTCTGTACTGGCGTTGTATAACTTTTTTTTCTCTACGGTAAAATGCTGATGCAAGCGTCACGGAACTAGCGCTACAAGATAGCGTCATCACGTTTAGCATAATAGAATAGCGGTTCTTGACATCGATTCACTACTCTATTAATTCGTTTCTACTCATCATATACTTACTCTAAGCAGTTTTAAATTAAAAACTGCATTAACAATAACATAAAAAACATAGACATTAAATGAGAAGTAAAAAGGTAAAAGAATATCTGTCACTTAAATATTCGATTCGTAGCTATGATCAAAATTTAATAAAAGTCATAAATGTCATCCGATTTTTGATTTTAATTTGAATTCCTGAGTATTGTTATACAGTATGATAGCAACACATTTTTTTTTTTCAGCAGCAATTATTTGTCATCTGCAATCAAATATCCCGCATTTGAGGATGGCACTTTTTGTAGCACCTTTGACCACCATACCGCTGATGCATATATAATTGTTTTCTTTTTTTGCTTATCTAACTGTTCAAACATAGCAGAAAAAAGAAAAACGCATTAATTAAATGCTTTTTGATAAAAATATTTTTATTTCTTTTACAGTAAATAAATATACAACAACGACGGTTTTTCGACACGCGAATAATTGTACATGCGCGAAATGTGAAAACTCCAAGTTAATTTCACAAACTTTCAGCAGTTAGATTTTTGATTTGTTTATTGTCATTGCAGAAGCCAAAAGCACGGGAAACTGTAAACGTATAAATCAAATGGCACGTTCGTTGAAATCATCAATGTACGAGGGATCAAGACATTCTCTTATTTGTATTTTTCCTTAATGATCGTTGTCGCAATGACATTTTACATTAGCTTTTCATATTTACTTTTATTTCATTGAACAGTCGAGGTTGAATAATGTTACGAAACATAATGACAACTGATCCTTACAAACACTCTGTAGAATAGTTGACAACGTCATTCTGATTTATAACTGTGTCAACTGATTTAAATGAAAACAACTTTCCTGGAAGAAAATTCAGAGCAGTATATTTAATAGAATATACATCTAAAATTATATAAAAAACGGTCAAGCCGTTTCGAAGGAAGTGGCAACAAACTCTGTGACACTAATAACTCTGTTACTTTAATTTCGCTATTAAAAAATTGGAGTTGCTAATAAAATGATGGTTGTCAGTAAAAAAATTAAGGGTTGTATTTATTGTGTAATGTCACATCATAAAAAAATAAATAAAAAAAATTGTCCAAAAAATAAAAAAAAGTTTTTGGATGGACCACCCTTAGGGTGGGTATAAAAAATAGATCAAGACCGATTCTGATACCTACCGAATATAAATATAAAATTTCATTAAAATCGGTAAAGGTATTTCGGAGGAGTGCGGCAACTAGCTCTGTGACACTAATTTGACTATTAAACAATACGAGTTGGTAACAGAAGGGTAAAATTAAGGGGTTGTACGTATTGGTTTTTGCAACATCATAAAAAAAATGGTGTTCAAAAAATAAAGAAAAGTGTTTGGAGTGAACCACTCTTGCCCCTCAGGGGTATTAACAATTAATTTCGACCTGTTTTCAAATCTAACAAATATATAATTATAATTATATATAAATTAAGGGCTATATATATTTTTAATGCCATATCATAAAAACATAAAAATTAAAAATTTTGTCTAAAAAATAAAAGCAAATGTTTGGTGTGAACTATCCTTACCTTTAAGGTTATGAAAAATAGATAATAATTTATTCTCAGACCTACAGAATACGCTGTAGCCATTTCGGAGAAGTATGGCAACTAACTTGGTGTCACTAATAAGGTTATTAAATAAAGAGATTAGTAATAGAGCGGTGAAAACTAAGGGCTAAATGTATTTTTTAATGCCACATTATCAAAACATAAAAATAAAAAAAATTGTTAAAATAATGAAAAAAAATGTTTTGGTGAACAATCCTTACCCCTTAGAGATATAAAAAATAGATATCAACTTATTCTCAGAGTTTTCCTCAGAATTTCCCGATAGAGTTCTTATTCGGTCCTGGTAAACCTGGAACTTTCTCATAGAAACAGCAACGTCTAGTAAAGATGCCTTACTATACTGGAGATTCGTCTGCAGGACTCTAATTGTAGTTATCGAGGCAACTGATGATCTTAAAAAATATACAGTTTCAAGTCTATAATATGTAGTGAAACGTACAGGTCTTAGTAATTTAAAAGAGATCTCGTTGATCGACGAAAGTATTTGTTATCTTAGATACCTTTGTGATTTTCGTATGGAGCATCCTCTCGTGCTTTTTTTTATGGGTTGTTTTTAATCCAGTAGTCCTAGTAGCTATTTTTACCTCTTTCCTTATCTTCATCTTCTGAGCTCAAGATATGCGTTTTTAATAAATGATTTAGAGTCTGTTGCTCTATGAACACCATCTGGCTCAATACTTGGCATAAAGGGAATCACAGCTCAGATCGTTCTCGTTAGATTTTAGTTTCTGAACTTATTTTAACTTTTTTATTTCTGAGGCTTCTTTAATCTTTTATCATATCGTTGTCCATCTTTATTACGACAAATTGAGATAAAATTTTGTCAAGTACAGCAGTATGCGGTTACTGTACCTAAGAAAATAGCTTTGTTATAAAGATATTAAACAACATGCTATGTCTGAGATGGTTCTTGGACAGATGAAAAGAGGCTCAAATAATCATGATTGGAAATGATTAATGGGATCAAAAACCAGGGAAAAATGGAACTTTTCCACAAAATTATGGACCGATAAGCCTACTATATTCGATAAGTAAAATCGCCGAAAGAGACGTATTAACCAGACTGCAGGAGAAATCAGAAGCCATTGAAACTATTCGGAAGCGGAGTTTGGGTTTAGAACAGACCACTCATGCTAACTACAGGTTTTACGGTTAACCGAATACACAACGAAGGGTTTTAACGAGAAAATGTACATAGCAGCTGCCTTTCTCGACCGAGTTTGGCACGAAGGCCTGGTGTACAAAATGCATGATTATGGTTACAGACAAGCGATGACATGTCTTCTTACGTCATACTTAGCCAACAGGAGGTGTAGAGTTCTACTAGGGTCAACCTTGTCCGAGGTCGGAACACTGGAGGCAGGAGTACCACAGGGAGCGGCACTATTTTCTTATTTGTATATCATATACATAGCAGACACTCCATCTGAACGCAGATCGTTGTTAAGCCTGTATGCCGATGACACTGCTATAGAAGCTGGCAGCAGAGACCCGGACTTAGCGATGAATCACCTACAAACTCTTCATCACCTCACTAAATCGACTTGGAAAAAACACAGGCCGCCATGTACCAACAAAGGAAAATTAGACCAAACAAGGAGATATCAATAGACACCACTTCCATAGAATGGACCAATTAAGCAAAATATCTCGGAGTGACACTTGATAAAAAATAATATTCACAGACCATCTGTAACAAAAGGTCTATAAAGTGAAAGCATCAAGAAGTCAATGTAATTCAGTAATGCTGTAATACCCAGATTACGCCAGCTTCTAGATTATTACTTAATGCTATATGTGTGGTCGGCGGACAAAAGCAGACAAGTCAAAATTTGAGTTTTTTCAGGAAGCAAAAAAAACTGTTTTAAAATTAAACGCATAAATAAATGTAGCTTTTATTGGTTAAAATGATGTATATAACATACATGTATTACAGTACAAATTAAAAACAACAAAAATGTTAAATATTTTGGATTTTGATTGACTTGTCCAGTTAGGCACGTCTCTCTTTATTGACTTATCTTATAAGGTACAAATAAAGTGCTAATTTTAAAATAAAAAAAGAACATAAATATTACCTGTTACGAAATAAACATTAAAAATACAATATTAAAAGAACAAAAGCATCAAGTTTGAATTTAATTTATTTCTTCATCATCACTACTTCCAATATCGGGGTACGTATTTTGAGTTGTAGCATTAGTATGCAAGCCTTGATAAAAACTGTGAAATAAGGTAGGAATTAGAGGTAGTAGCGAGATAATGTCTGCTTTTTTCTCTCTAGAAATAGGGACTGGTTGATTTGTTATAATTGCAACTTCCGACGGTAGTTGGCCCCCTCTTCTGTTGAAATCAATAATCTTAAATGGGTCTTCTCTATTAAGGCTGTCTTTGAATTGAACGATTGCCAAGTCTTTCGTATATCGAAGCCATCTTTTGTCCAGCCATCGGAACTGACAACCATCAGTGTCTTTATTCCTTAGTACCATGCAACCTTTAAGTAAAGATGAGAAATCATGAGAATTACGGTTTTGTCCCCCACATGTGTCTGAATAATAAATTACATGTTCTGTCTCAGGTGGTACGATCGTTTGCAGGTGTTTGTACAGACAAGATGCTATCTGATTTGCTCCTCTGCCTGCAACAGATTCATACCACATGTAACAAACAGCTTTTCCTGTACTGTTATCATGAACCGTCAAATTAAACGTCCACAACTGTCTCTTATAAAATGCAACCGATGACTTTAAATCTGGAGTTGGTAAACACTGTTGTAGGTCGAAAGTGTATGTCCTTAGATGTGGAACAGTTTTGGCAGTTTCTGTATCTTTCCTTTTTTCATCATATGCTTTATCAGCTTCCATTTGGTGGGATTTGTGGTCTGAAGAGAGTTTTTCCTTCTGGTCGTCTGTACAAATTTTTAATTGCATAATAAATTTGTCGCAGTTAAAACATGTATCAAGTTTTGGCTTTTTAAATCCAAGGTTGAGCTTTTTAAATTCCTGTGAATAAATTTTGATAGATTTGGGAGCAGTTGTGGACTGTTTGAACAATTCGTACATTTTTTGTAAAGTTAGGTGACATGGTAAGTACTTTTTCGAAGTGTGCTTTCGTGAATAGTGACTTTCGTACAGTGGACTTCGATTCAAGTGGGTATTCAGGATTGAGGATAACATTTTTAGGTGCTCCTTGTTGGACACGTGATGGACCAGCTGAAATAAAACAAAAACTTTAAATAATTTAAAAAAATATTCTTACCTATTTCACTATTATGTATGTATGAGCAACTATTGCCATTTGGATCGCCAACCTTCGAAAGAAGACGGCGCAATGAGAAGAAGAAGAGCAACTATTAGGTATGCAGTGGTTAAGTAGAACATAATACCGTTATTACTAATACAGTAATACATATGTAATAATATGACATTATTCATATTGCAAAATATTTTTCTTACTCTAAAGAATGATTCAAATAGTATTTAATTTACAATACAAAGCATTATCTACACTTATTAAAATAAAAAATATCACTCACCTTTATCTAAAAGCGTTTTTGTTGAAAGTTCTACACATAGTTTACCTCTGCCTGGCTTCATTTTTAAATCACCCACTTTCAAACTCAGAATAGCTATTGATTTTATGTATGTATTTTGCTTTGATAAAAGATTTTGATGAGATGTGCATACTTGCACGTTTCACACGGTGTACGATTAACGAAAACATTGAAAGAGATAAGCAACGTGAGAAACGCAATGCAATCAATACCCAAATTACAAATTAAATAAGTCATTCACATAATATCCTGTTTCATGACTCCCTCAGTCTTTTCGCTAGCCAGCAATTTCACTGATAACTGTACCTAATCAGTTAAGTCAAACTTTTGGTTAGGTATACGCCGATCTAAACCAGATAAAAGGACTTGATTGGTTAAGTTCATCTCTAAAATGGATAAAATTGTGAGTATGGAAAAGATCACCATCTGATATGGAACCACAGGTATAACATTTGACTTGTCTGTTTTATTCCAGCGGTAGATAATTTTTTTTTAAGTTATTTTAATAAATAACACAATTCTCTCAAAAATTGACTTGTCTGCTTTTGTCCGCCGACCACACATATATTTTCCCTGTACTATAGTAGTAACACATGTATGACCGTACGATGAGCCAATTATTGTGTAGCTATCTGTAACGGCATTGGTAAGTGTATTTGCGTGTATATGTGTGGGCATATAATTATGTGTGGATTATAATTAATTACTAAATCTACATAAAAAATTTTAATGTAGCCGCTATGAAATGTTCTTTTGCTGGTGTTTCTTCTGTCCTTAGTGATTAAAACTGCGGTATTTTAACAGCTATATCTAATCGTCCCAGTTATCTTTATGTGCATTGAAGATAATTTGAAATGTGGTTGAGTCTCTTTACTATTCTCTTTTATTGGGGATACAAGGTCATGGTTTTAGTTTTTACAATTTCTAGTATTTGACTCATTTCGTCAAAGAAAATTTAGGCTTTGGTCACAATCGACTTCTTTGGCAATGAAACTGCTAAATACATTTTTTACTAGGACTATGTTTACTGAGAATTGGAGTTATCTACATCTACAGCACGTACTATTAGGTAGGCGACTATTGCACCCTTTATTCTTAGTTCACTTTAGATTTTTGATAATCGAACTTCTAGAAACGTTCTTTACTGCTTCTTACTTTATTGCACAGGCCAATCCATCTCCTAAGATTTTATTTCTATCCAATTTTTGGGATCTGTTGCATTTCGGTATCCAGTAGTCCATCTATAAAACTCTGAATAGCAAGTTGTCCTTGGATTATTTCTGATCTTGTTCTAGGACTTTTATTGTTTTGACCAAAGTTGTTCTTGATAATATTTCTTCAGGTGTTTATCACCATATTTTATTTCAAGCTGACACAGTATTATCCAAAAACTCTTTTGCTGCTCCTCGAAGGTGGTGTGTAGGTTATTGAGGGCTTCTTCTTAAATAAAACCTAAAGTAAGGCTGCTTGAGAAACTACTTTAAACAAGCTGACTAACACCTTGTACCATACAATGTTGGAGGTACAATTTTAGTAACTATGTTTACTCATAATATATTCATATTCATAATATTTTCACTCATACAATTTCGTATAAGATGTAGTGTCCCTTGATGTAATGGCATGGTTTAGTACAACGAATTCATCCTACTCTTAGCAATTCATTAGTTGCTAATAATCAAATTACTTAACACATAAAAGCAATTCTCTTTAACTTAAGTGTTATTTTAAACTATACGCCTAAATTTTTTGTGCAATAAAAAACAGCAAAAGAAGTAAGACAAAAATATTATTTTTCTTATGCAACGTACAATACATTTCTTTTGGTAATAATTTAAAATTAAAATATACCTACTCTAATTAGAATTATCCAATTATTATGAAGTGTATTTGACATTGCAGACACGTTTACTTTCTTCAAAACATTCATGTTCTGAAGAGTTTTGTTTTTAATATTTGTTTATTTGAGTATTTAACTAACGTATAGTTCTGTCTACTTGGTACTTTTTGTGACTTGATACCTGTCTATCCCGGAATTTGAAGAAATTAATTGATGGTGGTATATTAATTTAATTGCTTCTTTCTATAGATATTTTATTTCTCTAGTTTTATTGCGATTTTAATTAGAAATCCAAAAGTTACGGACTGATCCATAAACCATTTTAAACTCCATGTACTAAAACTAATTAAAAAATCAAACTTTTACTGACATTAATCCAGAATTTTATTTGGGATTTAAGTATTACTCAAACTTTCTAAATCCAGTTAGTTATTCACCTCATTTTAATGTAAAATTTATGCAAAAATACGTAATGTTCCCAAATCGAAGAAAGCGTAAGATATTTTCCATATTTTCCTGCCAAATTGAGCCTGCAGAAATCGAGATGAATAACTAAGATAAGGTTAAAAACTCAAAGAACATTTTTATTAAAATTGGGTTGATTCGTTTAACTAGTTCGCGTGAAGTTGAAATATAAAATTTAGTAAAATTTAAATTTTACATTTTCTAAAAGTTGAGCAGATTACGAGCAGATTATTTAAGTATAATACAGTTTTTACAGGGTGAGCTGTACATGTGTACGTAGTGCACCAAATTGTAACTGTTTCTTTTAAAGTCAATAGCTACATATTGTACTTAAAACTAATATTTTTAATTATTTGTTTTTATTTTTTATTTAATTTTAATAGTTAGTTTCTGATGTTAAACTTGTAAAACTAAAATTTAATTTTATTCATAAATCAGCAAATTTTTTATACATATGCAAATATTTACGCGTAGGTCCTTTTATCAACTATATTTAAACATTTTATTATTAGGCTCGAGTTTTTGTAGATACAATACAGCCCAAAACTCCATATTGAACAGAAGAAGTAGGCAATTATTTTTGAAGTAAAGCTTCCATACCGGCATTCTATTTTACTTTTTTCTCTATAGTGAAATGGTGAGGTGAGGTGAGCTTTTCCCATTATGAGTTCGCCGTTTTCGTCCTCCACAGCACTCTATTCTCCCAGTTACCTTCTCTGAGGTCTTTATCTATCATAGCATTTCCGACGTATGTTTTCCATCTTGTAGCAGGTCTTCCTCTCCGTCTTCTTCCCGGCGGGTCCCAGTTTAATATTATTTTCGGCCACCTATGCTCTGGCATTCTTTGTACATGCCCGTACCACTGCAGGGCTCTGTTTTCCAACTTTTTTGTAATTGAGCATTTTACTTCCATTCTGTTCCATATTTCCTCCGTTTTTATTCTATCCGCTCTTGTGATTTGTAGACATCTTCTCATAAAGTCCAGTTCAACTGTTCTTATTTTATTTCGTATTGTTGTTGTCATTGGCCATACTTCCGCTCCATAATAGGGTAATATTCATCACTATGCTTTGAAATATCCTCTTTTTATTTTCTTTGTTTAGAGTGTTGTTCCATATCACTCCATGAAGTATTCTTGTAGCTTATTTTCTCCGTGCTATTTTTATTTCTATATCTTTCAGACAAGTCAAAAGTCAAATCATAAATGTCAAAAGTCGTAAATGTCATCCCATACAATTCATGGCAAAATAAAATCAACTAATCACGCCCGATATCATAACAATAAATAAATTAAAAGTCCACAACACATTAAGTGCCACACGCCTTTTGCATGGGGCGCCACACCAAAAAAGTTGTTCAATTCTTGGAGGCCATGGCACACAGATATGACTGACAGAAGTTTTTACGGTGGAGTCATGTCAGTCATATATAACTGACACTATAGCTTTTAAATACCCTTCTGTCACTCAAAATTACGTGAGGGCATTATGGATTTTTATATGCAATTTTGTTGTTGTAGCGTCCAGTGATACTTCATTAAAACATTGGTGGCGCTCCAAGAAAAAATAATGAAAAATTAAAAGAAAAAAATAGTTTTTATTTTTGCCATACAAAAGTGAAACAAAAACAGGAAAATATAAATTTATTACGTATAATTATTGTTAAAGCGGTCTATGCATATATAGCATTGATCAGGACAATCGCAGCAATAAGTAATTACTTTTTTCACTTTTCTTTCTCGCTTCCGATCTTCCTCAGTTAAATCTCTGTAACAAGGCTTGCAAAACTACGAATTTTTTTGTCTTTGGTTAATGCATGTCCTGTTTTTTTTTTATATAGGTTTTCTCTTGGTTTTATGTCTAACATTTGCTGAACGAGCTGTTCTCTGAACCTTCGTATTTGCATCTTCTTTTTCTTTGAAACCATTTTCATTACCAGGTAAGCATTGACAACACTAATGCCGAGGAGATATTTCATGGCCAGCTTCCTGAACCACTTTACCCCTTTTCTTAAAGTTGTCGCATAAGAAGACATTTGGTCAGATATATCTATGACAGATTTCCCTCGAAGTTGTTTACTAGTTGATGGTGTCCATGTGGTTGTGTTCTCTTTATTTTGTGAGGTATCGATCAAGTCAGGTGCATGTTTGGTAGACAGTAATTTTACATTGGAGTGTCTCGCCAGACCCATTCATAAAGTGAGGCCCAGAATTTTTTTTATTTCAGTACTATTCGTAGGAATCCATTTTGTTAATCTAAATTCGCGTTGTATTCTTGTGTTCTCGATTACCATTGCTGTATATTTATATGTAAATAATTTATTTATAATTTAATTATTCATTCAAAAAATTATTTATATTCATATTACATTGAAAAGAAAAAGTTTTATGACCTCCTGTAAGTTTTGACCACTGGAGATTATAACTGACGTTTTTATTTTCTAGTTCTAGAACATTTAATTCTAAAGCCCCTTTATCTCTATTTTCTGCCTCTTCCCTTTCTTCCCCCTTATGCATATAATGTAGTTATGCCTCAATACTATCATTGCCGGGTTCTTCTTCAGAGGGAACGTAATCTTCGTCTGAATCATCTAACCCAAAATTATCATTGTCGATACCCGTATCGCTTTCGCTGTATTGTAGTTGATCATGTTCATCACTTTCTAATAAAGCAGCTTCCAATTGTTGCTCTGTCAAATACTTTTGATACTTTCGCTTGGACATTGTATTTTTTCAACAAAGCGAACACGTACCCAAATTGTAAATTAAGAAACAATTTAAACAATTTAAATCGTCACGTGAATGCTAATGGCATTACTTCTACCAAAATAAGTTTTCGGACAGACCACGTCAGTCACAATTGGGTGACGATTTTAAATAAACAAAACTAATGTTTGCAATAATTTTTTGCTAAAAACATGATAATCTGGACATAAAAACCTTTCCCTATATCTTCTTTTTTTGCTGTGGCCTCCCACGAACTTTATTAGAAAATGCCTGTGGCCCCCAGTGAAACAACGTTGTCACTCTTATGTCCGACATGGCCTACTGCAAAAAATTTCTGTAAGTCAATTTTGGGTGACGTGGCAGGCAATGTGTTAGGTGTAAATTTCAGTTTTCTTCAAGGTCGAATTAATCCAAAAATGAATTTATATATGAGGAGCAACTGAGCAAAACGTAATAAATCAAAAATATATGATTTGTTAAAAGTAAATATTTTATTGACTGTAGAACTTTATTAATAACATTATTTTTGACAGGAAGTAAGAGTTTCGTGTTCAATTTCGGAGTTTCCAATTTTTGAAGCTTTTAGTTTGTTGGATTCATCTTAACATGCTTGTGTGAAAACACAATGCTTAAACATTTTGTGGATTTATAGCATTTTGCTTCAAATGAATGAATATATTTCGTTTTGCTTTAACCATTGGTTAAATCGTTGGTTAACCGTTGATTAAATTTATGTCACTTTGCTAAATAAGTAAATACCTTAATGTCAAAAATAAAACACCAGTATACAAAAATACTATCATTTATTTATAAAACAAAGCTTCTCGAATATGTAGCCCTGTATCACTTTTTAGACAATCACATTTCTATTTTATTTTTAAATTCTTGTATTAGTAAATGTTTTAACGATTTTTTTTCTTTTCTTCTAGTGGTCTTCTTAATCTCGCGGTTTCTAGTCTTAACTATGAGTCTTTTTTACCTTTCTTAAGCAACGTTTTAAGAACTCCAGAGTTCCTTTCAAACCTAAAGTATTTAAAACAACTAATGGTGATTGGTGAAGGATAATTTTTCTGTAATATAATTCTTTTAACATCTGATATTTCATCATTTTTTTTAATATGATTGCAATTGTTTAACATCATACAGAATCCAATCAGATGAAAGGCTTTTTACCGCTCGGTAGAGATTTTTTTGAATGAGCTGTAAATTTCTTCGTATTCTTCTTTAGTCTTTTCATAAAGCTCCTTTTAGGCTTCTTCAATGCGCCAAAATACTCTGTAAGGTCGTAAGAAACTGGAACTTCTAACAGTAAATGTAAGATAAATTTCAGTTAAGTTTTCAGGCGATTTTTTTTTAGTCACTAGTAAAGGGTATGGATAACTTGGGCATTTTTATTTGGCTCTCCATATCCGTCACAAACTAAACGAACTTTTTGTTTATTTTCAAGATTTAATGAATCCAGACGATAAAGAAAAGAACATGATACTTCTATCGATACTCGTCCAGCCATATCTTCTGTCCATATGTGGAATACGGGACTTTTAGCGTGCATGTCGACAAAGCATAAAACGTAAAAACTCATTTGTGGAGCACATAAAACATTATTATTAGGTGTTTATGGAAGGTACTGCACTTACTGCATCTCAAAGATAAAGGTGATTGAATCTGGTAGCACTTCTCTTTCTAACTCAGAAACAGCCTTGCCTATTTTATTACGAATTCTGTTCTGTAAGATTCAGTCGCTTTTTTTCTTGTCAGCCTTTGCTATTTTAATTTTATGCTTTATTTAAGTACGCAGAGAACAAGAATCAGATGCAGGAGAAGAAAATCCAATTTTGAATTTTGTTCTAAAAATATTGGTAAATATTGTCAAACTGGAGATATGATTATTATCTGTACATTGTGAGTTACATAGTTTATGTAATTTTAATATATTTAAGTTTTCGCAAACTTTTATGTTTCCAATACATTCAATATTATTTTTCTTTATCTTTACTGTTTTACGAGAAAACTTATCTCCCCTTCTTCGTTATTTTAGTGCAAAAGTGTTTTTTAGTATTTTTTACAAACTGTATTTACTCTTCGCTCACTAGCGCTAAGCCTAAGGCACTAACAAGTTTACAGAAAAAAAAATTAATTTTTTCGAATAATATATATGAATTATGTTTCTCTGAAAAGTGTCCTTTGGCAAAAGATACAGTTATGTCTTTATCTGAATAGATTAAGCCCTTGATAGAACTTCATAATAAATAGGTAAGTAATATCATTAAGATTATAATATAATTTGTCATCAAATTAACGTTGGTGGACAAAAAAATCATTAAAAAGTCCAATCAACCAACATTATTGTTCTAATATACACTCGCGATCATAAAATCCGGGTCACCTTGAAAATCACCGATATTTCATTTTTAACGAGCTTTATCGTAAATAATAATAACACAAATACAAACTAATGCATGTTTCTGGGAATTGTTGTCGGGTTAGCGGTTTCCTTTGCAACAAAGAATTTCAATAGTGCCGATTTCGCGGGAAAGCGCACACTTCCCAAAATGAACGGTCTCATTTGGGCTTCGACTTTCTGTTCAAACGCAACGAACAAACGTTTATTATTGCCACCATTAGTGTTTCTTAGTGTCACTATTAGTGTTTATTATTGTTTATTTTTTGCCAAAAATACCCTTGACTGTCGTTGAAACGACACAAATTGTTGCGCTTGTGAAAGACGGTCACACTCAACAGTAAGTCGCAAGAACTGTTGGCGTAAGCCTTTCTTTGGTTCAACTAGTGCTTCAACGCTTTCAGGAGAAGGGTTTGCTATCCAGACGACCTGGCTCTGGACGAAGAAGAATGACCACGGTACGAGATGACCGTTTTCTTGTGATTCAGGCTTTACGAAACCGGACCTCAACTGCGACTATGCATCGAAATCGTCTACAGAAAGTACGAAATCGCAATGTTAGCGCTGCAAGCTTTTGCTCGACAATACGCGCATTGGAGAATTAACGATTGGAGCAAAGAGTTATTCTCAGATTAATCCCGTTTCGACTTAACTGGATCCGATGAACGTGTAAGAGTTTGGAGGAGAACCGGTGAATGATTTTCACAAGCTTGCATTGCTCCAAGAATGCCATTTGGTGGAGGCTCGGTCATGGCTTAGGGAGGTGTATCTTCCGACTTCCGCACAGAATTACCCTTCATTGAAAATGGGTCCTTAACTGCACGAAGGGACATTACGGAGATTCTGGAAGAACAAGTTATGCATACCATGACAAGGCTTGGAGAAAACACACGGTTTTTATGCAGGACAACGCTCGAACGCACGTTGCCACGATCAGTATGCAATACTTGGACGAGGTTGGAATTACGAGGTTACCCTGGCCAGCTAGGTCTCCGGACCTGAATCCTATTGAACATATCTGGGACGATTTGAAAAAATGTATTCAACCCCTATCATCTCCTCCTAACAACGGACAGGAACTTAAGGATCTGTTAGTGAGAGAGTGGAATAACATACCATAACATGTAATCCAGACAAAAATTGAGAGTATGTCCCGTCGTCTGCAAGAGGTCATTAGAGCAAGTGGAGGCAATATACTATATTAGTAATTGAAATTTCACTGACATTTTACCACGTTCTGTATTTTCCATTTTTTTCTTATGCCTGTTTTATCAACAATTTGGATTGTTTTCTGCTTTTTCAATAAAAAACCGTTTTTTTTTCTTCCAAAACAAACATTGATGACAAATAAAAAATACGTTAGCCTAAAAAAAGGTTATTACTGCACCAGAGGCAAAAATATTCCAGAAATTTGAAATTTTCAAGATGACCCGGATTTTATGATCGCGAGTGTATTTAGAGAAAATACTATAATTAGCTCATATTTTTAGAAAAGAAGCTGTTACATCAGCCCAACAGTTATTTTTGACAAGAATGTTTTTTTTTGTTTGTGGAAAAATGCATATATTATTAGCTGACTATGTAAGTATATCGAGGGCAACAGCTTCAAGAATTGAACATATATTAAACAAATGATGAAATGGTCCCATTTGAAGAAGAGTTTTATGCCATTTTATGATTTCCAAGTTGCATAGTTGCAGTTGTTTGTACTTTAGTCCGAATTGATTCTTATGAAGATGCAAATACAGAAATGTATCGTTCAAAAAAAATTTTAGCATTTAATGTCCAAAAAATTAGTGACTAGTTAAAAATATTGTTGCAAATGGTTTGGTTCTGTACATGATCAAACAAATAGTGAGAGTGACATACAAAGATTTGAAGCTGGAGACTTTGTTAGGCTTGTACTATCTTTTATAGTTGGGCAGTGTGGTTACAGATTTAAATTTGATGATAGCCAGACAAGATACTAGAATAGACGCAGAGAATATTTATAATGAATCTCTCCTACGAACTAGGAATGCTGTGGAAAGGAAACAAAGGGTATGGAAACGATGATTTCCAATTTTTAAAAATTAATGAGATTAAATTTAAACGTGACTATGAACGTAACAGTAGCAACAGCACTATTTCATAACATCGCCATCGAAAATGGAGTCTTGTTTCATGTAGATCATAGTCTAGATTAACAAGAAAATTATTTAATTAAACCCATAAAAAGAAAAGAAAAAGCTGTTTTCCAAATGGGTGCCGCGTTTTCTCACACCAAAGCAAAGACAACAATGAATTGATAAATTTCGGCGCTGTTTGGAGATGACAAAGTAAAATATTTTGGAGTTTTTGACTTGGTATATTACAATGGATGAAACATGAATCCATTACTTTACTCTATAATCAAATCGGCAGTCATCTGAAAGAACAGCACTCGGAAAAAGCTATTTAAAGCGACCAAAGAGGCATCAAACCGCCGAAAAGGCTTATGTATTTTGGGACCCGCAAGAAAAAATTTTCATTGACTATTCTATTTATAGAGAAACAATCACCAGCGACTACTTTATTGGTTTGTTGGAGCGTTTAAAGAGCGTGCCAAGAGATATCGCTCCGATGAGGAAGTAATCGCCGTAACTGAAGCCTATTCTGAAGACAAAGATAAATCATTTTACAGGGGCGGCATCTTAAAACTAAAAAAGCTTTGAAATGATTTTTTCACCGCTAAATGAGATTAATTTGACGAATAAAGAATAATTTTTGCTAAAAAGAGTTTTTTTACTAGATAGGCACGGGACTTACTAACCGACGGACGGTTATTATAATTCTATTTATAAAAACATCCTTGTTAGCAGTTTTAGTCGTTGATTTCCTTATTTTGTAAGTTTTATTTTATAATCATCATTACTTTTTTTCTTCTACTTCTGTTGATAAAGTAATATTTACATTGTAAAGTTTGTTTTTATATAGGACATTAAATAGAATATTAAAGTAAAATATTCAAGTACATACTAAATACTTTTCCACATAGTACTTATTGTAATTCTTTATAATTAACCCTACAACACTTTCGTACGTAATAAAACTCTTGATACTCTTAACACGTAAAATTTACGTATATTGAATTAACAAATCTAAGAACAGTGGTAAATTAACAAAATATTTTTTGCAAACAGAAATATACAAAAAAAACTGTTACTAATAACATATTCAATAAAAAAAATAATATCATATTCAATAACAGTTTTGACACTGCTTAATTTGGTGTTCCCCGCAAATAGGTTTTTGGCATTTCGGGCAATAAGTGGTCTTCATTCGTTTAATTGTTGTGGGACAGATTGAGCAATACTTCCTTGGACCTTTTTGGTTTTCTGTTACGACTTCGGGAATATCTTTTTTTTCCAAGACCTCAGAAATAATTTTTTTTTAATCACGGTTAAATTTTTTATTTTCTAAGCGACTTGTCTGGTGAGGTTCTGGAAGTTTTTTATGAAGCTCCATCATAAACTGCTGTCTTTGTAAGGGTTTTCCACCTTCAGTAAAAACGTTATGCGAATAAATAACGTAGGCATTGATGCAAGCCATATTGATCTTATTATAAAATATGCACATCGGCCATCTTTTGGTCTTGCGGTTCGCACACATATTTTGACACATTTGGTCAAACGTATCGACTGCTCCTTTCGTGGAATTATACAATACCATTCCGTTTTTTTTTGTATTTGTGTTAACTGTTCCCTTTTTATGCATTGTTGATAGAGTCACTATTTTATTATTGTTAGGTTTATAGGACAACAAGGAGCAAGTTTTACTATATGCGTACATAGACGTGTTGATCTGACGTTGCTTATTATTTTCCAATAATTCTGATGGAATGTGTGGTTTATTATTCCGGATCGTCCCAAGTAGTGTCAAATTATAGGGCCTTTTTGGTTATTTCTCTGCCAAAGGAATATTCGTGAACCAGTTGTCCATGGTCAGGTTTCGGTTAGTGCCGTGAATTGGAGCTGTTAAAACAGTTACAAAGTGATCGGCTAGAGGAAGGCCATTTGTTTGGGTAGATTTGCCTAAATACGGTTCAGCATTGACCAAGTACTTGGTGGCGACATCGCATAACAAAACCCATTTTTACCCCATACTTAGCAAGTTTATTTGGTATGTACATGCGAAAATTGCATTTGCCTCTAAAACCCACCAGCTGCTCATGAATTATCAAATATGAACTGGACTTGTAATTTGTTTTACAATGGTTAATAAATTCCTCCCATATTTTTGATATGGAGGCAAAAGTAGTAATTTCTCTACTTTCAGCTCTAGTTGTCTTATCATCGAACCTAAGACAAGCAGTCAGAAATTCACATCGAAATTTGCTCATCGTCGCCCTGTATCTGGCACCGGAAAACGAATTACTAAACATAATATTCGATGACAAGTGATTATGCTTTAGTACTGAAGCGAGTATATAAAGTCCTAAGAGCGCCTTCAGTTCTTCTAGATTGGTTTCAGATGTTTTTTGGGCAGCATCATGATAATTTTTGTTTTTTCGGTTTATTTCTTGATTTGTATTATGTCGCTATTTTAGTTAGCATCTAATCGGTGAAAAATATTTCGAATGCACGCAAAGGTTCTAAAATGCTCCTGACTTCAGAATTAGGACCAGGCCTTACATGGACGACGTTGATTGCAGATGTTTTACCGATTGCTTATGACGTGGTTTCCCAAAGATATCCATTTTTGCCAATAAGAGTATCTCCATCTGAAACTATAATATGTTCGAGATCAATACCGGCACCCTAAAAATTATTGAGATTAGTTTAACAATTGGCACAAACCAAATTAAATAAATACCTCCAGAAAATTGGTACTGTTGTTTCAGTATCGACAGCAACATCCTATAAATTACAAAAATAAAATTAAGTCCAGGCTAGCCAATGAATTATAAAATCAACCTACCCCTTCAAAACTCATACTAGGTGACACTTCTTCTTGTGCCCTAGGGGCATTTGAAAGTAGTCTTCGCTTTTTTGTAGGTATTGTAGTACCCTTTGTATTTTTCCATATATATCTTAGACTTTTTTCTACGTCCTCCTCTACATTTTCTTCATCGGGAACAAAATTGGGATCAACAATGCTGTCGTCAGAATAACTATCAATTTCAGCACTATCCACTTCAATATGATGTTCTTCCTCACTCTCACTACTCTCGTAAATCAACCGTTCAAGTTAGGATATGTTAGCGCCTTTCTACTAGGGATGGGAAAAATCTACCGATTTTAACCGAAAACCGGTTTTTTTACTTCGCAATAGCCGGTTTTATCGGTTGTTTTTTTGTTCCGGTTATAACCGGTTTTTTATTTTTAGAGTAAAAACCGGTTATTAGGTTTTTACTAGGATTAGGTTAGGTATTATTTTTGATCTGAATCATAATTATTATTCTCAAGTAATTATTTCAAACAAAACCATAATTCAAATTTTATTTTATTTTATAAACAGAAGCAAACTGAAAGTGCAAACTTGTAACCTATCCTATTAAAAAAAACCGGTTTTTGCAAAAACCGTTTTTTTGGCCGGTTATAACCGCCGTGTTAAACAGTAAGCAAAAAAAACCGGTATAACCGAAAACCGGTGTTTTGTCAAAAATCGCCAGCCCTACTTTCTACTCATTTTATAATAAAAAAATTTCCGATAAAACTCTTCACACGTGTTGACCCTCAGGTATCGCGACACACTAGCACCTACTTAGTCGAGATTTATATTACAACTGGCGAAAAATATTACCAATAGCCTACTCGAGGCACTGCTAGTACTTGGAGTGGGAGAGTTGACTCGTTTGACAGTAATTAGCGAGTTTTCGCAATGATACGTAATTTGTACGTACAAGAGTGTTCTAGTGTTAAAGTAATTTTTGCAAAAGTGTATGTCTTGCACAAAAAGGTAAAATGACAATATTTACCTAATTGAAATTTTTATTTTTAAGCTATTGATAATGAGATCATGTTAAAATCATTAAATTGCAAATTTAACTTAGTTAGAGTTCTTGAATACCTTATTACAACGTAAATGTTACAATTTTATTTAGGTTTTGAAACTCTTCATGTGGTTCGTCTAATTTAAATATTATGTATGGGATTAAGCCACAATAATTATTGATTGTAATGAAAATTACATTTTTTGTTAACAAATGTTTGACGTACCGATTTTTACTTACTTTTCCAAAAGAATTATACAAATTCTGAAAAATGTATAACCAAAGTTTTTGTTATTGGTAAGGCATTGTAAATTGACATGCTGGATCTCGATCTTGTAGCTAAACAGCATATACTGGTTGTACAAAATTTAAGGGTAGTGTTTTTACCCTAGGAATATCAAATTATGACTGTTTTTGTGTATTTCTTGTAAGGTGTTTGTGTAAAAACCTGTATCATAATTGTGGTTAAATGCATAAATTGAGCACACAATAGATTTTGTGTTTATTTGTATTGTCTGTTGCATGTGTGTTATAAGTAAAATTGTACATGATGTGTTTCGACCTCCTATTACTCATCTATTATTGATATATTCTTGTAGAAGACTTGTTCTTTTAGTATTGGTGTTTAAACGTAAAATCTATAGTTCCTACTGCAATATCTAGAAAAATCGTTTAGATAAGACGGATCTTACAAAGATTGGTAACACTTTTTTTTAGAAGAAGTCTTTTGTAAACGTTAGGAAAATGAGTTTATCTTGGGAGAACTTATACCTATATACAGCAATAAATTTACTTTAAATTTGAAGCTACAAGTACTACAGGTGAATCTCGCGGTCTGTTGTGTATAACATCTCGATCATATCCGAAAAATTTGGCTATTTTGACTGTTCACGTCAGTGGTTGCGCATTGGCAAAATTTTGCTACTGCTCTTTTTCTTTCTTTATTTTCATCGGTGTTTTGAGTGCAATATTTTAAGCAATAAGGTTTTATATTATGCATACCTACTTGTTAGCTATTGCTATTGCTATATGGATTACTTAATTAGTTTACATAACCTTACTTCTTTATAAAAAAAAACATTTTTATACCTTGGGACTCTCCCAAGATACCAGTTATTATATCGTTTGAAATTTCACTTTAAGTTCACAGCTTTACATTTTTGTTGTTTAGATGCCATGAAATACGAATAAAGTAACTAGTCCAACTAGCCCAATACGGTGAACATTAAAGAAGCTATAAAGAAAGTTATATAACAGCGATGGTCAATTCGAAAGGCAACTGAAGAATTTATTGTTTTAAAATCTTTGATAGGCCTGGCTCGTGCTAAAGCTTTTAACCAGGCTAAGGTTTTTGAGTTTTTCTTAAAAATACAGAAACTTGCTGCTTAAGCTCAATTTTACTTCTGAAAAAATATACAATGTAGACGAGTCTAGGTTGTCTTCTGTACATACGCCCATAAAAATGTTGTGACAAAAGGAGCAAAACAATTGAACAACATGTCAATTGCGCACCTCCAGAAACATTGGGTACTGCTAATTCCAATAGGTGGTCCAACGCTGAAAAGTTTGAAGACTTTTTAAACCATTTCATAAAACATGTCCTATCCAATGAGAAAAACAATGTGCTCCTAAATATGGACAATCACGAAAGTCACTTGTCTATTAAAATTATAACTTTGGCTAAAGAAAATGGCGAAGTTATGTTTACGTTTTCTTCTCATATAAGACACAAGCTATAACTCTTGCAAGCTTTGTTTTTGTCCACTGAAGAAATACTTCAGCAAAGCTTGCCACCAGGAACGCCACTGACTATATTATCGGGAGTGTTTTGGAACTGCTTTTTCTATAGCGTTTACACCTTTTTATATAAAATATTATTAAAATTACAAAAAAATTACCATTTAATAATATTATTAGTAAAGACTAATTCTGATCACTGATGACACTGATTCAACATGACTGATCTAGATCATAGATACATAATACAAATAGACTGACTGCTGCCATACAGTGCGTTCCCGCAGTGTTACTGAGAAAACTGACGTAAAGCAGTCCCTGCATCTCTTTCTAGTGGGTCGGGTTAATTAACCATGTGACCACTAAAAAAGTATATATTAATTATAAATATTTATGTTTTACAATATAAATTACCTTACATACTACTAAAAAAAATTAAAAATTGCAAAAAAAATGTTTAAACAAATTAGATGGTTTATTAAACAATTCATTTATTTAAAGAATTAATATTTGTAATGTACGAAAAAAGTACATACAAATTTTAAAAAAATGTAGAAATCAATAACAAGAACCAGAGCTACAGTTAACAGCTCCTCCCCCCTCCATCGCTCCTATATTTCAAAGCCGGCCGACTTTTAGGACTACATTTTGAAGCTTTGTGGATTAAAAGGCAATATTTTTAGAATTTCGCACATCAAAACTTTAAAGTATGTTGTTTCAAATGAGGTTTATTAGATGTCTTAATTGTTATAAACAAAGTTGGTGTTAATTTAAGACGGAAATCCAAGGCGAAGAATAGGAGAGAATGGAAACTTATCCTTGAGCAGGCCAAGACCCACCATGGGTTGTGGAGCCAATGATGATGATGACTGTTAATTTAAAAAAAAAAGAACTAACTGAAAAATGCATGCTTTTCAAATATGAGAAAATAATTTTCCTGCAAGCAACAGTTAAAAAGTTATTTTTATTGTTTATAATCAAAAAGTTCATATGTTTTTGCAAATCGAATTTTAACAAAGTTGATAGAATGATCCTTCTTTTTTCATAAGTTATTTGTAGAATTCCTGTAACTTTTTTCTGACTTATACTGTTGCAAAAAAAATTAATTTGGGATAAACAAATTAAATAACTTTTAAACAATTTGACCGATCGCTTTAAAATTTTGATCATATTTTAGGCTCTACAAGACCCAACATTATGTATAATATGAAGATTTTGACTTAATTTTTAAAAAAGTTATTAATATTTATAAAAAAACCGATATTTCTGACTTCAATATCTTGGCTATTTTCAACTTTTCGACAAAATCGTTACAACTTAAATTATTGCAATTACGATTTCCTACAATTTTTCTTTGCGAAATTTTTTGTGCGGTTGATATTTTTCGAGTTAAGGGGGAAAATAGTGACTATGTATAATTATTAAATTAACTTTATGACATGAATATACATAACAAAAATGGAGAGAACTATATTTTATACAATTTTGATCTCTTTCACTTTTTTTGCTAAAATCAATATATAAGGTCCTAAACATAACTAATCTTATACGGTGGCGTCATCAGCAGTAAGCCATAAACAGGAACAAACCCAGGACTTAATATATTATTTATATAATAATAATAATATATATAGAGTTACTTAATAATTATAATATATAATTTTAGCAAAAAAATGAAAAGAAATCAAAATTGTATAAAATATAATTCTCTTCATTTTTTCTTGGGTACATTTATGTCGTAAACTTAATAATAAACGAGATAATTCGATATTTACGCTTTTCCCTCCAACTTCCACTATTTTATCCCTTAGCTCAAAAAATATAGACCACACGAAAAGAATTGTAACATAGAAATTGTAGAACATCGCATTTGCAACAATTTCAGTCCATACCATTTTTGTCGAAAAGTTGAAAATGGCGGAGATATTGAGCAAAAGCGGATCTTTTTAAAATCAAGATGGTGCCTGACACAACGGAGGAATTTAGTCGCGATTTTTAATTTACAATGGACTACATATAAACCGACCAAACCGATAGAGCAAGAGGGAGTACAAAGTGTGACTTTTAGTAATATCTGACGTAATCGCAGACAGTATTTCAGGAATAAATAATTCCAGACAGCTAACACGAAATTTTACTAAGTAGTGTGAAACAAGAGTCTATTAAATGATCGTGTAATGTAACCAAAGTTTTCATGGGATGTAATCCCGTTTTTATATGGAAGTGATCATTATCCTATAAAAGTCTCTTTTAATAATAATTATGAAGATATTAATACAACTCCAATTCCAAAATGGAATCTAAAGAAAGTCGATTGGTATTTATTTAAAAAGTATATCCAAAGAGTTGCCATACCTTAAAAGAAGTCACCGGAAATCATCACATAGACGAACTTCTAAATCCGTTTATATCAGTAATCCATTTTGCTGGCGAAAGATATATCAGTATCTGATACCTATGATATCTATCAACACCTGAAAATACCATAGAATATAAGAAATTACAGGCTCAAGCTAGATATATAATTAACAAGAACAGAAAACAATCTTTGCAAGAATTTATGTCTTCTACCAGTATGCATATAAGCAGCGTATGGAAAAATGTTAAAAAAATATCAGGAAGCAATACATATAAAACAATTCCATTTCTATGCAAAAATAAACAGATAGTAAAATCTAATAACGACATAGCAGAACTACTAGCAAAACAATTTGCAATGACCTTCAGCAATATTAGCTACAACCAAAACCAAATGTATTTTATTAAAAAAAAAAGCGGCACTCTACAAATCCAGATCTTCAGTTATATGGAAACATCTTAATTTATGTGAAACACATAATTATTATGAACGATCTTTGAAAGAAACTATCTTGGAAATACCATATTATGCAAATCAAATAATCTTGTCAATTTGGTCTCAATTTAATGCAAACACTGTGCAATCGTAATTGGGGCTCAGCTTCTTTTCTTGCTCAACTAGAAGTCATACAAAATACAGCACTAAAAATAGTTACAAAAGCATTTTGTACTAGTCTCATTAAAAGTCTACAATGACAAAAAAGGACGAACCTTCCCTTTTACGAGAGTGTCAGAAGATATATCTCTCTCCATAACATTTAATTCCCAAAATTTTTTGATCGGACAAATACAGTCACACCTCCCCCCTGGATCGATCTTTTCTCCTGCAATATGTGATCTAACTGGTTCTAAATACAATAAGCTTAAGACCCCCATGCAACTATTATTCAATCATTTTACAACATACTTGCTTCTTTCCCAGATCATTGTCATATCTATACACATTCATTCAAAACTATTGATGGTGTGGGATTAGCAGTTATAATATTTCAGAACATTTTATTACAGGTTAAACTATCTTTCTGTTGCAGTATTAAGTCTAGAGAACTATACTCAATTCTGCAAGCCCTTATTTATATACGTACTCAAAAAATTCCAAATTCTGTCATAACAACCAACTCTCTCAGCGCATTACATACGAGAGAACAGTTTTTTTTTTCACCTATTCTCTATCCTTTTATTGTTGGATGTAGGTCTCCCCCAGTTCTCTTTATCTTTTCCTATCTTGAGCTGTTCTCTGCCATGTGGGACCTCCTTGTTTCCTGATGTCATCTTTCCACCTCATCTGTGGTCTGCCTCTTGATCTCTTTGCATTGTATGGACGCCACTTTCCGATGGCATTGTTCCATCGTCCGTCTTGGAGACGTTCATTGTGTCCAGCCCATTTCCATTTCAGTTTTGCTGCTTGTTCTATCGCGTCTACTGTCTTTGTTCTGGTTCTAATTTACTGGTTACGTTTTCTATCTTTAAGTGATATACCCAACATTTGTCTCTCCATCGCTCTTTGTGCCTTCCTTATCCTATCCAAATTGGCCTGTGTAAATGTCCATTTCTGTGCTCCGTAGGTGAGCACCGGTATTATACAGGAGTTATATACCCTGCTTAGTAAGTATAGAGGGATTGTTTGATTTTTTAGAACGTAAGAAAGTTTGCCGAACACTGCCCATCTCATTCTTACTCGTCTCGATATTTCGGCTGTTTGATTTTCTCTGTTAGCTCTAATTGCTTGTCCTAGATAGATATACTCATTTACCTGTTCTATTTTGACGTGACAACGTCTTAAATTAGGTTGTGGCTCGGAGTCACTCATGAAAAAGTGTAACGCCCGCTCACGTCTGTTACGATGAGTCACCGAACGAGAGAGAGGCCCGCCGGACCGGCGAATGCCTTGCGTCTCTCTCCCACTTAAACATGATCGGTCCGCTGGTGCGATGCTATTTCTCCTATCATCGTCCTATCCTCAACAAAATCACTCAAATAGAAATTAGTTAAGTTTAAGTTTACATGTACAATGTTTTAGTAAACAAAATATATTTCTATAGTTAAAATTTGTGCAATTCTTATTTTCATTCAATTCCTTGTTCCTATTGTGCAATTTAATAATATTCATATCAATAAATATTCTACCGAGAAAAAGACGTTGTCACGTAAAATCTTCGCCCGTAAAACCGACTTTACAGGCAACCGATTTTTTTCTGTTTGTATTTTTATTGCCTCATGGTCTTCCGTGTTTGTCATTACTTTTGTTTTGTTGAAGTTAATTTTTAGGCCTTTTTTGCAGTGATTTTTCATGAAGTTCATTCAGCATTAATTTTAGTTCTTGTCGTTCCGAGGAGATCAGGAGTATATCATCCGCATATCTAAGATGATTTAGGTACTTTCCGTTAATACGTATTCCTCTGTTTTCCCAATCTGTTGATTTTATTATATCTTCGAGGGTCAAGGTAAACAGTTTAGTTGAAATTATATCGCCTTGTCGGACTTCTCGTTTAACTTTTATATTATCCGTTATTAATTTGTCGTCCAGAATTACGGTCATGGTTGAGTTTTGGTAAATATCATGTATCAATTGTCGGTATCTTGAATCTATGCTACTATTGACCAGAGCTTCTTCCACCGCCCAGTGTTCAATGCTTTCATAAAGAAAGAGAACAGTTACATACAAGTAATCCCATAGGTATTTTAATAAAAGAACAATTATATTTGCTAAACAACGAGAGGCAGCAAGTACGCTTTATATGGGTTTCATCTCACATTGGACTTCAAGAAAACGAACAAGCAGATTTTCATGCCAGGGAAGCAATACACAGTGTTCCTTCAGTGTTAGTGAACTTAATGTCTGTTTCCGACTACAAATCGTTCCTCAAAGAAAAAGTGACAAAGGAATGGTAAAATGTTATTAATAAAATAAGAAAAATCTATTAATAGTATCTAAAACTGTCAAAATATGTCTAATATTTTATAATTTCCAAAATTAATAATTAAACTAGCATATGATATACCAGTAAAAGATAAATATTACCAATTTCCTCTTAGAAAAAGTATAATGAAAGAACAACATAATTACTCCACCAAATGAAAACACATTTCTCCTTTAAATATAACTGTGCCTGATGAAATTTTATTACATTCAGTATATTTTTAAATTGTTGCTGTTACCGAGTTTCTGTTTTAAATTAAGATACAAACCTCACATTTATTAAAAATGCATTACAGGTAAGGGCAGTTCTACGCTCCACAATTCCGATGTATATCTTAGAAGGCCCGAGGCGAGACGGAAAACTTTTCAGGGAAAATTAAACAACCAGTTGCTCCTTTTAGCAACTGGCTGAATTTCCGTTGGAACGATTCCATAAGCGTTCAAAGAAAATTCTTTGGGGGAAGAAAGATTAGCCGTCCTTTAGGCATCTGAATGATTCACTAGCAATTTTGAAATGGAGAAAGTGGAACAGAAATATTTAATATAGATATCTTCTTTGAGAAAAGTAAAGAGGTTACATATTCTTGAAAATTGGGTGAATGTGAAAAAATACATTGGATAAAAATACTCTTCTTTGTAGTCACCAACTAATTTACAGGACTTTGTTTTCTGGGAACTTTTAAAAAAGATTTTGTCTTTCTACTGAACTAGCCAAATTTTTATATTAAGATGACTATTTTTTATTATAACTTAAATTCTTTATGATGGTGTAACATGATAGTGTTAATCGTAATAAGATCTCACTCCTAATTAATGCTAATAGGCTGGTGAAACCGGAAAGTATCCTAATAATCGAAACAAAGTTAAGTAAGCAAGTATATTTCATATCGCCTATTCTGTTCAATGACTGTAATGAGACATAAAAATAAATATTAAACGCCTATCTGATATATCATACGCTAAAGACACAGACAGCAGTTCTCGCACATAGCATAGAAGACCTTTAACTGCAACAAACTAATGATAGACCTAAACCGGAACTTGCAGAGAAACATAACTTTTTACGTAAAGCCAATAAAAGAAGTCATTATCATCATCATCAACCTGTATGCGTCCACTGCTAGACATAAGACTCCCTCCCTTTCTATCTGTCTCTGTCTTGTGCAGCTTGCATCTAGTTATTGCTAACACTCTTCAGGTCTTCAGTCTATCTAGTTGGTGCTCCGTATTGCTTCTTGCCTTGGTCCCTCTAAAATACGTTTTGTCCATTGGTTGTCTGATAATCTGGCGACGTGTCCTGCCCAATTCCATTTTAACGACGTGATTTTTTTCAAAGCGTCTGTTGTTATTGTTCTACGACGTATTTTCTCGTTTGGGATTCGGTCTCTCAGAGAGACACCTAACATCTGGAACTCCATAGCCATCTGAGTCACGCGAATCTTATTAACTACATTTTTTGTAAGTGTTAATATTTCCGCTCCTACAGGTAACATACATTGGTTAAAGATTTTCCTTTTGAGGCATATGGGTAGACCCGATTTAAATACATAGTTTAATTTACCAAACGCTGCTCAGGCTAATCCTATGCAACGTGGGAGCTCACATGTCTGGTTATCTCTACCCAACCGAATTTCATATTCTAGGTACTTATACGATGTAGTCTGCACAATAATCCTTTCATCAACAGCAATATTTCGATTTAGCACCAGATTAGTCATTATTTGCGTATTGTTCTTATTAATCTTTAGTCCGACATTATTATTGCATCATTCATACGATCGGCTATAAGGACTATGTCATCTGCAAATCTCAAATGACTGAGCTTCTCTCCATTTATATTAATACCATGCTAGTTCAGATGTGCCTTCTTAGAAGTATGTTCTAAAAGCATCGTGCTTAGCTTTGGAGAGAATGTGTTACCTTACCGTACTCCTCGCTGTATACAGAATTTATTTGTTTCTTGTTCAGATAATCTTACGCTAGCGGTGGCATTTTGGTAGATATATTTGATTATATTAGTGTAGCGATGGTCTATTCGGCATTCTGTCAATGCTTTTAACATTTTTTGATGGCTTAATAAAAGAAGAAGTAACCAAATTCAAATACATGGGTTACTGGATAATAAAAATTAAAAAATCTAGATCTAGGAATAAAAACAGGGATAAAAATGTTAAGAGCAACTGTTCTCGAGATGGTTCTTGCTAAGCGACCACAGCTTTAGAAAATAATAAATAAAAAATGGTATAGATATTGTACTGTTTTTAAATAAAACGGGCGATTCGAATTTATATAAATATATTTATTTATAAGTTTACAGCACGAAAATATCTTATTAACTAAACTTAACTCACAGAAGGTCTGCTTATATATAAAGTTATTATGTACTAGAATTTTCTGGAGTAGTCCACCTCTAATCCTTCACGTTAAAAGCGCATCGAGAATGCCAACGTCGAACATTCCAGTCTAAGAACTGGGACACGTAACCGCATCGGATATGGGCTATTTCGTCACAATATATTTTATCGTATCGCCAATATGGCAATGTTTAAATTGATTGGCGATACTTCTACAGGGTGAGTCATAACTATTGGAACATAGACTAAGAACAGGTTATTCGGACCAAAATATGGCTATTGGGCCAAATATGCCTTAATAAAATGTTGCTGAGAAAAAAGATACAGGGTGTTAAAGTTAATTTTTGTTTTTCGTTTTTTACTAATAGTTTCCCTGTATATTTATAAATTGCTATCAAAATTGGCACAGAGGCATAATCTTAGACAAGAAATAGTATCTTATTTACAATTCCACTATCAAATACCAAACTAATAAACAAAGTTGCAACTAACGTAAGGTTTCCGTTTTGACTTAAAAGAACTCACAAAAACTCAAACTAAATGTTCTACATGGTCTCCTCCGATTTCTATGCCTTTTGAAATTCTTTTTATAAAGGATTTTCGGACGTTAAAAAAATATTATTCTGTCCCCTTATAAGATTAGCTGCATTTTGAATGTATCTCCAAAGTTCGTCTCGTGTATTAATTTCATTGACATAAACTAAGGACGGGTTGTACTCAGGACTTCTTGGTGGCCATTGAAAATCACTGCCTCTGCTAATCCATCGTTGAGGAAATACGTCATTAAGATGATTTCTAACAGCTAATAAAAAATGAGGTGGCACTCCATCCTGCATAAACCACATTTTTCTTCTTACATCCAGTGACAGATCATCTAAAATATTACTAAGAGTAATTTCCAAAAAGAATAAATAAGAATCTCCATTTAAATTCGGAGGAAGAAAATAAGGCCCTAGTAGTTGGTCGCCTATAATGCCACACCAAATATTCAATTTAAACTCATGCTGAAAATGTCTAGCTTTAATAGCATGCGGGTTTTCTTCTTCCCAATAACGACTATTTCTCCAATTAAAAACCCCTCGTCTGGTAAAAGTTGCTTCGTCGGTGAACATAATATTCTTAATAGAGTGTCTGTCATTGCGATGCTTATTTAGAATACGTTGGCAAAACTGTAACCGTCGTGGAAGATCTGTTGGAAGTAAATTTTGAATAGGAGTGAAGTGATAAGGATGGAGGTTCTGTTTTTTTAGAATTCTAACAATAAACGACTGACTTACTCCTGTTGCTGCTGATAGATGTCGTGAACTTATTTCAGAATTTTCATCTACTCGAACCAAAAGTTTATCTTCTTGATTAGGTGTGATTTGTTTCGGTCGACCACCCCGATTTTTAGTGTGAAATGACCCAGTTTCACCTAAGATACGATATAATCTTGCAAAAGTTTTGTGATTTGGTTGCCTTCTGTTTGCGTATATCATTTCATACCTTCTGGCTGCCGAGCGACCGCAAAAATTTTCTTGTGCGTATACACAAATCATATCTCGCATTTCTTCATTAGTAAAATGATTGTGACAAGGCATTTCAATCAAAAAAAGTAATAATTACTTTTAAAAAATGCAATATTATACTACACTGTCACATCAAAAATAATTTACTCTGAACAAATGACATTTACCAACAACAATTATCTGACAGTCCAAAGCATACTTTTCATAAATGAAATAATATTTGAAATCCTTTGTTAAAACTCTAAGCAGTTCGACTGCGTTTTTATCGAAAACGGTTGAAATTATCATGTTTAAATAAGAGTACCAATTTTACGTAAAAATGATGTTTACGTCATATTTTTTAATAAAAATTACTAAAAAGTTTCATCAGAAAAAGTTTAGACTCAATTTGATTATTAGGAATGATCCACGTAGCGCCCTCTATAACAAAACGTAAAATTGTAAATAAAATACTATTTCTTATCTAAGATTATGCCTCTGTGCCACTTTTGACAGCAATTTATAAATATACAGGGAAACTATTAGCAAAAAACGAAAAACAAAAATTAACTTTAACACCCTGTATCTTTTTTCTCAGCAACATTTTATTAAGGCATATTTGGCCCGATAGCCATATTTTGGTCCAAATAACCTGTCCTTAGTCTATGCCCCAATAGTTATGACTCACCCTGTATATGCAGATACATCTTGGTCTCGTCGGAGGATATTAAATATATAATAAATTGTAATGTATCGTATGTATTGATTATTATTTACAAAACAATAACCTATACTGGATGACATTATTTATTTAATTTACGGGTTTACCTTTTTACATCATCGGGATTCTATTACAAATCGACTTGGTACTAGGCCAAATATTTTTATATAAAATTAAAGAATATTCAAGGTTTGACTTGAAGTGTAGTGAGAGTAAATTGAAATCAGACACGCATGATGTATAATACGCGTGCCTTAGATTTCTAATTGAAAACCAGTTATTTATTGCAATAAAATATTTTTGATACTTCTAATATTTTAGGATCACTGTATTTATCTCAATAATCTTATAAGATACATTTTTTATACTACAAGATTACCAACCAATGCTTAAATATCCTGAGTAAATCACGTCAAAATGACTAAGTTTTAAGAATAATGGGAAAAAATAGAGCATTTTAACATAATTTTAAATGAAAAAGACCGCATACCCAGAACATAATATCTCCAAACGAGAAACATGAGCTAACAAAACTAATTATAAAAAAGGAGCCGCATAGGGCCTGGCCATAGAAAATATTCCTGGCTGAAAAACATGCGCCGTTGGACAAAATTTAGTTAACATACTTTTTAAAATGGCACAAAATCGCACATAGTTCGCCAAAATTATTGCCAATTCCACTTATAGAGACGACACTTAAAGGAGGAAAAGAAAACACGAGTGCCTGTATATTTCTTTTTTTTATTAAAAACTCACTCAACAGGTAGTACCAGAACCGAAAAGAGACTAACAGAGGGAAAGGCTGGTTTTAAATCACTTTCCACTTCACAGATTGATATAACTATGCGGCGTCTTCTAATTTAGATAATAGAAAATCGACACCACCTAATATATTTGAATTACTCAGAACTCACTAAAATATATAAAAATATAGAAACATATCTGTGTAATTCGTTTTAAAAGGGACAGCATATTATCCAATAGTACTATGTATGTATAACAGAACGCAAACTAGGAGAAAGAAACGGGTTATTTTAATAAAAGTTGTACGTTATCAAAAGCGTTCTCATGGTAAATAAAACATATATAAGGAACGTTGCAATTTTCTCTCGTTTTAGGTTAATCGTCAATCAATTTCACATCTGGTTTCCCTCGCGTTATAAATCCGTCTAGCTCAGGAGCTATTTTGTGTGTAATAATCTCTATTTATAAGTTTTTTAACATTTAATGGATTTGCATTTGTAGAAGGATACTTATTGAAATATTTTTTATAGCAGTGTCAGAATTATTAAAATTGATTTGCGTTTACAATAAATTGTTGTCTTTATATACAATCCAGCTTTTAGTTTGAACCCACTTGTGATAGTCTAATTTTTTTTAATCATTCTTTAAGTTTTAACTAGTTTGTATGCTATTGTATTCATTCACTCTTTGGTTATTTATTTATTGTTACCCTTTCTAGCATCCAGTAGATCATATAGATGTTTATACGGTTCTGTTTTATATCTTGCTACTGCTACTTTTGCTTCTCTTTTATCTTGCCACTTTATGTAGTTTTCCCTTCTAGCGAAGTTTTTATTCAACTTAGTTTAACTACCGGCTGGTATTTTTATTTTTAAACTTCTTTTCTTAGGTTTAATTAAGTATTTTAAAAGCAGTATCTAATCAACAGTGCCTTGCCATAATTCTCCACATTGTATCAGGAGTTCATTTTATATTTCATCTAATTTTGCTAGTGTTTTTGCCCTAAATAAATTTTTTGCTCATTTTTTAAAACCCACTATTTGATTTTTTGTCAAGCAATTACACGCGCAAGTTATTTATTAATTAGAGCATATAAACGTGCTGGCACAACTTGGATGATGTTTGGCAAGCATTTAGTTCATCGACAACAGTTAATTCGGGAATAATTGGAAGAGAATAAAAAGAGAATCGTGACTCCACCAAAAATGTTTTGGTTGTTACGAATATCTTTAAAAGTTCCGAACCATAAAGACCTCTTATGAGCCATTGTACATTCGCCACAAACGATTAATTTGTAGACCTGTAAATTATTTGCTTATTTTTGCCATGTTTCAAGCTGGTGATTCAGTGATTATTTTAATTAGTTTAGTGGTCATTTCAAGGCAGCGATCTGATCTTTACCAATATCAATTAAATAGTAGTTTTTTGGTCTGTACCGGTGCATCAAGGCAGTAAATTCTACCAGATCCAATGTTCACAGCTTCTATCAAAGTAGCGTCGCAGTCCTTTATTGTTGATTTGCTTGTCCAAAATTTGTTCCAACTATTTCGGCAAAACCTTCAGTGTCAAACTCTTCTCTTTATAAAGGTGTTTTCTGTCTAATTTTATTGCGCATCCACTATTTTGGTTTAGTTTCAATAGTTTTAGTAATTGACCAGCACAAGCAACTTATCGTTTAGAAGTTATTTTGTCAGAATATTTTATAATAATCACTTATCTTTAATGAGAATTAACCACAATGAAAGTTAAAAATACGGTTATTTGGACGTTTCGATTTTTCTTTGATTTCCGATAAAAATATAATATTTTTTCTTATATATAAACTATTATTAATAAATAATTACAGTTAAGACATTAACGGCCAAGCAATGAAAAACAATAATTTTTCCGAATTTTTTTATTAAAGCTAGTTAAAAATGCCTCAACTAGGATATGTTTATGTCTTTTTAACAAAAAAACTAACAATAAAATTTAAAAAATTCAGGATGCACCCTTGGCCAATAGTGTTATACATAAAACATAATTATTATATCGTATTAAACGATTTGAAACATTCGGGATGGAGGTAAATTTTACATTTTTTTTTTCGTAAATATATACAGGGTTACGCAATTGAACTGTTACCTATTCAAACGACCATAATTTTTTGTTTGAAATTATTTTTTATTGATTGAAATGACAAAAATGTGTGAAAATAATCAAAATTTCATATTTTACTCACTTTAGCTCGATGTGGCCACCTTTTGCCTTGACTATGGCCTTCAAACGATCAAAAAACGAGTTGCATGCTGTACGAATGTGATCTTCCGGTATTTTGGCCCATTCACGTATAATTGCTTTCTTCAGCGCATCCATACTGGCATATTTTTTAGTCCTCACCTTGCTCTCCAAAATGAACCAGATGGAATAGTCCATCGGATTTGCATCTGGCGAATTCGAAAGCCATTGTGTGGATGAAATGAAGTGCTTTGTGCGTGCTAGAAATTTTACCATTCCTTAAAAATCTCTTTTCTTTTTAGATGTGGAGGAAAATGTTTCCAAAAATTTTCTGAAGAAGAATTAGCTTTTTGTGTTGACTCACTAAACCACTTTTCCACCAAAAATGAGCAAGATATATTCTTGCAGCAAAATATCGAAAAGGTACCTGTTCATAGACACCATGCCCGAAAAGATGGAGCAGTGTTGAAAGAATTTCAATTCACCTATTATGTTCCAAATCGAAAGAAGAACGAAAAGGCTGTAAAAAGGCTTTTACTTCAATTTATAGGATATCAGAAGGTCGTGTAAAAAGAATTTACAGCTTGCTTCTTAAGTATTTGATCCCCTGTGATAGGCGAGGACAACACCCGGAATTGAATTTCAAATCCCCTGAAGCTCATAAAAACAGACACACTATGCAAGTAAAAAAAAGAGAATACCTTGATGCACGTCTAAATGTCAAAACCATGCATAGTCTTTTTAAAGAAAAACATCCAAATGTGGATGTTACGTATAAATACTAAGCTAAATATTTTAAAGAACAGTTTTCTTTGCGTTTTGGTTGACCCCAAGTTGATACCTGTATTAAGTGCGAAGAATTGGTTACAAAAATCAACAGCCAGTCGCTAGAAGCACATGCCAAACGTACCGCACAAGCTGAACTAGCGGTTCATAAAAGAAGGTTCAAGAAATTTCACAAGATAAATTTTGTGAGGGATATTTGTGAAAATCGAGAGGACGCAGTTGTTCTCACATTCGATTTTATGCAAAATCATCCTCTGCCCTCTATACCTATACAAGAGATATTTTATTTGCGTCAACTATGGGTAAACTCCTTCGGTATAAAAAATGTTAAAACCAAGGAATCTGTGTTTTAGGTTTATCATGAAGGCCAAGCCAATAAAGGCACTTATGAAGTTTGTTCCATGTTGTCCCATTATTTTGAAACTTTTTTACGCGATAACGTACAAGAAGTATTTTTGTTCAGCGACAACTGTCCTGGACAAAATAAAAACCATACGATGATCCGGTTTTTGCTCTCAGTGACAGATACAGGCAGATTTTTCAAAATAATCCATTACTTTCCATTTAGAGGACATTCATTTTTGCCGAATGATCGAGATTTTGGGGTGCTGAAATCAAAAATTAAGAAGCATAACAGAATTTATGTGCCAGACCAATATTATTCTCTTATGGCTGGAACTGGGACAAATTTTTCCGTTTTTTAGATACACGTCAGATATTAGATTATCCTGATTGGTGGCCAACATATTACAAGCAAAACTGCCTCTCCAATGAAAGCCTAGGCTCAAAGGTACAAAAGCTACAAAAAAGAACCTTCTCTCCATCGTTGTTTATGTCGTTTGAATACGATAAGCATGCAGAAGGTACAGTTGTGACTCACGATTTTATTGACGGTTTCATTAGTCCTATGTTTCGTCTTTCCAAAACCAAACGCCCCGTGTTGCTACCAACATCATTAGCTTACTTAAATAATGCTGTAGCCATTAATCCCAAAAAAAAATTGCAAATATCAAGCAAGTTTAAAACAGCATTTTAAAAGAATATAAACCATTTTACGAGAAAATTTTCCATTAGCCTACCAGTGAGCAAGCTGACGACGTAGCCCCTGAGTCAAATAATGAATTTGATTTTGTTCCATAATATTATTATTTAATAATTACCAGTTTTTGTAGTTACTATACTTTCGAAATAAAAATATAAATGGTTGTATTTCTGTTTTTTTTTTCGTTTGATGCAAAAACAGCATTAGTCCAATATTTCAAAAGTCATTTCTCAAAAAACCATTATTTTTTTCGAGACGATTTATAGACCATTATGATTAGAAACACAATTACATTATAACTTTGGATTTTGAGGTCATCCATTTCATCCATCTTTCAACTATTTAGTTTTTTTGCTCTCCTATAAAATTAGCAATATGTTACTCGTGTTATTTTTGCAATGACTGATTCAATTTAAATACAAATCTTACAGGCTTTCCCCGAATGTATATCTTACATGAATGACATCTAAAATATGGTACCATTTCCTCGCTATTAAAAGGTTATGTTTAAATATACCAAATTGTAAAAATTTTATATATATATATATATATATATATATATATATATATAAATATATATATATATATATATATATATATATATATATATATATATATATATATTTATATATATATATATAAATATATATATATATATATATATATATATATATATATATATATATATATATATTACATGAAAGATAGGAGTAAGTTTAGCAAATTTATTATCTTTGTCTAATTGAGTATTATCAGACAAATGAACATTTTGTTTGTTTGATCGAAATTTATTTCTAGGCATGGATTCCCTCACAATGACTACTTTATTATCTTTATCTTTTCACCAATATATGTCACATTGTCGCAAAGTATGATAACCCGATAATATGCAGATACCGAAAAAGCGTTTCATTTCAGCTTCATTCATATTATTGAATTTGTGACGATTGAAAATAAATAATGAAAATATATCGATAGGCGACTTTCCTCAATGGCTGGCTTGATGTTCTCTAATAAATGATTTTTATTACTTTCATAATGAAAGTAATAAAAATCGTAACGTATATCTTCTTTGGGTCAAAAAGTCGATAAAAAATTATCTTCGTTATGTTGTCAAACAGTTGAAAATCGTGTTAGTTTCACAAATTGTAAAACAGTTTTTTTTAATCAAGTAGGTTATAATTGACAGAGCTAACAACAATCAAAATCATCTGGTCATGATAAACAATATCGCTGTTGTAGATAAATTTGTGTACCTGGGCTCATTAATAACCAACAAAGGAGGCTGTACTGAAGAAATAAAGCGGCAGTCAGCAATCGCAAAAAGCGCTATGGCAAAATTAACAAAAATTTGGAAAAGCCATGAAATAACTACCGATACAAAAATGAGACTAGTAAGAAGTCTAGTTTTTCCAGTTTTTACTTATGCATCGGAATGCTGGACCCTTACTGAGAAAGACAAAAAGAACATAGATGTATTTGAGATGTACTGCTGGAGACGAATGCTGAGAATACCATGGGTGGCCCGAAGAACAAATGAATCCATACTGGACCAGCTAAACATAAAGAAAAGACTAAGAACACAAATATCAGAACAAATAATAAGCTATTTTGGACATGTCCTTCGAAGAAATGGTCTTGAAAAACTTACCATCCAGGGAAAAGTAGAAGGCAAAAGAAATAGAGGTAGATCTCCCACACGATACACGGACCATATTGTTGCTACCATTGGCGCTCCATTGTCAGAATGTGCTAGAATGGCAGAAGATAGAAAAACGTGGAGGAACATTGGGAAATTTAGTTAATAGCTTCATGATATCACGATACCTGCATCAGGTTAACGACTAAGAAGAAGGTTATAAAGCTAGAATATTTGTGAGTACTTGTCACAGTACTCAGTATTTTAGTAGTATGTAAAAAAAAATAAATAAAAAAGGTGCGTAGACACACCTTAATGCTTACACAATGTGCATACACAACCCTTGGCTGTTAATGGGTTAAAAATTACGATGGATTCTTTGCTTGAAATTAAATGGGTTAATTAAAAATTAAAATCGTGCTGAAATTTCTGTGCGAAAATTTTTGCTCAAATCAATCTTTGATATTATCCATTTTTAACTGAATTTCTATTTGCCCCTTGTCCTAAAAAAGTGAAGACTACGAACATGGAAGGGTCAGACGGAACGTAGGGTGAATGTTGGAAGTCGGGGTCGAAGTTGTGGTGCGTGGCACGATTTTACGATGGTGGCGCCAGAATTCCTAATGTATCCGAAAGAATCCTCACTAATATTTGCATATTAGACGACGCTCACATGTCGGCCATCTAAATTAAACATAACAGTTTTTATTGCGCCAAAACCCTTAAAAATAAATGGATGCAAACATGTGGAAAGAATTTTATGACTGTATAACCATTTAATAATGTAATCCAATCATACTGACATATATATACCTATATACACAATATTTTACTTTCTATCTTACTGTATTTCATTTTAAATTCATGATATTATTGGATATCGAAAAAAATCCTAATTTAAGGAGGGTGTGATATATGAGTTCCATCTACTGAAATATTAGTCTTTTGCATACAAACATTTAAACACATATAACAACTGTTGGTTTGCTATATTTTTCCCTATATTATTCTTCTATATATTATTATATTTTCTTTAACCCTTAACTACCATGGCCAATAATAGTAACATTTGTACCATGGCAGGGTCAAATTTGACCCCTCATTGTTTTTTGTATCAAAAAATATTCTTTTTTTAACTTGTTTTATTTTAAATTATTTTGTTTACAGCTACTTTTACATTTTTATAAAAATAAACGAATTTGGTTAATTAGATATAACTTTATTTTAAAAAACTTTTGTATTCAGTCAAATTAACATAGCTATGCACTTTCTCGAATTATAAGAAAAATAATAACAATGTGCAGTTTTTTTATATCCAATGGTAAAATCTAGGTATCATAGCTCCTACCTAAAATAAAAAAATCGATTTAGATTTCGTATCACAAAAATAACAAGCATGATTGTACCTTAATTTTCAACACAGCTTATGCATAACGTCTGTATGCGGGAATGATTTTTGCAAATAAAATCTCGACATTTATCGCACGATAAGCTTTCTTTCTTTTGGTTTTTGGAATATGGACATACTTTACACCTTCCCCTCTTTTTTCGTCGTTATGGCTCTGGATTTGCGGCTGGCATTTGTTCCTGAAGTCCGAAAACTTTAAAAATGGCACTACGAATTTCTCTCGGTAAACAAGTTTGCTGAGCTGTACGAGTTAAATGGGCCTTAATAAGTTCTTGACCTAAAGTGGTTAGAAACAATCTTCTTTCCATTATTTGATTTTGCTGAATTCCATTAAAAATTACGTTAGCATCTAACCTGCAATGTCCAAAATGCGAAACCATATTACTTGAGGCCATCTACGAGTTCTTCTGCCAGTTTTATAGCAATGAATATATCCAATATCCAATGAATCCACCCCACCTTTTGCCTCGTTGTAAAAATTTATAATCTCTGGCTTTCCATTAACCATTGTATTGGAATGATGCATAGTTGACACTAACAACACTGCACGATTTTTCTTAGGAACAAAAGATACAAGGCTCTCGCTTCCTGTAAAACCAAATAAGGCAGAATTAGGTGGCCTGTTTTTTGGGGTTGAAATTCAGCAGGAACCTCTCTTTTATTTCTTTTTAGAGTTCCAACATATGAAATTTTATGGCTTCTCAGTTCTTTTATGAACTCAATGGACGAAAACCAATTATCTGCTGTTATGTTTCTATTTGTACCAGAAATTGGTGGAATAAGTGTCAAAACATCTATAGTGGGGATGGATAACTTTTTTGGATTTGCTCTGCGTGTATCTTTTCCCAGTATATATAAAACCATTTAGCAAATAATGTGTCTTAGAGTCTACTAAACACTGCATTTTCAGACCTTATTTGTCTGGCTTATTTTTGAGATACATCCTGAATTGGCACCTTCCTCTAAATGCAATAAGCATTTCATCTATTGTGAGATATTCACCACAGCTATAATTGGACTGGCAATTAATTATAAACATATTAAAAATATTGGATATAGCTGCCAGTTTATCTTCGTGCGCAATACGTTCTTGTCTAGTAGCTGGGTCGTCAAAACAAAGGCTTCCAAGCAAAAAATAAAATCGGTTTAGTGACATGATTGCTCGAAATATATCACGGCCAGTACCATTCGTAGCAAATAAAGACCTTAAATCTTCATTATTGGATTTAAATACCTCAGCTAAATATAATAAGCCTAAGAAGGCCTTTAATTCAATTATGTCAAGATGATTGGTATATTGACACGATAAATTGTGTAAATTATATTTAGAAGCCATATTAGTTATTCGTTCATTGGTTTTCTCAAGAATTTCTTGCAATATATCGTGGCTAATAATACATTCCCAAGCATCAACTGGTTTCTCTGGCATACTAGCTCGAGCTTTTCCAATAACACCAGGTAAATGACTAATTAAATTATGCTTACGTGTACTAGAAAAGGTGGGAGAAGTTTTAGACCACTTGTACCTATTTTTGCCATAAAACACATCCTTTGAGTCAGCTATATCACTTTCTTCACCCGAATATTCACTACCAGTTTCGGAATTATTAATTTGCCAATTTTTTTCGTCATCATCGTCCCATTCCTCTTCACTGTCTGTTTCGTGATCACTGTGTTCACTAGCCTGGTCTAAAAACTCACTGTCACTATCTAGTCCATTGTCCATAATTTTTTGTCCCTCCTCTTCAAGTTCTTTCTGTGTCAGAGGACGTTTATTGCGACTACACCCAGCTATTTCAAATTACTGGTTAATTGCACTAGAAACACTTATACCATAAGCGGGTCAAAATTGACCCTATGCGTGCCAAACCCTGCAGTAGTAACAGATAAACTAACGGAATTTTCGTAGATCGATAAATCACCTACCGGTCGAAGATTAGCAGAAAGCGCGCAATGCTCAATCTATGTTTCGGTAGCGAAACTTGGCATTAAACACGCGGGGGGTCAATTTCGACCCCGCCATGGTACTTAAGGGTTAAATAATTTATATCAATAAAAAATCAGGAAAACAAACGTTTGATGTTGATGTTTTTTAATGCAAAAAAAACATCTTGGTCATTGTTTCGGCAAACGTAACGATTTGGTTTATGTATGCATATATATATATATATATATATATATATATATATATATATATATATATATAATTATATATATGTATATATATAATATATATCTAGAAGACCAAAATACCGTGTAATCGAAAAATTAACTGTCACGCTTACCGGTTGTCCTTTTATTTCAGAGCATGGTCGTAAACTAATTCATATTTGTGAAGTTACAGAAAACTTTTGCCATTTATTCTAACACTCCAACATATCCTTAACATTTATCTTGTCTTTACAACTTTCAGCTTTTCGTCCATGATATTAACTACCGCAATATATGTGGCTTTCCACAATTGCGGAAAACACGGTCCAGATTTATGACGGCTGTGAGGTCTTTATTAAATTTATTTAATAACCGTGATGAGGCAAGCATAAAAATTATTTCACTAGCTATTTTTAATGAACGGAGAAAGTTCTGTGAAACATTGGACAATTTTTTTTTATTTCCTTAATAAAAATTGTTTATAACTACAAAAAGCCTGTTAGGGATTTCAATGGATTTTATTTTATGTGTTTTTACCTGAATGCTAGTAAAGGTTCGAATATTCACCATACAGTATAATAACTCACTGTTATTTATACAAAAGAGACACGATAACTTAAAAAATTAGAAACAACAACACAACACAAACTAATTGTTTTCTGAAATAAAATAAACCAATATAAATATGTAATATGCAAGGAAATATTACACCTACGTCTTACCGATGTAACGGTAATTTTTTTTTTATTTTATTCTCAAGGTGCATAGTGTACAAAATACGCCACGCGTGTAGTAATCTAAGTACATCTTGCAATTGTTTTTTAGTTATTACGGCACAAAATATGTTTTTCTTTATAAACAATACTTTTTCCCATGTAGATAAAAATTTTTATTAGTAATTTTATAATATATATATAATTTTATAAAAATAAGAGTGAAAAGACGAAGTAATTGGGGGAAATCCTGATAGTTCGGACGAAGAAATTATTTTTAACGAAGAACCCAGTTCTGATTCGGATGGATACTCAAGCGAAAATGAAAATGATCTAAGTTCAGAAGACTTCAATAAAGGCAAGAATGGAACAAAATGGTATTCTTTGAAAAGTAACTTTAGTAAAACTAACAAATCAAATATTGTAAATGTACTTCCTGGACCCAAATAGTACGCTTAAGATTACAAATGAGGCAAGTGCTTTTGCTAAACTGTTTACTGATGACATTGTTAAAAATATGTGATATTATAGTGCCAATATGCAAATCGAAAAGATGCGCCCGAATTACAATCGCGAAAGAGACGCCAAAAATATAACCAAATCTGAAATTATGGCAACTGTAGGACTTTTGTTTTACCTGGGCTTATAAAACAAGCTCACACACAGTTTTTGGAATTGAAGTGTTTATTTGAAAAACAACACTTGTCCAAAACTTAAAATTTTGGCAAATCAAGAAAAATTGCCCAGCTTCAATTTATTTCAAATGTTACTTTTATTAAGATGTTCATTGCAAGAAATGTGGATATCAAAATAATTATGCATGTTGATTTCTTATTTTTATAGATATTTTAAACAAAAATCGGTTAAAACTTAGCAAAATATATTGGAAAATGAATTGTCGTAGAAATGACAAAAAATTCTATGATGTCTGTTCGTCACCACTACTATTATCATCGCTAAATAGGTTCTACGACTGGAGTATGGTCCTTGGTTCTCCGGCTTCTAGCTCTAGATTAATATAAAATTCTTTATTAAGAAGATTTTTGAGATATTTAGTTGATTCCATTAGATCGCTAAACTTTAATTGACTTATTTTATTTTTCGCTTTATTCGGTATTTGAGTTATTTGTTTTGGCGTTGGTTTTCTAGTTATGGTGTGGAACGTCCATGGGCCATAACTTTAACGTATTAAAACTTGTTTAAAATACTTCTTAGATATTCGATACATTTCTCCTGGTTTCAATAAAATTATTGGTTTTGGATTCTTTAAAAATAAATTCTAAAAACTTTCGTCCATAAAATATAAGTCAGTTTCTTTCCCAGTATGAACCAATTTAAATGGAGAATAGACCTTGACTGCCGAATAATACCATCCCATTCTTCTGGAACATCAACAACTACTTTTTTTGCACGAGATATATGACTGAAGTCACTATCGCAAGGTAGGTATAAATGTCCTCATACCGGGTATACGTGTGTTATGGATACTAATTTTAGTACATGCACCAGGATATATGAAAAGAGGATAAAGATGTAGTTTTTGTTCTGACCCGGGCAACCATCAGAGAAAAAACATATTTCATTAATTTTACAGAGTATATGATCTCTTAGATAAGTTACTTAATTTTGACCACGTTTGGCCACTCTTTTGAAATATTTTATAATAAACAAAGTAATAAACCTTAGACTATGGGTGAAGATCTTTGGTTCTATACATATTTTTAACATTTAACTCTGATGGTAGATAAATTTTCTTTTTGTCCAGTCTCCATGTATAATGACTTTGGCCGCCTTTGAATGAAGAAATGTGAGCTATTATGTTTTCTATATCAACAGGGTGTGTCTTCTTAGGTCTATTTGTATGCTTGCCTCGGGCATCTTTTGTAGATCTGCATTTCAGTAACACCAAAAATACTACGAAGAGATTTGGCAAAAATACTTACGTCTTTTCCCAGTAGTCGAATTCTATACATAAAAGAAGCTACATGTGGTGGACCTTGTTGATGACGAGCTTTGTTTGTATCTTCATTTCCACTGTCACTAGTAGTACTGTGGTTAGGTAAAGCAGCTTGTGGAATATAACTGAGTCGTCTCGGGACAGGAGTATAGCTAATGAGGCTTAATAAATATGAATCCTGCTCCTATGTTGGTCTTCATATTATTAAACATATTCAGTAAGTCAGAACGTTGTTCCTGTGTTATTACAAATAAGAATCGGTAAAGTTTACACCTAAAACCAAGATTAAAGTCATAAGCATTGAGAAAACGACTTGTTATTATGGAAAAACGTTATTATGAAAAACAAAAAAAACCACAATCTAACTTGTGATAATCGGTACACTAGTTAAAAGTTCAGACAAACAGATCTTAAAAAAAAAGAGTTTAGTAGTTGAAACAATAAAAAAAAAAATAAAAGGGAGATCCCAAAAATTTTTTTAATCAATTAAAAACAAATAGAAACTTTATCTCTTTTTGGGTTTTAACAGGAAGCTACACTTGTATCGTTTGTTCCAAAAAAGAACGGAGCGGTTATTTTTCTTTCCACGATGCATTATAATAAATTCCTCTACAGATTAGGTTAATATTAAGCCCAACATTATTATGGACTATAATTCTCACTAATGTGGCGCTGACACCGTAGATAAAATGTGCTCTGCGTATTCAGTGTCAAGACGTACCCATAGGTAGCCTTTACTTATATTTTTCCAGATGTTGAATATGGCAGGAACAATTAGTCAAATACTATATAATTTTGCTCACTTTAAAAGTCCAACCAACTTGACAAGAAATTTTTTAAAATCATTAGCAATATCATTGATGTAACCACATCTTTCAGAACGAGCTGAAATAAATACTTTGCCATCCAATATAAGACTTTTTTTAAACACATATAAGCGGCCTCAAATAGCTCAACGGAATGATGAATTACCAGCAAAAGTACGAGGAAGATGTTTTTCCTGTGGTAGACAGAAAAACCGGACGGCAACGATAACATGCAGCATTTGTCTCAGATCATTTGTATCAGTCTGCAAGGATCATGCTGTTGCTGTTGTTATTTGCACACAATTCCAAAATAAAGATAACAGCTTAAAGAATGTGCAATAAATATTAATCATTGTGACTGTTACTTTTTATATTTTAGTATTAATATTATGTCTCTTTGGTTTCAAAAAAAAAAAAATTCATTCTGTGTGACCTACTTATTACAAATGTTCAATTTAATTAATATGTTAATAAATAAGGTTTATAGGGTAAGTCCGGGAGAGTTGGACCACATTTCTTTGGACGCTCACTAAAATTATATTTGTCAACTTATTAACATTATTATTTAAGCGTTTGATAAAGAATTTAGTTTTATACCCTTAAGAGTTTACTTTCTAATTGAATATTATTATAAAGGCTACATTGCAGTTTTTCCAAAACTTTGCATGGTCCATCTCACCCGGACGTGTCTGGGTGAGATGGACCAGGGGTAAAAAGTAGGATCAATGACTACAATCCAAGTATAAAGTAAAAAATATGTATATTTTACATAATAATAAATGTTACAATAACCAAATAAAAAAACAAACAAGTCTATTCTTTTACTTTCTTGTCCACAATCTTTTTATTAATGGGAAACTTCCCTTTTTGTGACATTATTTCCCTGGTACCGCAAAAGTCACATTTTACTTCAAATACAAAGCAACCTTCATGAAACCATTGAGAACACTGTACACACTTCACCCAGTCTTCTTTTTTTGTAGTTTCATTGTAAGCCCCTCCACATCCCATACATTCATCTTCATTCCATTCTTCTAGTGACATACCGTCATCTTGGACTAGATCTGCAGAATCATAACTTTCTGAGTCTGAACTTTCAAACTGTGTCACTTTGCCAGATGGTTCCTTTTTTGGCTTGAAAAACTTTTTTTTTTATTCAATACTTTTTTTAGTTGATCTTGTTTCTTTTTCTTTTTTTGTTTATCTTTCATTGCTTGCTCAACTGCCTTTCTTTTTTCAACAACCGCAATGTTCTGAGCTGAATTTAATACTTTTGAAACAGTCGTCAAACATCTGTTAACGGTTACTTTCTGCGTGAGAGAAGGGACGGGTGATATATGTTTTAGAAGTTTAGGACGAGTCATTTTTGACGGTGTAAGGCTACTATAAGTACTGGTGATACTAGCAAGATCAAATTGAGTTCTTGATACTGCACAGGGGACAGAAGAATCAACAGTGTCACTTGTTGGCACACTAGTTACAGCATTGACGTGTTGGCTGATAAGTTCTGCATTGGAGGCAACAGGATCAACCTCTCCGGTTGGTGCACTAGCGAGAGTGTGCGCCAATACTTGGACAATGGGCACTCCGCCGGAGGAATTGGGCTCTAGGTAGGCGTAGGCTGGTATTACAGACATATCTAGAGGGACTATGCCACAAGCTTAAAATCCATTCACACCGAGTTAAATTTTCCAAACTGCAGACGATTGATCTTTCTGGATGGATTGTTTGTAATGAAATAATTATAAGCACTATAAAAGTAGGACTTAAGTGATTTGAAAAAGGATCGGTCCAAAGGTTGTAGCCAGTGCGAAGTATGGGGTAGAATGCTCGTCAAAATGATTCCTTCTTGCTTCGTGTACACTAGGATTTCCAAGGAACTGGTGTGTGAAGTGTGACCATCAAGTAAGAGAAGTACTTTCCCGGCTGGTTTTCTAGGTTTGAAATGACTTTTTAACCAGTGCAGAAAAATTTCACTAGTGACATAAGAAGATTTTTGTGACATTTTTACAACTGAGCCAGGAGGCATCCCGTCCATGAACTCAACTTTCAAGTTTTTGCCCTTCATTATGCAGTATGGGGGAAGAAATGTACCTTCAGCGCTAGCACAAGCTAGAACACAAACGGTTTAATTTTTTTCCCTGGCGTAATGGAAGTTACATTTTTGGAACCTTTAATGGCAACAACATTTCCTAGCTTGTTGTTCAGTTGAAGCTCGGTTTCGTCTATGTTAAAAATGTGCCCAGTCTTTTCAACCAAATTGTTTTCCAAAATAACACTTTTAAGTAACTTAAAGTACTCCTCCACACACCTCGTGTTCATTCCCTTAGCTCGGGATACAAATACACCTTCTGATTTTCTTATAGTAAGAGTAGGATTTCTTAAAAGAAAAAAGTTAAGCCAATCATAACCAGCTTTTCTAGTTTCCTTGTTGAATTTGTGAGGTAGTTTTAGCTCTTCAGCAACTTCAAACGCCATGCTTCTCACTGAATCTATGCAAGGAGTAAACCCATGAGTTTGTAACTTTTTTATGTGGCCTACAATCTTCTGTTCATTTACTCTTCCTAAAATGAAGGAAAACCCTAAGCCGTCCTACGTGAATTTTTTTTAATCCTTCTTTTAGGAGTGGTCTTAGGAATTTGATAAGCTTTAGTAGCAGCATTGACACCCATTTCTTTATTTTCCACCGCATGAACCGCTTGTATTAATGCATCTTCCGTCCAAGAACATCTACTGGTATCCTTTCTTACGTAGTTAGTTGGCATTTTTCTGAAACAAAAAAAAACCAGCTACTTAGTTAGTAATTACACTATAAGTCGTTTTAATAAAAGTAATATTTAAAAACGTTGGTACTGGTCCATCTCCCCCGTATTGAAATACGTGGCCCATCTCTACCAAAACGTACTGGTCCATCTCTCGCAAAAGTCCGGGTGAGATGGACCACCTCATAATTCGCATTTTTAACGTACACATGCCGGCCTTTTTAGGTTAGGTTACTACCTACATGTTTATTGACATCGCTATAAGAATCCTACGTCGATATTACGTAAACTTAAACTGAAAACTAAAACTATGTTACTACGTTAAAAAACTTTTAGACTTACCAAAACACACAATGACGTTTTTCTCGACAAATATTACCAACAACACCACACAACTAACAGCATGTCTTCGCTGTAACCGAAGCATACTCACAACGAACGATGGTAGCGCTCGAGCATCAGAGTTCGGAAATAATAGACTGGTCCATTTCTCTCGGTGGTCCATCTCTTCCGGACTTAACCTAACAAACAACTAAGTGTATTTAAAAAAAAATAATAAACAAAACTGCTGTTTTTAAGTGTATTCTATTGTGGTGTATAAAGTACGCCACGCGTGTATTTATGGTTAAACGTGATGTGCGAGTAGTTAATGGTTAATATCCATTAATTAAGTATTGTTATTTTTTATTGTTAATTTAATATTGTTTCCGTTTAATATTATTTGGTTCTCGTCATTGGCATAGAATACCAAGAAATCGAACAATTACCTAATGATTGGAAATTATAGTAAATCTTTCAAAAAAAGACTGGACATGAATGCCAAAAAAAAATTAAATTAAAATTTAAGTTAAACAAAAATTGGTTTTTAAACAAACATGCTGTTGCCTACAGTGTATGCATAACATGCCTACATAACATGCTTTTAATGCATGTTATAAATTATACACGTTAAATAAGTAATCTTATTTTAATATCAACTGAAAATATTTCTTGTCATATTTAACTTGTCTAAAGCTTCAAAATTAATCTCTTTATAATTATAATACCACTATAAATCCTGCTATTAACTTTACGTCAATAAGAAGCAAACAGAAGCTTGAACACAAAAGACATGACTAAACGGCAGAAATCAATAACAGCAAAAATCTAACTCCAAAATAAAGGCACTATCATACCGCAAACAATTCTGTCAATCGCTTACTTTGTTATCTTATTTCCGTAAATCCCGCGAGTCTAAGCGAAAGCGCAATTCGAAAATCCCTTCTTTCTCTGCTACACCAGGACAGACGACACAGAGCAAAATGACATAGCGAAACTGAGAAGTACGGTTGGGCTAAAGTTAAAACTCAAATAATAAGGATGTACAATTTGTACGATGATTTTTCAAAAATTCGTATTATCTTTGAATTCTTGCTCAATTCGAAATATATGTTACAAATATATTTTTATGGTAACAAAACTAACTTGTCCAAGATAAACAAAAAATCCAGCATTTCAGAATGTGGAATTTTTCTTGATAAATGCAATTTTCGTAATATTTTAGTTTCTTTTAATTCTCATTGCTAAATCGCCTATTATTACATTATTATTTCACTGTGTTTGTACGTTTTACTTCCTCTGTTACAATTTTTTGATATTTGATTATTGCAGATAGTTGGATTTACGTGTTTTGTAGATTTAACAATCGAATGACGGAGTGTAGCATTATCTTAAGGGCTCATTGTAGCTGCATTATTAGCAGATATTAATTTTTATTTATTATTATAAATACGGCTGCATCATTTTTTACGGTTTTACGGCTGCATACGTCTTTTCTTTGCCGGCATTGCATTTTTAAGAAAAGGGTGCTCCATGTCTTGTTTAAAATCCCAGTATTATCTCTTTCCTGGTTCTGGAGTGTATCCACTAATAATTTAAATTTCAATAAAGCATTTCAGTTCTTGAAGTGAGATATTTGGATCGAGAATATTTTTGAAAAGAGCATATTTTTTTCTAAAGCACATATAGTTGTTGACTCTAAGTATTGGAATAATGGGTCATCCCAAAATAACTCAAACAATTCAACAGGTATTAAATTCTCATATACACAAAAATTGGTTTTGGAAAAGTATCCAGACGATTTTAAAAATCACGTCGTTTTAACCAAGAATCTGTACATTCTCTAAAACAGCAGGGATGAAAGCCCTTAGAAAAATTAATGATAAGAGACACAATGAGACAGAGCTAGAAGTGCAGATATACGATGTAAATGAAAGGTTAAGAACATCAAGCACACGATATGAAATAGAAGAGTAGAATGAAACGATCATATAAGCTGAAAAACAACAAATAGCGTAGTACAAACCATTCCACAATAGGAAGACGATCAGTAGGAAGAACATGAAAACAATGGAACGACAACTTACTGGAAGCTCATTAAAAACAGCCTTATTTATTGAAGTCGAAATGCCATGTCACTTTTTGACTGCCTGGTAATGAGACAGTTCGTCAACTAGTTTTAAACAACAAAGGACTTTTCGTGTCTCTTTCTTTGTAAGTAGTTGTAATATATTATTAACTCTTTATAAGTAGGTGTAATATCTGCCTAATAACGTGGCTATAATATCTTACTTTTGGTCAAATAAAAATTATTTATGATTGAAAACTAAACCCTTCTATCAATGATTTAGAATTGTTTTTGTTACATAGTTCTGGTCTGTATTATACCTATAAAAAAAGAATTAAGTTTCGTTAATTTCTTAGAAAAATATATTGAACTTTAAAGTCCATGGTTCTAGGACTTTAGAACAAAGATATGTGGCCTTGAAAATAGATGTGGAATCCATTCCTAGTACTTCCAAATCACCTACAACTTCAAAGATACGACTGAATGTTCAACAGTCAGATACATTAAAGAAAAACGGTGACATTGAGGACTTCCAATCGCAATCAAATATTTCCACTTTTTCACTCACTATGACTGATGTCACATTTCCAGTTGTTGCCAGAACATTAGATCGTTATGGGCTTTCAGATCGTGCTGGAGCTGCAATCATTTTTGCAGCTTTCCAAGACATTGGTCTCATTACTGCAAACGATTTACGTGTTTTATAGATTTAACAATCGAATGACGGAGTGTAGCATTGTCTTAAGGGCTCATTGTAGCTGCATTATTAGCAGATATTAATTTTTATTTATAATTATAAATACGGCTGCATCATTGTCTTTTCTTTGCCTTCCGATTTTAACCCTTAATATTCTAAATTATTATATTTTTCGAAAATCATATATTTTAATCGAGTTTTTGAGCTTATTTTTAAAACAAAAATTAGCTAAAAAGTTATTAGCTATTACATGTAACTCTAGGGTATACAGGAAGTAAAATAAGAAAAAATGCTAAGGGTATATTAAATTATATATTTAAGCATAAAAGATGTTTTGTATATGTATAGAGACTTATCTTGTATGAAACAGCTCATTGCAATCAATACACAACCCCAAATCACATCAGATGTTTTACATATGTATAGAGACTTATCTTGTATGAAACAGCTCATTGCAATCAATACACAACCCCAAATCAAATCAATCAAATTTTATGATTAATATTTGTGAATAGTGATACAAGTGCAAATATATCAAAAGTTATTGGTAAAATATGAATGTGAATAAAGGTATATGTAAAAATATATCACTATTCTCATTAAAAAATATAGGGAAAAACATTATATGTTGACATATCACAAATGTTTTAACTCCAAAATTGAAAACTGATGATATATGTTGAGATATACTAGTAGTTACGGCAATAGAAATTCAAACTGTGCAGTTTTAGGTCGACTTACCTCGCTTTTCCCTATTAAAATAATGACCGGTTTGTTCCCGCTCAATCGACTTGTCTGTCATTTGTGGTTTAGTACTACACGGGTGTTACTGTTGGTTTTATCCACTTTTGTTTTGACCTTTTAAATGAGCTTTAAGTATTCGAGAGAAATGTAATAAGTAGTGTAGTGATAGTATACCTCACCTATATAACATCAATTCCTGTTCGAGATTATTTAGTAATAGCCGTGAGAAATAAAAATTAGAGGTTATGGCATCTCAAAGAAGCAAATTGATTTCCAAACTGTTGGAAGAAGATAATGTAAATACTGGAGACCTCCAAGGTAATAATTGTTTATTTATCTGTACAATAATAATTAAAACAGTAATATCATTATTTTTTATACGACATACTAGATTAACAACATTTATTTTTGCGTAAAAGTTTTCTAGATGCAACTCAACTATAACTTGGTGAATATGCCTATTGTTTTTGGTTAACTTTAACCAGTGGCGTTACTTTAATTTGTATCTCTAAAAATTTTAAAAATTAATGTATGTATAAGTTGATGCTTAACTTACATACTCAAGTCAAATTTCAGATTTCTTATCATTTTATACATAAAATAATATATTTTCGGTTTTCTCTAGAGGGGACCGAATTTCCATAAAAAGTAAAAACCAATTTTGGCGTGACAATTTCATTTTTCTGGAAAAAAAATTGACAAAATTTATTAGTTTTTCAAAAATTTGATATTAATCTGGGTTTTTAGATGAAAATTCCATGATGGGCAATGCGGGTGTTTTCCTTGAAGAACCTGTCTTAGCAGATGAAGATAATAGATCAAGTCCTGCACCTTCACTGTCCTTCTGTGAACCGAATGTTCGAAAGACTTTGAAAGAAGTTATTGATCAAGTATGTGGGATTGATGACGACGACAAAGGTTATCTGGAATATCCAGGTAATGAGGAGGCGTTTGATGATAGTGACGCGCCAGATTATATACAAGAAAGTGATACCGACTCCGATAATGACATCCCAAAGAAAAAGCTGCAAAAAGATACAACAGCACTTATCGCACATGAGTCAGGAAGAGAAATCTTAAAAAATAAACCTGGACGAAAATCGCTAAAAAATGAAACTAGGCTAATTCGTTAGAAACGAAAGCAGAACAGAAACCTTCGGTTATCGTACACCACGAAAAGTGGGAAGGTTATAAAAGCACGGACATGTCAGGAGCTATTAAGTTGCCGCTTAAAATGCAAAGACAGGATAACTGAAGAAAAACGACAGGAAATTTTCAAAGAATATTGGTCTTTAGCGAGCTTTAACAAACGCGTGTCTTTTATAGCTAGGCTTATAACAACAGATGGAAAGAAAACCACAAAACGTAAATTAGAAAACAAAAAACATAAAAATAGGCTTCTGTCACACAAATATTTTTTACCACTAAATGGTCAACTACTAGTTAACGTTTGTCACAGTTGTTTCCTAAAAACTTTTAAAGAAACAAAACGGTTTCTAACCGATATGACAAAAAACAAGATTTCTTCAGCTTCTGCAATGCCACATGATGATTTGCGAGGTCTTGCCTCACCATCTAACAAAACTCCCGAACAAGATATTTAATTAGTAAGAGTTCACATTGGATCAATCTCAACGTATGAGAGTCACTATTGTCGTCGTGACTCATCAAAGATATATCTTCCTCATTAATATACCTTAACAAGAATGTATGAAGAATACAAAAAATGGCTACCTCACGAGAAAACCCCAGTATCGAAATTCAAATATCAAAAAGTATTCCATTCCATAGAAATAAAAATCAAACAGCCCAAAAAGGATACCTGCGCTACATGCGATAAATATCATATGCTCCTGAAAACAACTAAAGATGCACAAAAAATGCAAGAAATTCAAAATCTTCATGATAATCACCAACAAGAAGCATCAAACGCTTATGAGACTAAGCGTATAGATAAAAATGCTGCGTTAGAAAATGAATCAAAAATCATTTATACGTTTGGTTTGCAATAGTGTCTCCCCACACCTGATCTTCAGACTTCAATAGCATTCTCTAAAAGGCAGTTGTGGACCTTTAATTTAACATTACATAGATTTAATGATAATCAAGCAATGTGTTTTATGTGGCATGAGGGCGTAGCTGGACGGGGTGCAAATCAGATTGCGTCATGCTTATACAAGCAGATTTCACATATTTCACCTGAAATAAAAGAGATCACCTTATATTCTGATATGTGTGCAGGACAAAACAAGAACTCTTTTTTACCTGCAATGTTCATGATGGTTTTAAAAGAGAATCCCAATCTATCATATATTAACCACAAATTTCTTGTTCCTGGTCACACCCACATGGAGTGTGATTCAGATCACGCAATTATAGAGAAAAAAAGATATCTATGTTCGATAGAACACCCAAGAGACTGGATGAATTTGGTGAGACTATGTGGAAATAAGCGAACTTTTTTAGTTACTGAAATGTGCAGATCGGATTGTCTTGAGTTTTCTTCTTTGTATAAGAATGTCCTTCAGCAAAGAAAAATTAACAACTTAGGAGAAAAAGTCATGTGGAAACAAATGAAATGGTTGAGATTTTCACAGAATCCTGGTGTCCTTGAATACAAAAGTAGCTTAAATGTAGACGAACCATTTAAAACCGTAGGTTTTTTAAGAAAAGGTAATACGTGGCCTAAAACATAAAAATTCCTCTGTCATAATATATAAAGGTCCCAATCCAATAAACATCGATAAAAAAAAGAACTTGATAGAGCTATTGCCTTATATTTCAGAAAAATTTCATGATTTTTATAGAAATTTAACTACGAAGGAGGATATACCAAATACGTTACCCGAGGATGAAAATAGTAGTGACGAGGAGAGTGTACACACAGAAATTGAAATTTTTAAAAATTAAATAAACTTTTACGTTGTATTTGACTATAAATGTACCATCTTAAGTAAACATAAAACTTTTCAGTTTCACATTTTATTATTTATAATTAATAATTAGATTTTTTACTATATCTTCCGAAAGGGCTTTTGTTCTTTAATAAATAATTGTGAAAAGTGATATAAGTCATATTTTTTTTTAAATTGTACAACTAGGTCCTTTTTACTAGTAGATCTATTTTAATCCAACAAATTCAAAGCCATTTCCAAAAATTGTTTAACGAAAATATCTTATTTGTATCCGTAACAACAATATTAAATTTGAAAAAACTATAATTGCGTTTTTCTCGAAACTTAAAATTTAGACTTATACCACTTTTCTCCAACACCCGCCAAATATGCCAAACATTTTCCAATGATGCGTCTAGTAACCATGTTAATAATGGCCACCGCTATTTGTTTATTGATCTAATACAAATCCTGTACCTCCCTATAATATTTTAATCCATCAAGTCCATTTCTCCCATCGATGAGTTATATTTTCCTATGAGACACGGACGAGGCACTTGAATAATTTTCTTTTTTTGTTGAGAAAACCTTTTTACAAGTAGTGTCATTGGTTGGATGCCATAAGAAGTAGACACAGCAGTAAAAATATTATTGTCGGACCAACGTAAAAAATAATGCCTTTGTTGCGTTCAATAACGCCACTACTATCAGCCCGATCTGCCTGTTTTTGAAAATCACTTTGGTAAACGAGTTTCGCGAATGTTACCGGTACACCATATACCATTTTCTCGCATATTTAACAGTAGGTTAACATTGGTAAACAAGTTATCGAGAGTTTATATGATAAATTCCTTTTATTTGTGGGTAACTCACGCAACCTGTTTAGCAGTGAAGCAGTAGCTTTTCTATGTAATTTTTCGTCCCTTTCGCTGAATTTTGGGTATGTCCCTGATATATATTAAAATTAATTAGATAACCATCTTTTGTGTTTAGCAACAAAATTTCAAATCTAAATCTGATTGGCTTTCCCCTTATGAACTGTTTACAAGAATGCTTCACATAGTATCTTCATGTTATTATTTTATGCCCAATGTACAAGTTGCAAAATTGGTTTAAATCGATTAGGCGTCATTGCATTTTTAAGAAAAGGGTGCTCCATGTCGTGTTTAAAATCCCAGTATTATCTCTTTCCTGGTTTTGGAGTCAATCCACTAATAATTAAAATTTCAATAAAGCATTACAGTTCTTGAAGTGAGATATTTGGATCGAGAATATTTTTGAAAAAAGCATATTTTTTTCTAAAGCACATAGAGTTGTTGACTCTAAGTATTCGAATAATGGGTCATCCCAAAATAACTCAAACAATTCAACAGGTGTTAAATTCTTATATGCAAAAAAATTGGTTTTAGAAAAGTATCTTGACGATTTTAAAAATCACGTCGTTTTAACCAAGAATCTGTACATTATCTAAAACAGCAGAGAAGAAAGCACTTAGAAAAATTGATAATAAAAGACACTATGAGACAGAGCTAGAAGTGCAGATATACGACGTAAATGAAACGTTAAGAACATCAAGCACACAATAAGAAGTAGAAGAGTAGAATGAAACGATCATATAAGCCGAATAACAACAAATAGCCCGTTCCACAATAGGAAGACGATCAGTAGCAAGAACATTAAAACGATGGAACGACAACTTACTAGAAGCACATTGAAAACAGCCAACTTTCTTTGTAAGTAATATATTATTAACTCTTTATAAGTAGTTGTAATATCTGCCTAATAACGTGGCTATAATATCTTACTTTTGGTCAAATAAAAATTATTTATGATTGATTACTAAACGCTTCTATTAATGATTTGGAATTGTTTTTATTACATAGTTCTGGTCTTTATTATACCTATAAAAAACGAATTTAGTTTCGTTAATTTCTCAAAAAAAAATATTGAACTTGTAAAGTCCATGGTTCCAGACTAGAACTTTGTTATTTTTTACTTTCATCAAATTGACAGACACAAATTTTTGTGTATTTCACATTTTGTTCATATAAATAAACAGTAACTCTTTCTGTGAGAGTTTTCTACCGTTGTTAGATTTTACACATTGATTTTGTAGATACAACTGTTATTTTTTTACTAAGATGCACCTGATGTACAAAAATACACCCGAAGTAAAAATTTATACTTTTAATTGACTTTAATCTCACACTAGTATTATTTTATTACGATGTTAAATTGATATAAGTTTGATGGATAAAAACTTATTTTAGTCTAGCTTTATAAACATATGTATATTAAGTATGGTCGTCAGTAATCGGTGTACTTTACACAGAACAGAATAAACCCACAAATTTCATTTTTGTATACAACTTTCTGTGTCTCAAAGATTTTAGAATTTTCCTAAGAAAAAGCAGTAAAAAAGATATAAAAACAAAAACAACGTCGTCTGGTATCAGGATCAAACTCTTGAAATTCTGACCGAAAGGGGTTAAACAATACAGTTAACCCTTTAAATTATTTAGCAAAGGGATTCGTAAATGGTCCCAAGTACAAGTTAAAATTTTATTAGTTTGAGCCTTCATCTAATATTAAACAAACTTCGAAGTTATGACTCAGTTGTTACCGCAAACCGAACTTAGTTATTGTATATATATATATATATATATATATATATATATATATATATATATATATATATATATCGTCGGTATACTGCGAAAACCACGTAAATGACAAATCTTAAAATATTGAGTTAAGTATACCAAAATTCTCAGCTTTTTCCGCTCTACATACAGGTAAAACCCAATAAATGATACGACTTACCATTCAGCAGATAGTTTGTGTAATAAACAAATGTTACACCTAATCAACTGTTCATTTTCAAATAAAACAATATATCGCTACTTACTTCCATAAAATTAAAGTTCAGCTGCATGTAAAACAAAGTGAGCCCACATATATTATTATGCCGGACAACAATATATTTCTACTACTGCAAACCATATTCAGTAAAAAGGTGATAAGTGTCTTTAATACATTTTACGTGTATGATTTTTTAAAATTTCTCTTTCATATCGACTAGTAAAAACCTTCAAGTACACTTACTTCATTCTACCTGTAAATGGGGTGAGTTAAAATTTAGAAATGGTTACTAAGCTAAACCCATAAATGATCTTTATAACACATACACAGATAGAATATCTGAAGACAGCAGTTCAATTCTTGATGATTCTGAGAACAATATAGTCTCAATGATGGAATCCATTTTTGATAGTGACTTTTCATATGTAGACCCCAAATATCAGCCAAGTGAAGAGGGATCGCTCTCTCTAGGAAGTCTATATGATTTACACACTTTGATAGCCTAAATGATGAGAAAAAAGATACTGAAATAGGTGCACCCACGAACAATTTAGTGTCAACTGAAATAGCTAGTTGGATATTAAATCTACTTCTTGACAAAGTATGGAAAGACGTACGTCCACTAAAAGGTTGGAGAAAAGCTAACCCCAAAGATTGGGTAATCAATGTCGCAAAAAGGAGGAGTGCTGAGGGTTTGCCTTATAGGATAAAAAAGACCATAGACCAGCATTGCCAAAACCAGTTAATTGTTCAGAGTGCTTTTACAAATGTTCCAGTTATTTCAGCGAAGATTACAGAAAAAGACTATGTCGTGATTATTGAAAGTTAGAATATATAGGCCAGAAACATTTTCTTATTGCACGTATTAAAACGGAGCCACCAAAGAGAGTCGTTGCAGTTCGTTGAAGTTTAAAAAAACCACGTGCATTTTCCAAAAAGTGTCACTTTTCTTTGAATGGTCAAGACATACAGGTATGTGAGAAATTTCTTTGGAAGACACTTTGTATATCAGCATCGTTAATACAAGATGTTGTAAGAAAAACTGATATTCTAGGCTATTATCCAGATACGGATAAAAGAGGCAAGCATACACCGCCAAATAAAACAAGCAGTAAAACCCGAAAAATCGTGAAGGCTCAAATTGAGTCTTTTCCAACCATGGGCCCACATTATATTTGCCAAAGTTCAAAGCGTAGATATTTGGACAAAAATTTAAGTATAAAAAAAATGTACCAACTTTTTAGAAATGACTATGAGCAGAAGAAACTGGAAGGTGTTAGCGAAATTACATATCGAAGAATATTTTCTAACTACTATAATTTAAGCTTTTTTGTTGCTAAAAAAGATCAATGTTTAGTTTGTAATAAATATATATATATATATATATATATATATATATATATATATATATATATATTTAGGGATTCTACAGTATTCACTGCCTTCCCTCGCTCAACCGTTTCCATCTCTCTCTGTTGTTCCATTCTCCATCGTTTAGTCCTCTCTTACTCATGGCGTCGTCTACTTCGTTTCTCCAGGATTTTCGGGGTCGTCCTCTTTTCCTCCTTCCTATGGGGCTCCATTCGGTTATTCTTTTTATCCATCTGCTGTCGCTAGCTCTTCTTACATGTAATATTACTTCTTACATTGTAATAAATTTGATAGGGCTAATCTAACTGACAAATCGGATTTAGAAGACAGTTACAGAGAACATCACAAAAGAAAAGAAGTATGTAATCTTAAAAAACAAAATGATAAGAAAAGATCTAATGAACAACGGGATTTTGTTTCAGTTACTTTCGATCTACTACAGATTCCAAGTGGATTGACTGGAAAACTATATTATTCTCGAAAATTATGTGTCTACAATTTGTGTGTATATGAAGCCGCATTACCGAATGCAGCTTACTGTTTTGACTGGTCAGAAATTAACGGTAGACAAGGAAGTTCTGAAATAGAAAGCATTATACTCCACCACTTAATAAAATGTGTTCCAGAATATGTAAGTGAAATAAGTTCATTTTCTGTTACCTGCAGAGGACAGAATCCGTTTAAATATTATTTAACGCAAATTTTTAGAGTCTGGACATTCCTATATGGAAGTTGACTATATGCAGAGTATTAAGGAAACCGCTAAAAAACACAGATCTATCTATGGGATGCCAGATTACTTGTCTGTTTTTCAAAATGCAAGAGGAAATAAAAATATCAAGGTTGAAGATAAAAAATTATGTATAGAACCATACAAATGTAAAGAATTTAAATACTACGACTTTTATGATTTAAAAAATTTGTCACACACTTTAATTAAAAACCGGACAAAAGACCAAAACGGCGAAAAAATAATGTGGTTGAAGATAAAAAGAATGAGATTCGTGAAAGGAGAGACAAACAGAATCTATTTTTTTAATTATGACATGTCAACAAGCTTCAATTATTTCCTTACTGATACTGCACGGGAGTCAAAAAGAAAAAAGCACGTTAAGTTATCAACTAATTCAAGCAATCTTGAAGAACTTAAGCGACTTTATGATGCACATTTGCCAATTAGCATAGCAAAAAAGAGAGATTTGGTACAGCTATATGATAAGGGAGTGATACCGGAGGAATATCACGGGTGGTATCGTAATTTGAAAACGAGAAATGATGTAACAGACATCTTGCCAGAGCCTGCTTTCAGTGACGTATCGGACGAGGAAGCCTCATAATAATAATATTATTATTATATTCGAAATAAATTTGATTTTTTCTATAAAACTGCCTGTCATTCATATAAACAATAACTATAACTACACACAGCTGTTAATAAAATTTTCAGGGAAAACCAGTTAAATGTCATAAATATCGACTAATACCTTAAAACATTGCTATTACCTAGTAAAAGCCTCATATCTCGATCAAAAAACTGGACAATATTATACTTGGTTCATTATATTTGTGTTAAATATGTTATTTGAAGAGTAATTGATTTATTTAGATTTACAGGTAAAACCAGGTAAGTGATAGCATTTCCAACTTAAATTTAGGATTAGTCAGATAGGTGTCTCAACTTTTTCAAACTAATGATAGAATATAATCTCAGATATATGCATCTTTCACTAGAATACCTAATATCAAAAACAAGCTGACTACTTAATTCACAATATAAAACTAAACTTTAAAAACGTTTTTTCTCGATTTCGATATTCCGACATTTACCTGGTTTTCGCAGTATACCGACGATATATATCTGACGGTGTCGCTGGTGCGACTACCAAAACTGCTTGGAGGGTTTCGGTCTGCCTACACCTTTGGATTATGTACCATACTTCATAACCATACTTCATAAGATATAGCCTTATCATTTACAGTCTATGGGTGACGTAAGGTAATGCTTCGAAAGTGATTCCAGCCTTACTGTGGTCATTTAGTTTCCGGATCACTGGATAACAGAGGCGGGTCTGGTTTAGCAGGTAGGCATTTGACGTAGACTTAGCGACGAGAGGGCATTTTAAAGAGTTTCTTGGAAACTATTGCCGGAATCCCGACTAAGGAAACTAAACTAAGGAAACTAATCCTGCACTAAGGTCAGTCAGGCGGCGTAACCCTCTATAAAGACAAAGAAAAGAAAAATTAAAATACAGGCAACATTGTGTAAGAACTATTCGAGTTCATTAATCAGAATCAAAAAAAAAAAATTTAACTTTTTTCCAGGATATCTAGACAATTATGATCAAGTATGAAATCATAAACACTATTTACGAACTTCTTCAATGCTTTCTACCCATTTGGGTTACCAGAAATTTATTTTGTTTTACTTAATTTTGTAGATATAAATATTTAAGCATATACATATCTTGTATTCTTGTATTCATTGTATTCTTGTATTCATATACATAACTTGTATCTCTGTTTCTAACTAGATTACAATAGTCCTCTATACTATATTATCTTCCATGCTTAAATTTTTTGTCGCTTTTCTTTATTAGCATTAACTATAATTGGACCCTAAATATCATAATAAAGTTGTTGATTTTGTTTTTTTCCGTAGCGTATAACTTATATTATACACATATTGTGAATAAAAATCTATTTTGTTATTAATAGCACTACATATATACTAGAACTTTATCTTTTCCGTTAGCAACTCGCCATAATAAACCGTTCCATCATCTTTGTTTTCGATATAGAGTCTTATACGCAGTTGTTCATCAACGTCAAGAAAAATATTTGAAAAAATATTTACATTATCGAGCAATTTGTTTTTCTTTTTAAATCTAATTTTTATATACAAAGGGTCTTCTCTCTTTTGGAACTATGAAAACAAGGTAAATAGAGAGTAAATAAATTTAATATGATTAGCGAAGTTAAAAGTTTTTGCAAATTAGTCCAGATTTTCATAAATAACTAAATAACTCACACTGTTTTATATTTTGAAAAGCTGCTTTATGTAATTAAGGAGTGTATTCTTTCACGACCAATCTATTATTATAATTAGAGACTAAAAAATATGCAACAAAAAAATGTCTGAAAGATCCATGCAATATGCATTTTAAAAGAGGCTGAATATGCATAAATAAGCAAAAATAATATGCAAATAGTTAATTATAGTTTAGATATACATATGTCTGCACTTATTTTTGTAAAATAATTTTAAAGTTTAGGTTAGATATAAAGTGGTTTTAATTTAAAACAAATTTTATTGCAATTGTATTTAAAATAAATTGACTGCATGGTATACAGCCAACTAAAGGAATATAGTTTACTTATAAAAGTTAATTAATTTACCATTATTATAGATTATACTTGATAAGTAAATATAGTAAAATTTCTTATAAGATTGTGTATATGCTCACTTAGGTTAGGTCTAAATCTTAAAGCTATGTTAGTAATTATGATATTTCTGTACCCTATGATCAAAAATGGCCAGCTCCATTTTTACAACAATGGAGATAAACACTTATGTGACAAACACAATATTTTCGCATTTTCTAATACATTATTATTTTCTTACTAATATATGAGTGTAATTTATTAAAGAACAACATAGATTTTATCATTTGAATACTTTAATGCACAAAAAATGCTACTAATAAATTGGATTTGACCAGTTTTGAAAATTTGGTACTAGATGTCAGAGAAATTGACCTCTTTTAAAAATTACAGTAACGGATTTGCCTAAATCTGAAACTAACAAAATGCCACTATAAACAGGTACGAATTCTGCCATTTCTTATACGATTGTATCATGCCGTGATACTGTCAGATTTATTAATAGGATTATTAAATAAATTTAAACTAGTACTACAAAAATTTATTGAATTAAAAAAAAATCAAAATTTCATAAATATCAATCTCCTACACTCGTCGTTTTGATCATGATTGCAGCAAGGTTCATCTTCTTCAAGGACCTCTGTCAAGATATTGTTATTAGTAATGTTTAAATAAAATGCTAATTTTATGTTTTCGACTCCTCTATCAATCCAGTCCACCCCATAGTGTTTCTCTAACAGCTTTTTAACATCGGCAATTTTAGCAGCATCACACACCCGTTTTTTTCTATAACTCCAAACACCCTGTCAGGGGGAAGATATGAACGTCCCGTTACTGGAAATATCAACTCTGTCTTGTCAATTGTATCAGGAGCTTCTGTAGTCAACCAGATTATGCACATTGATAAAATAATTGAATTTTTATTTTGCCCCTTGCAACCGTCAGAGGCAAGACGCAAAACTTTTATAGGTACCTACCCTGCAAATTAGCATTTTTTAAAAAGTGATAAACACAGTTTGCTATCTCATTAGAACTTTTTTTCTGTTGGTTTTCTGTTCAGTAGAAAATATGAGTATTTTCTTTTCTAAAGTGATGGTTACTACTACCTTTCACAATGGTAAAATTATAAATATATAATTGCCGTGAGTAGCAGGCAGACTGGTCAGGAACTTTGGGGAGAAGTTGTTCGTTTTGGCAATTAAATGTTATTGTTTTCAAATCCGGCTTCTTCTCTTTTAACAATTAATAAAAATCTTTTGCCCTTAGTTTATGGACTCGTTTTTCCACAATTAAATTTGTCTTTTCATGCACACTTTGCTCAGATATAATTTTTCCGTCCAGCTCCAAACACTTAGAACACACGTCTGTTCTGGGACTTCCAAATCTCAAATTAAACTTTGTATTGAATACATGACGAAAATATGAGAGCTTACAAATAGTATTTGGATATGACTCTTTGTATATCTTGTACATTTTGGTGATATTGAGTTCAGAAGGTAAATGCTTTCGAATCAGTTTTGCTCTATTGCTCATTTCTCCGGTACGATGATAACGATGAAGGACTCCTCTTATTCGGTCTTTCTTTATCAAAAATATTTTTAAAAATATACTTCTGCATTCGTTCTGCATTACTGTGTCCATTCACAATTGGTTTTCGTTAAATTGAAATTGCCTTGCAATATTTAACAATGAAACTGTCTTGATAACTTTTCGTTTTTTGTGCATAAAAAGCATCATGGAATTATTTTATATCTCGCATCGTAAGCTTTTGACAGGACTATCTCTTAGAATTATGTTTACAAGTTATCTGTTCTAGTAATGATGAGGCAGAGTATCTGTAAGAAAAAATTATTAAATCATAAGGTTTGTTCCAACCCGTCACATTACCGTTCTTGAATGGTTACGAGTATGAACACTAACACATTTTTCGTTACTGAGCATACTCGTAACCATTCAAGAACGGTATTTGTGACGGGTTGAAACAAACCTATTGTAGACGTTATTTTAAATGGGATTTTTTATCTAAAAAAAAACATAAAAACAAATATATTTTTCATTGATTTAGTATATCCCTAAATTGGTCAATGTTTTAATGCAAGAAATTTCGCATATAAAATAATTTTGAGTACAGCTCTGTTTTTAGTATATAGTTGTAAGATGGAAAGTTTCTTACCTTTGTCTTTGCAATTTTACACATTTAGTATCTTCCTGTCGCTCCGTTCTTTTTCTACGTTTGTTTGGCGTTGTTTCCTCTATCGAATTGTCCATATTTCTGTAATGTTAACTTAATATTACAAAAGAAAATTAGAAAAAATCCTTCGCGTGGTCGTTAATCGACAACAAGTACCAGATCATGCCCGGGTATCTCTTATGGGAGTGACAGTCCTCTGAAATTTGTATTTCCTAAGGACACCAGAGGGCGTAGCATTCATAGCAAAGCTTCGTGACTGCGCAATACCGCAACCAACAAAACAAGTACGCCATTTTTATTGTGGTTTCGACACAGTGTTTCGAGTTGTATTATTTGCGATTAAATAATTGTTTGCTTTTTTGCCATCATATTTAAATAATTGCGGTTTTTAACTGTTGCGTTAATGGTTATAATAATTACAATAAGGATGCTCAAATGCATATTTTTCCAAAAGATAGGGCGGTAAGTAGAAAATGCTGATATAAGATTTTATTTATTTTTTAATAATTGAATTAGGTAAAAGTTTTTCAGGAATTAAAATTATCGCCATTAAAAATGTGGCAATTCTTCAATGTTTCAAGAACTTTTTCTACAAAACTTTTGTTTATTTCTCCTTTTGTAAAGCACCTCTAGAAATATACTATGTAACATTATTTCACAGAAAATATTAAAAACAAACTATTTATTTTTTAGCTTTATGATATTTGGATTAACAAAATTGGCAGAGAAGACTTGCACAATTCATTTTGGACCAGAAGCCCGCTATGTTGGATTGAGATATAAGTCCACCTTGAAATGTGATGCTATTCCTTCTCTGTTTCTGTGTTGTAATTTATAGAAACTACAGAATAGCCACTGTTTAACCAACTACATTTAAATACATGTAATTAATGTTTATATAAAAACGTAAAAAAGAAAAAGTAGAAAAAGAACCAACGTTTGTTTTATTTTTGTAATCAAACCCTCAATATTAATCTTTATATTTGAAGAATTACGATAAGATTTTTTAAAAAGATGTTGCTTTCCTAAGGCCGCCAGATGGCGCATTGTCCAGAAATAACCTACAAAGTTTCCTATCTATTTAGTAATATATATTCTTTATCTATGTACCAGATAACTGATTCAGAATGGTATAGTCACGAGAGCAAGTTCCGAGTTACTATTGGTCGAAATGGACCTGTCCAATATTGAAACTGAAATTGTCAGGATTTGACTAAATTTGAACATCACACTGATTTTTATAGGCAATTTGTAAGCTTTTTCGCGCTGTTGCAGATAAGATAAAGATTGCCATGATGATCGCCAGTATTCGTAACGGATAGGCACATCAAGAAGAAGAAGAATTTGTAAGCGTTAATATGTATTTAGCTCGGTATTGAACATTACTATTCTAAAGACTCGTTGTCAAGGTATTTACCTAACATAAAAGTACATTTTCTTAATTTTTGGAATTGATCAATTCTGACTCCAGGGTACAGAATTTATATATTTATATTATATAATTTATATATTATTATATACAGAACTTTTATATATTATAATAGTTGTATTTTTAACTCGAGATGTACTGGGACCTAGGTAATATTTAGAGGGGTTTTACCTTCGTCATTGACATTGACCTTTAATTTGACAGATTTTTAAAAAATAATTAAAACATTTTAAAATATCTATTTAGTGTTTTAATTGGTTTGCAATAGTGATTTCCAGTAAACATTTGCTTAATTGTCTTCAGACAATTTTTCACAACACTAAATTTAAAATATATTCCAGATCCTAGAAATAAAAGTGTATAGGAGTGAATTCGGATTGATGCAACGCTGGTACATAACAGCAATGTTTATTATACCTAAAACAGTTAAAAAAATTTCAAGTGAAAGAAAAGATTGCACATATGGTTTATTAATCTTTAGAAGGCATACATATGACAAACTTATCAGAAACCTACTGTGTTGGACATTAAGTAGGACAGGAGTACCGTCTGAATATATAAGAGTAATGCAAGACATATATGAGAAGTTAAAAACTAGCGTTAGAATGAATGCAGGTAAAACTGTAAAATTTGTTGTAAAAGTATGGCTTTATCAGAGTTCTATGTTAAGCCCGTATTTATTCTCATTTATGCTGGATCAGTTAACAGCTGAAATTCAAGGGGAAATCCTTGGTATTTATTATATGCATATTATTATGTTGTCATGTTGGAAGAAAAATTTAAGACACTAGTATGTTTCTGTATAAACTACTTTATTTCAAGATTAACTAAATTGATTAATCCAAATGTGACTGATTGATTAAATAATGTGTTGTCTTTAATTGATTTTAATATCTCTTCCAGATTTACTCCCATATTTTTAAATTCTACAATTCATTTTCATAGGTGTAGTTTTGTTAAACATTCTCCAATGAACAGAATGATTCCAAATGGTGGTAAGATAGACCTTGATTTCACCGTATTTCACGTTCATTTACTGGCCTATTATACGTAGCGCTGACAACGCGGACAAAGTGATTTCAACGCGATGCAATTAGAGTCACGTTATAACTTTGAAATTATGCGCCCTGTTTTACGCGTTATCAACGCGACGGCATTAGCGCTCCTGTAACAGCAATAAAATTTGAACAAATGGATGTCGACCAAAATTGTCTAAATTAAAAACTTGAAGTAATGAGCCGTCATCTCATGCACATCGTCATCATTCTTATTATAGGAAATAAATCAAAACATGTGAGTCAAACGTATGTCGGCTATAAGAATTAGATATATAATAAAAAATGTAATAAAAATTAGAAAATGGCTAATATTATTATTACAATTGACGTTTTTATACTTCTCTTTTATTTCATTTATTGCATTTGGAAAACTGGGTACGTATACATTATTTATGAACGTGATTTTTCAATTTTTGGAAACCTATAGGTTCTCCAATAACATCTACAGTAAATAAATATTTAAACCATAGTAATCAGAAATTAAAGTATTTTTATTGAATATAAGCACATATATGGTGCTAAAATATCGTCAGATGATGTTCCTGTTGTTGGTAAATATCGGTTTAGATTTAAGAAGGTTACAAAAAAGAATAGTAACAAAAATGCGATATGAGAAGACTTAAATGTAAGTAAAAAAAGAGACGTTTTTAAAGATCAGAGAAGAACATCTAATAAAAAAAAGAGAAAAAGAACAGTCAGATGAATGACAAGATACTGCAACTCATGGAAAAAAGAAAAAAATCAAAGAACAACAAAAGAATGCAGAACAATATTCACAGACAAATAAGAACACAAATACGAAAGGCCAAAAAAAATTGATTAAAATCACGGTGTAAAGAAATATATTTATTGGAAGAACAACACGACACGTTTAAAATGCTTAAACAAGCAGCTGGTCTTTAGAAATTAAATACAGCTAACAAACTGCGAGATCAACAGGGAAACATTATCACAGATAAAAATCAAGAAATTTGCATATGGACCAAGTTTATCAAAGAACTCTGATGATAGTAGATCCCAACAACCTCCGTCCCACATATGTAATGACCACTTACAAATCACATCAAATGAAGTGGGAAAGGCAATATTACAACCAAAAGATGGCAAAGCTCCTGGACCTGACAATGCACATACTGATCATAAAACTATTTAACACCAACGGTACTCAACTCCTAATAAAAAATATTTAATGAACCAAGAACATGGCTCAAGTCACGCTGACGTTTATTTATGTACCAAAGAAAACAAAATAAGTATCCTGCAGTGATTTGCCGACCATCAGCTTAATGAACCATCTTTTAAAGTTATTTCTAAAAATCATACATCAAAGAATATATAGACTGTGCGAAGAAAAATTCAGCCGTAGCACACAGTTTAGTTTTCGGAATGCAGTAGGTACGAGAGAGGCTCTCTTTAGCATAAAAGTGCTATTTCAACGATGTAAAGATGTGAACTGCGATATATATGCATGCTTCATTGATTACCATAAAGCATTCAGGTCAATGAACAGAAAGAGTAAAAATTGGGACCATTTCTTAGAAATTAAATGTAGGACAGAGAAAGCCAAATCTACATTTCAAAAAATGGCTAAGCTATTCAAATGTCCTGATTTATTAACACCCATAAAAATCAGGTTACTACTATGTTATATCTTTCCTATACTGTTGTACGGAGTTGAGTCGTGGAAGTTATTAAGAATGAAAAAAGAAAAACAGCTGATAACCACAATAAAAACAGCCAAAATAGAATACCTTGGTCATATCATTAGGAACAGCGAAATATATGGATTGCTGCAACTAATTTTACAGGAAAAAGTAGATGGAAAACAAGGCCCAGGAAGGCGAAGGATTTCCTGGCTGAAGAATCTATGTATGTGGTTCAACACAACAACCACAAATATTTTCAGACCAGCAGTGTGCAAAGTACAAATTGTCATGATAGTCGCCAAGATCCGAAACGGGTAGACACTACAAGAAGATCTAAAAAACTAAATATAAATCTACTCCAGGGCTCCATCATCTTGATAATTTTGTTTATTCAGTATTAAATATGATTTTCAGACTTAAGTAATCACTTTGTTTTAAAAAATGGTCATACAAAAATTAACACAACGAACTTCAAATAAAGAAATCTATGCATAATAAATTAAAAAATAGAAAATTTTGAGCTGGGTAAAAAAGAATTTATTATAACAATAATATAATTTAAATATTTATTAAAGCCTCATACACTATACAGCCACGTAGCCAATCATAAATTTAAGAATTCTTCACTGTCAGAATCTGAGTCACTCATATTACCAGTGTCTATTATGATTGGTTGAATGTTAGTGTCAACCATATTTTTTTCTCGGATATACCACTTTGTAATAATTTCATGAGTATGTTTCACACATTTTTCCCAAATTTCTGTGTTACATTGGTTTAGTGCCTCTTTCCACATATTTATAACAGCACTATCAGAATGTCCATCTCTACCAATATGCTTATTTTATTATGACTTGCAGTTTGCCCAAATTAATTCAATAGCGTTGAATTCACAGTGATAAGGAGGTAGTCTCAACACTCCATGGCCGTGTTCTCTTAGTAGTTCATCAATTAAGTATATACACATTCTCTTTTTTGTTCATTTTCGCAATTTGTCATAATTCAGGTTTTGTGAGTTTTGCCTCATACTTGATCTTGTGAGTTGTTAACCAGGTAATAATTTCCATTCTAGTTGAAATAGTGGAAGGTTGCTTTTCTAAAAGCACACTATGGTATGGAGCATTATCCATTACAATTAATGATGGCCCTTCTAAATTGGGAATTAATTTTTCACTTAGTGAAAATTTCATTGTACATTTCCCCATGATAATCAGCTACTTTAGATTTTGAGCAAAATAATAAACTTGCTTCATTAACAAATCCTTTCGAAGAACCAACGTGAACAATTATAAAGCGTTTACCATCATACCTTTCTGGTTTACGTACACTTTTAACACTGTTGTCTTGCCAGGAAATTGTTTTATTTCCCTTTGAAAAAATCCACGTTTCGTCCAAAAAAACAAGGTCTCTGGGATGCACAGTATTAATATTTTCCATATATTTACGAAAGAACTTGGCTCTTAGAGCAGCAATACTGGTGCGCTCAATTAATGCTCTTCGATTATTGTCCTTCTCATATTTAAATCCCAATTCTTTTAACAAAATGCTAACAGATGTTTTGCCAATAAATGCAACTTCTTTATCCCTTAATTCATTACTTATACTTTGCAGAGTAACATGTTTCTCTAAAAAAAAAGAACAGATAAATACAGAACAAACCATACTGTTATAACTAGTTCAATGAAAAAAAAGTAATACTTTATTTTGACAAAACTATAAATTATTTCAAATTAAAAAACTCACAAGAAAATTGACTTAATATCCAATGTAATCTTAACGTATTCAGCAGAAATTTTCTTAAACTACTCTCTTTTTAAATCTTTTTTACAACATACATTTATATAAAGTATTGATTAAAAAGTACCTTCTGGTTATCATGGTATATGATACCATTATCTTATGGTATATCAAATTCAGATTGAAGAAATTGGTAACTAAATTGTACTTATTTTGTTGGTACATGTCGTATACTGTATTACGCACTGCCATTTTTGATCCCTCAGATAGATCAGTTGTTTTGTATTTCGGACGAGGTCTAATTTTGCCTGGCTTTGAAAGAATGTGATTATTTTCTTTCCTTTTAATAATTGTACATACTGTTCGTCGTGATATTTTTAATGCAGCAGCTACCCTCTTAAATAAAGAATTGTTTAACGATTTTCATAAACGAATATACATTTCAATATGTTACCTGTTGAACAGATGAAAATGGCTCCAAAGGCCCTCCATTTACTTTTTCTAATTCGAAATACTCCAACACATTCAACACAAGTTGCTGAGCCTGAAATGTCAAAGGCTTGCCAGGCATACTCTAAAAATAAAAACCTTTAAAAATATTTCATATTGTCCGTTGACGTAGTTTTAGCTATATTTAAATAATAATGTCAATTTAGAGGTTAAAAAAATGTATTATTTGTTATTAGCTAATAGATGAATTCTTACCTTAATAAATTGAACACGAAGGTAAGGGTTAGTCGTTATAACAACTGTTTGTTAAAAAATATGTATATTTAAAGTATGAAAAAGGATTGATTATTTAAATCAAACGAAAATAATTTATAAAAATGTTACAAACTCTGTCAAAACAAAATTTCGAATCAGTAGACGAATCAATCAGAGATCATTGTTCTATGGCTGTCTTTGTTCAATGCATGGTGTTGTGTATGGAGAGGCGGTTTAAGTTAATAGTTTTAGTTTCTGTGAGTACGAAAGAGACGTAACATAAAAAATAATTCGTGAATAATGTCATACTTGTGCAAAGATCCGGCGGACCGACTGTATCTATAACTAGGTACATATATTTACGAGGACATGCTAAATACTCTTGATAATCAGGTTTTTCTTTTCATATGCAACCGTAAAGAAAGTTTTAAAACAGCTATATTTTAAATTAAAGATAAATATTGTTCGAAAAGGTCAGTTTCTGAATCATTTCTATATAACATATGACATTTTATCAGACCGTCATATTGGGATAAAACGAATATCAGAGTTAATGAATAATCCACATACTTATGTAGTTCAGGTACATTCGAAAATAAAAATGTTTGCAAAATTAATCCCCAAATCTCTTGATGTTAACCAGAGGCGTGAATTTGATCTATATTTGCTTTTAAGATGGTGTAAACTAGTATATGATAAATGAGTCAATTCTCACAATCTTAAGTACTTTTTAGTATTTAAGGATGGTACATTTTGGGATACTGGTTTCAAGGCTTACAGTATAATATGCTCCAGTATGTTAGTCTTATTTATATTAAAATCTACAAGATATCACATACAGGAAAACTATAAACTAAGGTAATACTTTTAGGGTTTTTATATAAAAAAACCCTTTAAAGGTTTAAAACCTTTTTTGGGTGTTAAAACCAAAAAGTGAGACGAGCAAGATGACCTAAGACTCAGATAACAAATATGCGAAAACCTGTGGGCACACCATAAAAAAGATGGTAGAAAATTGAACCTCTATATCACAAAAACAACTAAGAAGATAGTTAAATATAAATGCAGTAAACAGGACCTAGTCGAGTTAGTTGAGATGATATATTAATATGTTTGTACAAAAAATACTTTTTCCTTCCTGACGAACATTGTCATATTTATACCATCTTTAGTAAATTTGTAATAAATAATTATTGCCGACTGAAGTAACTTGAAGTCACTGAAGTGATTTCTTTCTTACACCGGTGCATATCTTTGCGTTAAACATATTCTTTAAGTATGGAAATTTGAGAAATTAGTTTATAACAATATAAAATCTCTCGAACTTCTAGAAATTAAAATTAGATCTAAAACAATGATGAAAATAGGGTTTATACAGCTGCTATTTAATTATATTTCTCTTAGAGTTGGATCCTAACTAGTCTCGACGTCATTTGCACCCTATGTAAATACTAAGCAAACAACATTTTAGCACATGCTTTTTAATTTCTAAAATATTTTTGTCTTTTTATGTTTCAAATGTGAATTTCCTACAACTACTGAATGTGGCAAGTAATTGTGAGAAGCGGTTGCACTTGCTACACTGAAAAAAAGAAGAAAAAAACAATATGCTGAATAATAACTCAAAGGAGGTGTTTTTAAATATATTAAAATAATGCAGGATAATTGCCGAGTGACCGATAATTTTAAACAGGATTACATGGCAAGTATCATTTAAAATGTATTGAACAAACCTATTCAATCATATTAATTTTATTTCGGTTTAAGCTGATTTTGATAAATAAATTAAATAAATACTAAAATTATAGTTTCGCATTTAATTAATAAAGATTTTAATGTCCGCCTTCGGTTATTTGTCAAAAAAGTTAAAACTCAAGAAGTAAATTTTTTACATCCTTTATATATAATATATATTATATATATATATATATATATATATATATATATATATATATATAAATAAGTTCGATATATATATATATATATATATATATATATATATATATATATATATATATATATATATATATTGTAATGTTTCTACAATAAAAACAATAATCATTAAGTTTTAAGTTTATTACGTAATTAACACAGACGAGATCCGTCCAGTGACAAAAATCCTTTAAGGTAAATATCTAATATGTATAAATATTTAAAATATAAATAACACTTTACAAAGACATTTACTAACATATTAAAAAATAGCAATAGTTAAAATACACACACAATTATAAGTTATATATATATATATATATATATATATATATATATATATATATATATATATAGTATAATTTGTAGCTATAAAATGATAGAGTATACGTTTATGTATGTAAAGATATAGAAAGGTCTAAGGGATCAGGGCGTTTTAGTCTTCCTCTCCTCGGTCGCTTAACAAGTCTTTGACAAGCGTATTTGGATGGTTCAGTAGTCTATTTTTATAAATGCCACTGAGTGAGACAACGGTGTCTTCAATATTTTGAATCTGAAGGTGTCGATGTATAACATAATTGGGCACATACCACGGTGCATTGGTAATATGTCTCAAAACTTTAGATTGGAAACGCTAAAGTTTCAGTAAGTGAGAATTAGATGTTGTACTCCAAATCTGTATACCGTAGGTCCAAACTGGGTTTAGAACACATTTATACAGTAATAATTTATTGTGTAGACTTAAATTGGATTTTTGGTTCATGAACCAATACATTTTCCTGTATAATAATCCTAGCTGCAGTCGCTTTGTCCGGATGTGCTTTCTCCAATTTAGTCGGCTGTCAAAATGTACTCCCAAGTATTTAACATCACGTTTTTTGAGTATTTTGGTATTGTTTATGCTCACAGATGGTACACTTTCTTTTTGTAAAGTAAATGTTATATGTGCTGATTTGCTGCTATTTACTTTAACTCGACACAGTTTTAACCATTTCTCTAGTTCATTTAAATGAATTTGTAAATTTGGATAGGCTGTAACAGGAACCCAGCTAGAAGCCATTATCACATTATCATCTGCATAGGTAGCAATTGTGCTGGTTACTCTTGTGGGATTATCTGCCGTATAGAGTAAGTTTTAAGTTGGTCCCAATATACTCCTCTGAGGTACTCCCGATAGAATTGGAGATATGTTTGATACTGCTTCATTGTATCTGACCTAAAAATATTGATTGGTAAGATAAGATTTTAGAAGTGCATACAGAGAATGAGGAAAGTGAGTTTTTATTTTAGATAGCAGCCCCTCATGCCATACTTTATCAAATGCTTGTGAGACATCCAAAAAGGCTGCAGTGCAGTATTCTTTTTTTTTAATTGCATCTCTTGCTACTTTGGCAACTCTATGTACCTGCTTAATTGTTCCATGTTGTTGCCTGAATCCAAACTGATTATCAGGTATTAACTTTTGTCTGTCGATTATAGAATTCATTCTTTGAAGGAGTATCTTCTCAAATATCTTAGAGATAATGGGAAGCAAACTGATTGGAAGATAGGATGATAGTTCGTGTTGATCTTTATTTGGTTTCGGTATTAGAATAATTTGTGCCATTTTCAATCGAAACGGAAAATAGCCTAACTTTAGTCTAGCGTTAAATATGTAAATAACCAGCCGAAATCCTTCTTCTGGTAAATTTTTGCAGATTTTTCCCGATAATAAATTATGGAGCTTTTTTAGTATTGAGATATTTAAATATCTTTTTAATTTCGTTAATTTTAATATTTTCTATAGGAGGTGATATCTGGTAGGGTGCATCTAAGTTCTTGTGAATAAATTCTTCTTCTTCCTTTGAGATAGTTCTGGAGTGAGGTTGAAAAACTTGGCTGATAAGTAGCAGTGTTTTAAGAACTGGTGAATTCAGAAACAATTTCCATGCAACGAAACGCCCTTTTATTGAGGGGTAACTCAATCGCCCTATATTGAGGATATATTTAACGGAGCTTCTTCAGAAGTTTGAAAAAACAGGTATTGTTGAAGATGCCAAACGATTTGGTCGACCAACAATTATTAGTGATGACAAAAAAAAATTAACAATTGCAATTCCTCTACAATGTAAGTTGCATCTATCTGTGGAATCAGTCAAAGGACTGTACACTGAGTGTTGACTGAAAATAAATATTATTAATACAAATTAAAAATTGTGCACCAATGATGATGAATGATGACCAATCAAATATCATCATCATCATCATCATAATTTGGCTCTACAACTCTATGTGAGTCTTGGCCGCGTTTACTATTTCCCGCCATTGTTGTCAGTCCTGAGCAGCTATTTCCCATTGCTGTATTCCCATTTTCCCAATCAAATATGGATTTTGCCAAATGAATTTTGCCATGATAGAGGATTTCGTAAGTACAATTATAACGATTTACAAAACGACACCTCCTACGTAAAAGATTGTAAGCGCATTAGGTCAGGGTTACAGTACAGTTGTTTAAAGGTTCGTTCATTTTTTATTGATGATTTTTCAGTGAGGGAACAACCAATATATTTTAAAATTTGCATATTAATTAAAAAATATGTGTGTAATAATCCTGTGTAGTACTTGAATTAACATTATTTCTTATTTTCGAGAAAAATCACTTACGATATTTTACTTACGTTGACCAACATAAAAAGTAAATTATAGAATGTAACACTTACTATGACAATACTTACTATAACAATTACGTTGGACACTATACAAAACTATTTGTCGTATGTCATAAATACTATATTCTTCTTTGTAAAAAGTGGTAAATAATTGTTGTAAGTAGTAGATAATATATTCTACTCCGTTGAAATTTTAAATAATAATGTTGTAAGTATATTAACCTCATGTACAAAGCATAAAATTATTATTGACAATATCACACTACCATATTATAATTATTTTAAGGTACCGTAGTCTAAATAAATTCTGCAATAACTTTTAATAACTCTTATTCTAAGATCCATCAACATAACGTAAATTTTAATGAAACATAAAAACCTTCTAGTACCAATAAAAATACAATATTACTCACTATCACCCTCACTCTGAGTATGCCCAAGTTCTAAAAAGCAATGACGAATAGATACTTTTAAAGTGGATGCAGTATACAAATATATGGCTATGCGATTGCGGTTTTGGCGTACACAACTATCCGACCGAGATCTAAATTTATTTGTGCTTAGGTCCTTATGTTTTGAAATAAATTTCATCTAACACGAAGATACCTCTCATTAGCGCCCCTTTTGCCCTGCGCTTTATGCCACATGAAGTAAGTACCTTCTTTATCTACGACATTGAAAACTGTGAATTTAAATATTGATAGTTTACATTTATAATGAAGATAATAAATTATCGTGTGGATCATTATGTATTTTTTGGAAAGCGAATAATCGTAACTGTTAATATTTTTCGCTGTGATTCGCAGATGTGATTCATAAATCTATGTTTTAAGCAATGCTGTTTTAGATTTGTTTTTTTTTAAATGTGACATTTATTACATTGGTTCTTTTTGGGAACGTAAAAACTCAATTTAAAATGTTCGTTAACAATATCACGATATTGCCTTTCAGTATTAGCTGTAGAGGAGTATACCTGTTCGTCAAATCATTCCTTGTATAAAACAAATAAGCAAAAGAAATTCAAATCGCTATCCAAATCAAGATCATCGCTATCACTTCTACTTCGTGTATATTGAGATTTTACGGGTTGAATAGACTTAATGTGATCACAAACACTTTTGACAACGTCTTCGGTTATCACCTTACGATGATTGTGATGACATCTCTGATCTATTTATATCAAACCGTATATAGTAACGTCTAGTTTTTCCAAAGCAGTGTAGACAAACTGTACACTTATAGAAAAAGTATTTAAAAACGTCTTTTTAAAAACAGATATACATTTTCCCTTATAACTTCTCTTCACTTTCAGTTTATAAATGAGAATAAAATTGCGTCTTAATACTGTATCAGTAAAATCTTCGTTTTTTTTTTGTTTTAGTACTAGGTAAGCTACAAAACCCCATTGCTTTTTCCTCTTACCTAAATTACAAAATTAATTGAAAATAGAAATCCTTTCATCAGTACTAATTTTCATTTTTGTCTACAATTTTCTGGACACATCGGTTTTATTGATTTAGCAAAGTGGTTGTACCATCACGACTTTTATATCATTTACCTGTATTTTTAAGTCTCTTTCTTGTATTTTTAATTCAAGATGCAACATAACGACGTCTGATGTTACCTACATCTTTTCAAAAAACCTTTTCTCGTTTTCTAGAATATTTCGGAGTTGATTCGGGAAATGGAGAAATCGGGGTGTTATCTTGGAGTTTTGATAGTAGGTCAGTAGTGGATGAAATGGCTGACTGCCGTTTTTGTATAGCATTTTCATACCAAAGACAAAAGTATTTATCACAATCGTAGTCTAAATAGTTTTTAGCACATTTTGAAAATGGAATGTGTGCGTTATCTTCCTCTGACTGGTTCTCTGTTGATTTTAAAAATAATTCAATGTTAAGTTACCATTGTGTGCCTATAATTAATATTTTTATTATTTTTTATTTATAAATATTTACCAGAAAACAGGAAAGAAGAAACGTTATTCAAATCTTCATCAACTGTATTTGACAAAAAATCCATAATTTGTTCTATTGCGCTCTTGTCTACATCCGATGGCAGAGGTGATTCTGAAAAAAAAATGAAATTAGTTAAATCTAAAGATTTTTTGACACGTATAATGTTGTAATTTAAACCACTAAATGAAGTAGTCGATGGCAAGTAGCAGATACGATAAAAAAACAATATGAAACGCCAACGTAAAACATTGTATCACATACATACGACACAATTTTTATTTATTTTACGGTGTAAAAAATCTTATTTAACACATACGATATTTTTATTGATAGCGCAAACAACGTAAAATATAGTAAATGTAACTTACCATATTTTTTGTCGGTAAAGATAAAAATTATTACGTTTATGTTAACGCAAATGCATATTCATGGTTCTTGGAACAGTAGTGGGGTGACTGAATTTGCAGATCGTTTATATTCTGTGTCTAGTTAGAAGTAGTCTTAGTTGTTATTAGTTGTTGCTGACGGAGTGTTGTTGTCGTGCCATTTATTGCAATATGGGAGATTATGAAAAAGAACAGAGCCATCTGCAAGTCATTTGGGATGAAATTATGTCTGATGAGGACAATAAAAGCGAATTTGCCGATGTTTATTTGTCAGAAGAATATGAACCTGAATCTTCCAATGAGTATTCTTCTGATGGTTGCTAGGAGCCAGTTCCCAAAAAGCGTGTCAAGGAAAATGATGAAAAATCTGGAAGGTACTTCTAATGTGGTTTCTGCAACCGTAAGTTATTGAACTTTATTTTTATTTTGTCAACAATAAACAGGTAAACTTTTTGTAAATGGATTTGGAATCTGGTTCACATGAAACTATTTCAATCCAAGGAACAAGGACTGTTGAACAACAAACAAATATTATTGATGTAACTATACAAGAAGTAATTGATATGGCCACAATTACTGAAGAAGTGTGTCATAGCGAGCAATTTCGGTGGAGGGAAGTTGATGGAACATCGCTGCAAACATTCGATTACAGTGTAGAAAACGACGGAATAAAATCTTCGTATTACGAGAATTATATAGATCAAGAACCATATGATTGTTTCAAGATCTTCCTTACTGACGACATAATAAATTATATAGTTGAAAAAACCAACTTATATGCACAGCAGGTTTTACAAAATTATACTACACCGTCAAATAAGAGGAAACACAAAAAGAAGTGGGTTCCCACAAATATTTCTGAAATGGAAAAATTTTTTGGCATTATTATGTGGATGGGATTAGTCAAATATCCTCGAATAAAAGCATACTGGAGTAACGACATTTTGTATACAAATTCGATAAAAAGTATAATGTCTTGAGATCGTTTTGAAGAGCTATTAAAGATGTGGCACTTTAGCGACAATAATGATCGATCTGTAGTACATGATCGGCTAAGAAAAATTACTCCACTTCTCGAGAATCTAATTGAACAGTTTCAAGCAGTAATAGTGCCATGTGAAGAAGTATGCATAGATGAGACACTTGTGCCATTTAGAGGACGCCTAAAATTTAGGCAATATATAAAGAACAAACTGCACAAGTTTGGCCTAAAACTGTACAAATTATGTACTATAGGTGGGTACACATACAATTTCAAAGTGTATTCTGGTAATGATAAGACTGATGATGGTAGTGCTTCTGCAGGAGTTGTGTTGCATTTGATGGATAATCTACTTGACTGTGGGCGTACTTTATACACCGACAACTATTACACAAGTGTGAGTCTTGCAACCAAGTTATTAGAAAGAAATACACACCTAGTTGGCACTGTAAGAGCTAATCGTAAACTCAATTCTCCCAAAGTGGTTAATACTAAATTAAAAAAAAAATGAAATTATTGCTGAAGAAAGTTCTACTGGTATAGTAACGCTAAAGTGGAAGACAAACGTGACGTGATGATGCTTACGACAAAACATCAAGCAGACACCACTAAAATAAAGAACAGACACGGTGTAATAGAGAAACCAACTGCTGTAGTTAGTTACAACAGGTGCAACAGCTACATTGATTTATCAGATCAACTCAAGTCTTGGCTCTGCATTAGTAAATTCCATTCTATAATATATAAGGAGGTAACACAGAAAACAACTCAAATAAAGGAATACAGAGAGCTGTTAGCGGCAAGGTTATTATTCGGTAAACATCGTGTGGACCACATGGAGAACGATAAAACAGATGATATAGAACAACTAGAACACGTTTTGGTACACCATAAACGAAACCGTTGTGTTGTGTGTTATAAGGCCTTAAAAGAATCAAATGACAGGAACACTGCAGCGAATACTTGTTCCAGATCAGTTTGGCAATGTAATGGGTGTAAAAAGAATCATTTTATTCCTTGTTTTTTTTTTTTCAGGACAAGATGAACAAGAAATAATATTTCTTAATTTTTACTATTTACATTTTTTTATTCACCTTACCAAAAAAACAAACGTCCGGCGCATATCAGCCTCTCGCTAGGACGGCTCTTTTTGTATTCCTGCTTAAATAGCACAGTCGCATGAACCGTTTTGTAATACACGCCGTCTAAGTGAAAGTATATCATGTGGTACACCATTTGTGCCACGCCGTCCAAGGATCAAATCGAATGTGAAACACGTATTGTCTCACGCCGTACGCAACGTGTTAAAATACCCATTTTACTACAAAATATTAATACATAATAATACATCTTCATTTCTTTCACTTTCTTCCATCAAATCTTCGTCCCCCATATAATATCGGTTAGAACATACGATTTTATACTTGGACAAAAGTAAGCATACGACATTTTACATTCTAATTTTGGAAGCCTTCTATGAGAAATATTGAAATTTTAATTATTGCAGACTTTAGAAGTATGAAAATGAAAACAAGGGAAAAACCGAAATTTGTTGGTTATGATACTTTATGTAGAAGGTGTCGCAATATATATAGAAAATAAAGTTTTGATCCCTCCAATACAATAAAGTAATTTTTCAAAACTTTACAATTGTGTCATTATACTTCCGGGACAGCGAATACGTTCATAAAGCTCCTGTCAGTTTTCCAAGTTTAAGTTTAGAATAATAAAAAGTTGTTTACCAGCTAATTTTTTAACGTATAATGCTAGGACTCCGTTTATTATATAACGCCAAAACAGGCGGCAGCGGGCTTACTTTAAAGCTCTAATAGTCGAGAAAGTTCTTTCATGATATTCCTGAAAATTTTGTCCAACACAAATAAAAACTGCATCACGTATTCCTCTGGATTAGGCGAAGCAATTTTAAATTCAAACTTGGAATACAAGCTTCCTGATAATTTCCGAGTTCCATAATATTGCACTACACGGAGAGAATTTGTAATGTAAAATCTTTTGGATACACCAGTGCTGATTGTTTTTTGTTGTTCTTTGATAAAGTTTATGAATTTTTTTAAAAGTTAATGAAAGTATTATTATTAAATGATAGTGTACGTGGTATTTTTCACAAAATTTATTTTAAAAACTTTAGAATCACAGGACAACTTTCGAATTTTTAATATTAAATTTTGTATGGTTCTGAAACTATTTTCTTTATAACATGTGACACTGAATATTTTATAACTTTTGTTTGGAAATTATAATAATTAAAATGACAAAAGTTCGACTCGAGCAGTCGAACAGTACGGACGTGCTCAAGAGAGAAGCGTGCTTAGGTGGGGGCGACTGACCTATTGTCAACGGAGCTTTTCAGCTCCCGGTGGGTAAGACACCGAGTGTGGCATAGGCACTTGTCCTACATATTAGCGAAAAGCGGATGCGAGGTTATTACTAGTTAAACCGTCGAGGAGCTGTTTTTATAGGCTCCTCGCGGAGGCTATAATAGCTTCGCGTTTGCGAAGAATTCGGGATCACCTCAGTGTGTCGTCAGGGATGACACTGTAAGGCCTTGACATTTGACAAGGTCGGACAGAAACGGCCCCTGCTCCTGAGGTGTGAGAAACAGGAAGAGGATCCCTCACTGTAAATACAGGGAGTGAACTACCGCGAGGTACCTGGGACGGCACCCAGTAAGCCGTACTGACAGCGGTCAGTCGGTGGAAAAAAAACAGACTCGTCTAAGTAAAATTTTCTTATATCTTATGAACTATTTGTTCACTGCCTTACGGCAATATGAGTGATATTCCCCCCCAGAAAGTGTTGTCACGCAGGTGACAACACAAGAAGAAGAAGATAATGATTTAGCCGAATCATCAAACCCCTCTGTTGCCAGCTCGATCGAGCTATATAATAAATTTATTAAATCGACTAATCCCGCGATCGACGACATAGAAATCGTGATATCTTCTGACGATGACTCCTATCTGCCCGAGTCGGAGGAAGAAAAAAGCGAAATCGACACCGATGACGATGTTAATACGATGGATGCCATTGACGAAGAGCCGAGCCCAGCTGCAGAATCGCGCGAAGCCCCGCCCCCAACGGTAGTAGAGACACAACCTGTCGTGGACAACATCTCCAAAAATGAAGCCGAGCCCGAAATCGGCAAGAAAATGAAAAGGCTAAGGCCCAAAGAAGACTCTCCGGAAGACGAAGAAGTGAAGAAAAAGGCCAGAGAAATGGCGGAAAGGGAAAAGGCCAATGAGCTTTTAAGGTCGGTCAATGTACTGACGGAACAGATCAAATCTCTAAAAGAAGAAAGCCGTATCCGCGAGGAAAAGGCGAATAAACAAATCCAAGACCTTCTCGCTCAGATGACTGAGCTGAGAAACGAAAACAAAGAAAAGGACAAGGAGATACAAAAACTTGTACAACATATAATGGCATTAACAGCAGCCAAGGAGAAAGAAGAGTCAATAATGGAAATCGACCCGTGGAAAGCCTCCCTCGATAATGACGTTGTAAAGCTAGTGGAACTAGGAATCGGTTCACCTCCCCCCGCAAAGCCATCCGGTAGCAAAGGCAAGCCTAAAGAGCCGGAGAGAATCATAACAACCAAAGAACCTGCAGGTTGGACACAAGTCCAAAACAAAAAAGGAAAAAAGACAGGCACCACTACTGAGAAATCAGACAGTAGTGTGAAAACAAAAATAAGCGTCGCTGAAAAGCAGACGCAGATAATAAATCAGTGGAAAGAAAACGAATTTAACAAGGCTACGAAAGAGGCTCATGAAAGAAGCCAGAAAAAGAAAACTGCCCAAAATAACTTGAGCAAAAATAGCAAAGTTGAAAAAGAAAACGACGTACCAAAAGACTCACCGCAAACAAGCGAGGAGCCTATAGTAAAAGAGCCGAAACCACCGGCGATAATCCTAAAAACTGTAGGAGAACACCAAAAAATCCTGCAGAGAGCAGCCAACCAAGGCATAATATCAGTCAATAAGTTTGCACGATCAGGCAGATCGATTGTTATTAACACAAAAACCAGAAAAGATTACCTAGGAATGGTACACATCCTAGAAGAACACACTCCAAAAGTAGAATTCATCGCATATCCCATAGATAGCGATAAACTAAAAAGAGTCATTATAAAAGGGCTATCTGCTACTACTAGCACAGTAGCAATTAAAGACGAACTATACAATAAAGGAATAGAAGCATCAAGGGTGATCAATATGATCTCCAAAAAAGCTGATAAAAAAGTACTGCCACATTTCATCGTCATCCTCAAAGAGGAAGACGTTACAAAAATTAAAAAAATATCTGATATATGCTACATGCGCATCTATGTGAAGGATGAATTCAAAATCACAAAAGACACCCTACAGTGTTATAACTGTCAAGGGTTCTATCACAGCTCAAAGGCTTGCCATTGCGGATCCAGATGTGTAAAATGCGGAGAGAACCACATCAGTAACGACTGTGAGAAAAGCCGGGAAACCGACCCCAAATGTGCAAACTGTGGTGAAGCGCACACAGCAAATTATAGAGGATGCTCTAAGGCCCCCAAAAAGAAAACACCTGCCCCAACAAGGCCGGTAGGAAGACCCATAAACAGCGCTCCAATTAACAAAGGAGTCAGCTACGCACAGGCAGCGAAAACATCCGCTGAAACCACCACAGAAGCTCCAGCACAACCACAAGAAGTGTCGGTACAGGACGCAGCTACCCTCATCGCAAACTTCCATACAGAGTATAATAACAAAATGATGGAAATGATGTCCATGATGGACAAAGCAACAAAAATGATGACTGCATTTGGAGAAGCCGTCCGAAAATGTTAGCAAACCAAAACGAAGATCTACGCATTGGGTCATGGAATTTCGGCAGAATATTCAAAAAGATCAACCTTCTGGATGAAATAATAAACATATTAGAGCTCGATATCGTAGCCCTTCAAGAAACCAAACTAGTGGAAAGGAAAAAAACAAAATTTCCAGGCTACGATATCTATAGAACGGATCATAGAGCATTATCAGGAGGAACAGCTATATTAGTCAAAAAGGGACTCGAACACGAGCACATCCCAACACCAGACGGACTGGTGACAATGGAAGCCACAATTATTCGACTTAAGGCCAACAACGAAACACTAAAAATAGTGTCAGCTTACGTTAGACCACATGATCCGATTTTCAACGAAGATTTGAGTCTAATACTGAACTCAGAAGAGCCAACTATAATTATTGGAGACCTAAATGCTAGATCTCCCAATTGGATTGACAGGACGACCAACCGAAACGGAAGATATCTCTGCAACCATCTCGAGAACAGACCGAACACATATGTCATCGGACCAACAGAACCGACATGTTTCCACGGAGAACTCCCTACGTATCTCGACATTGCAATACTACACAACGTGGGTCAACAATACGAGATACACTCTCTAAATGAAGGTGATTCGACACATAACCTAATCGTCCTGACCCTGGGCGCAACAGAATTGAACTATTTGCAGCCCCACAACAGAAAGAAGACAAGTTGGCCAAACTTCAGAAGAATTGTGAGCGAGAACATCGGTAACATCCCAACAATTAATAATATTACAGAACTAGAAGACAGTGTAATAAAACTAGAACAAGCAATAAACAATGCTATCGATGCCAGCTCCAAAACCGAATCAATCACAAGACAAAAAGGAAGATTCAGGGATATAAGTATAGAACTTCAAAACCTAATCAAAGAGAAAAACCGGAAAAGAAGAAGAGCCTACCGCACAAGAACGGTAGAAGACAAAAGGATTGCAAATGAGCTAGACAGGGAAGTGAAAAAACAACTTCAAAATCATAGAAATGAAAGCTGGGACTCCTATATCGATGAGCTAAATCCTAACAAATCCGCCTTCTGGAAGTTATCTAAAATCCTCGGAAAGGACAAGAAACCCATACCTCCCCTACACGGAGTAAACGGGATTGTCCATACGGAAATCGACAAAGCCGAAGTCATGAAGGACGAACTAGAAAGGGCGTGTAGAAACAACGAACACCCCGACGATGACATAGACTTTGAAGAAGAGGTAGAAAGAACAGCGAGAAGACTTAGAAGGAAAAAGGGCAGAATAGGTATTACACATACATCTCCCGAAGAAATAAAGGAACTTATAAAAATGACAAATGCCAAAAAAGCCCCAGGACCCGACAACATCACAAATAGGGCGCTGAAAAATCTACCAACAAAAGCTATTGTTTATATCACTAACATAATAAACAACATGCTAAAACAACGATATTTCCCAGATAGGTGGAAAGAGGCACACGTAATAATGATTGCAAAACCTGGTAAAAACGGCACATTTCCGCAAAATTACAGACCTATCAGCTTATTATCATCTATAAGCAAGATAGCGGAAAGAGTCATACTAAAAAGACTCAATGAAGAATCACAAATGCTAGGAACCATACCAGAGGCTTAATTCGGGTTCAGAAGCGAACACTCCTGTGAATTACAGGTACTACGACTTACAGAATTCATCACCAAAGGATTTAATGAAAAAATGTACACAGCTACAGCTTTTCTGGACGTCAGCAAAGCCTTCGACAGAGTCTGGCACCATGGACTCATTTATAAAATGACTGAATTTGGTTACAGTGAGGCGATGACATGCCTCCTTGCGTCATATCTTGCCAACAGAAGGTTCAGAGTTCGAATAGGGGCAACCCTATCCGAAGTCGGGACCCTGGAGGCGGGTGTGCCTCAGGGAGCGGTGCTGTCGCCGTACCTGTACACCATCTATACGGCCGACACGCCAAAAGAGCCAGGCTCTCTGTTGAGTCTTTACGCTGACGACACAGCAATTGCTGTTAGCTGGAGAAACCCGGATCATGCAGCTAATCATCTGCAAAGAGCACTAAACAGATTCCAAAGATGGTGCATAAAATGGAAAATAGCCCTAAATCCAAACAAAACACAGGCTGTAATGTTTAGTCACAGAAGAAGTGTACCAAATCGCGAAATTACAATCGAAAACACCCCAGTAGACTGGACCAACCAGGCTAAATACCTAGGGGTACATCTAGAAAAGAAGCTAACGTTCACTGAGCACATCAATCAGCAAATACGCAAAGCCAAAGCGCTGAAAAGTCAGCTCTCAACACTTATTGGAAGGAAAAGTAAACTACGATTTAAAACCAAAATTAGGGTTGCGAATAGTATTATCCTGCCAGTCCTAACATATGCATCCGCTGCGTGGGGACACGCCTCTAAAACAAACAGGAAAAAGATACAGACCACTCAAAATCAAATAGTCAGAGATGCCCTTAAGATACCAACGTACGTACCCTTGAGATATGTATATAGAGACTCAGGACAAACAAGAATCCTACGCACGCTAGACGAGAGAGCATATGAAATTTTCAACGGACTAAGAAACCACCCAAGCAGAATGTTAAGAGAGCTGACTAACTACAATGAAAACACAAGGACGGTACACAGAAGACCAAAACAACAGATAGCTCGATATAGGGAGAACCCGAACGAATAAATAAAGAATGAGATGGTTGCAAGAAGAACGAACAAAGAGATGCAGTCAATCAGAAAACACACCAAAAAAAACTCTGGCGAGAGGGTACGCTTTTCTTTTTTAGGTTTTTAGGTTTTTAGGTAATTATAAGTCCAATATACACCGGGGTGTGTGAGAGCATTATACACTTGGGAATGCACACCCCAATACACGCACACAAGTAGGATTAAGGAAAAAAAGGGAAGAATTGTTGCCCAGGCATTTTATAGTCCCGAAGCCACAAGGAAGTCCACAAAAAAAAAAAAATGTGTAAATAACGTAAATTCATATCGATATATTCATACTTTTTATTAAACCGTTTAACGTAAATTTACCTTATATAGCAAATATAGAAGGGGCCCGTCAGGCCTTCTATATACCGCTCCGCGGACTAGGCCCTTAAGGCAGATCGAATGAAAGATCTACCCGCGAAATCCGAGCACTGAGGTCATGTGCGGCATGCATGGGCTTGGTGGCCGGACCCCTCTCGGGTGCTCAGCCGGCGAGCAGAACAAAATTTATTTTGCCAAATCGGCGGCTGAGTGACCAAGCACACACTCTTTTCCGGACATAGAGTCATCAGCTCAGGCTGATGGCTCTATGGTCGGAACACACGCTCTTTTTTCTTTCTTTTAGGGACTCAAGTCCCGACGTAAAGTAGAGTAAAATCAATAGAGTCAGTAAAGTAAATAGGGAGAAAAGCCTAGATGTGGCTACCCCTACAGTTAGGTGGCATAACCACATTCACTAAAAACTGAGGATGTCCTATTACCCAGGGCATCTTAAGTAAATTTCAAATCATAAGCCTCCTCACGTAAGTCACACGATGAGGAGGGGTGGTGGAAAAGCCTGGGGGTCAGATAGGTACCACTTCGACTAGCGAAGTGTGACCGGTTTGATCTTCGGACATGTGGATCCCATTCTTACATTGGTATACACATGTTCCTAGGGGCAGGGTTGATCACTGCGTGTGTGTGTGTGTGTTAAAATGACAACTTTTTTTTTTGTTTTTGACGGTACGACTTTTAGTCCTGAAATCGTCCAATTAGATTCTCTAATCAGATAAATAAAAGAAAAGACGATAGGGAAACATACGGGGTCACTTGTTTCTTGTCTAGAGGCCCATGATGACATTTTTAGTAGACAAAAAAAATGGACCACATATAAGGTGTTATAACATTTAGGATATTGTATGCAAATCTAAACTTCCACATGATCATGAAAAATTTTATGCTCGCGTACAAATCTTATAGAACTGTGCATGTGACAAGAAACCTACAATGATATTCTATATGTACTTAGTATTCTCTTTATTGTGAGCTTGTTGCCAGCATAGACTGGATATTGAATGATGCATACATATTAAATTTATTTAATTTTTGTAGGGGAAGTTTGAATGCTGTTAAAACTTAGGACATTTAAAAAAGATGTGGTCAAGATCTTCAAGTCCTATATATATATATATATATATATATATATATATATATATATATATATATATTGTTGTGATTTGCTTTATGATGTCTTATTATTGATTAAGACTAATTTAATTAATCCAATTATTTAATTAATTAGTTGTAACAATAAAACACTGAAAACTTTGTTTTAAAAACTTCCACAAATTTTTATTTTAACTTCTTATCACTACAGCTGTTTCGGCTGATTGCCTTTCTCAAGCCTTGAGAAAGGCAATCAGCCGAAACAGCTGTAGTGATAAGAAGTTAAAATAAAAATTTGTGGAAGTTTTGAAAACAAAGTTTTCAGTGTTTTATTGTTACATAAAATGAATTTCCATCAAGTAACGGTCGAATCCATCAATTAATTAATTAGTTCACTAATTTATGCAGAGTCATACAATTCAATTACTATTAAAAATTCTCAGGGTGCCTTTTTAATTTTACTTTAATCAGTTTACTTTATATATCTCTTCTAGTGGGTTCAGTATCTCCTAGTTGCTCAGAATCGGGATAAAACAGGAAACGGAATTAACATTAAAACAACATAAATATGCACACAAATCATTATTTATTTCAATAAGCAATACGGTGAATGTTAATAAATAACTTTTTGTGGACAATTATCTTTCCCAACAAACTCCTATACTCTAAATTTAATTTTAATTAACAAACTATCTATTGATCTGCTTTATAATAATATCTACTAAAAAATTTACCATATAAAAAATATAATTTATTCACAAAAAAAAATAACTCTTTAAAACTTGGAATCTTAGTTCGTATGCTTATATTTGATTTTATCTTTAGAATGTCTTAAAGTTTTCTTTCATTCAAATTATTTGACTGACCTTTATTTTTTTTACACCAATGATGTCTCCTCTCGATCAAACCACAGTTCCTTCCTTGATTGATTATATCCGGCTACCATCAAATCTTTCCCGTTCTCAGCATCGATCCAAACCGCATACCAGCAAACTACTCCTCCGAAAACACAAGCCCAAGCCTCTTTTGACCGGTACTCTTTATTCACAAATTCTCCTTTCTTTCTCAATTAGATCTCGTGGACTATGCAGACTCAAAAGAGGTATTATTCTTCTCGTTTTTGATCTGCTCTCAGCTTCCACCTTTTTCACTAACAAAACGAAAAAAACACTCGTACTCCGATTGACTACCCGAAAACACGTCTTCTCTTCTCGTCTGCCGGTAACATAATAATTCTTTTCAATCTCCCCAGACAACCTTCTCAAACTCTCTCATCCCCCATCATTCCTTTTTAACCAATCATAAGCATTCATCTTTCCCACTAATTTTCGATTCAGAAAATTTCCAACATAATATTTAAAACAAATAAACTAATTTCACTCAAATTACTTTTCAGAAACCATTAACAATTTTGCCTTTTTCAACCGAAATAAGCTTCCAAATTCTTGTTATCTTATATCTAAATCTAATTCTTATTTACTTTCGAAAAATGTCCACCGCAAAATACAATTACAAAGTTTATTCCTTAAATATATAATTACACGAATTCCATTGTCCTTTCACTACTCACTTAGTCCTTCAAGGAAAAACTAGTCCGTCACGGAAACAATGTTTTTTCTTATTATAACGATTACAAATAAGTACAGGGTTGTATTTTAACTTATATGCCCGCGGTATATTAAAATAATAAAAAAAACTCTTTATTCTATTTCTGATCGATAAACTGATCCATAACAAATCCCCGCCTTGTTTTGAGATACAAATATTCCTTTTTTTTTTTTAAAGTGTAACCAAAAAAAAATATTATTTTCTCTCAACACAAAATTTTTCTTTTGTAGTCATTTTATCCTATCCTATATTTTTATTACTCCATCTTAAAATCTATACTATTCTTATTCATGGTATTTGTACACATCCTGGATATTGTAAACTCCTCGTATCTTTTCTGATTCTACATGTCTAAGAACATAGCTGTTTATTCCATTTTCATTTTGTATGATGTATGGACCCTCGAAAATAGGCATTAGCTTTGCACACACGTCCCCCGTGAGATTTGATACTCGTAACGCCCTTACAAGCACCTTTTCTCCCTTCTGGAAAGTCACTGGTCTTCGTTTTCTATTCTGGATTTGCCTTTGGAGATATTTTTCATTACTGCTCTGCAGCCTCCTTCGAACAGTTTCCAATACTATTTGATACTCTCTCTGCTCCGGTTCTTCCCATGGCCGTACTGGCATAATACCCTTCATGACATATTCCGGCGTCTCTTTTGTCACTGTATTTGGAGTGGTGTTCAAGTAGTTTTCGATTTCTGCCACTTTTCTATCCCATCGTCGATGTTGTCCAATGGCAGCAATGCGGAGGAATTTTGTAGTCTCTTGTATAAAACGTTCTGACGGATTACTTTTAGGATGTCGGATACTGACAAAATTTGTCCCTATTCCCCTGTCTTGCAACTGTCTCTTGAATCGGTCACTCCGGAAATACGTAGCATTGTCTAAAAGAATTTTCCTTGGTGTTCCTACGGTGGCTATAAAATTGTCTATTTTTCTCATAATTTAGTCTCCCTTTGTCGTACGGCACGTGTATAGCTTTACATATTTCGAAAAAATATCTACCATCACCAAAATATGTTTGTTCCTCTGCGTGGTCATTATCAGATCACTTAACATATCTATTGCTACAATGTCTAATTTTTGGTGGGATACAATATTTTTAGCCACATTTTCATTTCGGAAATTTCTGCTTTTATATTTTTGACATGTTTCACATCTTTGGGTAACTTCTTTTGCAATCCGGTAATCTTTTCGGCATATATAGTTTTCGCGAAAAACCAGCCAAACCTTCCTGCTGCCGATATGTCCATTGTCCTCGTGTAATTTCTGTATGATCCTTTCTGCCAATGTCTGTGTTATCACGTATAGTTCCTTTCCATCAATTCGTTTGAAAAATATACCGTTTTCACTCTCCGCTCTTCTTTTTTCTCTTTCTTCCAGGTCTTCTTGATTTGTTCTAATTTCGTTTAACGAAAATACACCTTCCTCTTGTGTCAAAATGTTCAGTCCTACATGAAAAGCAATTACTTCCTTTTTCCCCGAGTCTTCATCCCTTGTGAGAGCGTCAGCTATAATGTTGTCTTTTCCTTTTATATATCGAAACTCAAAGTCATACTCCTGTAGTAACAAAATGCCTCTATGTATACGATTGTTAACCAGACGATTTTTCATTATATGTACCAAAGCTGCATGATCAGTTTCGATTGTGAATTTTGCTCCCAACAGATAAAATCTTAACTTATTTACGCAGAAAAGTACGCTAGCAAACTCTAGTTCAGTCACACTGTATTTTCTTTCGTGTGTTTTTGTCACCCGGGAAATAAAACAAATCGGCACTTCTTGATTGTTTTGTATTTGCGACAAAACTCCCGCAAACTTTTGTATGGATGCATCAGTTCGTAGTATGAAAGGCAAATTGTACATGGGATGATATATTTTCGTTCCTTTCGAGAATTCCTCTTTTAAAATTTGAAAAGCTTTCTCTTGTTCTTCTTTCCAATTCCATTTAACACCCTTCTTCAATAATTTGATCAGAGGAATTTCCTTCTGGCTTAAATCAGGAATTAGTTTTTTAAAATAGTTGATCGTCCCGAGAAAACCTCTCAATGTTTTTAAATTCGTTGGTCTTGGGTATTCATCTATGAGTTTTACCCGGTCCTCGGCTAAACTAACTGTTTGTGTGTCCAATTTAAATCCCAAATATATCACTTCTTTTTGAAAAAATTGACATTTTTCAATATTCAGTTTTAATCCGGCCTTGTCCAATTCTCCCAAAATAATCTTTATGTGTTCCAAATGACTTGATGTATCTGGTGAAAAAATGAGTAAGTCGTCGATGTAGTGCACTATGAAATCTTCATATTTATTTAATATTGTATGGAGAGCTCTTACTAATGCTGCACACGCACTTTGTAATCCAAAAGGTACTACTTTAAAACGGTATACAATACCATCGATTGAGAAAGCGGTGTAATTTCTACATCTCTCTGCTAACGGTATTAACCAAAAACTATGTTTCAAATCAATTTTAGAAAACATGTGTGTTCCCGTAATTCTTCCAAAAATAGCTTCGATGTTGAGAGGTGATTCATATTGAGATACCGTGTGTTGATTTATATTCCGGGCATCCAGACAGAGCCTCAATTCTCCACTGCTTTTTTTCACAATCACGATTGGGTTGATGTACGGCGAGTCACATCTCTCTATGATATGATCTTCTAACATTTTTTTAATTTCTCCTTTCACCTCCTGTCGGTATTTATATGGGATCGGATAAGTTTTCGATCGAAAATTTCCTAAGTCTTTAACCTCAAATGAATGTTCATACTTTTTGGCTACTCTGTTTTCTTCATTTATTAAATCTTCATACTTTCTCAATATTACACGTAATTCCTTTTCCTTTTCTTCTCCACACATCAATTTTCTTTCTTTTTCCTCAATTTCTTTGCACATATTTATCTTGTATTCTGCCTCCTCCATTTCGCATACCTCTTCAAATACCACTGTTTCAATTGTACCTCTTTCGTCTTCTTTTGTTAATCTTTCTTCTTTTTCTTCTTCTGGGCTCATCTCTTCTTTTGAGGACACCCACTTTTCACTTTCTTTTGCCAATCTCCTCTTTGTTCTCTGTCCTTGCTTCATTGCCAAATTCATTTCCACCGTTTGTTCTTTATCTAAATCAATTTTCCGTTTCTCATTTTCCTTTTCCATTTCCTTACTGTCCTGTTCTTCTTCTTTTTCCTCTGTGATTTTCATCGTGTTATTTTTGAAATCTATCACCACATGTTTTTCTGCCAACTCATCCACTCCTACGATCATATCATGCAACATGTTTGGCATCACAACACATTGTAGTGCATAAAATTTCTTATCCAATTGTACTTTTATTCGTATTCCTTCATTTATCGTTGCCAAAGTCCGTTTATTTGCGCCCACTAAATTTACCTTGGGAATTTTGTAAATCAAATTCGTTAAATTAACTTCCTCTATTAGTTTTCTGTTGATCAGTGTAATTTCCGATCCAGTATCAATCATAATTTTAATCGGTGTCTCGTTGATAAAACCATCTACAAATTTCAGATTTGCTCCACTTGTTTTGTCCTTATTTTCTGCCAATTTAATAAATTCCTTCGGGTGACAAAAAATTCCTGTTTGTTTCTTTGTCTTTAGTGAGCGCCTTCGTGAAAAGACGCTTGCTGTTCTTGTTCGCTTCTACTTCTGTCGCTTTGTCTCTCATCCTCACATTCCTCTATGTGTGTGTTGTTGACCGCTCTTCTATTTTCTCTTGGTCTCTCGGACCCGTCTCGGTTTCCGCGATTTTCCGGTTCATTCGTTCTATTATTATTTCGGTTTTCCTGATATGTGCGAGTGTTGTTTCTATTCTGGTTCTCTCGATATCTGTTTTCGTTCCATTGCCGATTTCTTTGTTCATAGTTTACTCTTCCGTTGTCTCTACTTTCGTTTTCCCTCCTCGGGACAAATTCTCTTCTCGTGTACTCTCTCCTAAAGTTTTGTCCTCTATCTCTATAGTCTTGATTTTCTCGTTGTCTATAATTTTCTTGTGTTCTCCTCATTTTTCTTTCTCTTAATTTTGCTTCTCGTATTTGTAAGAATTGACATAAACTGTCAATATCTTTGTAGTTTTGTAGAGTTAGGTGATCTTCTAAGGTATCTTCAAAATGTCTGGCTATTAGTTCCACTAGCTGTTCGGACGAATAGTTGTAATGTAAGTGTCTTGCATTGTTGTATAGTTGTAGGGCATATGTTTTTTCTGATATATCCATACTATCCTGGTATCTCCCATTTTGTAATTCCTTGTTTATCTCTATCTGTTGTATTTTCCCCCAGAAATAATTCAGAAATTTTTGTTCAAATGTTTGCCAATTTTGTAATTCTTCTTCTTTGCTATCAAACCATAAACTTGCCTCATATTTAAGATGGTTCCTTATCGTTTCCTTTGCTGTTTCGAAATTACCGATATGTCGTAATTTCTTTTTTAAATTGTTGATGAAAATTACCGGGTGTAATTTTTTTACGTCCCCGCCAAACTGTATTTTTATGTCACCCGGACTTTGGATGAGTACTTCTCTCCTGTCTCCCATCTCTCGTTGTTTTCTGATATCCTCAATTTGTTTTTCTATTTCTTTCTTGTCTTCTTGTAAAGCCATTTCAAATTTTGTTTCTAACTGTTCTAATTCCTTTTTCTGTACAGTCTTAATATCTTTCATTTTAGTTTCTATTTCTTCTCTCTGCATCTCTAGTTTCCTCTCTGTTTCTTCTCTGACTTTTTCTAAACAGACTTTTACCTCATTTTCATATTTGTCCAAACGCTTTTCCATTTTTCTATCATTTTCTTCTAATTTTTGTTCATAGTTTTCCAAACGCTGCTCTATATTTCTGTTATTTAGTTCTATTGCTAGCCTTGTTTCCCGTTGGTTTCCTTCCATTGTTTGTGATGTTTCTTGTTGATTTCTATCCATTTTGCTAATAATTTTTCCAGCATCCCTGTTTCTTTTCTTTCCTCCATTATTGTCGCATTTCCTTCATTATCCGATCCTTCATCAATAATTGTTTCCTCTTCTATCTTATCCTCTTTCCTTTCTTGCGTTTTGCTTTGACTCCTTGTGGTCGACATGTTGTTTCTTTTTGTTACTGTTTTTTTTGTCCCCGCCAAATGTGAAATTTTACAACACTCTCTATGTTGCAGAACACGACAAATATTTCTCCCCCAAATATTATCAATTTATCACATAAATTTTAAATTCATCAAAAAATTATATCAATCAAAAATAGAATAAATGTAAAATTGTACCTAGATAAAATAACTCAAATAATTTCATAAATTTTCAAATAAATATATTAAATTCTTTCCGACGGGCAAATAAATTCTCTCAATCACCTGTTTTCCGTTTCTGATCCTTCAAATTCACAACTAGAGATACTTTTAAGCCCCACGTTGGCTCGCCATGTTGTTGTGATCTGCTTTATGATGTCTAATTATTGATTAAGACTAATTTAATTAATCCAATTATTTAATTAATTAGTTCACTATTTATGCAGAGTCATACAATTCAATTACTATTAAAAATTCTCAGGGTGCCTTTTTAATTTTACTTTAATCAGTTTACTTTATATATCTCTTCTAGTGGGTTCAGTATCTCCTAGTTGCTCAGAATCGGGATAAAACAGGAAACGGAATTAACATTAAAACAACATAAATATGCACACAAATCATTATTTATTTCAATAAGCAATACGGTGAATGTTAATAAATAACTTTTTCTGGACAATTATCTTTCCCAACAAACTCCTATACTCTAAATTTAATTTTAATTAACAAACTATCTATTGATCTGCTTTATAATAATATCTACTAAAAAATTTACCATATAAAAAATATAATTTATTCACAAAAAAAAATAACTCTTTAAAACTTGGAATCTTAGTTCGTATACTTATATTTGATTTTATCTTTAGAATGTCTTAAAGTTTTCTTTCATTCAAATTATTTGACTGACCTTTATTTTTTTTACACCAATGATGTCTCCTCTCGATCAAACCACAGTTCCTTCCTTGATTGATTATGTCCGGCTACCATCAAATCTTTCCCGTTCTCAGCATCGATCCAAACCGCATACCAGCAAACTACTCCTCCGAAAACACAAGCCCAAGCCTCTTTTGACCGGTACTCTTTATTCACAAATTCTCCTTTCTTTCTCAATTAGATCTCGTGGACTATGCAGACTCAAAAGAGGTATTATTCTTCTCGTTTTTGATCTGCTCTCAGCTTCCACCTTTTCACTAACAAAACGAAAAAAACACTCGTACTCCGATTGACTACCCGAAAACACGTCTTCTCTTCTCGTCTGCCGGTAACATAATAATTCTTTTCAATCTCCCCAGACAACCTTCTCAAACTCTCTCATCCCCCATCATTCCTTTTTAACCAATCATAAGCATTCATCTTTCCCACTAATTTTCGATTCAGAAAATTTCCAACATAATATTTAAAACAAATAAACTAATTTCACTCAAATTACTTTTCAGAAACCATTAACAATTTTGCCTTTTTCAACCGAAATAAGCTTCCAAATTCTTGTTATCTCATATCTAAATCTAATTCTTATTTACTTTCGAAAAATGTCCACCGCAAAATACAATTACAAAGTTTATTCCTTAAATATATAATTACACGAATTCCATTGTCCTTTCACTACTCACTTAGTCCTTCAAGGAAAAACTAGTCCGTCACGGAAACAATGTCTTTTCTTATTATAACGATTACAAATAAGTACAGGGTTGTATTTTAACTTATATGCCCGCGGTATATTAAAATAATAAAAAAAACTCTTTATTCTATTTCTGATCGATAAACTGATCCATAACAATATATATATATATATATATATATATATATATATATATATATATATATATATATATATATATATATATATATATATATATATATATATATATATATATGTCTTCATATCAATGCGAGATCCGTTTGTATCATAAGCCATACAAGATGAGATCCATTTTGCAAGGCGAGATCCGATTTTGGATCTCACCTTGTATTCACGTGTATATAGTGATATCTCGATGTAACAATGATGGGGGTACAAGGAAATCGATTTTTGTCTAGACCTCATTTTGCACCCCTTTTGGCGAATTTTATATTGCAGTAGTTCCACGAAATTCGCTGTAGAGGTCAGGGCGAGTGATCCGTTGTGTATATGCTAAATATACATTTTGTAGACAACCCGAGATCCGGTAAACTTGGCAACATCGCAAATGAATTTTACAGTCAGCTCTCTCCCTCCCCTCTTCTTATTCAGAAGATGTCCAGAAAGGCGGTTGTCAAATATCTCGAGAACTAGACGTCGTATCGGAATATTGTTTATTTGTAGTATTATTTTTTTACAATTTTTCTTATATATCTTCTCCATTGTTCGTTTTACAAAAAATGTTAAAAATTTATTTTAATCGCTTTTAAAAGACCTATAAAATAAACCCAACCGCTTTCAATTTGATTGAGAGTTATTAACACAAATCTATTTTGCATATCATTTATAATTAAGGGACCAACTATGCTGTTCACGTACTATATTGAGATTCCAAGGAAATACAGTACAGAGACACTGTACGTCAAATACACACACACGCGCGAGGCGTTCAACCCAACCCCTAGTGACATGTGTATACCACTGCTAGTCAGTGGGATCCACATGTCCGAAGATCAAACCGGTCTCGCTCCAGAAGAATCAATCATTCTGGTTCGGTACCTATCTGACCCCCAGGTTTTTTCTCCACCCCTTCACTACGTCTGACATATGCAGTGAAGGCTTATGAACTTTACGTCGGGCGATTTGGGTAATAAACAACACCCTCCGTATCTACATGGTTGTGGTTAGGCCACCTAAAATCAAGGGGTAGCTAGAAAGCTTTTCTGCCTAATTACGTTACTGAGTTTACTTTGGTGTTAGCATTACTTTGGACTGTTGTCCCTAAAAAAGTGTGTGCCCTGCACGGAGAGGCACCAACCTAAGTTGGTGTCCCTCCGCATAGGGAAAGTGTGTGTTCGGTCACTCAGCTGCGGATTTGGCAAAATTTAATTTGTTCTCCTCGCCAGCTGGGCACCCGACTGGTCTGGCCACCGAGCCCATGCTTGTCGCACATGGCCTCGATGCTCAGAAAATCGCGGTGCTGGTCTCCCAAATAGACCTGCCTTAAGGGCCTAAGCCAAAATTTTGGCTGTACGAAGAGAACTTATGGTTCTCTTTGTACTCTCGCTTGGTGCATATATGTGTGCGACAGGGTCAGTATCGCGCAGATTGTGGGTTGAAGACCCGGAAAACTATGAATAGGTACTAAACTATTCCTTGCCACTATAATTTATTCGCGGTGTTAGAAGGTATTTTCCCGATTTTTATACTAAAAAATACCAAGACTAAAAATAAGATATTTTTTTGGTGAGCAAGGCCTGGTGTCCGGAACTCTAAAATGCCAAGACCCCAGTTCTTACCTTTTTTTTTCTACTCCTAACCCGCGTTGCCTTTGACTACTCTGTGCCTATTTCAATCCTCATATGTCTTTATGCTATTGGGACATATCCAGCTATCTGTTGTTTAGGTCGTCTATGTGTCGTCCTGATATTTGCATCATAATCCGTTAGCTCTCTCAGCTTTCTGTTGGGGTGTTTTCTTATTTCGTTGAAGATCTCGTATGCCTTTTCGTTCATTGTATCAAGGATTCTTTTCTGCTTTGTATCTCTGTATAGGTACCTTAGTGGTACATATCTCGGTACGTTTAGTGCTTCTCTAATTAGCTGGTTTTGTGCTACTTGTAGTTTCTTCCTGTTTGATTTACAGGTATGTCCCCACGCTGCTGATGCGTAAGTTAACGTTGGAAGGATTATGCTATTTGCTACCCTTATTTTTGTGAAGAAATTTAGCTTGCTTTTCCTGCCTATTAATGAGGCAAGTTGTATCTTTGTTAGTTTTGCTTTATAAACTACTTGGTTCACGTGTTCAGTAAATGTGAGCTTGTGATCAAGGGTCACTCCTAGGTATTAAGCTTGATTGCTCCATTCTACGTTTTCATTAGCTAGACTTAGTTCCATGTTTGGTATTTGTCTCCTTTTTCTAAACATGACGGCCTGTGTTTTTTCCGGGTTGAGTGCTATTTTCCACTTTATACACCATGCATGTAATCGATTTAGAGAGCGTTGTAAGTCTCTTGTTGCGAAATTTACGTTTCTATTGCTTGTTGCAATTGCCGTATCATCTGCGTATAGGCTGAGCAGTGTTTTGTGATCACTGGGTGTGTCTGCTGTATATATGGTATATAGGTACGGAGATAACACCGCTCCCTGTGGCACACCTGCCTCCAGAGTTCCGACCTCGGACAGGGCAGGCCCTATCCAAACTCTGAATCTCCAGTTCGTCAGGTATGATGCAAGGAGACATGTCATTGCCTCACTATATCCATATTGACTCATCTTATAAAGCAAGCCTTTATGCCAGACTCTGTCAAAGGCCTTACTGACGTCTAGGAAGGCTGCCGCAGTGTACATTTTCTCGTTGTATCCCTTAGTGATAAATTCGGTTAGTCTAAGTACTTGTAGTTCGCAGGAGTGTCTGGATCTAAAACCGAACTGTGATTCTGGGATCGTTCCAATTGTTTTTGACTCTGTTTGTGGTCTCTTTAGGATTATTCTTTCAGCTATCTTACTTAGTGATGATAGGAGACTTATTAATCGATAATTCTGTGGAAAGCTCTCGTTTTTCCCCGGTTTCTCTATCATTATAACTTCTGCTTCTTTCCGCCTGTCTGGAAAGTATCTTAGTCTTAGTATACCGTTAACTATATTCGTGATATACACTATGATTTTGTTTGGTACATTTTTAATTGCCCTGTTTGTGATTTTATCTGGCCCGGCTGCTTTCTTTGGATTTAGTACTTTGATTAGTTCTTTAATTTCTTCTGGACTTGTGTCTTCTAGGCCTATTATGCCTTTTCTTCTTCTTAAGCGTCTGGCGTTTCTTTCTACTTCCTCCGTGAAGTCTAGGTCTTCTGCCGGGTGAAAGTTTTTCATATTATTGGATTCGAGTGTATTTCGCATTACTTCAACTTTTTCTTGTTCGGTATATACCATTCCATTTTCTCCGTGTAGGGGCGGTATGGGTTTTTTATCCTTTCTGAGTATTTTTGATACTTTCCAGAATGCAGATTTATTCGGGTTTAATTCTTGGATATATTTGTCCCAATATTCACTTCTGTGTTCGTATAGCCTTCTTTTGACTTCTCTGTCTAGTTCATTAGCAATTCTTTTGTCTTCTTGATTTCTTGTTCTTTGTGCTCTTCTTCTTTTCCTATTCTTTTCTTTAATGAGATCTTTTAGCTCATTTGATATTTCTTGGAATCTTCCTTTTTGTGTTGTCTTTGTTTCCGTTTTTGAGCTGGCATCGATGGCATTTATTATTGTTTGTTCTAATCTTGTTATACTTTCTTCGAGTTCTTCTATGTTGTTAATTGGTGGGATTGCCCCGATGGTTTCGCTCAATACTCTTCTGAAGTTAGGCTAGTTTGTTTTCTTTATTTGATGGGGCTGCAGTGAATTTAGTTCCACTGCGCCTAGGGTCATGATGATTACGTTATGTGTGGAATCGCCTTCATTTATTGATTTTATTTCGTATTGTTGCCCTATATTGTGTAGAATTGCTAAGTCTATGTGCGAGGGAAGTTCTCCATGAAAGCATGTTGGGTCCATTGGACCCGCTACAGTGGTGTTGTTTTTGTTTTCGAGATAAGCACAGAGTCGTCTGCCGTTCGCATTTGTCCGTCTATCAAACCAGTTGGGCGTAGTTCAGCTTTAAGTGCTTCTATCATAGTATTAATGCCATACAAATCTTGTAGAGGAATTAACAATCTGCCTAATTCACGAATTTTATTTGAAACAGCACTTCTTATATGGGTCCTTTTATGCTTTCTTAAGTAATCTTCCGCATATTGGCATATTATTACATCTCCCTTTCCATTTAATGAAATTCGATCAGCCTGCATCGAATTAAAAATTTCAGATTTCAATCTTAATTTATCCAAAAATCTCTCTCGAGATTCTGTGAATGAAAGCATGGTTTGGCCTTCACTTGCATATTTAATTCCTGCTTTGTTTTCCTTATTGTAATAACATTTTTTTGCATGTCGCTTCAGGGATTTTTGTTTATATAAACCTTTGCAGTATATACAGGGTAAGTAATCTGCTGATACAGTATTAGAATTTGAAAAAGACGAAGGTCTCTGGATAGGTCTAATGGTATCGGCTGCATGCAAATATGAAAAATTCCCTTGCTTTCTTAGGAGATCTAACATATGCTTTCTAGCAATATCTCTTTTGGGTAACATGGTTATTTTTAAAACACTCTCCTCTTTAGAATGTTTTCTAAAAATATGCCTCGAAAAATTTGTTACGTTCAAACTGCAGTATAGGCAGCGGTCTCTCTTGTTCTACACCCTTCCTTTCCGCAGACTACATTCTACACTTTTGCCCTTCGAAGTGCTGACCTATTAAAAAAAGACAATAAATCAGTCTACTAAAGTCAAGGGAATTATTTAAAACAAATCACAGTGAGAAATTCTTACTGACCAATATCTAAGAAATTACAACATTTAAAAAGCCACAGCATAGTTAATTTAAGACAGAACAAATTTATTGACAAATAAGTAAATAATAAATTTTTGTCAGTCGATTTACTCTACTATATGGAACGTATTTACTCTTGTGCAAAACTAATATTTTTATGTAAAAACACGATTAGAATGTTACAATGATAGCTTTTCTTATACAGATAAACTGTTAATTTTAAATAATTTCCCCTTTTTAATTTTGTACATAAATAATAAACAAAAATAGCTTTGAGAATAGAATTCAACAAATTCAATAAAACAGAGCATTTTAGTTATTCGGTTTATAAAGTTTATGTTGAATTATTTGATTATATACAGAAAAATTATAATCATTACTTACCTTTTGTTATCTTTGAATTTTGTTTCACTAATTCAACTAACCGCTGCCCTCGAGACATTTATAAAATATAAAACACCGTAACCGCAAATTACTTTACTCCTTGAGTAGGAAATATGCAATACAAGACGAGCTCTGGTCGCTCGACTAATACCCTTTAGAGCTGGCAACAGTGTGGGATCTCGCGTTGATCGGAAAATATCTAAAATTTTGTATATAAGTCTTCCCCTTCCCTTTTCAGCTACGGATCTCGTTTCGCTTTTAATTTATCAGAAAAATTTAAGTTTAAAAATGTTTTCCCCTCTAAGTGTGCCATGATTAATATGTTAATTATAAATATAGTTATGAACAATATACTCAAATAATTAATTTCCTATTGGTGGATCTCGGGTTGTCCTCGATTTAACCGGATCTCGCCTTGTTATGAAGACGTATATATATATATATATATATATATATATATATATATATATATATATATATTTCAAATTATTTTTCGACCGTACTGTTTTAAATATTGATTTATAGTATCAGCAATCGGTCAGGAAATAAAACTCTATTTGTTCAGTCTCAATATTTCGTCACGATTTTGTGACTTCTTCAGGAGAAAACTGTAAATTTATTAGAATTATTAATTATTATATGTAAACAAAGTGAATATTTTAATACTTATAACTATAAGAATAAAAATTTTAATTTTTTTAGCATATCTAAATAAATGACATATTTGTTTGATTTTATTTAGGAGTTTATGGTAACCGCAATATTTTATAGAGTGAATTCCCATTGTACAATTTTTATATATATATAATAAAGTTTTATTTTGGGGTTGCAGTCATTAATAGGGCAGGAAAGTGAAACTCTTTGTTCTTATCTAGCTTTCGCAAAATTTATTTGCTTCTTCAGGATATGCTAAAATATGGTATCAGTAAATACAATGAAATTAAAATTCAATAGCATTGTATAAAACCAGTATAAAAACTTACAACATGAGGTTAATCCATTAAATTTTCAAATTTACAAAACATTAAAACTTAACTTATCTAGTTATGTAAGTACAATATTTTAATTTTATTTAATTTTGTACAAATTCATTATGACATTGATTATGTTGATGTTTGATTTATGTCAGAAAGATACTCGTTTCTGTTTATTATATTTTTTGTTGTTGATAACTAGCTCTTGATTATTATTATGGTTACGTACAAAGTGGCACAAATTATCAAATTATCACACATTAATAACATCAACAAAGGGTTATTAGAACTTAAATACATTTTATTAGAGAATTCATACCCAATTAAAATAATTAACAATTTTTTATTTAACAATCCTAATAATAGAATGATTGACATGAATCAAACAAGAGAACCAAATCAACAAATCGTGCAATCTCAATTTACTTTCACATTACTACCTTACATACCAACATTCACACCCAAACTAACTAAAGTCTTTGCTAACTATTCTGATATTAAAATTGCAACTAAAAATGTTAAAACATTAGCATCATTGTATACAAAAACTAAATCACCTATTAGCATTATGGAAAGCTCAAATGTAGTTTATATAATACCATGCGAAAATTGTGATAAGTCATACATCGGACACACATCTAGAAATCTAATAGGCAGACTAACATCACATAAAAGTGACCTTAGAAATAATAAAAATCATTCATTTAATTTCAATGAAACTAATATATTAAGACGTGAAAACCAATTAAATAAAAGAGAATTCTTAGAAATGGTATGCATAAATAAATATAAATGTGATAATAAAAAAGCTGATATTGATAAACTAAGCAATATCTATAATTACATTCTGTCTTACGAAAATTAATACTATAATTTTCTAATATTAGATTTTCTGACTATAAATACTATAATTTCAAAAAATTTAAATATTCATATTTGGCGCCACTTTGTACGTAACCATAATAATAATCAAGAGCTAGTTATCAACAACAAAAAATATAATAAACAGAAACGAGTGTCTTTCTGACATAAATCAAACATCAACATAATCAATGTCATACTGAATTTGTACAAAATTAAATAAAATTAAAATATTGTACTTACATAACTAGATAAGTTAAGTTTTAATGTTTTGTAAATTTGAAAATTTAATGGATTAACCTCATGTTGTAAGTTTTTATACTGGTTTTATACAATGCTATTGAATTTTAATTTCATTGTATTTACTGATACCATATTTTAGCATATCCTGAAGAAGCAAATAAATTTTGCGAAAGCTAGATAAAGAACAAAGAGTTTCACTTTCCTGCCCTATTAATGACTGCAACCCCAAAATAAAACTTTATTTTACATAACGTGTCATATATATATATATATATATATATATATATATATATATATATATATATATATATATAAAAAAAAGTAGTCCAAAATTTTTTGACTAGTTTGGAAAAAATATATGTAAATACTTTTTTCTTTTTGGGTGTGGTAGTCAATAAAAACAGAGCTTTGCTAAGGCGTACTATTTATTCTGAATCCAAGCTTTAGGTGGTTTTTTGCCACCTTTATCAAGGTCTACAAAGAAAATTACTATGTTGTAACAGTTTGAATGGTGCCAAAAAAAGGCTTTAAAAAACTATAAAAAACTTACCCGAATGTAAGATTCGTGGCAGAAACAACAACGTTAAATAACATGATACACTGAAGTTGCAATTACACTTTAAAAATTACTGTTAAAAAAACACTTTAAAATTACTAAATACGTTAAAAGTTAAAAACAAAATGAAGGACGACATGTTAAAACAGTCGTCGCTGCAGGCTTGATTTCAGTCACATTTCACGAGCAGAAAGAGAAGGTGGGTGGACAATTATTGTTTAAATAGTTAGGAGAAAATACAAAAAACAACTTTGAAATTAACGTCTCACAAAATACTGTTTATAAATTTTGAGTACTACCAACTGTATTACCAACTTAAAAATAAGCGGGAAGTTAAAAATGTTATTTATGACATAAGCAATCGAAAGAAAATAGTATTTAGTAAATAGGTTTAGAAAAAATAATAACTCAAACAAAACAAAACTAAATTAGTAGCTGAAGTTTGATCACAAGTATTCAATTAATACTGAAATTTTTAACAAAAGAAAAGAACAAAGAAAACTCTGAGATGCAAAATAGCTCAGTCAAAAGTCAATATAAAATTGTAAATTTTGCTAAGATTCTGGATCTCAGATCTCTTATTAAGATTGTTATTATCACTCTTGCTGATATGTACCATCTCTAAGAAAGTTCTCTTAAATTTATTTTTCTCTCTGGCTAATATTTTTACATTGTTGAAATCTATCTTATGGTCTAGATCGATAGTATGCTCTGCCAAAGCACAAGTAGGTTTGTTTAATCTACAATCACTCTTATGAGAAATAATACGGTTAGACAGATTCCTTCCAGTTTCACCAATGTACGTGGATGGACATTCAGTACATTGAATGCAATAAACAACATCTGTAGTCTCTAGAGTGGTTAGGGGTTGTTTTATTTTGCTATACAGCTGACGTATGGTTTTGATGTTCTTGTTAGCTATTTTGATATTTTTAAAGTCTTTAAAAATCTTAGTGAGTTCAACGGTTAGTTTTGGAATATATGGAAGGGCATAAAAATACACACTTGTTGAAGCTGAATTATTTTGTGCTGAGGGCACTGATTGTGACATAGTAAGTCTGTTGTTTCTATTAACAAAGGGAACATTAAAAATTAATTTATTAATCATTCTTAGAGGATATGAATTTTCAACAAAAATATTACGTAAGAGGTTGAGATCATGTTGGAGATAATCCGGATGAGATAACCTTTTGACACGTTCTTTCATCGCTAGGACTAAATTAGTTTTCATCCTCGGAGGATGGTGAGAGTGGTAGCTTATGAATCTATTGCTACATATGGGTTTTCTATACCATTGTGTTTTCACAACACTATCCTCACATCTATGCAATCTCATGTCAAGGAAAGCCAAAGATCCCTCCCGCTCCTCCTCGCACGTGAATTGCAAGTGTGGGTTTTGTTGGTTGAACACATTTAAAGTAGAATGTTGGTTGGTTTAAAATGGTTGGTTTAAAAACCTCACAGACTTAGAATTTCCTGTAGAAGTTAAAAAGTTGTTGGCTTTAGGCCCTAAGTTCGCTTTGCTTCCTAACAAAAAAGATTTTAAAGTTTCCTCTTTGTTGGCAGACATCGAAAACATTTTAAGACCACTTGAGAATGTCGATAAGGACATTCTAAGGTCCAAATGCTCTAATATAATTACTAATTTTCTCAACAAAGATGAAAAAGACCATTTCTTAAATAAATATTATATCAAATACAAAACTTTTTTGAAACATCACCCTGAGATTAAGATTGTCCAGAGCGACAAAGGCAATGTCACTGTAGCAATGTACACTAGGGACTATATACAAAAATGTGAAGACTTACTCACCGACACTAAATATTATAAAAAGTTGAACAATAATCCCGTGTGTACTATGCAACAAAAGGCTAACAAACTAGTTTCTGATTTGGTAAAGGAGAATCAAATAGATCAATCAGTTGGTAAAACTTTGAAAATTTACAATGCAATTGCTCCTAGATTTTATGCTCTCCCAAAAATTCATAAACCTACTCTGTCTATGAGACCAATAGTGTCCTCAATAGGTACACCTAATGGCCCCATAGCAAGTTTTTTAACTAATATCCTCACAGAAACATACAATAATAACAATGAATTTTGCATTTAGGACTCTTTCAGTTTCAGTTCCTTTATTAATAACTTAAAATTACCCATTAACTATAAGCTCGTTAGTTTTGATGTAGTGTCTCTGTTCATTAATTTACCATTACACACAATATTGGTTAGCGTTGAGAAACACTGGGATGACATATCAATGCACACAACCCTTAACTTAGATAATATCAAAAAACTCATTTCTTTTGTTTTTGACTCTAATGTGTTTATTTTTAATGACTGTTACTACAAACAAGTCTTTGGTACTCCAATGGGTTCCACTATTTCACCAATACTGTGCAATTATGTCTTATGTCAATTATGACTTGATTGAAGATTGTTTGCAACAAATCAATTTTGAAATACCGTTCATAAAGAGATATGTGGATGACTTAATCTTGGCACTACCTGCAGACTCCACACATTCTACGTTAAATGTGTTCAACCAACAAAACCCACACTTGCAATTCACGTGCGAGGAGGAGCGGGAGGGATCTTTGCCTTTCCTTGACATGAGATTGCATAGATGTGAGGATAATGTTGTGAAAACACAATGGTATAGAAAACCCATATGTAGCAATAGATTCATAAGCTACCACTCTCACCATCCTCCGAGGATGAAAACTAATTTAGTCCTAGCGATGAAAGAACATGTCAAAAGGTTATCTCATCCGGATTATCTCCAACATGATCTCAACCTCTTACGTAATATTTTTGTTGAAAATTCATATCCTCTAAGACTGATTAATAAATTAATTTTTAATGTTCCCTTTGTTAATAGAAACAACAGACTTACTATGTCACAATCAGTGCCCTCAGCACAAAATAATTCAGCTTCAACAAGTGTGTATTTTTATGCCCTTCCATATATTCCAAAACTAACCGTTGAACTCACTAAGATTTTTAAAGACTTTAAAAATATCAAAATAGCTAACAAGAACATCAAAACCATACGTCAGCTGTATAGCAAAATAAAACAACCCCTAACCACTCTAGAGACTACAGATGTTGTTTATTGCATTCAATGTACTGAATGTCCATCCACGTACATTGGTGAAACTGGAAGGAATCTGTCTAACCGTATTATTTCTCATAAGAGTGATTGTAGATTAAACAAACCTACTTGTGCTTTGGCAGAGCATACTATCGATCTAGACCATAAGATAGATTTCAACAATGTAAAAATATTAGCCAGAGAGAAAAATAAATTTAAGAGAACTTTCTTAGAGATGGTACATATCAGCAAGAGTGATAATAACAATCTTAATAAGAGATCTGAGATCCAGAATCTTAGCAAAATTTACAATTTTATATTGACTTTTGACTGAGCTATTTTGCATCTCAGAGTTTTCTTTGTTCTTTTCTTTTGTTAAAAATTTCAGTATTAATTGAATACTTGTGATCAAACTTCAGTTACTAATTTAGTTTTGTTTTGTTTGAGTTATTATTTTTTCTAAACCTATTTACTAAATACTATTTTCTTTCGATTGCTTATGTCATAAATAATATTTTTAACTTTCCGCTTATTTTTAAGTTGGTAATACAGTTGGTAGTACTCAAAATTCATAAACAGTATTTTGTGAGACGTTAATTTCAAAGTTGTTTTTTGTATTTTCTCCTAACTATTTAAACAATAATTGTCCACCCACCTTCTCTTTCTGCTCGTGAAATGTGACTGAAATCAAGCCTGCAGCGACGACTGTTTTAACATGTCGTCCTTCATTTTGTTTTTAACTTTTAACGTATTTAGTAATTTTAAAGTGTTTTTTTAACAGTAATTTTTAAAGTGTAATTGCAACTTCAGTATATCATGTTATTTAACGTTGTTGTTTCTGCCACGAATCTTACATTCGGGTAAGTTTTTTATAGTTTTTTATAGCCTTTTTTTGGCACCATTCAAACTGTTACAACATAGTAATTTTCTTTGTAGACCTTGATAAAGGTGGCAAAAAACCACCGAAAGCTTGGATTCAGAATAAATAGTACGCCTTAGCAAAGCTCTGTTTTTATTGACTACCACACCCAAAAAGAAAAAAGTATTTACATATATATATATATATATATATATATATATATATATATATATATATATATATATATATATGTGTGTGTGACATTGAGAAAAGCCAGATTTTCAATTGCATACTTTTTGTCATGTTTTGCTCTAAGTAGCAATCAAATAAAAGGATAAAAACCCCAAATAGTTTGAAAATATTTAAAAAATTACTTTGGGTCTCAGGAGGTTAAAATCATATTTCTAGTGTTTATTAGTATTAAGAGCTGAAAACTGAAAATATTGTAACCGTAAATCTAAATTTATTACTAATTTTATAAAAGACATACACCAAGAAAGAGAAAACTTTGATCTTTCTTTTTAATTGGGTAGCTCTCTAAAATAATAAGAACTGTATTACTATTGCCTTCCGAAAAAATCAATTAGTGTAATTTTTCCATAAAAAAGATAACTTTTACTACCATTTTATAAAAAATATTTATCAGAGTCTTCCACATTTGTCTTAACACTCCCTCATATTATGCCCCCTACTTGTTCACGGGAATACAGCAGATGTAATATAAAGCAATATCGATATCTATTTAGTTTTACCACTATTTATATCTTCTTATATTTAATACATTTATTTTTATTTCAGGTGTGTTTCTTACTAAGAAAATTTAAACGAGTACTTAAAACGGTAAGTTACATGTATTTCCAAAAATTAAAAACGAATGCTATACACTAAAACTTGTCAATAATATGACAGCATGTTTATAACTACAAATATGAAATTTATAATATCTACATAATAAAAATATCGTGTCATAGTGTTAGTTACTATATTATATCTCCAAAATGGCTTAAGCGATTTTTATGAAATTTTATATGTATATTTGTTAGGTCTCATAATAAGAGTGAAAAAGATAGTGTTTTCAAGGGTGAACTATAGATGCAAGTCAGAGTAAAGGTTACTCAGCATCGTTCAATATCCTCCAGTAAGAAGCTTTAAATTGTCGGTTAACCTATTTCGCTATCGAAGTAAGGTCTCCTGACTTATTATTGATTCATATAGATGTCGCTGCTAGCGTACTCAGGCAGTTATTTTTACTATAACAGCCAAATACTAGACTGCACTTTATTTCAATTTGGACTTTGAACATCAAGAATTATTCCTGATGAGAGGTGAAGAGCTCAAAACACGTGTAGAAAAAAGATAAATGGTGGAATTCAAATTGAAATAAAATGCAATCTTTTACTTTTATATATATATATATATATATATATATATATATATATATATATATATATATATATATATATATATATATATATAAATATCTACATTAACAATACTGTCGACTGATTAAAAATATATCAGATCACCCGGTAACAACTTTTGAATCTGGAAGTTAATTTCGGTATATGCTCCAGAAGAATCACTCCAAAATATATGTGAAACATTTAACAAGATCAGGGAAGAACATCTAATAGAAAATATAAAGAAGAGGAAAAGTTGGATGAATGACAATATACCGCAACTCATGAAAGAATGAAGAAAATTAAAGAATAACAAAAGAGTGTACAAAAATATTCAGAGACAAATAAGAAACAAAATACGAAAGGACAAAGAAAATTGGTTAACAACACATTGTGAAGAGGTAGAGTTGCTGGAACAAAAACACGATACATGTAATATGCATAAACAGGTAAAACAAGCAGCTGGTCTTCAAAAATCGAACACACCTAGCAAACTTCAAGATCAACAGAGCAACATCACCACAGATTAAAATTAAGAAATATGCATATGGGCCAAATACATACAAGAACTATTTGATGATAATAAGTCCAAACAACCCCCGTCCTACAGATGTAATGATAGCTTACCAATCACATAAGATGAAGTAAAAACAGCAATATCACAACTAAAAAATGGTCAAGCTCCTGGACCTGACAATGCATATGCTGAACTCATAAAGCTATTTAACACCGACGGTACTCAACGACTAATAAAAATATTAAATGACATATATTTAAACGGAGTAATACCAAGATCATGGCTTAAGTCAATGTTTATTGCTCCACCAAAGAAAACAAAATCCGTATCCTGCAATGATTTCCGGACCATCAGCTTAATGAGCCACATTTTAAAGTTATTTCTAAAAATCATTCATCAAAGGATATACAGACTAGGCGAAGAAAAAATCAGCCGTACACAGTTTGGTTTTCGGAATGCAGTGGGTACGAGAGAGGCTCTCTTTAGCATTCAAATGCTATTACAACGATGTAGAGATGTGAATTGCGATATTTATGCATGCTTCATTGATTACCATAATCTAATCCAATAATCCAATATTTGATAACAAATATTGGAATAAACACCTGTGATCTAAGAATTATTAGCAATCTTTACTGGAATCAAAGATCGTCTATTCGTAAAGTGGCAGGAGAAACCAATGAAATCAAAATTAAACGTGGGGTTCGACATGAATGTATACTATCACCTTTGCTGTTTAACATATACTCTGAGGAAATCTTTTAAAAAGCAGCAGAAGATGTTGAATCCGGAATTCGAATTAACGGAGAATGTATCAATACCATCAGAAACGCGGATGACCCAGTGGTATTCGCTGACAGTTATAAAGACCTCCAAGAGAATGAATAGAATGACAGAAGTGAGTCAGAGATATGGACTTTCACTGAACATTAAGAAAACAAAATGTATGATGATCTCTAAGGAACAGCCATTTGAAAGAATCAGTGTAAATGGTCAACCAATACAAAGACTAAAACATACACCTACCTTGGTACGAATGTTAATGAAAACTGGGACCATTCCCTGAAAGTAAAATCTAGGATAGAGAAACAAGATCTGCATTTCAAAAAATGACTACGCTATTCAAATGCCACGATTAATCAGTACCCATAAAAATCAGGTTACTACGATATTATATCTTTGCTATACTACTATACGGAGTTCAGTCGTGGACTCTCACAGAAGCTACCTGTAAGAAAATTGAGGCTTTCGAAATGTGGCTTTATCGTAGAATCCTGAGGATATCCTATAACGACCACGTTACTAACCAGGACGTTTTATTAAGAATGCACAAAGAAAAAGAGTTGTTAACCACAATAAAAACAGCCAAAATCGAATACCTCATTTACATCACAAGGAACAGCGAAAGATACTGGTTGCTGCAATTAATTCTTCAAGTACAAGTAGAAGGAAAACCACACCTCTTTTTAGAGCCGCAGTTTGCAAAATACAGATTGTCATGATGGTCGCCAACATCCGAAACGAATAGGCCCTATAAGAAGAAGAAGAACAGTATAACGATGCTGACATATGTTACTAGCTCTGGTCCCAATCTCATTCCTAAATATGACACCTATATGGGAACAGTTGGACGTTTTGGGTCTTCTTAATATCTTTTTATAATAACCATTAAATGTTTTATTAAGTATATTGTTATTAATGTTGTCTATGGCGTTGGCAACTCAGTCACTTTTTTAAGTCTGTTTCCTCAATAAATGCTCATTGAATTAGACTCCATAAGTAGCACATTTTTTCCAGTAGGATGAAGTCTTAAGAACTTTTTAAACACTAAGTTCTTTCTTAAAGTTGTATATTCTTGCTTATTTCAGATTTGGTTTCTCCTGTTATGAAGCTCATAATGACCATGATGCCGAAACATCTCCCTAATTTTATTCAACAAAAAAATGGTTTTACAAAATTTTAAAAACTTTAGGAAAATACAGATAACTGCAAATAATAAAATAAATGAACTGTATTAAATTATCTCCTGATTGAAATGTATATAATCTTAAAGACGTCTTTACTTTAAAAGCTTTCAAGTACCTTATCAATTTTAAAGGAATAAAACGGTCTACCAATTCGATCATATTTCCGACTTTAAGAATCCTTAACAAAACACCAACTTCACCGGGAACCCTTGGATATTTTTAAAACTAAAAGTTGAAAGATATCGGATTACGACCCAATTTTCGCAAATTGAAATCTGCTATCGAATATCGATACAGCGTCTGCAATGTTTTCAGACACATCATTGGGTTTATCTTTATAATCTCGGCGTGGATATAGCATTCGAGCGTTTTACTGGGACTGCAAAAAGTTATCGGAAGTTCCTAAGACCCTAAATGGCTCTTCGATGGCAATTGTTTGTACTAGCTCGTTTACTTACATTTGTGCTGATAGAGAGATTGATAGACAGGTCAGTGGAAAATGTACAGTTCGGTTGTGTCAATTAACTAATGGCAGATTATATTGTATTTTTAATTAATAATTATAAATTAAAAATATTAATGGCATATGAATGATTTTATTTTTAAAACATAACTAGTATTTTATTTACAACTTATAACTTCTAGTATGACTTAAGCTCTTGGATTTTCAATTTAAATTATAATTTTCGATTTATAGTTAAAAAATCTTTTTTGAATATTTAAAAATATTATTTAATGACATACTTTTATCCCATTTAAAATATACTGATAACGTGTCTTAAAACTCTGGAAGAAAACGTCAAAAAATATAAGAATTCTATTATTATAAAACAACATGCTATATAAACTATGTTTTGTAGACGATCAAGTGGCATTTACCCAAAAACAAGAGGAGCCAAAATATAAAACCAAAACTAGGCGAAAAATTGGGGGGCCTGGAGGTATATGTGAACAAAACTTAATGTATATGTGTGCATTTTCTTTGATTGATTTTCAAGACCTTGCTTTGCACGTGTCCATTTAATTAAAGTGGAATCTTACCTCCCTGAAATTTTATTAGAAGATAGTTCTTCTAGAATCGCATTATATTCATTCACTGATGGTTGCTCAGGTTGTTCTGGTTCTTATTTTATTAAAAGATTATTTAGTTTATCCACTTCTGCTTTTTCAAATTCAGGATCTGACTGGGTTTCTTGTACTTATTTCACCAACGCTTCCACATCTTCTTTGTACAAATATAAGACCATATGACCACTTGTTTGTTTGGTTGCTTTCCGACCAGGAACTCAGCATATTTTCGATGTCTTAATTCACACGTTCAATAGATCCTTGTGACTGACTTTGAAAGCCTTCAAAGATTTAGTAGATGCTTTTTCATTTAATTCAGATAACTGCTTATCCAAAAATTGATCTTTTTTCCACTTGGGACTCTCTTTCACGTTTTTTTCTTTCTTACTTCTAGATTTACGTTTTGTATGTACGAATTTCTTAGTCGGAGATTTGGCTACGAAACACAAATCGTCTTCTACATTATGTAAATCTTTCTCCCTGGCAGAATTTCAAATGTGCCGGCCATACCTTTATTGTGGCCCTTAAACTCATTTCCAATTCCCTCTGGGTCTGGAATATCTTCCAAGTTGTTGTTGTGTAAAAAATTTGGGCATGATTATATTAAAAATAACAAAAAACACAACATCCCAATACTTTTAGACCCTTAAAGGTCAAATCCAAAACACCGTTAGTGGCGGTGTTGTCATGTAATGTCATGACATGCAGTTATGAGAATAAACGCTTCTTACAATCTACGTACAAATTTTGTTTTAAAAGTAAATAACAAAGGTTATTTAAGGTTATTTAAGGATATACCCCATAAAAAACCGAAGTACTGCAGTTTACCAAGTGCATATGGAAAAAATAAAAATAGTGACACGTATATTTCCTTTTTCACCAACAGAACATATTCAGCATTATAATTGAATCTGCTGTGGTAGGTTATAAAGAAAGTAGAAACTTACGCTGAATTGTGTCATGACCAACAATAAAGATGAACAAATTGCTATAAACAGGTTATAGGAAACGGATATTAACCTTTACTCACACCAGAAGAGATTTAAACAATATAAATACATTTTGAACGTAAAACGTCAGCCTAAATAAACGAAAGATATTATAAAAACTAATATAGATCCATACAGAAAAACTAAGCCAAAATACCAAAGAGCTAATAGGTAAAAAAATACAGCTGACGGAAAAATAAGGCTCCAACTACACAACAATAAAGAGATTAAAGATGTCCACCGGTCAATCCGAAAAGAGAAAACAATACAAGATAAATAACTAAAATAATTCAAGAAAATAAAACTAAAAGTTTTGAGGCGAAATACGAACAACATAGGCAACAAAAATATATACAAAATAAAAAACAAAGATTAAAACCTTAATAATGATAGAACCAAAATCCTTAAGGTTGTCGAATCCTTTAATCGCGAAATTTATGAGAGCACCGACGAATGGCAAGATCAGCCCCTGCCCAAAATCACAAACCAGGGATCAGAATTAATGCCAGAAATAACTCCATACGAAATCAACTCGGCACTTTTAGAAATAAAAATTAACAAATTTCCTGGCGGTGACGGAATAGGGATCGAATCGATCAGACTAGGTAGAAATAAAATTATCCAGGCTTTGGTCAAGCTTCTCACCGAATGCATCTACCAAGGAAAAACTTCTTCTCAATGGAATAATGCAGTCATTACTTTATTACACAAGCAAGGAGACATAACAGATTTAAAAAAACTACCGTTCCATCAGTTAGCTTACATACATATATAAACTTTTCACAAAAATTATCAAAAAAAAAGACTGAACGCTAAATTAGACTTTTATCAGCCTAGAGAAAAAGCAGGATTTAGATCGGGATACAGCACTAACGACCACTTACTAGTAATAAATAACCTGATAGAGAAGTATGTAGAATACAACAAACCATTGGCACTGACATTTGTCGACTACGAGAAAGCATCCGATAACATAAGCCATCAGAAAATGTTAAAAGCATTGACAGAATGCCGAATAGACCATCGCTACACTAACCTAATCAACTATATCTACCAAAAATGTCACAGCTAGCGTAAGACTATCTGAAGAAGAAACAAATAAATTTTGTATACAGCGAGGAGTACAGCAAGGAGACAAAATCTCTCCAAAGCTATTCACGATGCTTTTAGAACATACTTGTAAGAATGCACATCTGAACAAGCATAGTATCAACATAAATGAAGAGAAGCACAGTCATTTGAGATTTGCAGATGACATCGTCTTTATAGCGGATAGTATGGATGATGCAATAATAATGTTTCAAACATGATATCACGATTACTTGGAGGTCGGACTGAAGATTAATATGAACAAGACACAAATAATGACTAATCTGGTGCTAAATCGAAATATTGCTGTTCATGGAAGGTACGTATAAGTACTGAGAACATGAAATTCGGTTGGTCAGAGGTAACCAGACATGTGAGCTCCCACATTGCATAGGATTAGCCTGGGCAGCGTTTGGTATTTAAATCGGATTTACCCATATGCCTCAAAAGAAAAATTTTTTAAAAAAGCGGGAACATTAACACTTACAAAAAAGATATTAAATAAAATTCGCGTGACTGAGATGGCTATGGAGAGCCAGATGTTGGGTGTCTCTCTAAGAGACCAGAAGAAATACGTCGTAGAACAAAAACAACAGACGCTATCGAAAAAATCGCGTCCTTAAAATGGAGTTGGGCAGAACACGTCACCAGATTATCAGACAACCGATGAACAAAACGTATTTTAGAGTGGAGACCAAGGCAAGAAGCAATGGGGAGCAGAGGACTCCCACCAACTAGATGAACTGACGACCTGAAGCGTGTTAGCAATAACTGTATGCAAGCCGCACAAGACAGAGACAGGTGGAAAGGGCTAAGGGAGACCTATGTCCAGCAGTGGACTCATACAGGTTGATGATGATGATTATAAAAACAAGTTTCCCTTTCCATTTCTTTTAAATAAAACTGACAGGTAAAAGTCACAAATTGCCAACTGACAAATATTTTGTATCAACTTGTGAGTAGGGCATTAACATCAGTTTGTGGCATAGAATAGAAACAAATGGTATAAGAATTGAAAACTAAAAATTAAATGGAATATTTAGTTGATAGAAGAGTTCGGCGCCAACTATTTTTAGAAGATAATTAGTAAAACACAAAAAAAATATTTAACAAATGAATACAATCAAAGGAAATTAAAAGAAAATAATTATTTGAAGAAAAATATCAAACTTGTGACTTTTATAACGTTACAACTTTGATAAATTACTATTAAAGTTAAATTAATGGGTGGTTTGTTTATTTATAACTGTAATTTACTCTCATAAATATAATAGTTATTGAATTTTGTATTACAAATATTGCTAAGAGATATTTTAAGTTTTATATTTTTAATTTCATCATGTTTGCAAAAGATTTTAAATTGCGTAATACAGCATTTCAAACCCTCTTGTTCAATAGCCGTTATTGCGGCGAAAAGAATAAAATTTCATAAAAATTTTAAGTGGAGCAGAAACCGATCCATCCATATTCAACAGAAGATCTAATCCACTACGTTCCCGGATTTCATCATTTTCTGCCCTATCTACTCGCACTAAAATGATCTCGTCTGTGTTGTTGCTATCTAATTTTATTTTCAATCTGCCCTTGGCTACTACCCTTAATTTAATGGGCTTATTTTCCCATTACAGACTTTTTCATCAACTTACTCTGCTTGTGGAATACTGATTTTAATTTTGAGTTCGGCAAATATTTAACAAAGAAAATTATTTTTCGTTAAAATTTAAGTAGAGATTAATAGCAGGTAGGAAAATTAGTAATAAAGATAATGAAATTAACAACTGTAAACCAATAATTAATAACCTCACCTGTTATGGTCAATAGGGGAGCAAGGTGCTAGTAATAACAATTTTCATTAAACATTAAACATCACTAACTAAACATAATGCTATTTTCACTTGTTTTGAAGAAAATTCAATTGAAGAAAAGTTAAAAATACTGGTATTTATTAATTAACTAGCATTTTACCAAAAAAGTGAAATATTACAACTTACCCCGCGCTTGCGGATAGTTGTAATATATAATGAGGTAGGTTTTGTAACAGATTTTAAACAAAAACAAGTTTTTATGAAATATTCTTTTTTTATCAAAATGTAAAATATTTATTTTTGGCAAAATAAAAAAACATAACGAACTTGCAAGACATATGAATAATTTCACTCTTTATCATAGTTACAATAAATGCAAATAAAGGAAATAACACCTCCAGTCGCACACTTGACATGCACCCACCGTTTACACACAATACGTTCAATCCATTCGCCTCTAACTGATTCAGTGTATGGCTTACTCATCGAGCAAAAAGACAAAAGAGGGAATCTAATCGTTATGAAAAGGAGACAAAAAAAGTGGCCTCTAATTATAACTTTGTGTTTTGAAAGGGAGTTTTTAAAAATTATTTTATTTACAAATTTACAAAAATTAACAAACAAAAGTTATGAAACAAAAACTATGAAGCAAAAGTTAAGTAGCAAAAGTTTACTAGCAAAATATATGAAGCAAAAGTTAAGTAGCAAAAGTTTACCAGGCAAAAGTTATATTAATTGAAAAGTCCCTCTATTTATAATATTGTATTGCGTCGTTTCTATTCTCCTATAATATGCAGATTCTGTGGAATACAGTGGCGTAACTATCTGATGGCGGACATATCCGGAAATGAGAATGCGCCAAATTTAAATTTCATGACACTTCACAATAATCATACAGTGGTGTAGGAGTTCTAATTTATCTATTTATTTATTTTATATTACATAATATTAATATTACATAATATTAATACATAATACACTTAAAATACTTTTTTTAACACTAGAACACAATAAAGTTTTAATTAAATAATAACAATAATAGTCTAAAATGTGAAACAATTAAAAAACTTCAATAGAAAATACAAATAATCTTTCATGTGAGAGTTGGGACAAACAATAACATCAGCAATAACATAACCCAATTAAATTTGATTTCTTAAACAAGGAAAGAGACTCCGTTTCCTTGTTTAATGTGGCCTCTCAAGATGGCACTTCCTGTCTAACAATATTTTTGCCCCCACTACCTTTACATTCCCTCTTTTGTGTTTTTGCTCGATGGGCTTACTGTATACTAAACAATACCACTCATCAGACTCTGACTTGGAATCAGAGCTAAAGACCCTTTTTTTAGATTCTTTTTCCCCTTCTTTTATTTTTTTTTTATTTTGATTAACTTTTGCATTTTTGTTTTTCATTCTTCATTGTTCATTATTTTATCTAAATATATCTTCGTTTTTTTTTTCTTTAAAACTTTTCCTTTATACTTAATTGTTAATTTGATAATATTACATCTTCTAAACGTCCTCCAGTAAAGCACTAACTATACGCAGATGAACTTATTTTATATTGTTAGAGAAAACCTACAGTCTCCACATGCAACGTGCTCCAGACCGCCGTAAAGCAACTTAGCGAATGGTCCAAAAAGCCAGATTCGCTCTTTTCACCACTAAATCGAAATTATTGCGGTTTACCAGACGACCCTGCAGCCAAAGTCCAATTATCACCCGTAACGGAACTCAAATGTAACCTGTTACTCATCACAAAATACACGGTTTAACGTTTGGAAACAACATATTAGTGTAGTAAAGGGTTATACAATCAAGGCCCTATCACAGTACACATGGAGTATGCACATAAACATGTTATTTAATGTATATAGAGGTTTATACGGATCAAAACTCGACAACGGCAGCTTCATTTACATCAAAATCTGACTTAAAGCTACTGAACTATGTGCATAACACTTCCATTCGTCTTTGCTTACTTTGCTTTCATATCCTCAAATCTATCAAATCCAGTATATCGTTTAATTATCTTAACACCGCCGGAGGCCCCGCTCCGACGGCGGTGTAAGGATCCAATCAATAATAAATATCGATCTTACTAAAACACGTCCTTTTCCAATCTAGGATACTCCTCCTTTGAATAGACCAATCCCACATTCAATCACTTTTCTTTTAGTATACAGTAAACATAAAACCTCAAGCATTCTCATAATACAACGCTTCGTAGAAATCATAAGCAGAAATTTATGCAGCGTGTACACTGGAGAACTCTATGCGTTACTAGAAGTTTTTAAAAACCTAAAAGCAGATGATAAGAACCAAGAAATATGCATAAACTTCCTCTTGTCACTACACTTCATAAAAAGTCTATACGCTCAGCACCCTTTAGTTCAAGAAATCCATAGGACTTACAGTATAATCACTTATCAAGGTGTAAATATCATTATCATCTAGCTACTATTCCATATCGGCATCCCCGGTAATAAAAAAGTAGACCAAGTTGCCAAACAATCTTCTTGCGTAAACAGTCAATACTCAAAAGCGCAAAATATTCAAATCCGTAATGATCTAACAGTATCACACTATTTTTTTTTCTCTGAGGGTGGAAATTTCCAAAAACCGTACCAGGTTAACCCATCCCTAGGGATGGCTGGTGTGTGTTGGATTCAGGGTAGAGGAGTGCACCCGAGCCCATTTCTCCTTAGAAGAAGGAGGTTCTACAATCAGATGCCTTCCTAATATCCTGCCTACCAACTAAAAACCACCCTCTTGTACTTGTGCGAAGTTGACTATCGCTCGTACCGTACTCCAAAAATAGGATGGCAGCTGTAAGGCTTACGACACTTTCCTGCGGAGCACTCCCTTTTTTATCTAGGTATATCTTATCTCTGTTTCATTCTGTAATATCATACGGGGTAAACCCACTGAAAAGGAGTACATTACGTGAGATCCGGCAGAGTGTTTAAAATATTAAACTTCCAACAATCTCTAGAAAAGAAAAAGCTGTCATCCGAAGATTAAGAAGCCGAGTTTAAAAAGTCCGAGCCGAAGCCCAATTGCCAAATCTATTCAAGTGTATTAACTGTGAAACACAACCTTATCCCCCTTTATCCAGAGTGTCCCCTGTACGTGAAACATAGAGTGCAACATCAACCTAAGTCAAAGATTAAAGACGTTTAAACTCATTAGATCAAGTCATTAACCTAATTGGTTCCTTGAAAGACATTCAGTTGTTTAACGGAATATGACCCTTTGTTTTCCATTTACTTTACCTTTAGTTTATAACTTAGTAATAAAACTTGTATTTAGTCATATGTTCTTATTTAAACCTTATGGATTAACCGTAGCAATTAGTTATATGTTTTTATTGTAATTATTGTATACAATATTGTTTGTGTCAATGGTCATTGCAGCCGAAAAACATTAATTTATTAAAAAAATATTATTTAAAAACTTTTCTTATAAAAAGTCATTACTTCTCTCGCTAATAAATTTTAGGATTTCCAAATTATCTTTTACCCCTACATTTACTAAATAAAATTTTTGTTATTTTTTAACACTTTTCAGCTTTTTTCATATATTTTTTTCTGCTGCAGAAACCAATTAGCTTAACGTCCTAATTTGATTACCCCCAACTAGTCCAAATATTTGCTCCCAAATTGAGGTCAATGAGCCCAAATAAATCTTCATTACGTAATCAACGTTTCGTATCTCTGAAGTGCAGGAATATCCCGAGGAATTTCCCCAACGTCAAAGGTTTATAGTGGGAGTATATGCATTCAATTATTGAAATTTTGATTATTATCCTGGTCCCTAAATCGATAGCTTTCAATTAGTAAATGCCAATGTATAGGCAATAGTGTGTATTATTTATAGAAGCATGTGTTTATATATATCGTCCGTTCAGATGAAAACTGTACAGTCTCAAACTTTTCAGGAGAGCATTTTTAAGATTTATCGCTAAATAAAATTTTCCACAATACACATTAGCAGGTTTTTGTGTCAGTTTGTATTAGCTGTATCTTTTCTATGTCGAAAAAGCATGAAAATATTTTAACCATATAAATAATAATAATTAAATTTTTTTTTAAATAAAAATAAGATGTTTTGAGTTTTGCTACTTTTTCAGAGAAAATATTATTAATTTCCAATATTATACAGATGGTTAAAAAGTTCTATTATGATAAAATAGGGTTTGTCCAATGAAAAATTAGGATTATAAGCAAATTTTTATTCTCAAAAATAATATAACAAAGAGAAATATGACACAAACGTAAGAATTTACAACCTCCAAAAAAAATTAATCCTTACAATTAAACTTAGTCTTAGAAATGAGTGTACCGAAGGCAAAACTCTTTATTTAACAAAGTCACATTTACTATTAAATACAAAATAGCGGCGAATACAAGGAGCTGACTAAATTGAAAGTGAACATTAATCCGGGCCAATCACGACGGTGGAAAAGATAAAGAGTCATTAAAGAAGCGATGGAAGAAAACAAGATAGGTCGCCAAAATGTCAACAAGATGCCATACTGTGGAATGCGTACATCGAGGAACTAAGAAGTGAATGTATATCAATGAGAAGATTAACGAGGGCTAGGGGTGGAACAAAGATTAACCCTGATGTCATCGAGGAAGATCACCACCCACGAAAGAGGGAACTTTAAAGAAAAATTCGTACAGAAAAAAGAAGGCACTAGAAAGAGATGTATGAACGAGAAAGTTTCATGCGTATCCTCCTTACGAAATGCCATGTGGACAAGAAGCTGGAGGTAATACGAGAGCTCTTTCTGGTCGGCAGATGGCATGGAGTATGGGGGAGAGGCAGCTGAGCAGACCTTTACCATGAATGAACTTGTCGCGGCATTCGGTTTACTCAAGACTCGCAGGTCCCTCGTACTGGATCAGATACCACCTGAGGCAGTGAAGGATTTAGTACGGGCGGAGTTTGCGTGGTTTCTGAAACACACGAATGCACTGCTGACAGCACAGACCTTTCCTGAGCCTTGGAGAACGTCGAGGTTAGTACTGCTTCCCAAAAATAGAGAAAAGTATTGCCCTATCTGCCTTCTTCAGTGCATTGGTAAGCTGTATAAAAGGAGGCTACGAAGACGTATAGACATGATTGAGAGGTCACGTGGTTTATCTTTGAGGCACTTTGGTTTTTGCAAAGAAAAAGCACAACTAATGAAATCAAGAGTGTACTCGACGTACTGCGCAACAGAGGGTATGAACACCACTGGGCGACTCTACTGTTGTTCGCTGTTAGGAATGCATTTAATACGCTGCAGTAAAACGAGGTAATATAAATTATGAAGGAGAGAGTATGTCCTGATTACCCGATGAATGTGGTGGCGAAGTATCTGTCCGAGAGAAGGATTATGGTGGAGAAAGGCACGATCGTTGATGTGACGGCCGGGGCTCCCCAAGGATCTGTCTTGGGACCAATACTACAGAGCCTGGCATATGACGGAGTTATGAACTGTGGATACGGAGAGGCTTCAATCCCCTTTGCATTTGCGGATGACCTCCCTGTGCTGGTAGTGGTTCGGGATGAACGAATTCTCGTATACCGGGTTCAGAACGCAAGTAGCGTTGTAAAGAAATGGATGACGCAGCACGGAATGAAACTCGTGACAGAGAAAACCGAAACCATAGTTTTCCGAAAAAACAGAGCTTAATGAGAGGAAATACCTAAATCTTACTATGGCCGAGAAAAGACAGGAAAGGAAAAGGTCAATTAATAGATTGCAAGAAGAATGAAACAACACGGAGGATGGGGCACAGTGGACAAATATGCTGATCCTGGACATAAAAAAGATTGGGTGGACTGTGGTTACAGGCAACTGGATTATTTTCTAATGCATGTTTTCATAGGACACGGGTGTTTTAGGGCCTACCTCTCTAGGTTTGAAAAGACTGACACAAATGAATTCCTCTACTGTGGACACTCGGACACTGTGCCACATATAATTTTACAGTACATTTTACAATAAAGCAGGTTGGACTATTGTACACAACTATTTCTGTGCAGTGATTAATAAAAAATAAGTGGAAGAAAGACAGCTTAACCAATGGCAAAGGTGTGAAGGAAAGATGCTGTAAGTTGAAGGTAAAATTTAAGTTAGACTGTGTGAGTCAGACTGTAGAGAAGGAGGAAATGTCCGACTGGGAGTGATTTCATACTAGTAGCGATGAGCGTCTTCTACACGCTACATGAAACGGAGAATCCTCGCAAAAAATGTATGTTTTGATAAAGATATAAATAAACTGGAAAGCTCAACAAACCTTAAAAGTGTTATTCAAAGGCGAATAGATAACTCAAACCCAAGATATATATATATATATATATATATATATATATATATATATATATATATATATATATATATATATATATATACAGTAGTCTCTCTACAACTATTCCCTATATAACGAGAATTCCTCTATAACGATGAAAATAGTAAATGTTGGTTGGTTCGTCATAAGAACAATATATTAATTCTTTTTCTATACCGATATCGATCTCCCTTTATAGCAATAACTTTTTAGCGTTCAATAGTTGATGACAAATGTGTTATTGTGTTTAAAGTTTAGATTACCGGAGTCACGAGTGGCAAGGTCATTGTCCAGCGGTTGTTTTGTTTTGCGCTTAAGGAATGCGGCCACCCATTCTACTCTTTCTTATCAAATAATTAAGTGACTCACGTTTATTATTCGGGCGGCGTACCTAACTGTTATCACACAGATGTTGTCATCTATTGACGACTTTTCATTTCCAGTTTGAGTTGTGTCTTAGTGTGTCAACAGTCAACATGTTTTCGAAAAAGCGTAAAGTGCTCTCGGTGGAGGAAAAGTTATCGATAACTTGATCAATAGAGAAAGGTGAAAAGCAATCGGATGTCGTTCGCCGGACGGGGCTGTCTCAGTCAACTGTGGCTACAATATGGAAGGACAGAAAAAAGTGTCTTAAAAGCGGAGATTGAGGCAGTAGCAGGAAGAAGTTGCAGAAACCTCAGCATAAAGATTTAACTCGCGCTATGCTTCAGTGGTTCCAGCAGCAGCGAATGAACTATATTCCACTTTCTGTGCCTGTGGTCAGGACAAAAGCTCAGTTTTTTGCAACTGAACTTGGAATTGAGAATTTCAAGGTATCTGAGGGTTGGCTGAGCAAGTGGAAGCTGCGGCACAAGATCAACTACGGGCAAATCAGTGGAGAGGATCGCGATGTTAACAAAAACGTAACGAAATCTACCGATGGCCTATAAAGCAAACAAGAGTGCGTGAATGACCTCGGAAATTTTTAAGGAAGTGATAAGAAAGTGGGATATCGAGCTTAAAGGAAAAAACTTCTTTTGCTTGTAGACAATTGTCCTGCTTATCCTATATTACGCGACCTTCAAAACATCGAACTCTGTTTTCTGCCAGCAAACACAACGAGTGTCCTTCAGCCCATGGACCAAAGTGTCATCAAGAGTTTGAAAAGCCATTACAGGAGAAGACTTTTGATGGAATTGGTTGAGATCCCAAACTAAACATTCTTGACGCCATCCTAATGATTAATAAATCCTGGGACGAGGTGACGAGCAATACAATAAAACATTCCTTCAAACACGCAGGATGGCTGGAAGATCAAGGATTGACTGATGATGAAGATGACCCGCCATTAGATGTTTGGGCCAGACAGTTTGAACTTACTATCACCTACGGACCGGAAGAGCTAACAAATTTTGAATAAGTTGATGAAAATGTAGCTACAACATCTGGAGTTTCTGACGAGGACATCCTGCAAGCAGTTCGTGTAGAAGAAGAAGAAAACAAAGACTCGGAAGAGGAAGCAGAGCCAGAACCAGCTCCGATCCGTCAGCAGGCATTGGATGCGGCAAAAGTACTGCATCAATTGGATGGTCTCATGCCAGAGTGAACCAAAAGCCGAAATTGAAAATTTTCAGTACGACAGTTTAAAGTTATGAAGGTGTTATAAAATATACGCAATATGTTATAATCTCTTATAGGATATAAAAGGTTCTAAGACTATTCAAAAGAACATTTCTTTAAGACTTTTAGTAACAGCACATGATTTTGTCTACTTTTAAAGCTGTTTGGTCAGCATTTGCAGTACATGGTTCACTTTGGCAAACTTTTTAGCACTTAGTTCTGTCTGGCACGAGAAGTATAAATAAATTGTTCTTTTTGTTTGTAATCAAGTTTATTAATACATCATTAAAACTAACAATACAAAAGAATTAAATTTTCAAGAATTATGAGTAATTAAATTATACAAATGTGTAAACAAACTAATAGTAGCAATATTTAGATCGCATTGTTCATCTCATTTTCCTCTTCATTGTTATTGTCATTCTCTTCTTCAATGTCATCTTCCAATACTTCACTTTGTTGAAGTTTATTGTAAAATTGGTGATGGCATGGTGGTACGAATTGCAAAAGTGATCTGATATCATTAAGTTTTGCTTGACTTAATTTTCTTCCTTCGGGGTAAAGAATGCTTAAGTTTAAAGAAGCTAGGTTTACAGGTCGGCCTTTTAATCTCTTATTTAGATTTACTGAATAAAATTGTATTTCTTTGTTATGTGTGTATTTAAATTCCATAACTCCTGCATGGTCTTGAGTAAATTTCATTTGTTTTATTTTTAACCATTCTACTTTTTGTTCATCTGAGTCTTTTTTGCGGTTTACCAGATTTTGTTTTAATGCATCCATACTCTTGAAATCCTCTTTTTCCATGCATACTACTTCAAATTTTTTCTTTTTAACTCTTGAGTTTGAAATTATGTTATGCCATTGTGTAGGCACATAAATTTCAGGATGATATTTCAACTTTTTTTCTATATCACCAAAATCGCTATCGTTTTGTAGATATGAATGTCCTGGCTCAGCAAACTTATGAACTACTTCCTTTATGTTTAAAGTAGGGGACTGCACTATGTACATCCATAACGCGGCAATATTAATGTTGCAGTTTTGGCCGCCACATGAGTCAGACCATGCAATCAATATGTCCTTATGATCATGGGTATTTATGAATTTTAAAATACATGATCCTATTTCCTGGGAACCTCGTGAGGCAGTGCTCTCATACCAAACATGCATTGTCCCGACATTATTTTCAAAATTATGTATACCAAGATTGTAGCATGAAAGCTGCCTCTTATAGTAAACAACTCCTGTGGTTAGTTTAGGAAGAAGCATTACTTTCTGAAGATCAAAACTAATTACTGTAGCTTTCCCTTCTTTACTAATCTTAACGTCTTCATTTATTTCTGAGCGAGCTAACTGTACTTTTCTGTGGTGTAGTTCCTGGTTTAGTTTCTTAGTCTTTAACATTGCTTCATCTTTGTTTTCCTCAGCTGCCTTTATTTCAATGTTCAACCTGTCACATGTTTGACAGGTATCTTTTCGTGGAGATTTAAAACTAAGATTAAAATCACGTCTGAATACTTTTTCATAAAGCGATTGGCTTGGAACTTTGTCAACATTTCTCTCTCTTAAACTATCAACATAGAGTCTGTACATTAATGACAAATTTAAATTACAATCCAAGTATTTTTTTTGGGATTGAGTTCTACAGTAATGACTTACTATGGTAGGGAAACTTTGTATATGATTTTTTATTGACTCCATTGTGGACGGTGAAGATTTGTTGATGAGGCACTTTTTTCCCTCTAAGATCACTTAAATTTCCACTTTTTTTCTTAAGCAAAGCACGATGTACTCTACTACTATTGATTTGTAATATTCCCATAAACATTTTTTTGCATACTTTAATATCTCCGTTTTCAGAAGGGATATAAAATTCACGATTGCCTGTTTTTTTTGAAATATCAGTGTTCTTACGACGTCTTATTATCGTTCTACATTTTACAGCACCACTTATTATGCTTGTTTGAGTTTCCCAAGACTGTGACTCGTTATAAAACAAATTAAAAAAACTTTCTTTTTGCTGTGCTGTAAGCTTATTTTGGCAGTTTATTTTGCAATTGCAGGAATAGTCATTAAAAGATTTAGAGTGTATGACAGTACCTGAAGTATTGATATATTCTTTACCAGCTGCCCTTTTTTGCTTGCGAATTTTTTTTTTCCACTTCTTAGGATCAGATTTTCTCTTCTTGTCTTGAGGTTCTTCCTGCGCTCTGGTATTTTTTTCATCTGTAAAAACACAAAATTATTAATATTTTATATAAGTAAATATTTTACATTACTTTTTTATGTTATAACATAAAAATACTTTGAAACACACATTCACTATGCATAAGACAGACAATTTACGTTCTCTTTTGCCAAAGTGAACTATGTGATTTTAATTTTTTTTTACAATTCCAATATAAATTAATGGAATATATTGCTTCATTCTTATATAGATAGGTAAATACTATGTTCTTAGGTTGGTATAACTGCTCATATTTCACTAGCACTCCCAGTGGACACTGCAAGAAATAAATTTGCACATGGTTCACTTTGGCAAAAGAAACGTTCCAAAACATAACCAAACTTTGATAATGAAGTTTTATGGCAATAAATATTATTATCTTACCTGATTCTGTAATATCCGAATCAGAACTTGGATGGTAATCATCTGAAGACCCGTTACTGAAATCAGCGTGTTCATCTTCACCAGAATTTCTATCAACAATGTCATGACGATGTGAACTATGTGCACGGGAAGCCATCTTGGACTGGATGATGGTTCACTGAGGCATATGACTACCAGTACTACCACCCTTTTGCTAAATAGAATTTACTAATTTCCAGCTGATGTTTTCTGTTATTCACATAGTTCGTTTTGGCATAAGTTTAGAACAAAAGTTTGCCTCATAATGGAAATGAAAAAGTTAAAACAAATAAAATGAACATAGTTCACTCTGGCATGAGACCATCCAATTCTTCATCCACCAGGAAGACGATATGAGTGCTGTAGAATATTCGATGCGTCTTCAGGACAAGGTCAGGTCAGTCCTGTGGAAAGGGAAAAGAAGACAGACCAAGGTGACAGATTTTTTTGGTAATGTAGGCTAAATATATTTTACAGTAGCATTTTATTGTACAGTGCACATGTTTTAACTGTACAGTCATTTTTTATACTGTATTGCTTATATTATTTGTTACTTAAATCTAAGTGGAATACAATGTTAATTCATTTATATTCGTTTTGATAATTTTTTTAAATTAAAATGGGTTATTTAGTACAGTATTATTAATATTCCAGTACCGAATTTTGTCTCTCTCTGTATAACGATCTCTCCTTATAACGGTGAAAATTCCCGGTCCCTTGCATATCGTTATAGAGAGAGAGGACTGTATATATATATATATATGTATATTATATATCACAAAAAGCAGAAAATGAAATTATTACCTAGTTGAACCTTGTTTCGGTAAAACAAGATCTCTCCTAGTACCCTAAATCTCCTTAGGAGCCCTTATTAAGTGGAAAAAAAAGACAAAAAAGCAAGATAACTTCTTCCATTTCCTAATAATAATAAATACATTTGTGTTAAAAAACTTTTTACCTTTACAGAGAGGCATAACACGCATCTCAATGAAATATGCCTCGACATATAATTATCTATACAGAGTTGGCCGCGCAAAGGCGTCCAGCTTCATATTTGGCAATATTCCTCAAAATTTGTAAATTTGTAAAAATTCTGAAATAGGTTATTTTTCAACGATATAGACATCTGTCATTTGTAAACCCCCTCCTTCCAGTACCTTCTAAACCATTAATTGTAAATAGGGAATAGACAACATGTGGCACATTATTAGACAGCTATTTTGCTAGAGAATTGAGGTAACCATGATTTTTCTTTTCATATTATATTTTTGTTTTTGTAAAAAAGTATTGATTTATTAAAATTTTTACAACTCTTAAAAAATAAACGCAACGGCTACGTTTTGCTGGTTTTAATGACAAATTTTTTCGTCGCATCAAAAACTACAGTAAAACGAAATTTGCAACATTAATAGGAAACTATTAAATGTAAGGTGAATAGAATGAACTACCTTTTAAATTAAAAATTCATAATTTAAAACAGTTTACTCATCTTAGTTCTAATTATTTAGTTAAGCGCTGAAAAATAATATCCACCAACATCCATACAATATTTTGTTGTTGTTGTTTATTTGAGTTTATGTGACTGCGGATAATAAGTCCATTCGCCAATTTTACAATTTTTGCTTATTAGTAGTTATTCTTTCGTTTATACTCGTATTATCACAAATCTAATACTATATAATCTATAGTAAATACTTTTCTGAAAAAAGTGTTTTTTATTTTTTTATTAACTTTTTATAGTAGGTACTTTTTTAAATTTTTTATGTTCAAAATTAAGACGAACATATTAATGCATTTCAGGGGTCACTAGACTACATTCATGTACTACTTGTCGTCATAGTTTTTCCATTAAAGCAAAAATGGTATTATAAATCTTGCTTTTAAAATAACCCCATAGAAAGAAGTACAGTGGAGTTAAATCGGGGGGTTTTGCTGGCCATTTAATTAAACCTGTTTGTCCAACCTATTGTTCAGAAAACAGTTAATTAATGTAGAGCTTTACGTTAATTGAGATGGGATTTAAAAAGAGAACATTTATCCGGAAAACAATCTCCCCGTATATCGAAAATTCACAAAATTATTTTTTTTATTACTATTTTTATATTTTCTTTATTTTTTATTATATACGCTTATTTCGATAGACGCAATTCCAAAGTTTTTTATCTTTTAACATATTCTCAAAAAAAAACTTACTTCCCAAACTTCTTTAATATCTAATCATTTTCCCACTTGAAGGCACCTTACCAATCTGTTGTTTATCCAATGTAACATTTGTCATTGGAGCTATTTATAACGTCAAATAAAAAGTTATTCAATTCTTTCCGGATCCCACAGTTGCGACCTACTCTGTGAGACCGATAACTTTATCGCACACAACCTTTTTTCTAAATTCAATTTATATTTCCTCGAAGTTAGCTCCTAACAAGCTTCCCATTTTCGAGCCATTCGTCAAGAGATCAATATATTCAAAATGTTTCCGAGATTCATACGTCAACCTCAACAACTCAATTCTCTCAAGAATTCGATTTTTATTGGAAATAACAGTGGACCGTAGATATATTACGTCTCCACATAATTCTGTTAGGATTTCGGATCCTGTATTTTCAAGAAATGTTTATTTTTGCGGTTGAGCGCCTGCGAGGAGCAGCATCTGTAAGAGAAGTGACGGCGGTAAAGTAGGTTAGACGGAAAGGCATCCCAGACAAAAGTTATTGGGTTATAATTACATATATAGAAACGATAAGGAATGTGTTTGTTTTGCCGTTTTATGGTTTTAGCTCCCTTTTGTTGGATAATAAGAGGTAAACTTTAGAAAAGTGGCTTTTATACAAGAATTTATTTGGAGAACTGGATAATATTAGCACAATAGAATAATGACAAAATAAATAATTGTATTAAGCTAAATATTGTTTCTTAAATTATTTATATAATACGGAATAATAAAGATTATAATTGGAAAAAGCAACAACGGACTCCAAAACGCATTAGACAAATTAAGAGAGACAAGAGAACAAATAATAATCTTAGGCGATTAGAATTCAAGAGTAGGTAAGGATATTAGCAGGGAATTAGGATGCATTGGACAATATGGGGAAGAAACATTAAATAGAAATGGAATTAAAATGCTGGAATTCTGCCAAACCAATGACCTGATAATAGGAAACACATTCAGTGAACAAACCATTAACGACAAATATACATTTGTAGCTGAAGAGAGAAATGCGAAAAGCTTAATCGACTATATAGTCTATACGAGAAACCTAGAACAAAATATAAAAAACATCTTAACGGAAAAGGAACCCGAACTGTCTACACAACACAGGATGGTCACTGCAAAACTGGAGGATGAAAAAATGGAGGAAGTGGAAAGAAAAGAGTTCAAGAAAGTAAATGTTAACAAACTAAAGATAAAAAGTGTGCGAAAATTTTACACGGAGAAAACTAACAAAAGACTGAGACAAATAGAGTGCCAAAAAGAAACATGGACAATGGAAGAAAGATAGAATACATACAGTGAAGTATTAAATACAACAGCAACTGAAGTGTGTGGAATCAAAAAATATAATTAACAGTTGAAAAGGACAAGATGGTGGAATAAAGAAGTGAAGACAGAAATAAAAAAAAAAGAAAATAGCATGGAAAAAATACATCGAAACGAGATTAGAAGAAGATAAAGAAAAATACCATAGGCAGAGACGTATGGCAAAAAAGTCAGTTACAAAAGCAAAAGCAAAAACATGGAAAGAATTTGGAGAAGAACTTCAGAAAGAATATATAACAAATAATAGAAACTTTTGGACGACAATACGACACATAAGACAGGGAAAATGAAAGGAAATAAACGCAGTAAGAGATACTTCAAACCAAATACAAATAAGCTCAGAACAAAATAGCTAGGGTATGGAAAGAATATTATGAGAAAAAATTTGATACCGAAATTAAAAAGGAAGACAATATAATCAATGAAGGCAAAGAAAACACAGAACCAGAGCAAATAAGTAGAGAAGAAGTAATAGAAGCATTATCAAATATAAAAATAGGCAAGGCAGGTGGAGATGATGAAATTGAACCGGAAATGGTAAAATACATGCGAGAAGAAGGAATAAACTGGCTATGGAAAATATATAAAGAGGCGTGGGAAAAACAAACAATCCCTAAAAACTGGCAGAACAATATCATCGTGCCAATATACAAAAAACGAGAACATGTAAACTGCGACAACTATAGAGCAATATGTCTGTCATCGGTATGCTTTAAAATATATACGAAAATAATAGAGAAGAGACTGAGACAAGAAGTAGAAATGGTATTGGGAGAAGAACAAACGGCATTTAGACCGTGAAGACAGACAAATGACAACATATATATATATCATTAGAAACCTAATAGAAAGAAGCATAGATACGGGGGAAAAACTAGTATTAGCATTCATAGACCTAAGAGCAGCATTTGACACGATAGAAAGACATATTATAGGGAAATGCTTGAGGAAAATAAACGTACCTAATGCATTGATAAAAATTATAGAAAGTACTTACAAAGAGGTAAAAGGAAGGGTACAAATAACAGGGGAAAGATCGGAAGCATTTAATTGGAAGAGAGGTAATAAACAAGGAGATAGTCTCAGCCCTTTGCTATTCATAATAGTAATGAACGAATTGATAAGAAACACAAAGTCAGAACTAATCAAGTACAGACAATAATAGGTTACCGCAGATTACAACCGGTAACAATAGAGTCCTTAATGTATGCAGACGACATAGTACTAATAGCAGATTCCGGGAATAAAATGCAGAAACTAATGGATATATGGGTAGAACAAAATAGAAGAACTTAAAATGGAGATAAACGAGGAAAAAAGTAAGATAATGATAATCAGCGGCAAAGGAGATAAGGAAGATAATCAAATAAAGATAAAATGTAAAAACACAGAATTGGAAATAGTAACAACTTACGAATACCTGGGAAGTATAATAACTAATGACGGAAAAATAGACTGGGAAATAACAAATAGAGCAAAAAAATCAAACAAGTTATATTATGCGTTAGCCCCAATAATGGGAAAAAGAGAACTTGCACGAGAAACAAGAATAAAAATATATAACACAATAGTGATACCGACTGTGCTCTATGCAAGTGAAAACTGGACAATTCTGGAAAAACATAAGAGCAGGATAAACGCAGTGGAGATGAGACATCTAAGAAGGATAGTTAGAAAGACAAAATGGGATAGATTAAGCAACGAGACTATTAGGAGAATGGCCAACCAAGAACCGATAATGAACAAATTAGTAAAGAGACAAATGAACTGGTATGAGCATCTGATGAGGATGGAATCCAATAGAATAACAAGAAAAAATTATGAAGCAAAAAACATCGGAAAAAGAAAAAGGGGCAGACCAAGAAAAAAATGGATACATCAAGTAGTAGAGGCGGGAAAACTTAAACAAAAATCACTCGAGGAATTGAAAGTAATGGCAGGAAACAGAAAAGAATGAAAGAGGTGAGTAAATGGAAATTAAAATAGCTAACCCAAATCCGACACCCTGATAGGGTAAAAGGAATGGGAGAAAGAAAGAAAGAAATTGGAAAAAGCTCTAGAACGAAAAGTTTGTACTTTCGCCTATAGTGAATTAAACAATTCGACACCCCCATCGAACAAGGCTGTAACTCATTTTTAGCGATTTTACAGGAGTGGCAAAACCCGAAAATATGTATTTTTAATAATTTGTAGCGAAATATTTAAACTCTTTTACACTCATGCGATACGATATTTATAACATAATGAAGGATTACTTTGGGATGTGTGTTTTGTTATTGTATTAACTATTGAAAATCTTGAGTTTGATTGACTCAAGATTAAACCTTAAATTAGTTTGTTCTTTCTAATGGTCCCCACAACAGTCAATCCAAATTCTTTTTTTAAAACATTTATTAGAGGAATGCTAATGAACCAATTGCTGGTATAAGCAATCCCCCACTTACCTACCAACGGCTTCGGGCGGAAGAGTGGGTAAGTGGTAGGGCACTCTTTTGTCCTGAGACAGAGAAATCTGTCTCGAAGGCGGATGAATCAAGGAATGGTCAACGGCGTAAGGATACAGAAGGCAACGGGAAACCACTGTATTAATGATCTTTAAGATTCCCTACTGCAATTGATTGTCCAGGGAAAAATAGACAGTAAGCGAGGGCCAGGCAGGAGAAGACACTCGTGGCTCCAAAATCTGAGGAAGTGGTTCGGGCTCACATCGGTCGAACTATTCAGAAGCGCCGCAAATAAGATCAAAATTGCCATGTTAATAGCCAACGTTCGCAACGGACAGGGCACTTGAAGAAGAAGATTCCCTAGTATAATCATGATGGCAAATGTCACATCAATCACTCATGTTACTGATCATGGACCTTGGAACCCAAGATCCGGCAGGAGAGGAAAACCACAGACAGACCATAGGGCCTCTCAGGTCGTGAACCAGCGAAATCCCTGTGTAAGTAATGTCAATCACCTTAAGATGTTAAGAATAGCGACGTGAAATGTAAGAAGCCTCTTTGCAGCAGGTAAATTAACTAATGTAGCCCTTGAAATGGAAAACCTTAAAATTGATGTCCTAGGTATAAGTGATGTACAGTGGCCAGGATCAGGAAAATGCACGAATAATAGTGGAACACTTTATTATTCAGGCACCATCAGTTCAACTCATCGTTACGGTGTCGCTGTCTTGGTATCAAAGAAAATCAGTAACTGTGTAACAAGCTTTACTCCCTTCTCTGATAGAATAATGGCACTACAACTTCAGTCAAATAAACAAATTATAAATATTATACAAGTATATGCTCCTACGGCTGATAAAGATGATGATGAAATTGAAAGTTTCTACTACGATCTGGAACAAATTCTAAAATCAATGAAGAAACATCACACTACAGTAGTAATGGGCGATTTTAATGCCAAAATTGGACATGGATGTGTGGACGGTTATGTGGGTGACTATGGATTAGGAGAACGAAACGAACGAGGAGACTGTATGGTACAATTTTGTCAAGCGGAGGAGTTAGTAGTTGCTAACACTCTTTTCAAGTTACCTAACAGACGACTGTACACATGGAAATCTCCGAGTGACACCAAAGGTAGAGTAGTCAGAAATCAAATTGACTTTGTCCTTATTAGACAAAGATTCCGCAACTCTATACTCTCAGCTAAAACCTACCCAGGAGCAGATATAGGCTCGGATCACAATCCTGTAGTAGTCACATTAAGAATAAAACTAAAGATCATTCAAAAACACATAAAGAAACAAATTGACGTGAGAAGACTGAGTGAACAACATATAAAAGAGAAAACAATAGTGAACATCAAAGAAAATTTACAAAATATAAAAAAACTGAATAGAAATACTGATAACATAGACCAAAAATGGGAGAATATTAAACATGCCGTAATGCTGGCAGGGAGAGAACATTTAACACCGAAAGAAAGGAAACATAAAGAATGGATGAATGAGGAAATACTACAGTTGATGTGTGAAAGAAGGGTACACAAAACAAATAATCCGATAAGATACAAATAAACAGATAAACTGATAAAAAAGAAAATAAGAGAAGCTAGAGAAAGATGGCTAAGTGAGCAATGCCAGGAGTTGGAACAACTGGAGCGAAAATATGACTTTTTTAATGTACACAAAAAGATTAAAGAAATGACGGGAAGGAGAAGAACAACACAGACAGGACAGATCAAAGATACAGATGGTTTACTCATAACAGATTTACAACAAAAAATGAATCGATGGACAGAATACATATCACAACTTTTTGATGACAAAGATAGACAAGAAATCTCAAACGAATATACAGATGATACAGGGCCTGATATAATCAGAGAAGAAATAGATTATGCAATCAAACAAGCGAAAAGTGGTAAGGCCCCCGGTCCTGATGAAATTCCCGTAGAACTGCTCAAACTTATGGACGATGAATCTATTAAAATACTCCTAGATCTATTTAACACAATATATAGAACTGGAATAATACCTAGGGAATGGCTCCGTTCGACCTTTATACTACTGCCAAAAAAGGCAAATACAAGGGAATGCAGCTAATATCGTACGATAGCTTTGATGAGTCATGCTCTAAAACTGTTCCTGAAAATAATCCATAATAGGATCTATAGGAAATTAGACGTAGACATCAGTAACACTCAGATGGGATTCAGAAAAGGTCTGGGTACAAGGGAGGCTCTGTTTGCAACGAACGTTCTCTCACAGAGATGCTTAGACATGAACCAAGAAATTTACACCTGCTTTATTGATTTCGAAAAGGCCTTTGACAAAGTACAACATGAACCACTAAGACAAATTCTAATAAAGAAAAATATAGACAGCCGAGATATTCGAATTATATGCAACCTATATTGGAATCAAACAGCAAATGTGAAGGTTGAGGGTAGGCTAACAGAAGAAATTCAAATCCGTCGAGGAGTCCGGCAGGGATGCATCTTGTCGCCACTTTTATTTAATCTGTATAGTGAAGCTATTTGTGAACAAGCACTCGAGGAAGAAGATCTTGGTCTGATAATAAATGGTGAGACGATCAACAATATAAGGTATGCTGACGATACGGTTCTCCTAACGGGAACGCTAGTAGAACTACAACATCTCGTTCAAAGTCTCAATATATACTGTAACAGTTACGGCTTGAAAATTAATTTGAAAAAAACTAAATTTATGGTAATCACGAAATCAAAGAACATCAGAGCTAATCTTGTAATAGACAATACAACGATTGAGCGTGTGTCCTGTTATAAATATCTAGGTGCTTGGATCACAGACGATACTGATCAAACAAAAGAGATTAGATGTAGAATAGAAATCGCTAGATCAGTCTTTAATAGAATGCGCAAACTCTTTTGCAATCGTGATATCAATATAAAGTTACGAATACGAATGCTGCGGTGTTATGTCTTTTCTACCCTGTTGTATGGAGTAGAGGCTTGGACACTAAAACAGTTGACCACAAAAAACATCGAAGCTTTCGAGATGTGGTGCTATAGGCGCATTCTCAGAATATCATGGATGGACCGCGTCACTAACACGCAAGTACTCCAAACTTTAGACAAAAGATGCGAAATTCTAAATGAGATAAAAATTAGAAAGATGGAATACTTGGGGCACATTGTGAGAGGTGAAAAGTACGAACTTTTAAGAAATATCATGCAGGGCAAAATTAAGGGCAAAAGAAGTGTGGGAAGAAGAAAAATATCGTGGCTTCGTAATCTACGTGAATGGTTCGGGTGTAGTTCGATTGAACTTTTTAGGCGCGCTGCTAACAAAGTCGCAGTGGCCATGATGATTATCAATCTCCGCTAGGAGTGGCACGAGAAGAAGAAGAATGAACCAATTATCTAGAGTAATGTTGCGCCCAGAATTCTTTATTGGCGCACACATTCTTTTTACAACTTCTTTCGGGAAATTGTCTACAGTAAATGGGCCATCTAGTTGACGATCCACATAAACCTCCATATTTATGGTATAATACATTTCAGCATCACATAAACTAAAAATTTTGAGCCCACACTTTGGAGGTTTGCTTGGAATATATTGTATCCAAGGGCAATTCCCTAAAAATCCAGGAAGCATTTCATCGCATGTTAAATTTTACGAAGAGTTATATCCCGATTTACACTTTTCTACGAATTTGTCAAAAAATACTCGGATGGCGGCCATCTTATCTAGTCTCCTACGTTCTTCACGATCGACCTTATCATCAAATCTAATGCATCTTAGAAGAAACCGAAATCGGGATAAGGACATAACTAGTCTAAATATTTCGATACCTTCGCCATTAGTTTGCCAGATATCTTCTGTATTCAGGTGATGGGCTTTATATGTCCCTGCCAAATATAAAAAGGCTTATAAGAGCGCGAATTTAAGTTGGGTTTGTAAGCTTTGCATCCCTCTCCCTAGAGAAATTGCTTGCTATACTTTCAATATATTTATTAGTGGATTCTACAATTATGTAAATTATGTCCTCATCAATGAAATAACTCCATATTTCATAAATGTCTTTCAACTTTTTCGTAAATCTATTAGGCCCAGGTGATTGTTTTACTAAATTAGGCTTGCTCATACGTACCCAGTTGTTTTTTCTTTGATGCTTTCTCCACACTGTACCATCTTTTCCCCTAAAAACACTTTCTTCTTGTACATTATTCAGTAAAACTTCTAATTCCTCTAAATCCTGTTCTTGTTCGCTTTCCGAATCTTCCGACCTTCATACTTCATTCTCGTCATCGTCGTCGTCATATTCTATATCAAGCGGTTCTTCTTCCATGAGGACTTGAAGTCTCCTTCTCATAGTCCATTCTAAAAATAAAGCCAAACAAGTTATATATAAAAGTTTGCTGTAGCTTAAAATTTAAAAAAAATTAATATTTGATTTTCAATAGTAGAACAAAGAAAATTATGAAATATCGAAATAGTAATTTGCTGCAAAGTAATTTAAAATTTGATGACTAATTACATAGTAAAAGAAAGAGAGGTATATTCAAAAGGTTACTAAACAATAAGAAAAAAGTATAATTGTATATTATTTAAAAAAACTGGCGTTTATACATACCTTAAGGTGATAAGAAACACAATAAAACGATTTATAAAAACTTTTTAGCTGACTAGACGCGCGCGGAAATTATGACCTTTGCGCTGTAACTCCTAATCGAAAAACCTCCCGCTACTCTGATTTAGTACTGAGGCTCCTTGTATCAAATTAGTAAGCTACTGAAGGCCGTGGTTGCCAAATGTAATTTTTTCCGAAATATTAGCAATTTTTAATACGTGCCGCCTTTTTGACCATGTAGCGACTAGTTAAGGGTTAAATATAAAGAGAGAATTAGAATAAACGGGAGTTATATCTGTTATGGTGATACGCTCATTCTTATCTTTTTTTTTTTTTGAATTCCGAGCTTAAGAACGTTGAGTTACGGGTATTTTTTCTAATTTAACGCAGTAATTATTTTCGGAAAGAATATCATAATTTAAGCGAATTACTTTTGCATTTTCAATGCGTATCTGTAAATATTTAATTCCAGACCATTTTATTTTATTACTTTTAATATCTACTTCACAATTATATGGGTGTCTTTCCCTTTGTTCAATCGAAGCTCTTTTATAAATATTACATGTTGCTCATAAAATTGTCTTCGGTTTATAGAAATCTATGTTAAATTCATTGTAGAATACTTCTCGATATTGTCTCTCGGTGACTTGTATCGCTGGTGCATATTCATTATTACATAACCACTCTTTATACAGTCGATATAATTAAAAAAAAAATGTTAAAGATTCGTCAAAATATTGTTTACGGCTACGATCCCTTACGTAATGTGACTCTACAACTGGTATCTGAGCAATATGTTTCCTCACACTTTGTTTACTAACCTCAGGTACCTTGTGCGGTTTTCGTGAAGGCCTCATTGATCAGCTAGTGAAACACAATCAGCTACTAATATATCAATCCTTTTACAAGTAGTGTTAAACTACTTATCTGTGATATCTGGAGTATCAAAAAACATTTTTTTACATTCTTCATTCTTCCTGAATTTTATCACCGTTTATCGTAAATGAATATTTATATGACTAGCGGCGCCTTGAAGTTGCAAGTGTTGCACCTATTACTTGTTTCTTAGATAGTCTTTTAACACAGTTATGTATAAATTATACTTGATGATCATGATTCCCAAGAGTCAAAAATTGTGAAACAATAGGGTTCCCATTTCTAAAGACAACTTTTGAATACATTTTTTGGAACAGTTCTATGTATTCGCGAATGCCAATCCTATTTTTTGTTTTCCTTATATTCAAGTTGTATTTCCAATTATTGGTATTGCGTTTCCTCTTACGTCCAGAAGTACATTTTCCCAGCATATCCCGTTTCTTTTATTTATGCGAATTTCGTTTTATATTGATAGCAATATACTTGCTTTGTATATTTAGGTTTGTTTTTGGTTTAATCTCATCTATTTATTGTAGATTCTTTTCTTTTGGTCCATCCAAAGAGTTACTTCCTATAACAAAACTATTTGTATATCTATCTTAAGACCACATAATAACAGTAGAAAAATAATTCAACAATTCGTGACAAGAGAAAATTGAGGTCGTCTATTAAAATACAAAAAAATAAATAGCTATGCATTTTCTAAAAACTGAAATCTTACCTTCAGAAATGGAAGGTACATATTCGGACACATCAGCAGAGAAAGACTATCTAAGACCACTAGACTCTACATCACTACTATTCGGGTCTAGAGATTTGCTATAACTAGGCCGTAAGTTTCTTTTAAATTCGACTAAATCATTGCCATGTTGAATATGTATTTCATCGGATGATACATATTACGTATTTGCACAAAAAGTGTTGTCTGTGACATCAAAATCTTTTGCAGCAATTTCTAAGTTTTACATCTCGTCAGAAAATAAATTTCGTTTCATATCTATAATAATATATAAAATACATATTTTCACTTACAAAAGTATGTTAACACTAATTACTTACCAGGTTCAGCGTCTTTTTTTTATTATTTAACATCCAATGTTTATTGCAATCTGTCTCATTACAAACAATAAGCAATATGTGTAATTTATGTACAATAACATAGTGGGAAGCTGCCCAGAGGCGAGCACCCAGGTAAGACATAATATAAATATAATCTATGATATAACAATTAATTTAAACTTTCACTTAACAAACAGAGTTTAATACAGATAAACATCACTGACACACATATGAGTATTACAAGACACTATGCTCTGTTTCTCCTGATTTACTGGAGGTCCAAAGGGTCTGGTCATTTTAATCTTCTTACGTGTGAAATGTTGAGCAGATCCGTGGCCAGCGGATTTGGATCGCAGGATAGTCTGGTCTTGTATACAGAGTTTATAGCAGATATTGTTTCGCAAACTGTTGGTAGTTGTAAATCGTGGTGTAGTCTGTGGTTCGTGATATACCAAGAGGCATCACAGATCTGGCGCAGTTCTTTCGATTGAAAACGTTAAAGTTTTTGTATGTTGGTATTACTTGCTGTACCCCAGATTTGTGCTGCATATTGCCATACACATAAATACATAATATAAGAAAATAAATTTGTTTTAATATCGGCAATAGGTTATATTGATAAACCAGTCTTTATAGATGAGAAATAAATAATAGCAGAAAATATTATATTAGATAGTTTATATTTATCTTTTCATTCTATCCTATTGGATAGACTACTATTTACCTACTCCACTGCAAAGTAATGTCGATTTAAGTTCAACTTTACTTGAGCTTTAGGGTAAAGTTTACTCTGTCCGTTTTATTTTCCTTGTGTCAATATTTGTCCCTGTCGATTGAAATATGTGACGGAAAATCTATTTTGCACCCGTCGTTCTTAGTGCCGGGAATGCTCTATTGTCTGTTGATCGTCTGCAAGAACCTACCTTTGCGTATAGCCCTGAGAGTCAGATAATTTAATTCCATGTTACAGCGGCTCGGTCTACCGACAAAGATTTGCTGGAAATTCTTCGGTAAACTAGCGAAGATTTTCTAAAAACACGTACAATATATTGAAAAATATGTGGTTTGTCTGGAGGATGAATATTGACTAAATTGTTTTCTTTTTTGTGATTTTGCAGTCACTTTTATCAATTTTATTATTTGTAATAATGCTAGTATATTTATGGGTGTTTTCTTTTACTGTTTTATATTTTACCTTTTGATTTATGCTTTTTTTTATTAAATTTGCAAATTTACAATCTGCTATTACAAACTATTAGTAAACGTGAGTATTACAAATACATAAGAGGAGAAATTATCCACTGATAACACTCCTAATACTAACACTAATAAATTAAATTAATGTAGGATTATAATTTGAAACTAAAATGGACATGAAAATTAAAATTTAAAATTTAAATTAGTGAATAAAGTCTTCGTCCAACTTCTGATTGGAGGTGTTGTTGTCTTGCTTCCTCATTAGGGTGGGCTGGCAGATGTTCTAAATAATTTCGTGTTAGTCTGCTGATTTCGTCTTCAACTAACGATATACCAGAGTCATCATGCAGTGTTTTGTTACTAACGTACCAAGGCGCGTTGAAAAGCATTCTGAGTATTTTGGATTGGATTCTCTGAATGATTTTGGTATAAGAAGGCTTTACATAGCCCCATAGTTGCACTCCATATGTCCATATAGGCTTTATTATGCACTTATACAAGAGAAGTTTATTATCTGTAGATAACTGTGATTTTCGGCCTATTAGCCAATTATTTATTTGACGCATTTTAATTTTGATTTGTATTTTTTTTTGCCAAGATGTGTGCTTTTCAAGTAAGCTTTTGATTAAATGTCATTCCCAGGTATTTAACTTGTATTTTTACTGGTAGTAATATGTTGTTTAGTCTGATTTTCGGACATATGATGTTCCTGTTGGTAAAGGTAATTTGATTAGACTTAGTATGGTTAACTTTGATTTTCCATCTATTCTTTCAGTCTTGTATTAGGTCCAGGTGTATTTGAAGGTTTCCTGATGCTACTTGGGGGTCATCATAGATGGATATTATGGCGGTGTCATCTGCGAATATGGCTACTGTGGTCGTATTCGTTATTGGGATATCAGCAGTGTATATGAGGTACAGGAGGGGACCCAGGACACTTCCTTGAGGAACATCGAATTTTATGAGATAGTAATGAGAGGTTTCAGTAAGGAATCTAACTTGAAGTGACGTTCTGTCAGGTATGATTTTAAGAGTAGACAGTGAGGAGTGGGAAAGGATGACTTAAGTTTATACAGGAGAATGTTATGCCAAACACGGTCGAAGGCTTGTTCTATATCCAGGAAGGCAGCGGTGCAAATTTTTTTCTCTTCGAGGCATACATTAATGTTTTTAACAATCCTATGACATTGTTGTAAAAGTAAATGGGCTTCGCGGAAACCAAACGGGTATGTTGGGATCACTGAATTAATTTCGATGTCTTCTGTGATTCTTTGGAGCAGAAGTCTTTTTAAGATTTTTGACATTATTGGAAGTAAGCTGATTGGTCTACATGTAGTAGTAATATTTTGTGGTTTATTTGGTTTACTAATCATAATTATTAATGCGAACATCCAATTAATCGGGTAGTAGGCTAATCTTATGATACTATTATATATCATTGTTAGTAGGACAATTGCTTTTCTCGGTAATTTTTTTAATATTAGCCCGGTGATCATGTCAAAACCTGGAGCTTTGTAGTTATTGCATCTGGAAATTTGTTCATTTACATTATTAAGAGTAAAGCATTTTGATAGGTAGCATCATTGGGCATGGAGTGTCTAGGAAGTTTTTAACTTATTCTTCGGTATTATTGTTATTAAGTTCACGTGCACCAAAAATGCGTGAGAGATGTACAGCAAAGATTGGTGTCTTTTCTTGTTCAGTTTTTCCCTAGCTTCCAGCGGCTTTTGTTAGAGGTGGTATGTGCTGTGTAGGCCTCTTGAATTATTTCGTTGCTTTCCAGACACTGTGGCCTTCTTTTGATAGGCTGTTGATGAATAGTTCAAATGTATCATTCCTCGCGTCTTGTAGAGCAGTTTTAAGTTGTCGTGTTAATCTATTGTATTCATTTTTATCTATAGGATTGCGACTTCTTTGCCATATGCGCCTGGCCCTTTTTTTTTGTGCAACAAGACGTTTTACATATATGGGTATGTTGATGTCACTTGGTTCTTTGTTATTCTTAAGGGGTGTAGCTATTTCAGCGGCTGCATGTATAGTTTGAGGAGAAGAAGCACAGCATTATCGATATCGTCTGGTTGCTTTAATCTTATATTTAAATTAAAATTTTTATTTATGTAAGTTTCGAATACATTCCAGTTGGTCTTTGATATTGTCAACTTAGGGATATTCGGACGTTTTATAATTTGCGTAGATAGTGTGACAATTATGGGAGTATGGTCGGTGGACAGATCCCAGGATGCTTGTATGTCAAAATAATTTAAGGCTATAGTATGGAGGTTAAAGAAGTCAAGAAGATCTGTAATTTTGTTTTCATCTGATAGCCAGTAGGTGGGTTGCCCTGTAGATCAGTAAGAGCTGTTTATATTAACTATGGCTTGTCTGAGATTTTTTTCCTTTATCGTACATAGTCTCGACCCCCAGTCTGTATGCTTGGCATTCCAGTCACCTCCAATTAAGAATTTGTTTGATAGATCTTTGAAGAAGTCTTTATATTCTGCTGTTGTGATATTATGCCATGGAGGGCTGTACATTGCCGCAATGTCAAAAAACCATGGTTGAGAACTCATACAGATTACTGCAGCTTGTTTTTTTCCATCTGACATTGTTTCCTTAAAGTGTGGTATCAGTATTGAACAAGTAATGGAAATGAAATACCTGAGAATTACACTGCCCAGCTATGGAGACCTGGACAAAGAAGTGAGAGATTAAGTACAAAAAGCAAATAGACTGGCCGGATGCCTTAATAACACTATATAGGGAAACAGACATATTACCACTGAGATACAGTTAAGAACTTTTAAGGCTAGTGTAAGACCAATAATGACATATGCCTCAGAAACAAGACCCGACACAGCCACAACGCAAAGGCTACTGTAAACGGCAGAGACGAGAGTACTGAGAAGAATTACAGGAAACACGCTGAGAGATCGAAAGAGAAGTGCAGCTATTAGAAAAAAATGTAACGTACCATGTATAAATGAATGGACACAAAACAGAATAAAGGAATGGAATAACCGCATAAGCAGAATGAAGGTGAATGTGTTGTCAAAATAGCAAGAGATAAGACACCAATCGGCAAAAGAAGACAGAAGGCAAAAATACCATAGAGGTACTAATCGGCCAATAAACAAGCAGAATTGCTTATAAAGAGAAAGAAGAAGAGAAAAAGAGGATACTCTGCAAAATATTTAAAGCTATAAACGATCAAGGGAAGTGCTGCAAAAGATTTAATTTCAAATTATAAAAACTCTTTAATGAACCAGATGTGGTAACGTTTATTAAAACGCAGCGACAGAGATGGGCCGGACACATAATATGAATGCATGAAAACGTGATTGCTAAAATTCTAATGCGGAAATACCTATAAAAAGAAGAAGCGGAGGCTGACCGCGTATTGGGTCGTTAGATGGATTTAAGACCGACTTAGAGATCAGAAGATGGCAACACGTTGCCAGAAACCGAACAGAATGGTGACTAATCTTAGAGCAGGCGAGGATTCACAAAGGACTGTCTAGCCAAAGATGATGATGGTAAGATTTTTAATTATGATGGTGACTAGGCCAACTTTTAATTGTAAATTGAGTAGTGATTAGCCAAGCACACGTTGTTACCAGTTGATAGATTTGAAATAATGCAGTGGACTAACGATTATAATTTGAATAATTAAGTTTTCTGTGTAGTCTCTTTAATGTTTCTTTTACTTGCTTATCTTTTAAATTTCATTTAATACCATTTTATTTCACTGAATCTCCGAGCACCTCTTTTATTCTCTTTCGCGAACTTGTGGAAGATTAGTAATGGGCCCAGAAGATAATTTATTTTCTTAAAACACAAAAAAGATATAAAAGAAAACGAATAAAGACGCAACAACAACCAACGGTGAAGGACCCTCTCTGATCTCCAAATAGATAATTGCTCACGATTCCAAAGCAGGTTATAACCATCATATCCTAGAACAAAAAAATAGTTCTTAAAAACCGACTGTTGTTATAAAAAATTTGATATAGCCTTAATAAAAGAACTTTGATAAAATATATTAATTGAAAGAAGGTTTTCATTTCAAAGCTTGTTCTTTATCCAGCAATATTTGGTAAAAATGAAATATTCTCATTCCCAGTAGCACTCTTCCAATGACTAAACAGATATTGACTCAGTGTCAGCTTTCTTCACCTTTTCGCTAATTCCTTTATATTTCCTTTTATTCGCAACTGTTTTATACAAGTACTATAACATCAATTACTTAATTAGTATTTAAACTTATTTGCCATCTGATAATTAACGTATGCTAGTGATCACTACTTTTAATATTACAATAAAACATCTGCAATGACATATCCGTCCCAGCGTTCTCATGAATAGTTCTGTACCATCCGTGAATAAGTCGATAAGTCAAATTTTCGTAAAAACAAGATATCTTAATCTTGAAATCGTTCTCCTTCAATTCCGTCAGGTGAATAAATGAGTAATTCAAATATGCAATAGTTTACTTGGTAGAAGCTTGTGAATATTTGGATTTGACGATTTACTAGGTATCAGAACCGGTATATCGACTTATCTAATATTGAAGTTTTAAATATTTGTTTAAAATAATGTATCTTAACTTGACCATCCGTGTACATAATATTTAGTCCATGAATAACTAGGTATGTAGAAATACCCACTTGGGCATGTTGCATTTTGCTTTATTTTTATGAATGAGCCGGATTAAATTAAATTATCAGAAGAATTGTTTTACTAAACAAAAACATTTGTTTAATTTATTAATATATTGTATTTAGAAAACGACATCTGAAGTGGAAGAGGAAACGTCAATAAAATAATTTGTTTCAACTTAAATTGTGCCTTATTTCCCAGTTAGAATAGTAAATTACATAAATGCCACAAAGAAATACCTTCAGATCAATATATTTTTTATTTCCAGAGATAAATATCTGGAAGTGACTTTAACCAGATTAGTTATGATTTCGATTTAGACGACAGCATCATTAATCGCGATTTCTTTGCAAGTATAGGATCATCTTCCGAGGAAAGTGATGATCAAGTTACAGGTAAGATCGGTAATACTTTAAATTCGTTTTATCTCAAAATATGCTTTTTTTAGTTACTTGAAGGAAAAAAAGGTGCTCAGAAATAAATAACAATAGTATCAACGATGAAAACTTGAACCACGCTCCAGAAAAAACAGCAATTTTATTCGATCTGACAACAGGAAAAGATTCCTACAAGACAAAGGAAAAAGATCAAAACCATATTTCAGTGGAAAACGAGCCGAAGCAGAAAAAAAGAAGAAACAGAGAAAGGGAAGGACACGAAAGCAAAGACAAGAAAGTAAAGAACTCAGAAATGCTGGTAAAAGTTACACTATTGAAAAAGGAAAGGTCGTAAAACCTAGAAATATGAGACCATTAAAAGCATGTCGTATAAAATGTAATAAAAGGTTTTCAGATGAAGACCGGGGTAAATGTTTTCAACATTATTGGAACTTGGGAAGTCGGGATAGAAGGGCTAACTATATTGCTTCTCTAATTAACATTAATCCAAAGAAAACAGAAAAGCTAGGACCAAGAAAGAAACATAGAGAATGTTCATATAAATCTAGCATCATTATTGCTGGCATACAAAAGCCAATTTGTAAAACTTGCCTCATTGCAACCCTTGGCGAAACTAAAAGATTTATCGAGATAGTGGGTGAAAAGAAAAAAAATACACTTTTTAGAAATATTTCTCCTGATAGACGTGGAATTGTGCCATCAGGTAATAAACGTTCTGCGGAAGAAATTCAAAATGCCAAAGATCACATTTTGTCATTTCCTAAATACGAGAGCCACTATTGCAGCAATAGCACATCTAAAAAGTACTTGTCTAGTGACTTATCTATTGCTAAAATGTATGACATGTACAAAAAAAAAAGTAAACAAACCCGTTTCATTAACGTTGTACAAGAACTGCTTCTACAGTCTGAACCTTGCATTTAAAAAGCCTAAACAGGATACTTGTTCTAAGTGTGATATTTTCGAAACAAAGTTAAAAGTTCTTAAGGAGGGAGAGGAGAAAGAGAATTTGAGACAAGAGAGGGACAAACACCATCAGCTCGCAGATGATGCCTACAAGGCGAAACAGGTGGATAAGGAGATTGCGTCTTCAGACACTAAAAAAAGAGCATACACTTTTGATCTTCAACAGTGCCTTCCAACCCTCTTTTTAACAGCAAACATAGCCTTTTATAAGCGTCAACTGTGGACATTTAACCTTACCGTTCACGATTTAGCAACAAATGAAGTTACATGTTTCATGTGGGACGAATCAACTGCTGGAAGAGGTGGCAATCAGATAGCTTCTTGTATTTATCGCCTTTTATTGGAACTTAATGATGTGGAAGAGGTAACTTTCTACTCAGATACTTGAGGAGGCCAATATAAGAATCAGTAAGTCGCTTTCATGTTCACTTTCGCTTTCACAAAACTCCCAAATCTCAAAATTATAAATCACAAATTTTTAGTAAGTGGGCATACTCACATGGAGTGTGATACAGATCATGCTCTTATAGAAAAAGACAAAAAGAGAACATACATGAAGATCAATCACCCTAATGACTGGTATCAGATGGTAAGATCCTGCAAAAGGAAGAAACCGTTCAAAGTAGTGGTAATGACACAAGAAGATTTCTTCAATTTCAGCAGTCTAGGAAAACAAGCACTAATCATTAAAAAAGTTAATACCGATGGAGAAAAGTTCCTGTGACAGCCAGTGCAGTGGTTCCAGTATAATAGAAAAATTGGAAAAGTGAAATATAAACATAGTTTAGACGTCTCCAATTCTTTTAAATCTGTAAATTTCCGAAGAAGGAGAAAATGCGTTGTACCAAGCACATTGCCTCAAATCACAGATAAACTTCTGCCAATTAGTAACGAGTCAAAGAAAGACCTACTTGATCTTTTGTCGCTCATCGATGAAGTTTTTCATAACTTTTACCGAAATTTGCCACTACAGATATGCCAGACTTGGACCCTGATTTGGAAGAGTTTGATGCAGATTATCAGTAGGTTTTTTAGTTTTCTTTTCCAAATATCGTTGATGTGACTTTTTATAAAGAAATAAAGTATAAAAAAATGTTGAAAAAACTCAATAAGACCACAGAAATTTGGCGTGAATAAGTGGGTAAGTTAGATTTTTTTTAAAGTACGTGACCTATTCACAGCTCATAATTAAGTACGTCATTCGTTGCATGATTACCCACCAATGTCTATGAAAATGAAACTGAACTTAAATTTTTGACTCTTCAAAACTAATAAAATGTTTAAAATGGCCATACTGAAAAGTTTGTATTTTTGATTTATCGACTTATTCACAGACGGTACGGAGTTGATGGTACAGATTTTACTGCTCTCTAAAATATTTTGACTAGTTTTGTATTGATAATAATCATAAAATAAGTATTTAAAAAATTCTTCTACAATAATAATTTTAAACAACATAGACGGCTTCTTATTTTAGTTTTTTTTTTTTTTCATCAAGAGCCTTCTTCCGGTAGTAGTGCAATTGTTATTCCTTAAAAATCTCGGATTTCTCTATCCTTTCATTGACTAGAGGCATTTAATGTAGACAATTACGTCTAAGCGTGTTTATACAAAAACATCGAAACTATAATCCAAAAAATTCTGTCTAATTTATGGCAATACCCCTTTCTCATTGCACTCAAAGCTAGTGATTTAAAATCAAAATAAGTATGTATTTTTATTGCACGATTTAAATCGTTTTATATAAAAGAATCATTGGTTTAACTTTTTGTCAAACGTATAACCAAGGTTAATACGTAATATTTGAAAATCCAGTTTTCTGGTCTTTGCTCAAAGTAGTTTTTAAAACATAGTTTTTAAAGTCCGGTCATATAACCATTTAATGCAGATAGTTATCCTAATGATGCTGTAGTTGTTAAAATATCAAACATGACGTTTAAACCTGTAACGAAATATTTTGGCTACCATAGGGTAAGATTATATGGGGTAGAAAATTGGGAAAGAAATTATGGGGGTGTAGATTGGGAAAGCAATAGAAATCGATATTTGTGCAAACGGCACTTAGGGGTTAATTGGAGAGCTGGGGCGTGGATAAGTGAATGAAAAGGGGTTGGATTGGGGTAACTACCAAAAAATGAAACAAAGGGGTACTTACGTGAATTTTCTGGGACAAATGAACAAATAAAGACAACAAAAAAAAGACTTCTAGCTACTTGAAAGGAGGACGCCGCTTCGAAGAATCCTTAACTTGCTGGATTTGGGAAAAATATCCCTAAAATAAAAAACACATTAAAGGGTTAGGAGATTATTCTAAAATAAAGCAAACAAAATAGTTCAGAGCAATGAAATAAACATTTATTTCTGTCTCAAACAAAACATATACAGATAAGCAGAAGTAATTATGATATTTATAATTATATGGGTTTATACCAAAATAAAACAAAACTTACGAAACTGTTATTAGGTTATTTATAACTGGCAGAAATAGATTATCAAAATCAAACATATCTTTTTAAAATGAAAATCCCATAAAGATTAACCTTTTCTACAAACAAACAAAAAATAAAAATCTCACTACAAATTAAAGGATAGCTGTCATATGTCAACATTTAATTTTGCTGGCAAAGAACATAGATTGGCAGCATAAGCACACCCTAAGATTTACAGTACTAATAAATTATTAAAACCTTTTATTTATATAATTTACTATTTAAATTATGAAAGCAATTATTAAAAAAATGTCTATTTTTATTTTGAAAGTTTAAACACAAAAAACTTGATTTTTCACTAAAACACTAAAATTCCTGAGGGCTAAATGGAAATCTACTGAACCTCTGCTATACAAAAGAGACTGCTTCCAAACTGGACTGGAAAACGCCCAGAGACAAATAAAAATGAGGTTGGAACTTTGAACTAATTTACCGGCACATTGAACACACCCTAACACGCAGCTTTTTACAGCATTTCAAAACTCTGGTACACAGCACAAATCCTTAATCATTTGACAAAATAGTGGTTACTCTTTCCTAATCTAAGACTTTACTCTAGAGAGTAAAAATTACTATTTTCAACAAATTTTGCCGGTTTCTGCAAACTACAAAACTGCGTCTGTTCACTCTCGCTGCCTTGTTTAACCTCATTAACTGCACTTAAAACTCCACACTGCTACTATACTGCACATTTTCCCATGACAAAAGACGAGAAACGAAAAAAAAAAACATTACGAATTAAAAGAAACATTCGGACTAACACCGAAACCAACTGCCTTTAACAGCGGCCTCACTGAGAGTGATCTAATAATCTTTTAAATTCATTCGCTTAACTTATCAAAAACAAAACATATAAACTCTAACATTTATTTGAAACGCAGAATATTTAGCGGTTTCGATCAAAGAAAAATATCAAAGAATTTGCGTCCGTGATATAAACAACTCTAAAAATAGTTTATTTTACTCGGCGACGCTAAGATGAATTGGAAGCATTCCGTGTTTTAATACGTACGAAAGTAAATAGAAATACACTAAGATTATTCTTTGTAATTTTATCAAATACGAGGAGATTTCAAACATATCCAAGGAATTTTCAAATGCTACAAACCTAAGTACTATGTTCCAGCTTTCACATTTATCTATATTTCTGCTAAACATTGATTTGTACACCAAGTGGTTTTTTTAAGAGACATTTTAAATCGTATTATGTCTATAAATGTATAAATTTATCTTCACATCTTGATTACGTCTCTTTTTTATATACCATTTGATAAGATGCCGATATAAAGAGTTTATCTAAAGCTGTATGTTATGTTAGTTTGCTTAAAGACGCTCACTATGATATACTTTTTAATTCTGAGTCTTAATTGGTACGGAAGAGTCAATTTTAACCCCAATTAAACTGTTTATTTAATTCTCAGAAAGACGGGAGGACGCGGCCACCTCGCCTTACAGTTATTCCCTTACGACACCGAGTACATCGCTTACGCGTTGAAGTCGACTTTAATTTTCCTCTTAGTTAGGTGTTAGACGTTGATCGGGTCAAATTTAACCTCGCCATTCCGTAAATGTTGTTTTTTCGGTGCCTTGTTTTTTAAGAATAATGGCCAAGATAAAAAGACTCTAACGCAAGTGTTAGAGGAAATTGCTGAACACTTTTTTAACAGTGATGATGATATTTTTGACGCCAAATAATCTTAGTGATAACAAATAAGGTAATACTGTGATGAATGATCAAATACTGGCCAGTGATTTAAGTAGTGAGGACGAACATGTTGATCATGAAGAGGAAACTGAGAGAAATTACCATTATTGAAGAAATAGGCAAAAATGGTCTAAAATAGCTCCTGCCTCAAGCTGTACCTGTGCATCAGATATAGTATCACATCTACTAGGGCTTTCTGGGTCACAACGAAAGCATAAGCCGGCACCGCCTACCGAAGCCGTCAAGATATTACTCGATGACACAATTATTGACCAGATTAATGAAAAGTCAAACGAAAAGTTAATAGGATTACAAACAACTTGTCAACTATCAATTTATAAGCCACGTTGAAAAAACCGAAGTATTATCTTTTTTTGGACTACTGTATGTGATAGGCGTGGTCAAGTCTAACAATGAACATATAAATTTTCTTTTTGCGATTGATGCCACAGATAGTAATATAGTCAATTCGTTAATGACAGCAAAAAAAAATTAGTTATTTATTATTACTTTTGAGATAGATTTGACAATCCAAATACCAGAAATATTAGTTGTGAAGATGGAGACAAATTGGCAGCTGCTTTTAAAGTTTTTATTCCTTGTGTAAATAACTGTTATACTAACTATTCCTGTGGAGAATATGCAACCGTAGCTGAAATGTTGGTTGGTTGCCGCAGTAAGTGCAAATTTAGAATGTTTATGAAAAGTGAGTCAGAAAAATATTAACTCAAAAAAATGTGCCTTTGTGACACCCACAGCCATTTTTATTAAACGTTTTTGTGTATACTGGAAAAGAAAACAGAATACTCAATCTCAAGATGTTATCTATAACAACTCTTAATATTCTTTCATTACTTGCTCCAGTAGTGAATTCTAACCACAATGTGACAGGATAACTAAGGAGCATACATGCAAAAACCGATAAATCCATTTTTAAAATTTTTTAACCTGAATATGGATTAATATCAATTAAGTAGCCCTCTATGTTTCTAGAATATAAAATTCCAACAAAAACCGATATTTTTCCTTTAAAATGATGAACAAAGTTCACCAGTTCGAGCAAATGCCGATGAATTAAATTTCAAACAAAACCCGATATATCTTTAAATAATTAATTCGCCATCTATGATGTAAATCCATAATATAGTGCGTACTTATAGCAGGTTTGTTTATGCTGTTTTGGGCTTTGTTTTATAGTAGTAGCATAAAAAAAGAAGTATACTTCTTTTCCTATGGTAGTAGTTTGTAAATTAAAAACGAGAGGACTGTGTTACCATAATCACGTTGTCGAAATTAAGGGGGCAAGGATTAAGAGGTTATGTTATGTTGTTTATGAATTACGTATTACGCAGTTGTTTAACATAGTTTTATTAAGTTTTAACAATGGAAGCAAGTGTGTTGGAAATTAGTATACGAAATAGAAAAAAACAGAAAACTGAGACCAAGAGGCAGAAATTGCAAAAGCAAAGGTAACAGGTAAAGAATAAATAAAGACATTCGTTACCTAATCCATTTTTTTTAGATATCGTGATAGAGATCCTCATTTGGAAAACTTTACAATAGTTTGCAAACATAATGGCCCTACTTATCACTGCAATAGCATTGCTGAAAGTGACATTCGAGCCATTCGAAATAAAATTTTTGAAAATAATGTGAAGTCAGAACAGGATATCAAATTGTGTCATTACATGTCAGTAGTTCCAATTGAAAGGAAAAGATCGACAACAGAACGAGAAATCAAGGGGCGTAACTTTTCCGTACACTACTTCTTGTCGAAAAGAGTCAGCAAGAAAAAAGTTCATGTCAGACATGTTTCTTGAAATGTGTGAATATTAAAAAAGATCGCATAAACTACGTTGCTAAAACATTGTCAGACGGAAATATTTTAAAAGAAAATCGGGGTGGAGATCACGTGTCCACAAAATCTGTTGTCAAAAAGAATAAAATAAGAGAGTGTATTGGTAAACTACAAGGAAGAGAAAGTCATTATAATAGAAAGAAAGTAAGACGAATTTATTTGGCCGCTGATCTAAGCATAAAGAAATTACATGGCATGTACCTCACTCAATGCGACCCTAAACATAATGTAAACTTTTCGATGTTTAGAAGGATATTCGTTAATGTTTTTAACATTGGGTTTTCTACTCCAGCATCAGATGTGTACGCACAATGTACCAGACTTAAATTCAAAATTAGAACGGAAATTAACGAGGTAAAGAAAAGAGAGTTTCGAACTGAGTTAGGTATTCACCAAAAGAGGGCTAATGCATTTTATAGTCTGCTAAAAGAAACTCCTGAAAATTCCATTACATTCTGCTTTGATATGCAGCAGGTGCAGCCTTTGCCCAAAACATCTATTAATGATGCGTTTTATGCACAGCAGATTAGCATGTATGTTTTTTGCTGCGTTGACAGCCAGTCCAACTTTTTTTACGTGGACTGAAGATCAGGCAGGTAGAGGATCAATTGAAATAGGTTCTGCACTTGTAAATTACTTGGATTCTTTAGAATACGATAATATTACGACACATCGCCTCTTTTGCGACGGGTGTGGTGGACAAAACAAAAGCTCCCATATTATTCATTCGCTGTACTTCTGGCTTAGATTTAAAGCTCCAGTTCAAGTAACAGAAATATTACTTGTATTTCCAGTAAGGGGCCATTCGTATTTGCCAGCAGACAGGGTATTTGGGAGAGTAGAAAAGCTTCTAAGAAAAAAAGTCACACTTCTCTCTAGAGAGAAATATGAAGAAATTTACAAACAAATTGAAGTTGTTAAAAAGATAGGCACAGATTGGAGATTGTTTAATACGAAAGAGCTTCAAGTTGGCTTGAAAAAAGTAAAAGCGCTAGCCGATACAAGGAAAATTGTAATAAAAAATTTAACAATGGCAAATTCATAAAAATACGTTCATTCCAAAACTATTATTTTACCAGTGGGTTGGAAAATTTTGAAAAACTTTTGAAACCAAAATTTTCCGATATTGAGTTAACCATCTCAGAAAAAGAATTGACTCGGGGTATCCCCGAAAAGAAAAAAAAATCCCTTAAACACTTACTAAATCAACAGTTTGATAAAGATTGGGAGAAATTACAAGAACTTGACTGGTACCGGAAATTGCTTAATGGCAAATGTTCAAATGAAAAGGATGAGAAGAAAGAGGAAGAGGAGACATGTGACTTCCTGGAAGAGGAACCAACACTTCAGATTTAACTTAACTTTTTTACTTTTTTCAACTTGTTAAATAATAAAAATAATTTTCTACATTCTAGTTTGTTTATTTTCTTTTATTAACAACAAAAATATGGTGCTCTTGCAAATATCTTTCAGGCAAAAACCGATAAATTTCGGTTTTCAAACAAAACCCGATAAATTAAAAAAAATGACAAATAAAATCAGTAAAAAAGATAATATATTAAAATTCAAGGATTTTATTACATGACTTACTACTACTATTTAATTCCAATATTATGTTTCTTTAAATTATTATGGGATTTTGCTGTATAAGTTTTTGGCATTTATCTCGAAATTGGAAAAAGTGGATTTATCGGTTTTTGCATGTATGCTCCTCAACTGGTTTTCCTCGCTAGAGCTGGTCAACGAACTACAACAACGTAAACTTACTTATATAGGTACTATCCCAGCGTAAATGGGAATAATTATTATAGCAATGCCCATCCAAAATCTGAATTGACACGGCAAAAATTTATCATCGCTTTAGGAAAAGAACTAAAACAGGACCAGTTAATTCGCATGTTCAAATGGTAAATATTCCCAGGGAATTGAGAGAAGCTGTTCGTTGAATTGGTCATATCACACACGATAACCAAGACCAAGATAGGATCGTTGACAGAGCATCTAAACGTATAAAGTGTTATATTAGTTTACGTAATAATAAGAAACAATAACTTGTATGTAACAAAAAAACGTGTCATAAACACGTTTGTAAAAATCATTGTATCCAAACAAATTCTTATAATAGATGTAAGGATCAGCAATTTTTTTGTTAACTTGCTTATATTCGTAAATTAACTTCTGATTAAATTTTTTTTAAGATGTTTGAACATATCTAAATGAGAATTCTATTTTCGACATGATAGTATGTTTTGTGATTTTCAACATTAAACCAGTTTTTTTTATTGACTCTGTAAATTTTGTTTCTGAAACATCCGTAGTATAATATAAATATGTTGGTTATAATATATTATGAGCAATTACCTACTTTTTTCACTTGTGTAAATTTATTTTTGTTTTATTTACACAAAAAATTCAAAGGTTTAATTCGACCCGGCCATACCTTAAAAGGTTTCTTTTTTCGCCATACCAGTTCAGGGTTAAATAAATTTACTTCTGTTCAAATCAGAAATATCAAAATGAACAATAATATCTACCACTCTAGTAATATTAAATGTTAATTTGTTAATTTATCCTGCCTAGCAATCTTATAAACGAGCAATGAGCGAGAAGACTGATTAGATTACAAATTTCTCAGTATTTTATTAATGGATACACCCTTTCTCTTGACGTGACTTTATCTATTCTTGGAAGGATTAAATACCTTAACCAAATACCACATTTATTCTGTATAATAAAGAAGTACTATTACTAAAAGCTAAGAAATTGACAGTGCAATTGGTTCGTTAAAATTTGGAGCGACATTTAGACAATCCAAATATACCTTGCGAGCTTAGGGGAACTATCACTTAAATTATTGGTAGATCAGAAAAAGTATGATTTTTGTGCCATATATCAACAACCAGCATGAGGAGACATGTATGTTAGTATGTGCTTAATTTCATAAACCAATCTAGCTGCAAGGCTCCAAACAAGCTTGCTCTTTTTATATTTAAATATGATTAAAAAGGGTACGCTCATTGACGTAACGGCTGGAGTCCCACAAGGATCGGTCTTGTGACTAACGCTATGGGACCTGGTATATGACGAGGGCATAAACTGTAAATACAGAGAGAATATAACCCCCTTTGTCTTTGCGGGTGATCTTGCTGTGCTGGTATTACGTATATGGACAGCGTCGTGTGAATAATTGGATAACAGATCGCGTAGTGGAACTCGTAGTAGAGAAAACCGAAGCCATTATTCTGACAGTTAAACATAAAAGATACGGAATAGAACTTCAATGTGCAGGGGCACGACTAACATCATAGAAATGCGTTAAATACACAAAACTGGAAGTGAAACTACACCAATATCGCGGATGGGGCCAGCATATACAGGTTGTGACAGGTGGTAGCACAATATTCGGGGACTCGAATACAGAAAGAGAGTAGCCCTCCACGGTGTTGTGCAGTCAGTCGTTCTTAACGGAGCACCAGTCTGGAGTGGTAAGGTAGATATACTGACCTAAAAGCGGTTAATAACACGAGTCGACAGAACGAGTCTGCTGCAAGTAGCGTGCGTCTACAAGACTGTATCTTCGACGGCCTTGTGAACCATCACGGGTTATGTCCGTCTGCATGTGTAAATAGTAGAAAGAAACATCTGTATGAGAAAAGTGAGAATTTGACTACAACCATAAAAAAAGAAGCAAGGGAACGATCAGTTAAAAGATGTTAGGAAGAATGAAACAACATGGAAGCTGTTGCCCAGTAGACTAAGATGCTGATCCCGAGTCTAAGAGACTGGGTGGACTGTGATCACAGGCGACTAGATTACATCATGACGCAAATGCTCACAGGTTACGGGTGTTTTAAAGCCTATCTTCATAGGCTCGAAAAGACAGATACAGACACATGCATATACTGTAAATACTCTGACACTATTACTTACACAATGCTGACGTGTAAACAATAGACAGTAGATAGAAGCAGAATGCAAAGAAAAATAGATGATAGCGAAGTTAGAGAGATGATCACGAAGATGACGGAAAGTAAGGAGGGATGGATAGTGTGCACAATTACATCTATGCAATCATTAAAAAGAAAAAAGAAGAAAAGCAACAGCCGGGCCAACGATAGACATAAGATCTAGATAAGAGAAGAGAGTGCTCCTAAAATGTGGTTAGCCTTACAGCGGCCATCCCGCTTTCGTATAACAGAAATACATCCGTTTGCATTACCTCCTTCTAGGGCAAAATGAGCTTCTCTCTGAATCCAACATACGCCAGCCATCCCTAGAAATGGGTCAACCTGGTACGTATTTTAAAAAAATTCCTCCCCTAGCAGAAAAAACCTTGCTCTACTTCTATAAATACATAAGTTTAGGGATTATTGCTGCTCTTATCCTTGTCTTTTCAGATATTTGTCTTTTTTCTTTACTTAGAAATTATAGTCCGATCTATCATGATGGTTATTAGTAGACTTCGGCAAATATGCAAATAAAAATGTAGAAAATATGCGCATAAATATGCACGTGTTTACCCGAAAATATGCAAATATTTTACAAAATATGCATACAAATAAATAAAAAAATCGTAAAATAGTAACAATTTTATTTAAAAAAAAAGTGTACATAACTAAATATTTCCTACTATTCATTAAGATTTACATTTATTTTAAGTAACTACATCATTTTTAAGTATGAATAAACTTATTTAGAATTATGGTAATAATAAATGACCAAGTGGTGTTCAAAATTTTCTAACAAAAATTTGTGGCTTCTGTCTGAGTACATATATTTATATATGGAAAAACTTCGTTCAACATCAACTGATGTAACGGGAGCATTTTTCAAACTAACCAAAACATTTGGTTCTAAATTAATTGTTTCCGAAATATTTCCAGCTAGAACACTGACTACTTCAGAAAGAATATGGTAACCTTTATTTTTTTCCATAGTAGCTTCAAATTTTTTTAAAATATCTTTTTCAATATTACCTCTAACGTTCCGACAACATGACGCAAATTCTTTTATTAATGCTGTACTTTCGAACAATGACAGTTTTGGTGATTCTAACTGAGTAATTGTTTTTTGAACAAAACTAAAATTTGATTTTATAGATGAAAGTTCTTGTTGAAGCAAGTTACTCTGAAAAGTTTGTTTAGAATCCAAAAGAGATTGGGAACTTTCATCTGTTAACGTATCAATTATGTTCTTTATTTTAACAAAATGATCTGCATAAAAATTAGCTGCTTCTAACCATGTTCCCCATCGCGTTAAAAAAGGTTGTGGAAGAGGAATGTTAGGTAGCATTTCTTTATAAAGTTGAATTCTTATAGGAGATTTAAGAAATACTTTTTTGACACTGGATATCATGGTATTTACAAGAGGAAACTTTTTTCGTATTTCCTCTGCAACTCTGTTTAATCCATGCGCTACACAAGTAACATGTATTAAATCTGGGAAAAATATTTTTAAATTTTGTCCTGCTTTCACCATATAAGGAGCAGCATCCGATAAAATAAGCAGTAATTTATTAGAAGGAATAGTTGTCGGAAGAAAAACAGTTGCTAATGTTTCTTGTATAAAACGCGAAATTGTTAAAGCATTTGTTTTCTCAAGTTGCTGGCATGAAATAAGATGAGATTTTGGTAAGGTATCTTCTTTAAGAACACCAATCAATAAATGAGCAATATACTTTCCTGAGGAATCAGTGGTTTCGTCTACAGATATGTAAAAATAATTATCTGCAATTTCTTCCTTAATATTAATTAACACCGACGAGTATAGCCCGTTCACATTATTTCTTCTTAGAGACCGATCACTTGGAACATTAAGTTTGCAATATTTTTTTAGAAACGAACTAAAATTTACATTTGCTAATTTTGAAAGCGGTATGTTTGCAGACACTAATACGCGACTCAAGTCTTCATTAAAAGTTTCTTGCTCATCTAATTTTTTTGAAGTAGATTGGAAACATTTAGCCATTGAAGTTTGATGTTTTCCTCCTATTTTTCCTATTTTTGCAATGTGTGAAGCAGTTCCCACATGTTGGTCTATCTGAAACTTCTTCTCACATGCTATCTATAAATAAAAATAAAAACCTTTATTTTAACCCAACCTTTAAAATATAAAAATATACAAGGTGTTTTTGGTTAATCAAATAACTGGTTTGAAAAAAAAAACACTCGCTAAGTGTTTTAAATGCAGTATTAATCCACAAATTAGTTTTTGTTACTAACCATTAGTACATCATATAACTTATTTTAAAATTCAACAAAAGTTTTTTTTTTGTTAATTCAATTACAATAAAAATAATTGTGTTTTAGAATAGCTGACTTCATAAAAAAAAGTAAAGGTGAAAAATTTTTCTAAATACACACCATTGTATTGTACCATGGACAATTTTTTCTCACTAAAGGAAGCTATTTTTCATTTAAAAACAACTTACGAGTACTAAATTTCAAGTAAATACGTTTATTGGTTTTAAAGTTATTGTTGTTATTAACTAAAAGAATTTAATTTTTTTTAATTTTAACACCCTGTATCTCGAAAAGTAAATAAGTTTGACCCCTCATTAACTATATCGTTTTGTTCAATTTTTCGAGAAGTATCTACAGTCAAACGTTGTAAGTGTCATTTGGAAACACCCTGTATGTATGAAATATTAGATATTTAATAGAAAATATTAGATACTTACAATTTTGCCACAGACTGAACAGTAGATTTTTCCCATATCCATAGACAGCTCTTTATAAGGTTTAGTCCAAGTTGAAGCACTGGTTGTTTTAGGCATTATAAAATTACAATCTTCCTTTTTGTTACGCACAACGAGTGTTTACGCTTTGAATATCAAAACAAAAATGATTTACAAATCTGAGCATCAAATTAGAAATGTTTAGGTACCTAATTCAATAAACTGGGAGATTTTGGAAAATCCCTAAATTAGGAACAAAACTATTAGCCGTTTACCTGCTGTTAAGATACAATAAATTGTAGATAGATTTGGGGATTAGATCATAAAATGCAAATGAGCGAACCCTTAGCGATTATCCAATAACTGAATACCTAAGTGACCGAGACTTTCTAAGAATGTTGAGGGCTACTTAAATTGATCTTCTTTGAAATTGTAAATGTTTTGTACCTGTAGAGATTACGTACTTAGATCATTTCTTGATTAAAATGACTACAAAATTTTATACAAGAATTGAAATAAATTGGTATGTTTAAAAATTTTCAAATACAGTATAAAAATCTGAACTTTTATGCACTTTATGCAAACTTTTATACAAATATGCCAAAATATGAAATATTTGCATAAAATATGCACAATATGCAAAATATGCAATATGCATATTTGCCGAAGTCTAGTTATTAGCGACGGCTATAGAATAACAAAATTAGATTTCACAAAATATTCCTATATATTTTAAAAAATTTACAAAATCATTCGCTGAAAAATTAGTGTCCAATAAATAACTTATACTGTTAGGTATTTTAAATGCGACTCAAAAATTGGCGAAACTAGCGCATACAATTTGGTTAACGGTAACTTATTCATTACTTTGATAAAATAAAAGGCAGATATATAAAGGCACAGTTTATTAATTAAATATTGCCCACGTACTTTCGCCTTCTAGAGCATCATCGGGGGCATGTTGTCAATTTTGGCCTATCCAACAATCATAGAATGTTATAAACATTAAATTGTACATTACACTACACTACACACACAAGGACTGTGTAGTGTAGGACTACTGATTTTTCAGTAGATCTACTAATTTCAAATTCAAAAAAATATGTAATGATAAAATCATGTTCAAAAAATGATCATTATGCCAGTGTTCAATTATAAATTTTGAAAAAAATCTATTTATTGATATATTATATCCATTATTTTCAATCTACTGAGGAAATAAAGTATGGCCTGGCAACCTTTGTGGTGCCAGTCAATTCTGGTGCCGGCTTTAGTAAATTCCATACGTTTACGCGTCCCCTTTTTTTCCTTGCCTAATGGTAGGTTACATGGATTGCCTAATTTTTTATTATATAGATTTTTAAATTATAATTAAAAAGTTTAAATTATTCAAGTGTCGAAACGTTAGAAAACTTCCTACTTAACCTGTAAAATGTTCGGAACTTTCTCTATTTGAAAACTAATATGTTTTTATTTATGTATTAGACAATTTTTGCTGAATTTTTTGCGTTTTTTACTGGAATTTACTGCTGTCATTTTATATTCTTCAAAACTATCAAATATTTCTAGTGACAGCTAGTTAAATATTTTCCTCGTGTAATCCTAAATAACTTATCTTGGGTTTCTCGTTTCATTCTTCTCTATACAATTTGCAGTCCTTTCCACTTTACAATATATAACATAATAATGTAAGACAATGTAAAGTGGCATAAAATGTTCTTTTTTAAGAAAATTCTTAAAGGATATTCTTATTAGTATTATGTGATTAGATAGGTCAATATGTAGTTCTGGTCAAATTTGAATTATTAAAACGTAGTTAGTCTGTTTTGAACTATAGTTGTATTTAGTAATGTTTTTATAGGGCCCTGTAATATTATTACAGTACCTAATAATAATAATATCACTTTTTAACGCACTGACTTGAAATGTAATAAAGTATACAGTGGTATCAGATTAAGTGATGTATTAAGCACATTACTATTAATACCATTATAAATCAGGTAATAATGGAAGTCAGTAAAGAAAAGAATATAAAATGAGGACTAAAAATGCTGTGGCATGTACCTGTTTGGTTTACACTGAGAGGTCAAGGATCTGCATATTGTATTTGATGTGGAATTGTTTGATGATGGGACGCTTTCTCGTAACACCCTGGCAATTGAGGGTACCTATCGCGCTCTCCATGAGTGAGGCAGAAAGATGAGGAAATCCCTGTGGTTAAGATTTACGAGAGTTATTAAGTGGCCGATGAACAAGGAGGATAAGGAATTAGTGACGTCTAGTACTAACTGGCGGCGTTTAAGTAAAAGGTTAATACGGAGAACGGTAGTAAACTCCTTAATCTATGGGTAATCCATAGGGTGTAATTTGTTTCTTGGTGATGATAAGTTGAGTTTCTTGTAAAATCTTGGATGTTTTCTTCCTGGGGGCCATTTCGCCAAGTAGGCTGCATATTCACCGCTGTAATTAGGGCATTTGGATTGCTGAGGTGTAGAACATGGGGAGGACAGAGAAAGTGTGGTCTTGGCCGCAAGTAGGGTATTAGTAATGCTTGTCAAAACACACCTAAATCGTGTGTCCGTTCTGGCAGAACTTACTGTAGTACTTGGATGTAGGAGACACATGGTTGGCATTTAGGTGAGAGCTCAACGGATAGCCTGAACCCACATTACTGTGAATTTTGAATCGTTCGCAATAATGACTTCTACGAAGGAAATAGGTGTAGTAGATCTGGATATTATCCACATTTTAGACAAAATATAAAGATATTTATATCTTTTAAGGAAGTTTTAAAGTCGCTGTCAGTTTAGCTATGAGTTATTCCTTACAGGACGACCATACAGGTAGGAGTGGATATACAGGCTTGTGGATCTATGGGTTTTTTTTGGCGTTTGACCTTGTTGAGAGGGTCAAACATGGCGTTGTATAAGCTGAAATTTGGCTTAGGTCTGGCCTATGATGTGCAACGTCGCTCCTTCGAAAAGTCAATTGTGGAATACCATGGAAACAACTTATAGAATAAAATTGTTTGTATCCTTATTTTAGTAAATTATAAAAAAGATTGGGACACGTCATCTCTAAAATTCAAATATGCGCCCTTTATACATAAACTTAAATATATATTATGATGATTCACGCAAATCTAGCATAGTCCATCATCTTAATTTTTATTAGAACACTCTGTATATTTTTATGTTTTTAAAATCCCCTTAACAACCTAATCTTAACAAACTATATTACGTAGACACGTTACAATACGTTACAATTTCACTAAATAATGCAATTGTCTTTTCCAATAAAACTTTTTATTATGAAGTTGTGTCTTGATCAAAAAAGAAGTATCTAGTTAAATTCATACAAATTACTGTTGCTGGTATATTCTTTTCCAGTGCCTAACCCCGAGCTATGAACATGCATTTAATTTAAGCCACCCTAAATTATCGCAACAATATTTTTCGGGGATTACACGCCTGTAGAGAAATTTTCCCTCCTTACGAGCCATTAGGCTAACTTTATGGAACTTACAATCAAAACCAAACGATGTAGCGTATAAAGTAGCAGCAGGGATCGGTATATTTTATGCAGACAGGTGTTTTATGCGCAGTCTTAAAATTGTAATTTTCACTTTTTCTAATCCTCGCCCCGGAAAAAGTTTCTGGGGTGTTGGCGTATATTAAAAATAAATATTTATGATTTCTTTATTATTTTGCTATGTTTCAAAATGTTTGTAAAAAATAACTGTTACATTTCTATTTTTTTTAATCTTACGTCAAAATTTAAAAGCTTTTTACGACATTATTAGATGCTTTGAGATATTAAGAGCAATATGAAGTATGTAACTCGTGGACAATGAATTTCGAATAAGAAGTTTTTATTTATTGCAGCCTTACGAGTTATTAGGGACATAAAATATAATATAAGTAATGTTACAATAACTTATATAAACCAGTGTCTTTTAAATAAGCTATTAAATTATCAACATTTACGTTTCCTCCTAAGGCTTCCTTAGTTTCAGTGAAATTTTATACTTCTTTCTTGTAGCTTCCTACAGTTTACATTAAGTTAATATATGTTTCATGGAACGAGTTGTTTGGAGTTATATAGGAAGTTTCTGGAGCTCAGTAAAAGACACAGCATTAACCTTCGGGTAGTGGCTATAGTTTCTTATAAGTTTAGTTGCCCCGGTGTCATAGACCAGGTGGGTCTAAAACAATAGAAATAGAGAATTTTTCTTTTTTATTTTGTAGAAATATATTAAGACGGTTTAGAAAAAAAAATGTAAACTTTATTAATCTAAACAAAACAATGATTTGAATAGTTATTGAAAATAAAGTGTCAGGTGTATTAATTCTTCCTTTTAAAATAAAAATAAAAAAAACGCAACAAACATACATAAAAAAAATGGCAAATGAACATAAATGTAACAACTAGCTACAAAAAAAAATTGAAACGAAATATTTTTATTGTAGTTCCCTAGTTTTTCACTAGTTTTTTGACTGTATCACTGTGATTTATAACCTCTTCAATACCCTGTTTCACTATCACTATCACTATTATCTAGTCCTATTTCTTCTAATAATAAGAATTAGAGAAAACGTACAGATATCTACGAGCTTATCTCGGAATATTTTTGTATCGATATTAGTAGCACTGATCTGACACACCCGAAAGCTCGTTTACTATACCACATTATTACACTGTAATGGTAACACGACGACTAAGCGTCAGTCACAACGATACATAAAGGTACTAAAACGTTTAACTTCTTACAATAACCTGTTTAATTCCAACATCAAAAAACAGTCTACCTGGTCTCTTACACAGTGACACCATTACTCAATAGTTAAAATAATAAAAATAAACAATAGTGCACAAATTACCTATCGCATAGGAAGAAGTCGCAATTTTTCTTCCAGCAGAGATATAGACAATTATTGGAAAATACCATGCACTGATATATTTTGAACCTGGATATTTAGGCAATAAAAGAAACCCAAATGAAACAAGAAAAGAAAATATCTCTGAAGAAAACGATAAAGAATTCAGAAGTTCGGGCAATGACAGAGATCCGCACAACAGGAGAAATGGATATCAGTCTACTAGGAACAGGGTAGGAAATGATTATTCGGGCAATGAAAGAGATCCGAATAATGAAAGGCGGGAAATGCTCAAGAAAATAATGGGTACATAAATGGCAACACACAGCATCGCCGACTGACGAACACATGTTCAAAATTTAGTAAAAGGATCACTACACAGAGTTCAACTTCCACCTGGAACACGCATTGAAGAACCGATAGATGAATTTCGCTTACATTTGACCGAAAAGATTGTGGATGACATTGTCCGTTACACCAATAAGGAGGCTCAGCATATATTGCAAAATAAACCATGGAAGTCCCGTAATAGAATTGAAATGTATGCTTTCGTTGGTCTCATGTTCACCGCCGGGCATCCAAAATTAAACTATGCAAGTTATGAAGCTTTGTAGAATTCAGTTTATGGACCACAGATCTTTCGAGCCACTGTGGGTATAAATTGGTTCAAAGAGCTTTTGCGTTATATTCGAATCAACGATAAAACGACAAGATCTGAGAGACGTAAAAAAGATAAATTGGCTGCTATACGGGAGATATGGTATCATGTAGGTACTAGGAAATTTGAAAAAAGCATTATTTGCAGGACGAAATGTAACAATCGACGAGCAGTTGATTCCTTATCCTGGAAGATGTCCATTCAAACAATATATTCCCTCAAAACCCGACAAGTATGGAATAAAAATATGGTGGGCATGTGACTTAGAAAATTTTTATCCTCTAAATGCGATTCCATATCTTGGCAAAGAAAGTAACCAAGTAGCTACTGGTTTGGGGTGTAAAGTGGTAGAATCACTCAGCGAACCTTATTACCGAACCAACAGGAACGTAACATTTGATAACTATTTTACGGACTTAGATATGGCTTATATTATGCTGTTTAATGGTTTAACAATTGTTGGCACAGTTAAAAAAAAAATAAAAAGTTTATTCCACCTGCGTTTCAACCATGTAAGAACAAGGAGCCATTGTGTTGTACATTTGGTTTTACAAAAAAGGCACTATTGGTATTATACGTGCCTAAGTCTGTGAAAAGTGTAATAGTGTTGTCAACGATGCATTATTCGAATGAGATTAGAGAGGAGATGAACCATAAACCAGAGATTAGTCTCGACTATATTAAAACCAAAGGTGGAGTTGACTCGCTCGACCAGATGGTGCATCAATATAAAACATTATGTGCAAACGTAAAATAAAACGTTGAACTTTCGCATATTTTATGAATATGTTAGATGTATGCTGTCTAGCATCTAATATTATTTGGATCAACCTGCATCCAACCCGGAACATAAAAAGACGTCTACTCATAATTGAAATAGCAGAACAACTTTTAAAGTCCCATATTATCCTCAGATCGAACGTAGGGCTGTCTAAATCAATCAGATCCCTTATGGCGAACTTTACAGGAAAAGCAACTGCACAGCAGTGTAAAACGTGAGTGTATTACTTGCCTAAGAAAGTAATAAAATGTCATATCATTGTAAATACTTTAGAATTATAGGTTAAGATTTGCATTGTTTTTTAATTTTTATAGACCGAGCACTTACTAATTATTAGTTTATTAACTAAAAATACAAATTAAAAAAAATTGATACATATTTTATTAATTATAACATGAAATACCATAATATTGTTACCGTGTGTCCGACGAACACACTCTGTGCTACTACGTCAGAAAAAGTAAGTATCCGGATGATAGTTAAAACACAAAGTGTTAGGATGGATAGTGTCGGGAATTGCATATGAAAAAAAGTATAGGAATTTTGAATTGTACAGTATGATTTCCAGACAGGCAATAAACAAACAAATAAAGAAATTCTGGGAACTGAAAGAAGTAGAGCAAGAAAGCAAAAGTTCAGTATAAGAGCAAGAATGTAAAGAATACTATCGAGAGACAATTAAAAAAGTTAACGATGAAAGATATGAAGTAAAAATACCATTTGAAGATAATATACGAAAATTTGGAGAAACGAAGCAATAGGCATTTGCCAGGTTGATGCATTTAGGGAGAACATTTGTAAACGATAGAATCGGATTAAAGACATTTTACGGAAGACTATGAGAAATAAGAACACATGGAGATAATAGAAAACATAAAGACCTTTCAAGTTATTTAACGATTTTCGTCCAATTGCTGCTGTAAATAAGTATATTGCAGCATCCAGATTACCAACTAGGAAACAAAATGAAGGCATTGTGACGTCACTGAAAAAAATGTATGGACATGAGAGAAAGCAACGTTGAAAAATTAAACTTCTTTGAAAGTACAAATATTTATTTTCACTATCAGGCCAACAACTTTAAACACTGCTACGCATTATTATTATGCTATTAAAATTTATTACTCTGTTTTAGTTTGTAAAAGTAAAAAAAAAACAATATTCCAGTTCTGTATTTATCAATGAGCACTAACATAATGGAATTCACTTTTTGTATACAACAGCAACTTCATCTTGTGGTTCGAACATGTTAAAAGAAACATAGCTATACTCCTATATAAATCAACCGCCCTATATGCGGTACAAAATGGAACTTCGTTGTAAAGGAAGTTCATTTTCACGTAGGCCAATTGTACAATTTTAATGAATTCCTCCTGTTTGGCAGAGTGTCCTTCCGGCTATATTTCGTAGGGATGGAAAGCTAAATTTTCGCGGTTTTAGAGCCCTAAGCAACAATTAAATTCGGACCTAGTGTTAAGTAATTTGTGGACTACCTTCATAAAACATAAACGATTTAGTCCATATATCTAAGGGCTTTTAAGCAAAAATAAAGAAACGACAAAATGAGTAACATTTATTATTCAAGAGGTCCTGAAACAGTTCTCATGTGGCTTTTTGAAGTGAAAATATTATATTTATATGCAACTAAACCACACTCAATTGTAATAAGAATGACATTTTACATTCCATATACAGGGTGGTCCTTAAGTAATTGTACAAAAAGAAACCGTAGATTCTACACTTTAAAATATTACGATTTAAGCCAAATTGCTTTAATAAAATGTTGATATTAAGAAAGATACAGGGTGTTAAAGTGGAAATTTAAAATTTTATTTTTCGCTATAACTTTCATGTTTGTGAACATTTATGTATAAAAATTTACAACTGGCTACTATTGAATATCAAAAATTACAATTTGATGTATACTTTGGTGTAGCTAATAAAGGGCGCCACATATGCCACATAAGTGGTATACATTTGCACTTAACTTTTTTGCCCTTCAAGTTACCGGTATATGTGATAAAAAATATTAAAAACACATTATTTTAACAAAAAAAAAGGTATACTTGTTAATAACTTCAAAACTCAACAGTTTTCGAGATAATTGCATTTTACAACTCAACTACATAATTCTGATTTAACGCAATTACTCCAGTCAACTGAGGAAAATTAGAGAAAATCATTAATACTTCTGAGTTTTGGTATAAAATACCTTTAAAAGTTAATAATTAACGAAATATTAAATAAAATAAATATATCAGTAGGATAATAATAATAGGATTTGACAAAATAACAGAATAATTGGATTTAACATCTAACATTTTACCTTTTGTATTAAATTAAAGTCATAATTAAAACATTTTATTTACAAACCAAATTAAGAAATAGTTAAACTAAATAACATTAAACTTTTTGTCACAGTAAGTGTTCGATATGTCTACCGTTTTCTTTTATTCATTTGTCAATACATTCCATAAAAGATCGTCTCATATTAAATAGCATCATTGGTTCTAAAGAAACTGCTGCAGTATTTGTTACAAGTATTACAAGTATAATAATAAGTATTCTTTTGAGATTTTTATGAATTACATAATTATAATAATATCTCACCATATGACCAAACAATATGACTACCACGTACAATCCAACGTTCAGGAAAGTTGTATATTATGTATGTTCTCACTGCCCTCTCTCCATAATGTGATATTGTACCATCTTGTATAAACCACATATTTCGCCTTAAGTTTGATGACAATTCTTCCAATAAATAAATAAAATAATTTTATAAAAAATATAAATAAATCTCACCATTCAAATTACAAGGTAATTCGTATGTCCGTAAAAATAATTACCAATGGTTCCAAACAATACGACATGCATTTTAAACATGAATTATAAATAAACGTATGGTATGCGGCAGATAAACAGCCAATTAGAAATATCTCGATAAATAAAGGTAACTGAATCATGAAAATTGGAATTAAGGGATTTTGAAGAGTGACCTATTTATCTATTTGCTACTTTCGGTTTTATCGGAAGTTACTTATAATTTCGTTTTTTAATGGGACACCCTGTATGTTTCTTAATTTTAGAAATACTCTTGTAATTTTGAATATTTTTTAATATCACTTCCCTATACCTATTGTCAACCGTTTTTGAGTTATAATGGTTTTTATATGAAAATTACACTTTTCTACCATGTATATAAAGTTCAATATCCTTTAATGGAATTTGAATAAAAGCTTACATTTCTTATTATGTTATTAAACAAATATATTATTATCGTTTACAGTGTAAAGTTGTCTTTTTCATTATATAGGGTGCTGTCAAAATTGGCATAAAACCGGCATCCTGAATTTTGGCCTAATTCCTTTTTTTCAAATGGAACACCCTGTATATGATTCATTATTTTAGAAAAATATGTTTTTTACTATCGATCTGCATTAATATTGTCTACACCTATCTATTGCAGTTTTCAAATAAATTACTTTATATTTACATTTTTGTCACAAAAAATGTATTTATCAAGTAGCCTATGGAATATTCTGACAAAAATATCAGTTATTGTTAATGTTTAATGGTAACTTCGTTTTATGCTATTGGATTACAGTTATAATAATACTTTGCCTAATTTTCTTGACAAAATAATAATGACTCATTTAGGATATACAAATGACGATTTTTTAAATTTAATTATAATTTACAGTGAGTGTAACAGAATAGTATCGATCAAATTATTAAAACTGAAAACGTTTGTTGAAGAACTGTTTCCAGTTTAATTGGTGTATAAGTAAAAGGTCCACGTCGATAATAGAGACTAACAAATAAATATTCTGGGATATTTTGCAGCTAATCCAAGTTCATCCTTACGGTAATGTGAGCAATTGCTACAGGTATCGACTGGAACGATTCACTGAATTTTAAAAATTCGTGTACACTAGCTCAACATTTTCATCCTGGAGATTATATTCGCGATAGCCAATTCCGACAGGGGGCGCTCAAGATTTCAAAGATGGACGATAACTTCCGGAAAACAAATTATTTTGACATTTGATCTTGAAGCTATAAAACGTTTAATATAAATCATTTACACGTGTGTTTTGCACACAAAGTAAAAGTTGGAGTACGTTCTTCAAAGTTTATTTGTTTTTGATTCGTTTATACATGCGGCAATTGACTCCCAAATCTGAATAAAAATAAAATAAAATTTTTGTTTTTTTACAATGTCTGAAATACGGAAAGTAAAATTTACATTGTCTCAATTATTTTTGTGGTTGCAAGGTCGACAGAGATCTTTAGTTGAGGGTGAGGCAGTTTTTGGAGCTGTCCACGTTATATTTTGTAATTTACGCCTTACGTTTTCTACTAATAATTTCATGTGATCTTTGGGGCAATTAAGCTGGAGCATTTTTCTTTAGTCTTCTCTATTTAGTTTCAGGTGTTACTATAAAGTAAATTAAATATAAATATATTAAAATTTAAATAATATTTTAATGAACACTTACTTGGAAAGTAATCGTTCTCAGTAAAATGTAAACTGCACACAGTCATGTACTTGGTTATAGGTTTGCCATTTTGCAAAATGCATTGTCAAACTTTTATGCATGGAATTTTTTTGTGAATTATAATAGGATGAATATTTAGGAACACTGCAATAGTTTTTTTTAAGTCGAAGTCATTGTTAATTACAATATAAACCGGTCGCTAATATGTATACAAATTAATGACAATTTCAAGGTTTTCCCGAAGTGGATGATTTTGAAATATATCACCAGGCGTCGCCACTTTGCGGTTCCTCGCGAGTAAGACGTGTACAATTTTGTAATTAGTGAAGTGCCAAGATTAATATTTTACAAAAAAAATTATTTGTTGTGATGAATCAGTTTACAAAAAATGGTGTGTTTAACCGCCATAATAGTCACTTCTTAAGTGACGAGAATCTTCAGCTCACGTGGGATAGTAAATTTCAAGCATTCTTTTCGTTCAATGTTTTTTGTGCTGTCAAAAATAATATGATAGTCGCTCTGATGATTTATGACACAAATTTAAACGGAGAACATTACCACAACATTTTACGGCAAGTAATTGTACCAGCACTGCACGCTTTACATAATAATAAGGCTAACGAGGCTTGGTTTCAACAAGATGGAGCTTCGGCTCACAATATTCGAGGAGATGAAATATTTAGCCATAGACGCCTAGCTAATAAAGATCTGTTTCTCTGGTCACCTAGATCCCGTTGTTACCGTTAGATTACTATATTTAGAGATACGTTAAAAATAAGGTGTTCTCTGAACCTGTCACTGCTGAGGAAGATATAATAAATAAAGTCCTTTAAGTTCTTAACGAAATAGATAAAGAATCAATATCAAGACCTACTAATGAAAATCCGATTAAAAGAGTTCATAATGATTGGATGTCCATGGGTAACATTTTGAACATTTATTACGATAATAAGCTAGTGCCTAGTTTCTTTCTTTATATATCCTACGAAAAAAAAAAATTATGACAAAAATGTATAAAGTTAATTTGTTTGAAAAATGCAAGAAATAGGTTTAAAGAATACTAATACAGATCGACAGTAAAAAACATATTTTTCTAAAATAATGAATCACATACAGGGTGTATCATTTGAAAAAAAAAATTAGGCGAAAATTTAAGATGCGGTTTTATGCCAATTTTGACAGCACCTGTTATACTGAACAAGGCAAATTTACACTATAAACGATAATCCGGTATCTGGTTAATAAGTTTATAAGAATTTAAACTTTTATTCAAAATACATTAGAGGATATTAAACTTTATGTACATGGTAGAAAAGTGTAATTTTCTTAATCTGGTTCTGAAGCTATTTTCTTGTGTCATTTTAAAGTAATTACTAATTAAATGGGAATAAGCCATAAATAAAGGTTAAGGTAAGTTTATTAAGGTTTTAATTTCCACTTCGGAAATCGTTCTCAAAAATTAAACAATTTCCGAAGAGGAAATTAAAACGTCAATAAACTTGCTTTAACCTTTAATTGTGGCTTATTCCTATTTAAATAGTCATTAGTGTAATTTTCATATAAAAACCAATATAACTCAAAAACTGTTGACAATAGGTATAGGGAAGTATTAACAAAAAATGTTCAGAATAACGTGTATAGTTCTAAAATTAAAAAATATACAGGGTGTCCCATTGAAATAACGAAGTTTTAAGCTACTTCCGGTTTAACCAAAAGTTGCAAATAGATAAAAATATTTTCATTAAGTAGGTCACTTTTTAAAATCCCTTCATTCCAATTTTCATGATTCAGTTACCTTTTCTCGAGATATTTTTACAATTGGATTTCTCTGCCGCATGCTGTATATATATATATATATATATATATATATATATATATATATATATATATATATATATATATATATATTGTTATGATGTGTTGTTTGTTTGAATGATGAGCAATGAGCATTTTTAATAATATATAGGGTTTTTATCGCGGTTCTCAAAGAATTAGTTTGTAAGTACTTTTTTAAATTATCTTTATTATAACTATTATGAAACACACATATATATCTAACCTAGCCAATGTAAATTTAAAATAAACTATCTTTAAATTGATATTCTTATAAAACTAATTAAATTCTATAGACAATGTAAAATTTAAACAAACTATCTTCAAAATTGAAATTGTTATGACACTAACTAAATTATATTAACAAAATTTTGTACCTTTCTTTCACTGAATGCCTAAATGAACTGTTTTCCACTATATAGATTCTAATCACCACTGAATGTCTTCGTACTTCGGTTATCCTTGTTTTTGTGAAATTACTTTTTCCAATTATCAGCTTCTACCAATTTAAGATACATTTTTCTTCACCAGCATTTATAAACCACCAAGCAAACCAGCAAAACAGCATTTATATTTATTCTTCTTTTCAATATACCAATATCCAATTATTATAAGTTGATTTATACTAATCTCCAATCATAATATAATTTTAATTCCTTCCAATATTCTTCTAATATACTTTTATAATCTTCAATAATTATTTGTGTATAATTATAAATGTGCATAATTTTTAATCTTCATTTAACTCACTATATTAAACAATTGGACTATTTGTAACTGAATGGACTGGACCTACTTTCTTACTAAAACTTTTCTGACTGCACTATCTTGAAAATTCTGAACAATTGACTTCACTAACTTAATGTGTCTATCTTCTACTAACTTTCATAATAAACTGGCCATCTTGAATCCAAATCACGGTTATTTATATCTTTTTGGATGCTCTAGAATCATCTGGTAAGAAATCATGTTCTATTTAGTTCTATTTCTTCTATATGGATGTTCTCGAAAAAAATATATGTTCGTTCTACAGACATAACCAATATTTCGAGAATGTTCGACCGTAAACAATGGTCAAATTCTGCATTCTGGAGAATTCGTTCATTTTTTATTGATAATTTTGTTTACATTTAGGCTTTTCAGATCAGAATATATAATTAAATTAGTAACTTAACATTCTAATTTAATAAACTACACATTTTAAACAACTATAACCCCACTTATATTCGTAAAAATTCTTAAAATGACACTTGGAGAGTATGTATAGTGTGTTGCCTAGTCACATGGCTCACTTAAATATATCTACAAAATCATAACTACTAAAATACAACTTTTTACAATTATTATATGCTAATTTCTTAAAATGCCCTCACATAAATATATTTTTATAAAATTCTCTAGTATATAACTTATTTAAAATAATCAAATACTTTTTTATATCTATTATTATGTAGTATATAACTTATAAATTAATTTTTTAAACAATATCATTTCAACATATATATATCTAGGGTGGTCGGTAAAAGAAGTATAATTTAATCTAGTCAACTTTTCAGGAGAAGCAAAAAACGATAAATAATTTTATTCTGAAGCAAATTAATTGTCATATCTTCAATCTTCTAAATCGTAGTACACAGAATTGTTACCTATTTTACTTTGTAAATACCTACTAACCTTGAACAGAGTATATATATTTTTTTAAATAAATGGAAATTAGAAAAAAAATGTGACATATTATTTGGACCACACGTACCAGATGACTTATACTATTTTGTTAAGTCCAAAAATGTTGTTTATTAAAAAATAAATAAATCAAACATATTTATGCAATATTTATTAAAAAAAAAACATAAAAACATAGGAATAATGTTAATACGGTTTCGGCAGACCAATGGCTACGTCCCTTAATAAAGAAAAGTATTATTCTGCGTCAGATGAATCTTCATCATCTGGAATCCCATCAGCAGTATCAGTTGTCGTTAAATTTTTATAAAAATCGTGAAATACTGGACTTATCAGAGGAAGAAGATCAAAAATAATATTTTAATTCTGCGTTGATATAGCAAGAGTGCTTTTATACAAATTGCTGGGTACCAACCTAACATTAGTTTGTCCTCTACGTATTACACTTGGCGTCAGAAATGCCTCTTTTTTATTAAGTGGTGTTTTATACAGAATAATTCCCTTTTCTCTTGTATAACAAAACCAGTTCACATCAAACCAATTGAAAGGATTTCCTCGTATATCTTTTTTACCCATTAGACAGTAACTTTTCAAAAGATCTGAAAATTTTAATAAATCACCATGGTAAAGTTCTACAACATTGAATTTCATCTTTTTTCCTGTATTTCTCACAAGCTGATACCAGTCGTGTGGATGACTAATTTATACGATTAACTTGTTTTTGCTTTTCAATCAATCCGTGACCAATATCGCACTCCATATAAATGTGTACACTCACCATAAATTTATGATCGATAACTTTTAAATTAGTGTTTTTTTGCATTGCTACTAAAAACATCATAGCAACATGTGAATTTTTGTTTGGACCACCGCATGTATCCAAGTACAGGGTTACTTTGGAAACATGTGTTGGTAGTGAAAATAATTCTTTATAAATACATTTAGCTATATTGTTACCTACCCTTCCTCCTTCATCTTTTGTCCACGTGTAACATGCTACACTTCCTTCTCCATTATCCTGAATAAGGTTATATGTCCATAACTATCTTTTGTAAAAGGCAATAGAAGAATTTACGTATAGAGTTGGGAGACACTGCTGCAAGTCAAAAGTGAGGCATCTAAAAGTACTATCACATTTTGGTTCTTCTTTATTGTTACTCTTCATTACATATGCATTGTCTACCGCAGTGTGATGAATACTTATCTCGTCTTTTATTTAAGTTTTATCATCTTCGATTTTAGTAACTTTCAGTTTATTACTCAGCTTCAGCACACCACATTTATGGAACATATCTACTTTAGGTTTTTTCAATAAAATGTTTATTTTATGAAAATCTCTTTTATAGATAGGTCTAGAGACAGGTGATTAATTTTCTTCACAGTATAATTTGTACATTTTCTAAAGATTAGAATAGTTTCTTCATTATGCTTGTTAGCAGAAGGATCACGACCTCGCTGGTACTCAGTTATTCTTCCTGTAGTATTTGAATAGTCTATAAAGCTAACAATACATGCAACATGTTTGTTGCGAGCACCCATAGACCACTATTCGTCGAATAGCTTTTTTTGTATATTTTCTGAAATTTTGTAATTGCATTTATTTCTACAGGCTTCAACAAGTTTTTTCATGCAGCGTGCTAGTTTTATCTTATTTTTTGCTGTTACATAAGCTGTTCTAAAGTTTCGATTTCTTTTACGTTCCGCCCTTTTTTTTCTGAATAAACTCCTTCAATGTTCAAATCAATACTGGTATTACCTGATTTTGATCTAATCTCTGTATTTTCAGACCTAGAATTTGGAATAGATTCTATTTTTTTTTCAACAGCACTGCTAGAGTCACTACTATCCGGCATATAGTTTTCATCCTCGTCACTATAATCATCTACATGTCGACATATAGTATTAGAGCCAAGAATAGTTCACAAACTCGAAGTGTATAAACAGTATAGGTTGACATAAACTGTTTTTACCAAATTAAATTAAATTAAAAGTTTATTTAACTAGTTGTACTAAAAAGACCAAATCATTTTATTTCATTTATATTAGTATATTGACTTGTTGTTGTTGTTCTATTGATACCAAGGAAAAGATATAGTCCTTTATAGTCTTATTCGGCAAAAATAATATTTTTACCATTTTTGACTTATATTCTTTTTACCGAGCAACCTAGATATATATTAGCAATTAAGGCTATTTGTATAATTCAACTATACTTGTTTAAATCTATTACATGGATTAAATAAGTTATTGTTATCCTACCAATACGAGTACACTATGTGAATTTTTAATTCAATGACCAATTTTGTTAAACTGGTACCTGTAAGTACCATCGATATTGTATTACTGCCCATGTAAGTCACATTTTACTTTATTATCTCCTTTAACTCAACATGTCCCAATACAAAGAGAAGTACGACAAGGTTGCATACTCTCGCCTTTGCTGTTTAATGCGTATTCTGAACAACTATTTTGAGAAGCTTTGGGAGAAACGACTGATGGCGTGATTGTTAACGGTGAAGTAATAAATAATCTAACATATGCAAACGACACTGTCCTTGTTGCGGATAGTCCTGAAGGATTACAAAGACTGATAGATCAAGTAGTTAACATCGGTAAAAAATATGGAATGAAACTTAATAATAAGAAGACGAAAATTATGATCATAAGCAAAAACCAAGATACAGATGCAAAGTTTATGGCAGACAATGAGGTATTGAATAGAACAGAAAAAATAACATACCTAGGATGCAACATCACAGACAGCTGGGATCACTCATACGAGATTAAATGTAGGATCGGAAAAGCAAGGAGTGGCTTCCGACAGATGAAGAAAGTTTTCTGCAATTTAACCTTGAACTTACATCTCCGACTCAAAATCCTTAATTGGTATGTGTTTTCTGTTCTTATGTATGGAGCAGAGGCATGGACACTCACTGATGCGTCTTGCAGACGGTTGTAGTCTTTCGAGATGTGGTGCTATCGTCGCATGCTCAGAATATCATATGTACATCATATAACTAACGACGCAGTAATGCAACATTTACAAAAAGAACCTGAAGTCTTGAAATCCATTAAAGAAAGAACATTAGCATACTTCGGACATATAGTGGGAAATAAAAATAAATACAGAATCCTACAATTGATATTAGAATGGAAAATGGAAGGAAACAGAGGACCAGTATGCCGCCGAATATCCTGGCTTAAGAATTTGAGCCAGTCGACAGGTATGACCACCACAAGCCTATTTCGAACTGCTAATAAAATACGATGGGCCATTGTGGTAGCCAACATTCATAGAGGATAGGCACTAGCAGAAGAAGAAGAACTCAACATGAAAGGTTGAAAGTTGAAAGGAATACTTTTCGGCTTTCTCTTTTAATTACAAGAGTTTCACAAATCCTTCTAAAAGCGTGTTACTCTTGCAGATTTGGACTGATATACGAATTCTGATTTGGACTGATATAGATGGACGAAACATACAGGGATATTAAACGAATAGATAAACAACTCCTGGTTAAAAGGTATAGATTAAGTAAAGCCGAGTCCGCCATTTAGAGTAGATGGATAATTTTGTTAGAATAACATCTAAAATAGAACGTCCATATAAGTTTGAAATTTATTTTCCAAGATAGAACTGATTCCAATAGAAAGACTAAAAATCTAAAAAATTGTGTATATTTCTTAATCGTATATAAAATACGTGCTTAAAAATCTCCTCTTCTTATTTAAAACCACAACTTAAAATTATTATGCAATCTACCAAAAAACGAGCCTAATGGCTTCCAACCCTCTTTAAAAGTCTAAAATTTAAATAACATAAATGAAGTAAATGGAGGAAGCTAAACCGCAACTTTCTAAAAAAGTTCAAAGCTAAAAATATTAATAAAAGATGGAATTATATTTCTTTAAACATGCTTTCATATTTCAACAGTAAACAGGTTCTTCGTATATAAATGGACTTAACAAGGCAGAAATGATTTCAGCATCGTTACACAAGAAAATGTATAGAGAATTGCGGAGAATAGTATATTATTTAAAGATTATAAAAATAAAAATTGGAAAATTTCCAGTAAATCCGATTCTCGACATCGATCAGTCGACTGTATCGAATGGCCAACAAAAAACGGCTGGGCTATTTCTCCCGAATGGATTATAAAACAGGATAGGGATAAAACAATATAACACTAAATTTATTTACTGAATTGCAGGTCCACTATTGGATGGCGTAAATAAATAACGAAAAATATAATAAACAAAAGTTTTCAAAATATACCAAATAAAGGGTTATGAAAATACGAAAATCGTATTTGCAAATTAGCATTAAATGAGATGTATCGATTATCAAAATTATGCGTATACCGGGTGGTCCAATAAGCCGATCTCTCGGCTATATATCAAAAACTATTCATGTTATATCTTTGGGAGAAAAATTCCTTAGTAAAAGTGGCCAAGAGAAATCGCTGGAAATAACTTACAAGTTTTTGGGTTAACCGCTAGGGGGCGTAACCTGTGAGGAAAAATTTAAAAACCAGTTTTTCATGAAATATGCCCAATTATACCAAGTATTAAATACGTAAACTAGAAAGAGGCCTCAATTCCGCACAAAGTTGTTAAAGTACTTTTTTTCTATTTTTTCTAATAAAGGGTTGGGGAGAGTGGGAAAGTATTTGTGGATAAATACCTATAACTTTAGTTTGGATCAAACGATTTGAACGAAATTAGTGTCATTAGAAAGAGTGTGGATAATTTAATTTACATCTACTATAAAACAATTGCAATTCGTTTTAATTGTCATGGGTAGAGGGTACTTTCGAATAGAAAAAATTAAAATTTGTTTTTCTTCAAAATGTTTAATAGAAACACCTATTTATTGTAAGGTATAATGGAAATAGAATAAATTCTTAACAAAATGGTGCAAACCGCATGTTGATAGCTTTTGTCGAACTCTAGATATGAATAAAAACGCATAAACATAAGTAAGTATAGTATTGACTCACCCTTTATTATAACTTCAAATTAAATATGTGAAAGATCATACAAATATCTCGATCATTAAAACTTAATGTCCAATTAAATGTTCAAAAAGATGTAATCTTTCGCGGGTAGACATAAGAGCTGCTTTAATCTCAGCTGTTGATATACTATTTATTGCGTTTATAATGCGCTGTTTCATGTCGTCTCGAGTGGTTGGTCGAGTTTGGTACACTAAGTCCTTCAATCTTCCCCACAGATAAAAGTCCAGACATGTTAAGTCTGGAGATCTAGCTGGCCATGAAAATATACTTCCCCTTCCAATCCATTTATTTGGATAACTTGCATACAAATAATCTCGAACTCGTCTGGAAAAGTGCGCAGGACGCCCGTCATGTTGTAATATCATATCTCTTCTTGTTTATAAGGAAATATTTTCCAATAAAACAGGCAGCTGATTTTCCAGAAAATCCAAATATGTTTCGCCATTTAAAGTTCTATCAAAGAAATATGGACCTACGATCTTTCCATCAACTATACCACACCAAACATTAAGACTCGATCTACCATGAACCTGCACTTCATGTATCCAGTGCGGATTTTCTTCAGCCCAATAACGCATATTATGCAGATTAACACTACCCGCACTATTAAACGTAGCCTCGTCTGTCCACAAAATCTTTGACATGATAGCTTTGTTTTTCTAGCAGACCTAACATTCAATTGCAGTAATCCAGCCTTACATCAAAATCTCTCTCATGTAAAGCTTGGTGAGGAACTACAGGATAAAGATGCAGTCTAAAAAACAGAACAAATATTGGTGAAAAAGAAACCACTATATTTACTAAAACTCAAAAAATCTTGAAAAATTCACAATTGTTTCACAAGATAAATCGTGCATCAGTATTTTTAAGAAACGGATAAAAGGATAAAGGCGCCGTGTTGCCGTTTTTATCGGAATATTAAAATAACAGTTGAATCTAAAGTTTAAAGGGAATTCCAAGTTTCTGACCTAAACGTTCACTTAATAATATGAAAAACCAAGCTGTGATGTTTTAAAATCCTTAGAACAGTAGTTTTGGGTATGTTTAATTCTATAGAGATTTGCCGACTACTTATATGTGGATTCTGTTAAATTAATGCAAGAACATTGATTGAATTATCTTTGGTCATCCCTCTACTACGTCGTTTAAAACAAGGACGATGAAAACTACCAGTTTCTCTTAATCATCTTGCCTTTCTTTCAAATACTTCTTTGCCATAATGTCTCCTGTCAGGATATCTTACAGAATATATACATGAGGTAATAGCGGCATTTTGGTGACATTCGAAATAAACTCCTGATAAATGATCATATCATACAATTCTGCATTTGATATACTCATCACTATTATTAGTACTGATATTTAATTACTAATATTACCAATATTAATATATATTGAAAAAAGTGCAATCTTCAATTCGAATTATAATATAACACTTTTTAACAATGTTTTGACTGCTCTCAATAAATAAACAATATGAACTCCCCGTCAAATTCATTGTCGTAGCCTACTAAGTTTCGAAAAAACTATTTTTAATCATATGAAATATCAATGGTCAAAATATGTATCAACATTAAGATTCTTCTGCTATAAAAAAATTTGAAAGTACCTACTGACTTATTTTTTAATTTAATTTATAATACAGGGTGAGTCAATACTATACTTACTTATGTTTATGCGTTTTTATTCATATCTCGAGTTCGACAAAACCTATCAACATGCGGTTTGCGCCACTTTGTTACGAATTTAATCCAGTTCTATTATATTTTACAATAAATAGGTGTTTTCATTAAATATTTTGAAGAAAAACAAATTTTAATTTTTTCTATTCGAAACTACCCTCTACCCATGACAATTAAAACTAAATGCAATTGTTTTTTAGTAAATGTAAATTAAATTATCCACACTCTTTCTAATGACACCAATTTTGTTAAAATCGGTTTATCCAAACCAAAGTTATAGGTATTTATCCACAAATACTTTTCCACTCTCCCCCACCCTTTATTTAAAAAAATTAAAAAAAACGTATCTTAACAACTTTGTGCAGATTTTAGGCCTCTTTCTAGTTTACTTATTTAACACTTGGTATAATTGGGCATATTTCCCAAAAAACTGGTTTTCAAAGTTTTTTTCACAGGTTACGCCCCCTAGTGGTTAACGCAGAAACTTGAAAGTTATTTCCAGCGACTTCTCTTGGCCACTTTTACTAAGGAATTTTTTCTTCTAAAGTTCTAACATGAATAGTTTCTGATATATAGCAGAGAGATCGGCTTATTGGACCACCCGGTATTTGAAATTTAGTCCATATTTTTAATATACGAATCAAGATGCCTACAGATGCTGTGCAAATGAAGGCGTTAATTGGTCTATTATAGCTAGCTGGGGTTTTCAAACAAGCGGCCGAAATTGCAAAGAATTTTGGGCTACTGATGGAACAGGCCGAGAGGTGTTTCGAGCTACTATGGCTTATAGGCAATATATATTCTTGCTACATTGCTTGCGTTTTATTGACGTAAACACTAGAGTAAAAAGAAGAACCATAGATAATCTTGCACCAATAAGAATCTTTTTTGACCAACTTAAGCAGAAATGCAAACTTAATTACGTTCCCGGATCTTATTTAGTGGACGCCAAATGTTTTTACAAGGTAAATATGGAAGAGTACGTTGGAGCTCAGCTTCCAACGCCATATCGCGTTAGTACTAAACCACCGATTTAGTGGAAAGAATATTCAGCCTGTATTTAGATCGTTTAGAAATATAACCATGGATAATTGGTTTATAAGTTACTAAATTGTAAAACGCATGCTGGAGCAGCACAAAATTACAATTGTTGAAACAATTCGAAAAAAATAAAAAAAAGATTCCAAAGGAACTTCTTGATCCTAGCAGACAGTACTCGTCTATGTTTGCATTTTTCAAATCCATTACTTTGGTGTCGTATATCCTACATAAAAACAAAAAGTCGTGATGCTGTTATCATCTTTTCACTATGATGAATTGATTGATGAAGATTCTGGAGATGCCTGTAAGCTCAATATTATTACTTTTTGTAACGTTACAAAATCGGCCGTTGACCATATAACAAAAGATAAAATGATATTTATATATTCTATGTTTATTTCTTTCCTTTAATTTTTAATTAATGTTTTTAACAGCTTTTATCTAAGAATTACGCTATTTTTATAAACGAATCCAACGACTCAATATTTGTATATATATTTCAAAATGTTACATACTCTAATTTGCATTACCCAACTTAAACCTACTTATTTTATAAAATAAAGTACATTTTTCAGCAGAGTTCGAGAAATTTACGGCTGTAGTAAGTACACATCTGAATCCTTAAACTCTCAAAATTGGTTTCACTTTCTGCATAGTAAATTTACTTTTACGAAACATTAAAACTTTGTTCATACTTTTCTAATTTGAAAACTGTATAAATTATTACGGTTATTCGAGCACAACTCCTGGTAAAACTATTACTTTAAACAACCTCAAATTCTGTAAATAGCCTACAGAGTGTTCCAATTTCTTTAGTATTTCATCAATTTAGAATGAAAATACCAATGTAAACTTTGGGAATATTGTCTAAGATTTGCAGATTTATAGATTTCAAGAAAGTCGTTTGGCCTCATAAACCGTTCCATCCTACGATATAAAATATATTTTGCTTGCACTGTGTATGTATGTTTTAGATCAAAAAGTTTAGCTTCTAATGAAATCTAATATTCGTTTCAAGATACGTCTATTTCCTGCTCATTTTCTTAAAATACCTATTCTAGGTATTTATGGTCTTACCATAAAATTTTCATGTAGGTGCATTTTATACTATACTAAACACCTTAGATCATTTTTAATACACTCCGCCACTATCTGGATATACTTTATGATACATATCAACTAAATGAAATCTACGTGGATTCATATCTAGTAGATCTTTCGATATCTTCTATAAAAGCTTTCGAATGTTTCAGACCTATTGTATGTACTATGGCTACGTTTCATGAGTTCCACCCAGTCTGATATTGGTTTTTTGGCTGTGCTTCCTACTTTGTCAACGACAGGTTCTGGACTTATGAATTTTTCCTACATCATTTATCCCTCCCCTGGCAAGTACTTCCGCTTTTTCGTTCCCTTCAATATCATTATATATCCAGATATCCAGAGCAAACTTCGTTACTTCTTTAGAATCGAAAGAGATTCTAAAGAGAGGTTCAGACTAACTTTTAGTCAATTCGAATCGATTTCAGTTCCTTTAATGCCGCCTGGTTGTCAAATATAATTGCAGTTCCCCTTTAATATTTTTTGCAGATCCAGTTCTATAGCATCAATTTTTGCTTGGAAGATAGTAAACTGATAACCTAGATTTTTACTAAGATTTAACCTGGGTTTTCCCCGTATATCCTAGCTTAAACTCCTTCATCGCTTTTAGATCTCTTAGTATAACAGCATTGATCTGCCAATATGAGCCTATCTGCCTATTCATCCGTTCCTGCAAAAAGGATGGTAAGTGGCTTTTTAAAATTATATTTAGGTTACATTGCATCTTATTCCATTTCCCATTTTCCAACTCTGGGTGATTTTTAATTATCTTTCACGATTTGATCTTGATATTGTCGCCAAGTGCTCGGCCAAAGTGACCAATGAGCACTCTTGGCGCGCAATGAGCACTCAATTTTCTCATTTGTCTTTTGGTTTAGAATCTTGGTAAATATTATGTATAAATATTAGTTGATTTCCAAACCAAAGGACAGTCTACCTCGGTCTCTCCTAGAGCCCTCAACTCTAGGGAGCTGACTAGCGGGTCTCTTCTATACCTACCTCAGACTCTGAGGCTTTGTCTTCGTCTCTTACGATTGAGTTTTATTTTATCCTTCAAAAGAAATAATTCAACGTCCCAACTAAAATAAGGGATAAGTGCCTAGGGTGTGTCGCACATCGAATTCACGAAGCCCCCTAAGCAGAGCGTACAGCAGAGTGGATAATATCATAGGTCCACTCTTGCTACGACGACAATATCCTTCTGCCCTGTTTCCTGACATTTTATCCACCTTCCGTACGTAACTATATTCGTCTTCTTCTCGATTCATATATGTATGAAGGGAAGTCAAACAGAACCCCCATGAAGGTAATTGGAGTAGTCGACATTGCTCCTTTTATGATTAATCATGCAGTTAAAGCCTATTCAGCTTCTCTTTGGTAGTCTGGTGTTGGCATTTAGACCAACATATCAGTGCGCTATATGTAATCATAGGCCTGACTACACTCATATACAGCCAGTATGGTTGTCTGGTTGTCTGGTATCATTAGCGCTATTCTAGTCCTATTTATCTTTGTTAGAATTAGCAATGATATGTCCAACCCGTTTTGTACTGTAACGGTGTTCATCGCCACCGTCCCATCAACGCTCTGTACACATGCACTCTCACTGCTGAGTTTACTTCCGTTGCTGCACGCTAGAGGAGATATAAGGCCGTCAACCTTATAAATCAAGAGCTTCCGCACGGGAGAATGGAGTCTGGCAGACACGGCCTCAAGGCGATCCAGGTGAGAATTGCAAGAAGATCCCCCTCAAATTCTACTCCAGAGTGTGAAAAACCGCGAAAGGTATCTGGAAGGCACCCAAAAGCCAAGCTTACAACACGTCAGTCGGTCACAAAAAACAGTTTCTACAAAGTTAAGGACTATAACCTCCCTAATAGTGCGTGATCGATCACGGTCACCACCCAACCGAAAGGCAATTCCAAGCCCCGATGGTAGCTTGAAAATAAACTACATTTTTGACACCCTTCCAAATACCATGGACCATGGACCAGATGACCATAAGAAGAAGAGAAAAGAGCGACGAAAACTCAAACGCTCGGAAAATAGAAAGGCAACACAAGGGGAAAAAGAAAAAAACCGGACAAAGGACGGCAACTGCAAAAATATAACGACAAAGCAGCGATGACAAAAAGTCCGGGCTAGTTACACTAAGGATGCTTCTCAAGGAAAAGGACGAAGAGATTACTCTGCTGAGACACAAAGTCTTAGAATTGTAATCTCAAATGCTGAAATCACAACAGACCATTATAGGTCATATCAACAATAAGTTCGATGAGCTTAAGACGGCTCCGAAAAAAGTCAAAAAGAGGACACCTGGGAAATCCAGGCAAAAAATCCAGTAAATACGACTCGGAACTCGAGACTACGGGAACAATCCGGAAGACTAAAATTCCTATACTACAGACGAAAGTAGCGGAAATGCTGAAGGAAGAAAAACGCCTCCCAACCAAGGGGCCCAAAAATTTAAGAAGTCAAAAACAGCAAAGGAAGACATTCCGCCACTAGGAACCCCGATGCAGCAAGATGTTGATACGCGCGCCTTACCACCGTCTCGGACGACAAGTCAATCGCAAAAAATGGACACTAACGTTAACAAATTCAGCCAAAAGCCTAAACAAAAGGCGAACCGCTTCAACTGGACGCCAAAGCCACCTCTAATCAAGTTACAGAGTGTGAGCAAGACAGAAACGATATTATATATTGCACAGAAGAACAAACATCCAGGCTAAAAACCCAAATGATTATAGGATAATGGTTAAACCTATGAATAAACCTATCCATTGGGACAGCCTTTCCCCTAGAGGAAGCTATAAAACCTATGATGGAGTTGAGAGGCCCTCAAATACAAATACAACGAAAGTTTATGACAACCTGATACAGGAACATGACATAGACTGCGAGTCAGTCAAAAGTATGGTATAATGAAAAAGTAGTAAGAGGAAACTCTCCATGATTGTATTGACTTTGAAGACGGAGGACGTAGAGAAGGCCAGGCGCATTACCAACTTAATGCACATGAAGATCCAAATCGAAGACCTCAGAAAATCAACCGGAGCTACACAGCGTTGCAACTGTCAGGGAGTTCCCACGCGCACAGATTGTGCCTTCAGACAGCAAAGAATTTCAGATGCCCCGTGAGCAGAAAGCGAAGTGCGTCAACTGCGAGGGCCAAAATCTAGCAAACTTACAGATGTCCTACCTAGGGAAAACCACAGCGACATCAAGATCCGCAGAGAAGGCCCCAACATCAGGTCAATGGACGATCCTATGCATAGGCAACGAATACACAACAGCTGTCCGAGGACAATACCATATTGATCTCGAAACAACAACAAGACGGACTGGTGAACTAAGTCAAAGAACTGGTCACTAAGACTGTCCACGGGGCAATATCGGATATCAAATTAGCACTTAACTAAGGCAGGCTAACAGGGAATACTTGAGGAGAGATTCTTGGAACTCAGGAGGCATAAGGACCAACCAGAATATCTTGGATGAACTATTCAACAAATATAAAATGGATGTCGTACCAATACAGAAAACTAAGCTCACGAACAACATCAACCTAAAGTTTCTTGGCTACGACATACATGGGAACGACAATACAGAAAAATCAGAAGGCACAGCAATTCTAGGGAAAAAAGGAATCTGACACGTTAGAATTCCAACCCTACAGCTTAACAATACAGAAGCTACAATAATAAGAATACTAATGAGGCAAGGAGAACTCAGAATTACCTCCGCCTACGTAAGACCTTAGGATCCGCTGATCGAAGATGACCTAAATATGTTTCTAGACATAGACGAACCGTCACTTATAATAGGAGACCTAAATGCAAGTTTCCCAAACTAGAACGATAGAGCTACGAACATAAAATACAAGACTATTAAACCACTACACAGAAAACAATAAAGACACTATGGCAATGGGCCCCACCGACCCAACACGCTACCCAGGAAACAGAATTTCCACTCACATAGATATTGTAGTCGCTAGAAACCTAGGACTCCAAATAAAAATCCAAACATTAAATACCGGACCACAACCCCATACGACTGGAACTAGAAACATGGAAGGAAGAGAGTACAATAAAACGGATTAAAAGGAAAACAAAATGGACCGCCTTAAAGAGACTTATGAGCACTGTAATAAACATCGGTCTAGTGATAAACAACCCACAAGATATAGAAAATAGAGTCCTTGAGTTTGAAACTACCATACAATATGCACTCAAAAGCAGAACTACAGAAGAGGAAGTAGAAATATACATGGGAAGGTGAAAACCAGCTGGAGAAATTTAGGGCAAACAGACTAAATAGAGAGGTCAAAAGAGCACTACGACAACACCGTAGTCAAGACTGGGAAAACCACGTTAAAGACATGGAAGAACAAGGCCCAAGTATTAGAGATGGCGGTTTTTGACAAAACACAGGTTTTCGGTTATACCGTTTTTTTTGCTTACGGTTTAACCTGGTGGTTATAACCGGCCAAAAAACCGGTTTTTCCAAAAACCGGTTTTCGGTTTTTTTAATCTCATAGGTTACAAGTTTGCACTTTCAGTTTGCTTCTGTATTAACAAAATAAAATAAAATTTGAATTATGGTTTTGTTTGGAATAATTACTTGAGAATAATAATTATGATTGGGATCCAAAATAATACCTAACCTAATCCTAATTACCGTAAAAACCTAATAACCGGTTTTTACTTTAAAAATAAAAACCAGTTATAACCGGGACAAAAAAAAAACAACCGATAAAACCGATAAAACCTGTTATTACGAAGTAAAAAAACCGGATTTCGGTTAAAACCGGTAGGTTTTTCCCATCCCTACCAAGTATGCAAAATATTTGGAAACTCCAAAGAATATTCAGAAAGGATAGAAAACCAAATCCCTTTTACACGCGGAGAAAACGAAATCGTATACTCCACTAAGGAAAAAGCAGAGGTAATGAGGACTACCCTTTCTCGAGAGAGTGTACATTAAATTATCACCCACACGAAGACATCGACGTCATAGAAGAAGTCGAAGACCAAGGAGAAAGGCCCGAGAACCCAAACGAAATCACCTCTTCAACATCACCGGAAAAGTTAAACGAAGGGTTAAAAAACAAGGCTCTGAAATACTTACCGGCGAGAGCCATAGTATTTATAACGAAAATAATCAACGCGATGCTACAATATAGGCAATTTCCAATCGACGAAAGGAGACCGATGTTATCATGATACCAAAGCCAGAAAAAGCAGTACTTTTTTGCAAAATTACAGGCCAATAGGCTTACCATAAGCAATCAGTAAGATTGTGGAGAAGGTCATCCTCAGCAGACTCCAAGCCGAAACAGATAGGCTATAAATAATCCCAAATGCACAGTTCGGATTAAAATCAGAGCACTCAAGCGAGCTACAAGTACTTAAGGTCTATCCAACAAAAATAGATAGCGCGGCAAAACAACAAGGTGTTGCCAAATTTGTCAGGTCCGGATTTAACCTTTGCTAATTCATACTGCTTTAAACATATTTTTTTGGTATCCAAAATTTGGTATTCAGAAATCCGAAATTAATAATATGTTGTATTTACCTACCTGGATTCATCTTGTTGGTTTTATGTAAAAGATATTTTTCCATTTTAAAAATAAACAGCAATATGTAACACACTTTTAGAATATTACCACCCTAATAATTTTTCACCGCCACACCACCCTTAAGGGGAGCGATTTTGCTGGCTTACGGTTAAAACTAGTAGAATTCCAAAAATAATATTTATGATATATCACTGTGCTCTGCTAGGTTTTTATGAATTTATTACCACACTAGTAATTATTCATCCCTCAACTACCCCTTATGAGAAGTCAAGAATTCTGTTAGGTTACTATTTAAGGTGATAAAAAATCTATTTTTACAATTTTACTATACTCTTCTTGCAACTGAAAGTATAAATTGCTTGCCAAGTTCTTACTGAATTTTATCTACCCCCATAATTTTTAACCACGTAAGCCACAGTTAATGCACAGTAAAAACATTCTGAAATGTTACTCTGTGCTAATTAACTATTTATTTTTTAAATGTAGCAAAAATTATAAATTGTAACTGTTTTAAAAAAGTCACTCTGATTATAGTAGTGAGTACAAGTCTAGGAGAAATCGAATCGTAAGTTCCTTTTATGAATATAAAATAACTGAAATCAAGTTGAGTTTTAATAAATACAATGGAATTGATATATTTCACAGAATAATTACCAGGTAAGAAAGATTCAAATTCAAATAATTTTATTAGGTCTATTACATTAATTACCTAATTGTAATGGAGGGTCGGGACACCTTGCACCCCTATTGTTAAAAGATTGAAAGATTTGTATTTATTGGGTACATCCATACACCTGAGCGAAGTGTACCGCCAATCAAGGAGTTAGGGCTGCAGTCTTAATCGGATTTTAGATTGATACCGTCCTCTTCAATATTATTTAACTTTGGCAATAAATTGCAAATATAACACCTCTGTATTGTCCCTGAGTGTGTTTAATGCTGAGTACAATAGTTTTTAAGTAATTTTTAATAGTAAACACCAGTGCACATTCATCTACGTCCGATCACGGCTATAGTTGATTTTTTTATACCGGACGAAAAAGTACGACTTTACGCCCCCAAAATTAGAAATTAAAGTGCAGAATTTATGCCCAGTGTGTTAGGTGAAAAATATAAAGATAGCAAAAAATAGTAAAAGGTTGAAGTAAAAGTACAATACAAAAAAATTATTAAAAATACCAAACAGCAAGTAGTGGAATAAAACAAAATAATAGGACCCTTAAGCTAGCGGGGACAAATGAGCGGAATCCAATTTAACCTAATATATAACCCTTAATATTTTTTTACCCATTTTTTACTAATTTATTACCACCCTAATAATTCTTCACCACCAAACCACCCTTAAGGGGAGCGATTTTGCTGGCTTACGGTTAAAACTAGTAGAATTCCAAAAATATTATTGATGATATACCACAATGCTCTGCTAGGTTTTTATGAATTTATTACCACACTAGTAATTATTCACCCCTCAACTACTCCTTATAAGGTCAAGAATTCTGTTGGGTTAATATTTAAGGTGACAAAAAATCTATTTTTACAATTTTACTGTATTTTTTTTGCAACTGAAAGTATAAATTGCTTGCCAAGTTTTTACTGAATTTTATCCACCCTCATAATTTTTAAGTAAGCCACAGTTAATCGGAACCATTCAACAAGCTACGCATTCACGATAGCTAAATAAATCTTTTTGGAAATACAAAAGTGTTGTACTAGATTTTTACTATATTTTTACCAGCCTAGTCATTGTTTTCTTAACTACCCTAATTAAAAACATTCTGAAATGTTACTCTGTGCTAATAAACTAATATTTATTTTTTAAATGTTTAAATATTGAAAATATTTTTTATGTTTTATAAATTTTAACTGTTTTAAAAAATTTACTCTGATTATAGTAGTAAATACATGGCTAAGAGAAATCGAATCGTGAGTTCATTTTATGAATATAAAATAACTGAAATCAAGTTGAGTTTTAATAAATACAATTGAATTGTTATATTTCACAGAATAATTATTAGGTAAGAAAGATTCAAATTTAAATAATTTTATTAAATCTATTACATTAATTCCCTAATTGTAAAGGAGGGTCGGGATACCTTGCACCCCTATTGTTAAAAGATTGAAAGATTTGTATTTATTGGGTACATCCATACACCTGAGCGAAGTGTACCGCCAATCAAGGAGTTAGGGCTGCAGTCTTAATCGGATTTTAGATTGATACCGTCCTCTTCAATATTATTTAACTTTGGCAATAAATTGCAAATATAACACCTCTGTATTGTCCCTGAGTGTGTTTTATGCTGAGTACAATAGTTTTTAAGTAATTTTTAATAGTAAACACCAGTGCACATTCACCTACGCACGATCACGGCTATAGTTGATTTTTTTTATACGGGACGAAAAAGTACGACTTTACGCCCCCAAAATTAGAAATTAAAGTGCGGAATTTATGCCCAGTGTGTTAGTTGCAAAATATGAAGATAGCAAAAAATAGCAAAAGAAAAGTAAAAGTACAATACAAAAAAATTATTAAAAATACCTTTTATAATTTTGTTTTGTCTTCTTATTGGCTATATATAGCTTATATAGAATTATTGGCTTCTTTAGAGGGGTAAACAATTGTGAAGGTGGTAAATGAATTGCAAAAGCTTTGTAGTACATAGTGGTATTTAAAAATACCTTTTTGTTTTAACCTAAGCTACCACGGGTCAGTTGAGAAGCGAAAATTAGTAAAAATCGAGCAGAATCATGTGGTATTTCAAAATTTTATTTGAATTAGCTAGCTTAATATTCGAGATTCTGCTTAATAGCTTAATATTGACTTCCCACAAGTAGTTAAGAAGTGGTAATAGGTGATTAATAGGGTAGTAATAAATTTGTAAAAACCTAACAGAACACTGTGGTTTTCAAAAATAATTTTTATTAATTTCACTGGCTCGAATATTAAGCTTGCAGGAACGTTTCCATATAAGATTGCTTTAGGGGTGAAAAATTATCATGGTTATCAAAGTTTAGTGTAAACTTAACAGAATACTTGTTTATGTCAGTTATAAGTAGAAGAGAGTGAAATTGTAAAAGAATATTTGTTCACCTTAAATTTTAAAATAACAGAATTATTGGCTTTCCATAAGAGGCAGTTGAGGGATCAATAATTACTAGGGTGGTAATAAAATTCGTTAAAACCTAGCAGAACACTGTGGTATTTCAATAATATATTTTGTTTTCTAATTTCGCTGGCTCTAAAATTAAGCTAGCAGGAACGTTTCCAAATAAGATTGGTTTAGGGGTGCAAGATTATGAGGGTGGTTAAAGTTTAGTACACATTTAAAAAATAGTTTTTTATTTCAGTTATAAGTGGAGAAGAGTGAATTTTAAGAAAAAAATATTTCCCCTTAAATTTTAATCTAACAGAAATATTGACTTTCTATAAGGGGTAGTTAACAAGTGAAAAATTACGAAGGTGATAATAAATTCATAAAAACCCAGCAGAGCACTGTGGTATATCATAATTTTTTTTCTGAATTCTGCTAGCTTGAACCTTAAGCCAGCAGAATCGCTCCCATTAAGGGGGGTTTGGTGGTGAAAAATTATTAGGGTAGTAACAAGTTAGTGAAAAATGGGTGAAAAATATGCCATGAGCGAAAAGTTTTTTTTTCCGAATTCTGCTAGCTTGAACCTAAGGCCAGCAGAATCGCTCTCCGGTTGGTTGGGGGCTGAAAAATTGTTACGTACGTAGGTTAAATTGGATTTCGCTCATTTTTCCTTGCTAGCTTAAGGGGCTTCAAAATAAACTCCAAAGAGTGCTCTATAACAACGAGAATAAACGCAGTACAGTGTAGGTCCCAGGTAAAATAATTTTAACCCCTTCGACTCCCTTAGGAAATTACGTCTTATCAGAAATTCAAAAAATTCTAATTTATAACCAATCCACCACTAGTTTAACCAATATTTCTCATTGATAAAACAAAGGCGTGTCTGTTTACTATACAGTATTTCTGTGATTTTAAACAAAATTACGGCACAATGTGAGTTGATGTTGATTTGTATTCATAAGTAAACCTCTGTAGATTGACTGAAATTAATCATAGTATAAAAAACAAATCTGAGTGGTACAAAAACATGCCAATTTTAGTGTTTGGGATATATAATCCCAATGGTTGTTTTCGGTGGGACTAATCATTCCAATGGTTTTCTTTAATGTGAGGCGACGTCAACCGCTAACTCAAGCAGATATAGAAAAGTTCGCCAACAATTTTTATTCTTATTCTAAATTATATGATGTTGAAGATCCATTTGCCAATAGTGATAATTCTGAAGATACAATTTCTACAGATAGTGAAGTGTCTATTGATCGATATTCTCCTGGCAGCGATTCTTAAGAATCAGATTTCGAAATCAGTGAATCTGAAGATGAGATAACTAATAAAGAAACTTCAGAACGTAAAGGTAAGGAAAACAATGAAGAAATAATAGACACAGTGATTAAAAATAGTAATGAAAAACCAGACAATACAAGTGAAAATGTCGAACATTGTACTAAAAAAGAGGGGAAAATAATGAAAAAAATATTTTGGTATGAGCTTCCAAACCATTTTAAACCCAGATTTCTAATCATTCCTCCTAAGAATATTCTTGTAATTCACAGAGAAATTGGTAATTCCATTAAAATTCCATAAAAATCCATTAAAATTCTTTAAAAAGATATTTCCACCAAGTTTGATGCTCTTTATTGTGAATTTTACCAACGAGGGAATTGATCTCTACAAAAGAGAGGAGACAACACGAAGTGGAACACAATACACAAATATTGAAGAAATTATGATCGTAATCGGAATAACATTTAATATGTGGATTAATCGGCTTTCTCGCCTTTCTGTTTACTGGTCTTTAAGGTCTTTTATTGGTAACCAATTTATAACACAAAGCATTTCAAACAGTAGATGTTTGGTGCTTTAAGCTAAATTGTACATAAATCACCCGAAAAAACCAGAAAATTCTTTAAAACCCTACTATACTGATGAATTTGTTTCTTGCTTAAAGTACACTTTTTAGAAATACAGGTCAGATAGCTCACGTCAAAGTATTGATAAAAGCATGACAAAGTATATGGGCCAAAGCACATTGAAACAATTTATTCTGAAAAAACCCCAGGTTATATATATGATATAAATATTTACAGTGGAAAAGAAATCCAAAAATTTAGAGATACCTTAGGAGAAAGAGTTATGCATACACTCTCAAGTACAATAAAAGATGATAATGTCATTTTGGCTTTCGACAGATTTTTCATTACTGTAAAACTACTTCACTAAATCAAGTTTCCAGCTATTGGGATTGTCATAAGGATCAGAAAAAATGTGCCTCTCCTTAATAATAAGTTAGTCAGAGGAGAGTCACAGTTTATTTGCACCAATGTAGGAATAATATAAACGAAATGGCAAGACACTAAAGAAGTATTGGAAAGCGCTACCTACACTGAAGCTCTCTGATGAGTCATAAGGACAAAATACGTATAAGCGAATTGTAGAATCACTTTACTTGAAATCAAATCTTAAATGTCTTTTTTATTCATTAATATTCATTTAAATTTGCATTTCTGTTTTCATTGGTATCTACTGCTTTAGCTTTAGGTCCTAAAGTTGTTATTGCACTTTTTTGTGCTATTAGCTGCAACAATTTGAATTTCTTTACTTGTCTTATTAGGGTATATCATTAAAAAAAATGTTCTGTTCGTCTGCTCGTATGTATAGGAGCACCGAGAGTACTTTACTTATTAGAGTAAAAGGCATACAAAAGTTATAATATTTTCTTTGAAAAGATCAATAAAGATTTTTACGATTTTCATTTTTTTTTTATATGGTGGCCATAGTTTTCAAAATAATAAACAAAATTACGTTTGCCATTAAGCTACAGAGAGGTACTATGCTTTGTATCTTACTTATTGTTTCATAGTTAAATTTTAATTGTAACTGACTTAAAAAATGCTAACAATATTTAATTTAAAAAAAAATGTAAATATGCGATTTTTTTACAAAAAAGTTACATAGCTACGTGAATGGATATTCCATTTATATAGCTATTTATTTGACTTTTTTTGTTAAAATCTCGCATGTTTCAGATATTACATATAGTGCAATAGGGAGATTTTAAAGGTCTCCAGTAACTGTAGGCTTTTAGTATATCACTAACGGCTTCTTTATTAAGTATTAACGACAGTTATAAACAAATTTTAGCTTGAGTGGTCACAGCTACATATATTTTGTGTTATTAAGTAGAAATATTATATACTTATTGTATCTCCAAAATTCACAACTTCTAACTATTCAAATAACAATTACCAAATTTGGAAGTTTCCTATTTATAGCTCAAAATGTATTTGTCTGTTCAGTTATGACCAACTGTTTATCCATTCATTTAATCGTGAACAAGGTGCCATATTCTGTTAGGAGCTTATTTGTATTAATACAGAACGGCTTGTCAAAGTGCCAGGAATATGCGGTTATGCTGGTTTCATGAACCGTTAACATCTATTATGAAATCTACTATTCTACTATATGTTGAATACGACGCAGTGCATCCGATTTAATATTAGAATATTAGTGATACTAGACAATTAAATTCTACATCACTCTTTTTCTGCTAAAACTCAAAATTTCTGCATGTCATTCAAGTTTTTTTAATGTATATTCTGTACGATTTTGATCACATTTGAGAATGATTGTGTAGTAAAAAAATATACAGTAAACTCTCCCTCGACGGACACTAGTTGTTTCGAGTAAAATGTCTGGTTAAGAGAGGTGTCCGTAGAAGGAAAAAAATAAATGTGTATAATTATGTATATATATATATATATATATATATATATATATATATATATATATATATATATGAAAGTAAAAGATTGCATTTCATTTCAACCGGAACTCTACACGTGTTTCGAGTTATTCAACTCATCATCAGGAGCACTTGGTTCAACTGAAATGAAATGCAGTCTAGTATTTGGTTATTATAACCAAAATAACAGCCAGGTACGCTAGCAGCGACATCTATACGAAGTAACAAGAAGTCCAGAGACCTCTCTCTGATAGTAAATTAGGTGAACCGCAAATTCAAAGCCTCTTACTAGAGACTTTTAACGACGCTAGAAGTATCCTTTTACTTCAACATGCATCTACGATTCATCTTTGAAAATTACTATCTTTTTCGCTCTTTACGTAGATAAAGACGTTTAAATGAAAGTAAAAGATTGCATTTCATTTCAATCGGAACTCCACCATTGCTCTACACTTGTTTCGAGTATATATATATATATATATATATATATATATATATATATATATATATATATATATATATATATTGTTATGATGTGTTGTTTGTTTGAATGATGAGCAATGAGTATTTTTAATAATATAGGGTTTTTATCGCGGTTCTCAAAGAATTAGCTTGTAAGTACTTTTTTAAATTATCTTTATTATAACTATTATGAAACACACATATATATCTAACCTAGCCAATGTAAATTTAAAATAAACTATCTTTAAATTGATGTTCTTATAAAACTAATTAAATTCTATAGACAATGTTAAATTTAAACAAACTATCTTCAAAATTGAAATTGTTATAACACTAACTAAATTATATTAACAAAATTGTGTACCTTTCTTTCATTGAATGCCTAAATGAACTGTTTTCCACTATATATATTCTAATCACCACTGAATGTCTTCGTACTTCGGTTATCCTTGTTTTTGTGAAATTTCTTTTTCCAATTATCAGCTTCTACCAATTTAAGATATATTTTTCTTCACCAGCATTTATACACCACCAAGCAAACCAGCAAACAGCATTTATATTTATTCTTCTTTTCAATATACGAATATCCAATTATTATAAGTTGATTTATACTAATCTCCAACCATAATATAATTTAATTTCTTCCAATATACTTTTTTTAATTTTCAATAATTATTTGTATATAATTATAAATGTGCATTAAATTATATGCATAATTTTTAATCTTCATTTAACTCACTATATCAAACTATTGGACTATTTGTACTTGATTCACTGACTCCAACTAACTTTCATAATAAACTGGCCTGACTTCTGACTAAAAACTTCCAAAACTGCCCTCTTGAATCCAAATCACAGGTATTTATATGTTTTTGGATTTCTAGAACCATCTGGTAAGAGATCATGTTCCAATTTTGTTCTATTTAATCGATATGGATGTTCTCGAAAAAATATCTGTTCCATCCACCGCCATAATCATTATTTCGAGAATGTTCGACCACAAACAATGGTCAAATTCTGCACTCTGGAGAATTCATTAATGTTCCATTGATAATTTTGTTGACATTTAGGCTTTTCAGATCAGAATAAACATTCAAATTAGTAACTAACACTCTAATTTAATAAAATACACATTTCAAACAATATAACCCCACTTATATTCGTAAAGTTCTTAAAATGACACTTAGGAATGGAGGGTATAGTGTGTTGCCTAGTCACATGGCTCACTTAAAAATATCTACAAAATCATAACTACTAAAATACAACTTTTTACAATTATTATATGCTAATTTATTAAAAATGCCCTCACATAAATATATTTTTATTAAATTCTCTAGTATATAAATTCTTAAAATAATCAAATACTTGTTATATCTAAAATTATCTAGTATATAACTTATTTAAAATAATCAAATACTTTTTTATATCTAATATTATGTAGTATATAACTTATAAATTATTTTCTATAAACCCCAATCGTCACAATACCCCAAAAATAATATTTAAAATAAATAATTTACTTATTATTTTTTTAAATATTAATTTTCTCATACCTTATTAAATTTAATAAATCAAAAAATTTTTTTTTTCTTTTATTTAAAATGTGTTAAATACATCCCTGTTCGCTGTCTATGTCAAAACAGAGAACAACGGAGCACAGTTCGGCTATTCTATGGTCAAACTGTCATGTCAAATGGAGCAATGGATGCGATATCAGAGAATAAAATATAACCTTATTTAAAAATATAATAGATATGGTGTTCTGTTTATTTATAGACAAAATCTAGGAATTATTTCCATTCAACAGGCTTTCATCCATATGAATTGGTAAGTTTTACACTTTATTAGGTATATTAGAAAGACATTTATAAAATCAATTTTGTATCTAACCCCAAATTATAATTTTTAGGGTACAAAATAATTTCCATATATACAAAATTCAACAAGTATGATGTCAAATTGATTCAAAATAATGAAATCTACCATCTACCATTTAACAAATCAAGTCTATTGAATAAAATGGATATATCAGTAAGTTGTTAGTGTTAAGTTTATAACCTAGATATATCACTACTTTTTGAAAAAATGTACATTTTTCTTGATTTATTTTAAGTCCAACTTTATCTAATCTGTTTATTATAATTTTTAGGTGTTTCTCATGATCTTCAGCCGTTTTAGAAACAATTAATATATCACCAATGTAGTGAATTACAAAATGTTCATATTGATCCAAAATATCATGAAGACATCTACATAGAACACTGCAAGATGATTGAAGTCCAAATGGTACTACTTTGAATTGATATACTACTCCATCTATCTGAAATCCTGTATACTGTCTACTTTTTCTTTCTAGAGGTATTAACCAGAAACTATGCTGTAAATCGATTTTAGTGAAAAATGACATTCCTGTTATTCTTCCTAATATTCCATCTATACTCATTGGTGCTTCAAATTGCTTTTCAGTAATCTTGTTAATATTCCTTGCATCCAAACATAACCTGATTTCACCTGATCTTTTTCGTACTACTACTATGGGGTTAATAAAATGTGTGTCTGCCTTCTCAATGATCCCATCTTCTAACATATTATTAATTGTTTTGTTTACTTCTTCTCTGTATTTATATGGTATTGGGTATGATTTTGTTTTAAAATCTTTTTCTTCTTTAACTTTTATACTATGGATATAATTTTGTGCAATTCTATTTTCTTTATTGACAAGTCCCTTGTGTTGCTGCAATATGGAAATGACTATTGATTTATATTCTTCAGGGCAATTTAAAACTTTCATTATATCTTCTTCTTTACAAATAAAATTATTCTTCATTATGTACTCATTATTCCTTGCTTCCAATTTTACGCACTCCGCCTCGTAGGCATCCATCTGCTTAAAATTTCCATTCCTTAAATATTCACTACAATAATTATTCTTTACATTCTTTTGGGACATTTCCCTATCATCAAAATACATTTCTTCTTCATAAACATCATTATTTTCTTTTAATAATATCCTATCAACTCTTATTCCTTCTTCCACCTCATCTTTCTGCATAAATTTAATTATTTGCCCTTCCAAAGTTACCATTTTTTCTTCAAAATCTATCTTTACTTTCTTCTTTTCCAATTCATCATTTCCCATTAATATATCAACACATAAATCCTTGACAATAAATCCTTGCATATTAATTTCTTTATTAAGAATATTAATTTTAAAATTGGCTAGTTTATCAATTTCACCCAACTTCTTATTATTTGCACCAATAATTTTAATTTTTGGAATCTTTATTATATCTGATAGTTTTAATGTATTAAAAATAAAATTCTCCGAGACTAAAGTACTTTCTGAACCAGTATCTATCATAATTTTAATCATTTTATTTTTGGCCAAAGCATTTATATAAATTAAATTAATAGATTCAATAATTTTCTCTTCATCTAAAGAAATAAATTCAGAAGGTTTTTCATAATAGCAATGGCCTAACTTGTAATTCAGAAAGTTTACTGCACAAAATTTTGATTATTAGAATTGTCAGATTGTATCTGACCACTTGGATCTGATGTCCTATGTCTTTCCCTACTATGACTTCTACTCATATTTTCCTGCCTTGTACTACTTCGTTCCCTGTCTTCGCAGCTTCTATTCCTTCGAACACAATTTACCTGTCTGTTATAGTTAGGTCGCTCTGTATTTCTTCTATTGTTAAAATCTTGTTTATTATTATTAGTACTGTTATTAAAATGTTGTCTATTATAACTAGTATTGTTATTAAAATTCTGTCTATTTTGATTACTATTAATATTATTAAAATTTTGTAAACTATCAACATATCTATAATTATTATATGATTGTCTATATTGTTGATTATCATTTCTATTATATTGAAAGTTATTATTGTTTTTTCTGTTATTATTATTACTTGTCATATTGCCTCTTTGTATTCTTTGAATAAAATTAATAAAACTATCTATTGTTTGAATATTTTGTACAGTTACGGTTTGCACAACATCAGCATCAAAATGTCTAGATACATTTAAGACTGTTTCATCCTCTCTAAGTGGTGGTTCTAAATATTTTGCAACTGTTATCAATTTCAATGCATAATCTACCATATTTGATTTTAAATTTTGATTATACTTTCCAAAATATAGAATTTCTCTAAACTTGGCTTGCTCTAATTCACCCCAATAATAATTTAAAAATTTATTTTCAAATGTTTGAAAATTATCTAAATCATTCTCAATACTAGCAAACCAAGTTGCTGCATTGTCATTTAATGTCATTCTAATATAATCTTTAATATCATTAATATTATTCACAAATCTTAATTTATGTTTTAAACTATTTATGTATACTCTAGGATGCAAATTTTTTATATTACCAGAGAATTTAATCCCAGTCTCATTTGTTAAATTTAAGTAAGGTCTCCCTATGTCTCTCATTTGTGAAATATCATCTATTCTCTGTTCCACATTTCTTATTTGATTACAATTTATTTGGATATTTTGTTGTATATCGTCTAATTTTTCTTCTGTGTTTCTCCTGTCTTCGTTAATTTTTACTTCTAAGTTACATTTCTGTAACTCTATTTTCTGTTCTATATCTATTTTATTATCTTGAATAATCCTCTTTACTTCTGTCCTCTCATTGTCTATCCTTTTCTTGTAGTCATTCCGTATACTTTTTATTTCATTTGCTACTTTTTTCTCTGCAGCTTCAAGTTTTTTATCCATTTGTTTTTCCATTTGTTTTACAATTTTATTATTATTATCTTCTATTTTCTTTTCTAATTTTCTATAATTCTCTTCCAATTTCTGTTCCATTTTTTTCATGTCTTCTTTGACTTCTTGTGAATTCTGTTCCATTTTTTGTTCTATTTTTTTCATGTCTTCTTTGACTTCTTTTGAATTCTCTTCCAATTTTTTTATGTCTTCTTTGATTTCTTTTGAATTCTCTTCTATTGTCTTGTTCATCTGCATCATTAATGACATCAAAGCTGCCATATTGACATTTTCCTCTCTTTCTGGATTCATTTCTGCAGTATCTTGTGGAACTTGAACTAAACTCTCCTCTTGTATAGGTTGTGTTTCTACTTCCACATCTTCTTCATTCTTTTTGCTTCTTGTACCTTTCTTTCCTTGAGACATTTTGAGACTTTACTTGTTCAAATATAATTAATAATAAAATCTATTATTTTTCCTTTCTACTGATAATTAATTTAATTATATGAGAGCACTTATCTTCCCAAACTAATTCTTTTAAATAGAGAGCCACCGCGTTGGGTGCCAAAATTGTTATGATGTGTTGTTTGTTTGAATGATGAGCAATGAGTATTTTTAATAATATAGGGTTTTTATCGCGGTTCTCAAAGAATTAGCTTGTAAGTACTTTTTTAAATTATCTTTATTATAACTATTATGAAACACACATATATATCTAACCTAGCCAATGTAAATTTAAAATAGACTATCTTTAAATTGATGTTCTTATAAAACTAATTAAATTCTATAGACAATGTTAAATTTAAACAAACTATCTTCAAAATTGAAATTGTTATAACACTAACTAAATTATATTAACAAAATTTTGTACCTTTCTTTCATTGAATGCCTAAATGAACTGTTTTCCACTATTATATTCTAATCACCACTGAATGTCTTCGTACTTCGGTTATCCTTGTTTTTGTGAAATTTCTTTTTCCAATTATCAGCTTCTACCAATTTAAGATATATTTTTCTTCACCAGCATTTATACACCACCAAGCAAACCAGCAAACAGCATTTATATTTATTCTTCTTTTCAATATACCAATATCCAATTATTATAAGTTGATTTATACTAATCTCCAACCATAATATAATTTAATTTCTTCCAATATACTTTTTTTAATTTTCAATAATTATTTGTATATAATTATAAATGTGCATTAAATTATATGCATAATTTTTAATCTTCATTTAACTCACTATATCAAACTATTGGACTATTTGTACTTGATTCACTGACTCCAACTAACTTTCATAATAAACTGGCCTGACTTCTGACTAAAAACTTCCAAAACTGCCCTCTTGAATCCAAATCACAGGTATTTATATGTTTTTGGATTTCTAGAACCATCTGGTAAGATATCATGTTCCAATTTTGTTCTATTTAATCGATATGGATGTTCTCGAAAAAATATCTGTTCCATCCACCGCCATAATCATTATTTCGAGAATGTTCGACCATAAACAATGGTCAAATTCTGCACTCTGGAGAATTCGTTAATGTTCCATTGATAATTTTGTTGACATTTAGGCTTTTCAGATCAGAATAAACATTCAAATTAGTAACTAACACTCTAATTTAATAAAATACACATTTCAAACAATATAACCCCACTTATATTCGTAAAATTCTTAAAATGACACTTAGGAATGGAGGGTATAGTGTGTTGCCTAGTCACATGGCTCACTTAAAAATATCTACAAAATCATAACTACTAAAATACAACTTTTTACAATTATTATATGCTAATTTATTAAAAATGCCCTCACATAAATATATTTTTATTAAATTCTCTAGTATATAAATTCTTAAAATAATCAAATACTTGTTATATCTAAAATTATCTAGTATATAACTTATTTAAAATAATCAAATACTTTTTTATATCTAATATTATGTAGTATATAACTTATAAATTATTTTCTATAAACCCCAATCGTCACAATATATATATATATATATATATATATATATATATACAGATTGAACCAATTTAAAACGGAACATACAATTTAATATATGTCTGTTTGAACTGCATTTGAAATAGTGGACCAATATAAAACTTGGACAAAAATAAATACATACCCGGTGATAGACATTGTATAAAATATCGTTCAACTATCTGTCTCCTTTAAAGGAAAGAGGAGCTTGCCTAATAGTCGGAGAGATAGAGCCGAAATTTTGAACTGATCAGTAATATGACATTTCTCTATTGGAATATATTCATTGTAACTGGGTTAAGACTTTGACTCGTGGTACAGGGGGTGGCTATACAGGGATTAAGTTGAAATTTTTTTCGGAAAAATTAACGATCGATAATATGGCTGAAAATTTGCCCAGAGTAAGATCTTGTATAACTAGACGAAATCCCAAAGGGCGGTCGCGAGAGTGGATACATAAGGGGTGGCGGACAGGGGTGAAGTTGCAATTTTTTGGGGAAAAATTAATGATAAGTAATATGTCCGCCATTTTCATGGCTTATTATTTAGCCCCTAAAAACTCTAAATCCAAAAGGGCGGACAGCTGGATTGGTACAGAGAGCCACAAAACGGGGTCAAATGTACCACTTGCCTGCGCATTTTAGGTCTCGGTAACAATTTTCAAACTGATTTTATTATGATATTTTTATACCGATTGATTTGAAAATTTGTATGCTCACTTCTGTTACTATTCTGAGAAGCGTCAAGTAGAGTTTTCCTCAAAATTTTCCAAAAAAATTTCCGTAAATGAAAATTTTCGTAATTTTTTGAGGTAAAATCTAATTTGTAGAATCCTTTCAATTTTCTGTAAGTTATACCATGATTTTTTTCCAAAAATTTTCAAACAATTTTTCCGATAAGAAAAAAAAATTTAGAAAAACTTCGTCATTTTTCTCACTCTCATTGATGTTATCACATTCATCATCTTCGTCACTTTCACTTTCAATAATATCACATTCATTATCTGCTTAATTTTCAATCACTACTTCTCGAACTGATTCTGGCATCTGAGGTCCACTAAACCATTTGAATTTATATGTTTCATCTTCAAACTCCCAACCATGTTCTTCAACAATCAATTCTGTTGGTACTTTTTTATGAGCATTTGTCCAAATATTTGAAATATAATGAGCTCGCAGTAGATGTTGGTGTAATTCATCTTGACATGGTGGTAAGCTTGAAGCATCGAAATTTTTTAGTTTTTTTTTAAGGCTCGTTCACATCATGCAACTTATACTGCCGGTTAAATAGTAAAAATCTGACATCGTTTACTTTTCTTTTTGGAATTTTTCTCGTCAGTCCTGTTCCATATAAGTGACTAAGGTTTCAAAAACTTCATTACAATCGAAGTCAGTTTCACCAAGTTGAATAAAAGCATCTTGATACTTATTACATTTAGCGCATGCGTCTAGAATTACTGATCTAAATGAACGCGCATCATTATTATTTTAATATTTTAAAATAATCATGATGCAAAATTAATGTCCAAACAGCATTTGTAAAATTATAATTAACTAATGAAAAAAAATTCAATCAATTTGAAACTTAAAAAAAATATTGAAAATATCTACAAATTAAATTTCAAAACTTAAAAAATTGATAATTCCACTATTAAATTGATTTTTGTTAATAATTATTTGTAAAATGTTAAAGGAATTCTACAAATTGAATTTTACCTATTGATAAATAGAAATAATATATTTTGTATTTGATTATTAATGTAATAATAAATCAAATTTTTCTTATATCTGAACAATCATTATTTATGCAATATAAATTTAAAAACCTTTTTATTGTAATAAAAAATAAGTAAAATTACTATTTGTTATACCAAAAATATTTAATAGTTAACATTATAAATTCGGCTCTATCTCTTGGACTATAAGGAAGCGATAAGTGGTTTGACAGCATAATAACTGCTTGTTTAGTCTAGTTTTTTCAGTGATTCTAGGCAACCTATTTGGGTGGAGGTTTGACTTGTTCTTGAATGAGTTCCGAATCCAGTAGCCCGCTGAAGTATTGGATTTTTATAATATAATTATTTGAAAACCTTTTGTTGGCCAACCACCTAGAGCGGAGTTGAGCCGAAATACATTGATTTCGTATGTTCCGTTTTAAATTCGTTCAATCTGTATATATATATATATATATATATATATATATATATATATATATATATAGTTTGTTATTTCCTGACGACCGTGAATATTTAAATATAAACTTTTTATTTCCTGGGTTTGTCGGTCTGATGTAAATAAAAATATTTAACTTTTGCTTAAATGTTTCGGCAAATTTGCCATTTTCAATAAGCAGTTTGGAGAACGATTTGAACCTTTGGCGAGGTTGGACGTATTTAATTACCAGTCTAATCGCACCTAGTTTTTGTGCTTTTATTTATATCCACTTAATAATTAAAGTGTTGTGTTATTATAAATAAAAATTAGTGAACTTATTGGAGAAAATCTGTAAGTAATTTTAATCTAATTAGATACTTACTTCACAACAAGTTCATATTGTTTATATTACCTGATGTTAGTAACAAACGAAAATGGATGATGTTAATAGTCCAGGGCCGTCGAGGCCCCAAATGTTATTGACATCACATAAAACTTCTTCATATTCTGCAGCGTTAATTAATTCAACTCCAAAATTCCCATCCAAGAAACAAGCTATTTTATATAATGCTCTGGAAAATGCCAAACTTGAGGAATATCTACTTGCACTGGGAAAAATTATAGAACCAAGATATATTATTTTTTCATCACGAATTTCAAATCACCGTTTTTGTATTTACCTAGCTAGTGAAGAATTAGTAGAAACTGTCATGAATGCTGACAACGGAAGAATAACCATCAATCAACAAATAATTTATGCTCGACGCTTAATTACACCAAATGAAAGATTACTAATCTCTAATGTTTGCCCTAGTATTCCTCACACATTCATAGAATCTGAACTTAAAAAGTTAGGCCTCAATTTATTAACTCCAATTTATTTTTTTTACGAATAGGTACAACAAACCCAGAATATAGACATATACTGAGCTTTCGAAGACATACATTTATCTCTCCTTTAGAAGGTACATTAATTCCTCCCTCAATTGTCATAAACCACGAACAAACATCTTATCGTATTTTCTTATCTTTAGAAAAACAGATGTGTTACTATTGTAAACAATCTTACCATTTTGTAGCAAATTGTCCATCCTGTACAAATCCAAATCAAAACTTAACAACAACAGTGCCAACTACTACTATAAATACAGTAGTTAATACTCTTCCACATGACGTCCCGACCACATCAGCCTCTTCAGCGAATACCTTATCCTTACAATCCTCGACTATACCTTCTTCATTAACTACACCAATATTAACTGCATCCCAAATATCACCCTTAACATCACTCCCAAGTTCTCAAACTACATGCACAGATACAAATATAACAACTACCCAATTATCAACAACACCTAATGTTTCACAACCTCATACATCAATCCCAAACTCTTCTTCAACACTAGCATGCCCTATCAATAGCATATCAATAGATACAACTGATACACTTGAAATAACTAATACACCTATTAAAGAAGTAAACACAGTTAAGCGCAGCCTTGATGAAATTTTATCCCCACCTTTACAAGAACCTAAAGAAAATTTCACAAAACCAATACAAAAACTTAAAAAACTATTGTTAATTCTGAGACTATTGCTAACAGTATGGAACCCGTAAAAGATTTTATTACTAATAAACTTATAACACCGATATTAAATTTTGAACAACTAACTGATTTTTTTGAAAATGCTTTAGGATCTCCAGATAAATTGAGTCTATCTAAAACTTATACAGAAGACACGTTAGGCTTACTTAATCTGTTAAAAGAGATCTATCCTCACATTATATCAAAAAAAATGAAATCGCGATGTACTAAAATAATTAATTCAATTACTCGACAACTAAAACCTCAGCTCGATAGCGACTCCTCCATAGAACCTTCTACATAAGCTCACGTTCAAGTCTATTTTACAGTGGAATTTGAACGGTTATTATACCCGTTTAGAAATGTTACAATTAATAATTGCTCAAAATTCACCTTCTATAATTTGTCTACAAGAAACTCATTTTAAAAATAACAAAATTCATAATTTGAGAAATTATACAAGCGTATCTAAAATTAGGCAAAATCAAGAACATGCCAGTGGTGGAGTTTCAATTTTTATCGAGAATTCCTATGAATATTGCAGTATTCCTCTAATAACAAATCTAGAGGCTGTAGCGGTGTGCTTAGTAGGTCCACTAAAAGTTAACATCTGCAGTCTTTACATCGCACCTAATTCTGATCCAAGTATAGCAGATATTTCTAATCTTTTATGTCAGATTCCTACACCTCGAATTATACTGGGAGATTTTAATGCACATAATTCATTATGGGGCTCAAAAAAATTGACAAAAATGGGAAGAAAAATAGAAAATATCCTAAATAATCTTATGAAATCGTAGGCTTCCACGGCCAGAGTCAGAATTATAGTTTATTCGTCTTCCGGGTTTGGACCGTGTCATTTGTGAGTGACCCAAAAGTGGGTTCATCTCGACGTTTCGCTACAATTGTATGTAGCTTCTTCAGGAGAACAAAAAAGAAAAAGAAACAAAAGACAAGAAGATGGGTAGTTAGCAACGGTAACTTAGTTACTCAACGCAACCAGAGGCGAATACTAACTACCAAGATGGGCATTTGGTCACAGTAACTCAACTACTCAACGCAGCCAGAGGTGAAAACCAAATGCCAGGACAGGGATTCACGTCCAACAGCTCAGAACACTAACGCGTCTAGAGGCAGGGAGTGAATCCGACGATTACTCCGCTACCGCTCTATTTATAGTCGCGGTGACCTGTCGTGTCGGGACGTATCGGCACACTCCGTGGCGCGAACGTCAAGAAGCGCGCGCTGGCCAATCATGTGGCTGCATCGTGGTAGCGGGACCGGACGGCGGCTCTAGACTGGGATTCCAGATGGGAGACAAGTAGTATCCTTCCTCTCGATTGATATTATGTGGATTTTTTCGGATCTCTAGAGATTCGCGGATTTTCCTGGAATAAAAGAAGGGGCTCTTAGAAATGATATGAGTTTTTTCGAACAATATGGAATGACCGGTTTCTTGGCAGTGTTCTGCAACTGCAGAATGGGAGAAAAGGCCTGATCGAATGCATCTTTGATGCTCTTGAATCCGAGTTTTGACGGAACGACCAGTTTCGCCAATATACACTTGTCCACATGAACAAGGAATAGAATAGACACCACAGGAAGATAGGGGCGGTAATGGGTCATTAGGAGAGGGTAGATATTGTGAGATTTACAAAGATTTACAAATCTCACAATATCTACCCTCTCCTAAGGACCCATTACCGCCCCTATCTTCCTGTGGTGTCTATTCTATTCCTTGTTCATGTGGACAAGTGTATATTGGCGAAACTGGTCGTTCCGTCAAAACTCGGATTCAAGAGCATCAAAGATGCATTCGATCAGGTCTTTTCTCCCATTCTGCAGTTGCAGAACACTGCCAAGAAACCGGTCATTCCATATTGTTCGAAAAAACTCATATCATTTCTAAGAGCCCCTTCTTTTATTCCAGGAAAATCCGCGAATCTCTAGAGATCCGAAAAAATCCACATAATATCAATCGAGAGGAAGGATACTACTTGTCTCCCATCTGGAATCCCAGTCTAGAGCCGCCGTCCGGTCCCGCTACCACGATGCAGCCACATGATTGGCCAGCGCGCGCTTCTTGACGTTCGCGCCACGGAGTGTGCCGATACGTCCCGACACGACAGGTCACCGCGACTATAAATAGAGCGGTAGCGGAGTAATCGTCGGATTCACTCCCTGCCTCTCGACGCGTTAGTGTTCTGAGCTGTTGGACGTGAATCCCTGTCCTGGCATTTGGTTTTCACCTCTGGCTGCGTTGAGTAGTTGAGTTACTGTGACCAAATGCCCATCTTGGTAGTTAGTATTCGCCTCTGGTTGCGTTGAGTAACTGAGTTACCGTTGCTAACTACCCATCTTCTTGTCTTTTGTTTCTTTTTCTTTTTTGTTCTCCTGAAGAAGCTACATACAATTGTAGCGAAACGTCGAGATGAACCCACTTTTGGGTCACTCACAAATGACACGGTCCAAACCCGGAAGACGAATAAACTATAAATAATCTTAATTTAAATCTACTTAATGACGGCAGGAATACTCGATATAATGCTGCAACAGGAGAGTTTTCAGCAATTGATTTGTCAATTTGTGAACCAAACTTGCAACCTAGTTTATCGTGGGACACTTTACCTGATCTATATGGAAGTGATCACTTTCCCATCTTAGTTAACAATCTGTTGTACCATAAGCACAATACACACATCACCAAATGGTCCTTAAATAAAGCCAACTGGACACTGTTCTCAACATTGATCTCTTCATCAGCTATGAATCTTAGAAAAATGTTAGACTCAGAACAAGATATTGACGAAAAAACATTATTTTTCAATGAAGTCATCATTGATGCAGCGAATAAATCCATTGGAAAAACAGCTTTTCATCCAAAACATTCACCTGTACCGTGGTGGAACGATGCGTGCAAACAGGCAATAAGGGAATCTAAATCGGCTTTTAATAGATATAAACGATATAAAACTACTGAAAATCATTTAGAATTTAAAAGAATAAGAGCTAAATGTAGATTTATTATTAAAAAAAGCAAGCAAGAGTCATGGCAAAAGTTTGTTTCAGAAATCAATAGATCTACTCCAATTGGTCAAATCTGGAACATGATTAGAAGTATATCTGGAAAAATTCACAACACTCTATAAAGTACTTAATAAAAGACAATCAGACATTTACGTCCGAATGCAATATATCTGAAATAATGGCAAATCAATATTGTACCGCTTCTAGTGATGAAAACTATTCAGTAGAATTCTTAAATAAAAAACGATTTGAAGAAAATAAAGGAATACCAATAATCAATGACACTTCACCAATAAACAATCCTATAAGCTTGACTGAACTTATTAAAACTCTTAACTCCGTTAGAAATACTAGTCCAGGACCAGATAATATACCTGTGCTTTTTCTACAGAACCTACCACTAGTAGGCCAAGAACTATTATTGCAACTATTCAATTTTATATGGATCAATAAGGTATTCCCACACATATGGCACTCATCAATCATAGTTCCAATACACAAACCAGGTAAACCTAAATTTGAAGCAGAATCCTATAGACCAATCTCTCTCACGAATGCAATGTGTAAGTTGCTAGAAAAGATCATTGCTAATCGACTCATGTGGTATATTGAACATAAACATCTTATTATACCCGAACAAAGTGGATTTAGGAAAAATAGATCAACATTAGATAACTTAATATCATTGGAATCAGAAATTCATGAAGCATTTATATGTAATCAAGAATTATTTTTAGCCATATTCTTTGATGTAAAAAAGGCTTTTGATACAGTATGGCGCTACGATATTTTAACCACACTCCACAATTGGAAGATTCACGGTAACATGTTTGCTTTTATTTCAAACTTTCTACGGGAACGATATTTCCAAGTTCGAATCAATAACCATTTGTCTGAATCTAAATTACAGAAAAATGGAATTCCACAGGGCTCAAATCTAAGCGTAGCACTATTTTTAATTGCTATTAACAATGTTGTGTCGGACTGCAATCGCACAATTAAAACTTTTTTGTATGCTGATGATCTGGTAATTCTAGCAAGAAATAAAAACATATTATCGGCTCATAATCGTATTTCTGCAGCTCTTAAGTCGATAGAATCGTGGTCTAACAATATTGGGCTCCAGTTCTCCAACACAAAAACAAAAGCTATACATTTTTCACGAAAATCAAATCCACAAAAGCTCCCAAATCTATTTTTAAACAATTCTCCTATAGAATATACAAAAGAAATAAAATTCCTAGGGATGCAACTGGACTCAAAATTAAGTTGGACAAGTCATATACACTCGCTAAGAGTATCGTGCCAAGCTGGACTAAACATTATGAAATCTGTGTCACATAAAAATTGGGGAGCAGATTTTTCAACTCTAATAAATTTATATAGAGCTTTAATTAGATCAAAACTGGACTACGGATGTGTTGTGTATAACACCGCAAACCAAGCATTGCTTAAAACTTTGGATACTCTTCAGAGTTCAGCCGTTAGACTTGCTCTAGGAGCATATTGCACCAGTCCTGTGGACAGTCTACTCTGTGAAGCTGGAGAGCCACCCTTAAACCTAAGAAGAAAATACTTAACTCTATCGTATGTCTCGAGTATAAAATCTAACCCAAAAAATCCAGCTCTTCATCATGCTGTTGCTAACAGGTTCCAGGAGGTCTATCGAAAAATAAATAGGGGTCCTGTACCTTTCTATGAACTAGCTAATAGATACTTATTTGATTTTAATATTGAACTACCTCCCATTTATCCTATCTGTGAAATAAATTTATGTTTTCCTTGGGTTGTTCCCTCTCCGCTTTGTAACCTTAAACTTACAGCATATAACAAAAATAACGTGATACCAAATTTTTTTAAAACTCACTTTCTCCATGTTCTCACACAGTACAAAAATTACCATTTTATATACACAGACGCATCAAAGACCATAAATGGAGTAGGAGCATGCTTTGTGACATCCCATGAACATTCCATCTATAAATTGTCTCCTAAGACAAGTATTTTTACAGCAGAACTATTTGCCATCAATAAGGCCCTAACCTATATTCTAGAAAAAAAACTTCCCAAATCTCTTATAATATCTGATTCACTTAGTTGTCTGACATCAATTTCTCAGATTTATCCCTCTCATCCAACATTGCAGCAGATTAAGTTAATTTTATACCGTATATACCAAAACAATTTGACAGTAGAGTTCCTCTGGGTACCGTCACACGTTGGAATAGATGGTAACGAAAAGGCAGATAGTCTAGCTAGGTCCGCAGTAACCAATACAACCGCATCAGTGGAAAATCTAACGGTGCATTTGGATTTAAAACCTTACTTAAAATCAAAATTGTACGATGTTTGGCAAAACCAATGGAATAGAAGCACCACTAAATTGATAGAAATAAAATCTTCCGTCCTTCCATGGAACTCCTGGCCTTCAAAGCGACAACATCAAGTCCTATTAACACGTCTCAGATTAGGACACACTTCTACTACACATGAATACTTGTTGAAGAAAGAAGAGGAACCAGTGTGTTTTGTTTGTGAATGTAAAGTGACAGTGAAGCACATTTTGATTGAGTGTCCAATATACTCAGTGGAAAGACTATATCATCATTTTCCAAAAACATTAAAAGAACTTTTAGGAGAATCTAAATACGTAGCTGACTTGATAGAATTCTTGAAAACTATAAACCTTTTCAATAAAATTTAATACAATACATTAATAAATAAAATATATATTGTATACATTATTATGTAATTGATATTTTGTATATGCCTATGTATGTCTTTATCACTTTTGTATTTTTCTTATGCTAATAACCCTAAGTGGTTGAAGCAAAATAAATAAAAAAAAAAAATAAGCAGTTTATTAAACTTTAATCATTACATTTTACATTTAAATTTCATGTTTATACTTTTTAAAAAGCTTAACATGGATTAAAAATTGGTATCTGACATTGACAGATGACATCTGGCAGATATCTTAAAGTATGAGTGGTTCAGGTTCGTATCTCAAAAATCTGCCATAGTGCATTTAAAAAACATCTCTTATTTAAAAAAAAATTGTCTTATTATTGATGGGATTTGGATCTTTTTTATGTGAATCATCTCCAATATGCATCTTTTGTTGTATTCTGTTGTATTAAAACAAAAGATGCATATTGGAGATGATTCACATAAAAAAATAATAATCTATCTGGTCCCATTCGGTTTACATGTTCGTTTCAGTTTTTTTTTTCTTGTTTTTAACCACCTGTTAATATTTTGAATTTTGCATTGTTCGCGTATACTTCTGTTGGTTTGTCTGTCTCTTAATGATGTGCCCGCTATTGATATTAATACTTTCATTTCGATATTGTTGATTTGTTGTTTGGTCTTTCTTGTATCGTTCCTTGTCTCCGCTGCATATGTTAGGATTGGTCTTACTGTTGTCTTGTATACTTTCATTTTGCTTTCCGTGCTCAGATATTTGTTTCTCCATGTGGTTTCTCCGAGCCAACCACTACTCTTACCGAAATTCATACAAAAGCTTAAAAAAAACTTGTATTTAAAACTTAATTAATTTTATTGTATGGGAAAGTAATTGATACATATAGTTTTACATTTACATTTTTAATCATTATCGCTATCTGATTATGATAACCGTTTGAGAAGTGGCTCAAAATCATCTTCATCGTCAGAAGAAACTGTCTTTATAATAGATATTTGCGGTAAAGGCACTAGATTTTCACAAACTTCATTCTCGTTCTGTGTAGCTCTTCTTTTTTTGACAATGTAATCGGTAATTAAACTTTGCGATGATGGTGCTAGTAATTATTTATGTAGCTCACAATATCATGACGTGCAATTCTGCAGCTAAGGTTGTAATTTAAAGGCTCCTTCAGAATTGGAGTCATTAATAAGAAAATTATTTTCTAATTTACCGCAAAGTTAAAGACCTTCTCGAATTAATTTGGCGGTGAGGTGAGGTTGATTTTTCTTTCTCATTCTTATCATCTTCTAGACTCTTAATTCCATCTTAAGTTGTATTAAAGAAGGTATTAAAACCATCTTCTCCAATTTCATGTGCCAAATTAATTATTTAATCTGATAGTGTCGATGTTTGAATGATTGCATTGCTTGTTACACATGCTCGCCAAAGCTTTTTCCAACAGGTATTTAAAGTTCTTGGTCTTATTTGAGCGGAAGCAGATGCAACATTAATCAAACAATAGAAAATAGAAAATTGCTTTCACACCTATTTTATTGTTAAGTGCTCATTTTCTAGTTTACTCACGATGGATTTGTAAGTTACCTTTATGTAATATTGCAATATGCCTTAATCTAATGGCTAACTAAATCTTGTTGTACCGGGTGAAAAAAAAACTATTTGAGCGTTTAAATATTCCAAGTGTGGATGACCTGCTGCATTGTCAATAATTAGTAAAACTTTAAAATTAAGAGATTTTTTTTTCATATAGGCTTCTACTTCTGGCACGGAGCAATTATTGAACCATTATGTAAAAATAGTTATTGTCACCCAGGCTTTTTTATGAGCCATCTAATGTACTGACAGTTGTTTTAAATATTTTTGGCTTTTAAAGCACGTGGCTTAAGCGATTTATGTATTTTAGAGCGGTTTAAACATCCTATCTCCTCATGCATTACTACAAAGTAATAATGTTAGTCGATCTTCACTTGCTTTATGTTTAATTGCAGTTTTTTCATCATCATTTCAATACAGTTCCGTTTCATCAGCATTAAATACTTGATCGGCACGATAGTCCCCATCTTCATAATCATCTTAATTTTCGCTATTATATTATGAAGTGCATTTCTTTTTATAAACCCGGTAAAGCATTCTTTTCTAGCTGAAAATTCTTTACCATCTTGGGAAGTGGAAGTTGGTGGCTCTGACTGTTTCATTAACTCATAAAACTAAAGAGCTTTTTCCTGGATTAAATAACCACTTACAGGGATTCTTCTTCGAAATACTTTCGTAATGCAAATTGTGATGGCTATTTCTATTCTTTCTAATAATACATCCCTTGAGTTCGATGAATATTTAGCGCTTAATTTTGTAACAGAAATTATAGATTTTCTTATAGCAACTTTATTCCTTTTAATTGCTCTTACAGTTAATTCGCCTAGATTAAAATGTTTTTTAATTTCGCCTTTTCCTAAGCGATCTAAAATTGCAATTTTCATTTCCAACGAAATTGATTGTTTTTGATGTTTTCTTTTTATCCATTGGTCCAAATAAAATGTTAAAAAAATAAAAAAAATTAGACTTACGATATTGAGACAACAAAAACCTCTTCTAATGAAAAATAAAACTTTACGACACTCATTTGAAACGTTTCAATCCGAAAACCGTGCGGCTTATTATACTGCAACTTGGAGTCTGCAACATTCTAAAAACTTATTATAAAATGAAGCACCGCTAAGAGAAAAATTATTTTAAAACAATAACAGGTTATATCTTTCAATATGAAACTTGAAATGGTGTAATAGGGAGATCATGTAACAAGGGAAACCCCGAATTGTAAGCGCTTGCTTTACTAACATCTAGATGTGAATAGTAAATATTTATTTAACAATAAAACACTGAAAACTTTGTTTTCAAAACTTCCACAAAATTGTGAAAAACACTGAAAACAAAGTTTTCAGTGTTTTATTGTTACATAAAATGAATTTCCATCAAGGAACAGTCGAATCCATCAATTAAATATTTATTTAATTGTAATAGGTAATAATAGAAATTTTTGGATAAAATACAAACAGCACAACTTTAAAATCGCATAAAAATAATCCGCGTAAAAAGAGACCCAACTGTATAGAATATTTTTATTATCATTAAGAATTTATATACGTTTGTGTAGTATCCAATAAACTGACTGATTACATGTTTGTTGATTACCAATAATGTGTGCGGCGCTTGTTTGTGTTTGATTACTGTTGTATGTTTTGTTGTGAAATTTGAGCTACATTTACTTTCAGCGCCTGCATTTTCAGTCTACTGTGGTCAATTTTCTTGATTGGAAGTATGTGAAGTATGTGCTTTTCATGTTTCTATACAGTCTCTACTTTTCAATGAAGGAAGACCTTTTGTTAAAGTTGGGTTAGTAAAAAGAATACTCGTTTAAAAGGAGCATAAATCTCAATTTAGCGTTAATATAAAATCGGTTAATATAGCAATATGGTAACCTAAAATTTAAATATAGATCACTTAAAGAAAAAAATGAATTGCCTAATTTATAATCTCTTTCATATTTCATAAACGATTTATGTAGTTGAAATGTGAAATACAGGTCCTTATTAAAATTGTGTTGTTGTCTACACGTCTCTCTGTCCGTTTTTCCGATTGTGCTATAAGATCATATAGTCCTTAAATTTGGTACATGTATAATATTCGATGGCATCTGTGAAAATGGTGTTTAGAGAAGGAGGTACAACTACGAGATATATCACAGATATAAACATATATTTGGTGGTAAAGACGTAGTAACTTTTATAAAAATAGGAAGACTAAGATGGGCAGGACATCTGGGAAGATCACAGCAGAACAACCCTCCTAGAAGAATCCTTAAGTTACAACCTGTGAGAAGTAGAAGTAGGGGTAGGCCAAACTCAGATGGAGGGATGGTGTAGATGAGAATGGTAGACAAATAGGCGCAGCAAACTGGCAACAGTTAGCAATGGATAGAACTGACTGGTGTAATAGACTTGGGAAGTTCGAGGCTCTTTTATAGGGCTGTAGCACCAATGATGATGATAAGACCAAACTAAAACAATATAGTAGTCAGCAAAAACCAACGAGATGTAAAATAGAAATTGGTAGCATTAGTATTGGACAAGTAATGGAAATAAAATACCTGGGAATTACACTGTCCAGCTATGGAGATCTTAATAAAGAAGTGACAGATCAAGTACAAAAAGCAAAGAGACTGACAGGATGCCTTAACAACACTATATAGCGAAAAAGACACATTCACACTGAGATAAAGTCAAAAATTTATAAATCCAGTGTAAGAATAATAAATGATATATGCCTCAGAAACAAGACCCGATACAGCTACAACGCAAAGACTACTGGACGGCAGAGATAAGAGTACTGAGAAGTATTACAGGAAACACGCTAAGCGATCAAAAGAAGAAGGCATTAGAAAAGAATGTAACGTACAGTGTATAAATGAATAAACACAGAATAAAAAAAAAAGAATGGAGTAACCACATAAGCAGAATGGAGGAGACCCGTGTCGTCAAAATAGCGACAAATAAGTCACCAATCGGCAAAAGAAGTATCGGACGACCGCGCAAAAGATGGAGTGACAACCTTCCATAGAGGTATTAACCCGCGAATGAACAAGCAACATTGCTTATAAAGAGGAAGAAGGAGAAAAAGAAGAATATAAGACCATAGATTCCTGAAATTTGGTATATAGTTGTATGGATAATCTAGTTTACCACCAAGTGAATTGTAACTCTCTGGGCCTCCTTTATAATCTTAGATAATGTAATTTGTTCTTCTTCTTCTTATAGTGCCGTGCACTTATAGTACGTTGGCGAATTATCTTAAGGCCAGACGTCTGTCTTTTGCGGCATGCAAAAGATCGCCAGTGTTATTTATAATTTGTTCTTTATGTGTTCTAATGTGTTATTTAATTTGTTCTACTATTTTTATTTATTTTTTACCTTTTTATTTCTCTAGTTAAAAAAAAAATGTTAAAGATTCTAATTTTTTGTTGTGAAATTCTGTGGCCACCGTTAGCATACCGTAAGATTACTGTGGTAACTAAAATATATTTTTTAGGCATCAATGTGTGGTTTAAATTTTTAATGAAACTATCAACGATTTTTGGGTTGGAAATCAAAACGTCAAATATAAGATACGTATGCACAATAATTATAATTGTCGTTAGTTCCATAAAATATACCAAAAATTATGTTATTAACATAAACTGAGACTCCTACTGCTTTTTTTGGATATCTCCGTTTGAGTATTGGTACAGCCAAAACTGTAACATACATACATATAAACAAATACCTACGTAACCCACGTAGCAAATTCTTTGCTTTCAAAGGATAATGCTTTGAAAGAAAGTTATACCGTTATTAATCGAATTGCTGAGAAAATGGGACTAAAGATAACTGATACAAACAAATATCTTAAAACCGCTCATAATAAAAGACCGATAAGAAAACATAAAGGAATTTCACAATAAATTCGAGCACTGCTTCAATTTAAATACAAAAATTCTGGGGAACCCACAAACGCGATAATAGTTTAAATCAAAAAGAAAATAAAGGCTACGATAAAGTTTAAAATAGGTGCTTCTTGGCAATAAGAAAATATTCGAGCGATATAATAAGTACTTAGCCTACAAAATGAAAACGAAAATTTTGGAAAAGTGGTGATTTATTTCTCAACATAGCCTCCTTTCAGCTCGATACACTTGATCCGGAGATGCTCCTACTTCTTTACCCGTCTGAAAAATACGTTTTTTCTCGGAGGTCTCCGTGGAGGCGATGACCTCCACATTCGACTTAAATTTTTGCCTGCCGAGTGCCGAGAGCAGAGGCGTTATCATGATGAAAGAGCACTTTTTTCTTCGCCGAATGGGGTCGTTTTTTTTTTTTTTCAATTCGGCGTCGAATCGGCCCAATAATTTGGCGTTGTATAGACCTGCGACCATTTTGTTCTTTTTTAGGTAGTTGATGTAGGCCATCACCTTTTTTGCTAATAGGAAAATCTTCACCTTCTTCGGAGCACGTTCGCGGGTGCTGTTCACTGTTTCGACTGTTCTTTAATCTTTGGTCAGCGGTTACGTAACGTTGTAAAAACTACTTCAGGTTATGCCTAAATAGCGTCAAACACCGCTCTGGTTTCACGGTTGCGCTTTTTGTCTAGAGTAGGCAAAAGCGGCACCCATCGCGCCGACAGCGTTCTTATGCCCAAAATATCATGCGAGATATGACATACACAATTGTTTGGGATGCCTGATGTATTAGCTATCTCGCGCACTTTCAGTCGGCTCCCTCCCTGCCAATACAAGATTGTAGGCAATTATTATGTTTTTATTCAGACAACCTGCGGCTTGCTGAATGAAACAATACGGAATGGATAAAATGAATAGAGCTGTTTGCTCTATTCACTTGATCTTTCACTTCTGTTTTGAGCTTTTCATCTCTTTGAGCATTTACATCTAGTAAATTTGATATTATAACCACACATTTTGTCTTTTTTGGAAAAAGTAACATGTTAAATTTTCCGGCGCTTATATTAAAATGGTGCAGCATACTTGTAGAGTTGTAAATCATCTTTACTTTGATAGAATATTATTGCGTCGTCTGCATAGCAGAATATTTTAAGTTGTTTTTCTCCCCTTTGGTATCCTTTTCACACATTTACTTTTTACCTTTGCTTTTTTAATATTTCGTCCATTATTAGGTTGAACAATACAGGACTCAGAAAATCTCTCTTTCTTATCCCGTTGTCAGATTCAACAGGGTCAGTTAGTTCTTCTTGTACTTTTACTTTTCTTGTGTTCTTTTAATAGATACTTTCGATCTTTTTGATTATTCCTAAAGGTATCTCTCTTGCGTATAATAAATGGGTATCGTATTTTAATTTGAGCTAGTCAAATGACTTCTAAGGTTCAGATATGCCGTTTTTTCACATTTTTAAGCACAACTATAAGAAAATGTTTAAACGAAAAACAAAAAATCAAAAGACCCATGCTGAATTGAAAAATCAGTCATTTTCGGTATTTTAGAAAATTTCCAAACCATTAACGGTCTATTCTAGTGAGGTAGAATCTTTTTTCAAGTAATTTTTTTTAAATTTTAATTTACGCTTTTCCAATTTTCTTCGCAGTATTTAGAAAAGAGACTATGAATAATTCCTTTATCCCTTTTATTTCTTTTTTAACTGGTATTTTTTCATGAGCCATTGAAGAAAGAGAAAAAATTTTCTTGCAAACGATTTTAGCTTTTCCAACATCGTTGCAGTAATTGAACTTGGTCTTCACCTAGAAAAAGTTTTGTCTTTTTTGTAAAAAATATTATTTTCTTATTAAATTTAAGAGTGAAACGAACTAGACAGTTTTTGGTGTTATCTTGTTTTGTTTGTGTTATTAAATCAAACATATCCCAATAAATACCGACTTTCCGTACAGTGGAATGCTTTTTGATTAAATGAATTCAATTTTTTTAATACGTTTTGACGATTATTCTAAAAGTTACTCGCCAATATTTCCCTCATACTCATATTTTGTCAGCCACAACCATCACCAAACACACGTACTATTTCTATGCGGACAACTAAATTAAAATTCCTTCATCAAGAGCATGTTGCAAAGCTGATGCTATCGTATTAAAATCTTTTCGAGAGTCAATTATTTTTGTCCACAAATAAGAAAACACAGTTTTTGGTGTATCTGTCAAAGTTTCAGCAATAACTGTAAAATTATTATAGTTTATTTTTTGGCTCAAATATGTTGCTTGATCAGGCAGTTTAGGCAGTGCAAAATTTCTTTGGTGGTCAAATGAACAGTAAGTTGTGTTAAGTTTTGGATTTTTAAAGTTTAAAAAAAGCCGTTGCTTTTGCGATATGCACATATAACACAATGCTCAGCGGTTGCAGCTTTTAACTGCTCCGTTGTCTTCAAGCAATTATAGCAACATTCAATCAGCGGAGTACCAAAAGCGATGTGGTAGTTCCTATCCTTTACATACTTACGAAAATAAATAAGCTTCAAATGCATAGGCTAAGGCACTTTCAGAAGATAATATTCGCAAAGTTCCTTAAAATTTAACTCACATGGCAAGTAGACCCTCACGCTTGTCTTGCTGCTACGCTATTGAGACTCGTTACATGTAATGTATTCTATACATTTTTTGATGCAGTTTGTTTTTTTTTTATCTTTTTTGTACAGTATCTATTTTCATCTCTACGATCACTGGTAGCTCTCTAGTTACAATGAAATTTCTTACAATTCTTTGTAAGCGGTTCTTGCTTAAATTTGTGATTCCTAGAACCGACTTGGCACATTCTTTATTCATACCACCCTCACTCTAATGTACATGGTATTTTATCGATGCTGCCGCATGATTAAATTTCCCTTTTAGCGGTTTTTGTCGCTTACAACAAGCCAATATCACAAGGTCTTGTTTACTTTTATCTTTTGACTGATAAAGGTAGGCATGAAAATCTTTGGCTTGGTTTATCGTAAGTATGGTACAATAATACGGCAATCCGGGTCGTCCGTTATGACCACAAGTTGGAAAGGCCGTCAAGTCTTTTGATGTATCTCTGTAACAATATAACATTTCGTAAACTTTTTATGTAGCTCTACTCAACTTAAAAAAAAAACTCGAAAAACAAGCAAAACTGCATAAAAATTCAAATGATTGTCGCACAAGTATAAAATCATAAATGTTGAGATGAGCACTCACCTAGGAAGCTTACTGATATTCCTTTTATATGAGTTGCTATCGAGGACTCATAGAGACACCTTTTCTTGGGCTGGCAATCCCTAATATGAATTTGTTTAAACTTAAAACATCATTTAAATTTAGCGACAGACATGTATTAATTAACAAAGTTGGAAGCATGTAAGGTTTTTACATAGTGGCTTCACTCGTGTATACCTGATAACTGTACTGATGATAGACTAATTAGTCCGAAAACGTTCTGTGATGTAACACGAAAGGTCATTTTTAGACTTCATTTCCTTGTGAACTCCTTTTATGTGTTTCTGACTGAAGAACTTTTTTGCTACATTTTTCCTGACTAGGTTTAACAAAACAGATATTTTCACTTACTAACTCCATAAAAATAAAAAAATTGTTTCTAGTTTGACAAAAAACAACTGTTTAGTTGCTTGAATTATTATAAACTACTGAAAATCCGTGTTCGAAAAACAGCTGTTGCCATAGCGTGTTCGTCACGTGAAGCAACTGGCAAATTTCGTCGGTGGTAGAGCATGCAGGAAGTTTTGCAAGTAAAAGCTCAAAGCAAAGAGCGAGTTCTGCGTATAATTGTTATTTTCTCGACAGAATTTGTATGCTTAAAAATGAGTTTTGGAAAATTCTGATTTTATCATCCGATTTCTATTTAAAATAGAAATAAACTTAATACAAAAAAATTTCCAAGATTTTGTCTATTAGCGAGTTTTGGAAATAACGTCCTCATATTTTGTAATGGTTTTAAAGTTTTCTTTTCTTTTTATATGCCACCAAAGCAAATAATCGTAAATCACATAAAGCTGTTAACCAAAATAACATAACTTTCCAGTTATAGCATATTTTACATACAATTTTTTTTATTTCGGTATTTTAAATGATGAAATGAAAACTTATTTACGTTATTTTTTATTCATATATTTATATTTTTAAACAGAAATCTATACCTTATTATATATTTAAACAAATATCTTTACATCTCGTGGTATAAAATATTGATACACCACCACTTTCAAACCCAACTTTTTCAAACGGCTTGTCTGTAAATAGAACTCGATTAATTTTACACCATCACTTCCGAAATACGTAAAAATGGACAGTCATACGTGAGTAATTGATTAAAAAAACATACTGTTTACACAACTTCAGACCAGTTTTCAATTTGCTCTGGAATTGTATTTGTGCTACGTAATTTCAGTTTTTCACCGTGAAACATTTATGTTGAAAATTTTGACGGTTACGTGATATAAATTAGCAACTCCAAAAACAATAAAATTTTATTATATTTCTTTATAGACAACGCGAAAAGCTCGGGTTCGTCCAGAAAAATATTTCTATGAGATTTCTTTGCAATTACTTTCATAAAATACCACGAAGTAAGGTTCAAGAGGTCGCCCAGGCGAAAAGTTGTTTAAATTTTTAAAACAATTGTTAGTAAACAAATTGTAACAATCAATTTTTTCGGTTAGGGCAATTTTTTTTAATTTTCTGAACAAAATAAGTCTCTTTTAGTTTTTCTGTAAACTTGATCTTTTTCGAGTTTTAAACAATTTAAAACTGAGAAAAACGCAAAGTTACAATTTTCAAGGCTCCAAAACACAAATAAAAAACATTATTTTTAAATTTACCAAGGACCTTAACTCAAGTTCAAACCCTGTTCTATCCTTTCCCTATAAGTATTTTGGGCTTACTTAATTTTAAGATATCGTTTTTTATTCGTTAATGAAGCGCTTATATAAGAGAGAAACAAGATCTAGGGCATACATGTTTGCTGGTTTAAATTCTCATTGTAAAATGAGAGCTCACCTTGCCATCCGTGTTTCATTATCAATTAAAAAAACAATGGTTTAATAGTTTTATTTATGTACCAAGGGTGTTATTAGGATGATTTCGCCCGGAGATCAACATATTCTAGAGAGAGGCCCTCTGACCCGAGGGATAGATATTGCTCGATGGGCGTAGTCATCCGGTAACACCAGTAATACATCCAAGATATGGATATATATTTTGTAGGTACAATAAAATAAAAAGTAAAAACGTCTTAATTTTAGTGTTTGTATTATGTGTATGTACCACTGGTGTTACCGGGTGATACGTCTATCGAGCAACATCCATCACTCGGGCCAGAGGCCCTCTGGCTGGATTGTATTGCTCTCCGGGCGTAATCATCTTAACCCTTAACTTGGCAAAAGGTTAATTTTGAATCTTAAAATCTGAAAATTGGTATGTTTGCTGTTTAAGCATCATACAAATATTCTATAAAAACAAAAAAAAATATGACATCTATATATCAAAAACTTGAATTGTATACCAGAGTATACATCGCCAAATAGACAGAAAAATAGGTCTGTATAGCATATCATACATTGCCAAATTATGAAGGACAAGGAATATGAATAAGAACTATCAAAATTTAATCAAAAATATTTATTTATTAATGTAAACATCCATAAAACAATTCCTGTTCTGCACTAAACATAGTCTGATATTACACTTCTTGCAAAATATGACAGTTTGTCTCTTCTTGCAATTTCTGCACTTGCCCATTGCACCGTACACTGGAAAATGATCCAAATGATCTAACCTGATATCATCTTGGGGTGTAGGCTTTACCTGGTTTTTAATTTTTTTTAAGGTAGTAGAAGGTGCTCATTGCTGGGACGTCCGCTGATTGTTTTGTTAGCCTGCAGTAGACTTTTGGCAAGTTTAATTCTAAATTGTTTCAAATGAATGACTATTTTTTTCTCTTCTTGTAGAATGCTTGCATCACGTTTATATAGTTGCCAAGCATTATTAATGGATACATCTATAATTTAAGAAAAAATGCCCATATATTATCTATGTGTTTTGAAGCGTATTCTATATAGAGCAATCGACATGTCCGCCAAATCCACACCACCCATATGATATAGTGTTTTATTAACTGTGGGCATGGAATGTGGATTTTCCTGTTATCCATTTTGGAGAATCTCTCTATGGTTGCCATTGGAATGGAGGCTACATATGAACTACATAAGGTTACGGACTTCTTATCGTACCACTTTACAACGACAATGCGACTATCATTGTCTACTTTTTGGTCAAAAGAACCTCTCCCATCTTTTTCATTTTCTTATGAGATTTAAGTGGGCAACTCCGTAGTCTGTCTTTTCTTACAGTTTCCAAAGAAAGTATACCAAATTCACTTCGAAGGTAGTGCTAAAACACATTTTGCCCCAAATCCCATGTTATTTTCCTTATCCGTAAAATAATGGTTTCTACATGTATCGTTTCCTCCATAGGGAAAGAAATCATACACTATCCCTGATACACCACAACGAACAAACATTTTAAAACCCCATTTTTTTGGTTTGTTCTTCACATATTGTCTTCTCGAGTCTGCCTTTTTGTCCTAGAATGGGATCATCATTTCATCCACTGAACATCTAGACTCTGATTCAATTGTGAGACAGTTTCTTCGTTCACAATCTAAAATAGGCCTTATTTTGAAATATCTGTCATTATTCAACTCCTGTTGACAAAATGTAGGCTGCGTCGTATTGCTTCGTACCTCTTTAGTGACATTACATTTGCAATAAGTTCATATAGCGTCTCTTAAGACCAATCGTCCGTGTACGCCGGCATGTCAACAATCCCCATCAAAATTTCGATAGCTAAGAAATCGTGCATCTTATCTATACTTGTGTCTACACATTTGTGAAATATTTGTGTCGAATACAGATTAGTATGTTTTACAATTAATTCAACAATATCTGGACTAAAAAAGGTTTTAAAATATTGCGAATGGGTTTTAATATTTTGGGGTTTTCTAAAATCATTGCTTTGTTCTGTTGTTACCTCATATTCAAAATCATCAGTCGTCCAGTTGAATGAAGGCTCGTCTTTTTCCCCTTCCCTTTTATTGAAGAACTTGCTTGTTTTTGGACTCCTGGAAAAAATTGTAGCATTACTGAGGGAGTAGCTGCTGCTAGTCCTTTACTGACTGAAACAGGTAATAATACAGCTTCGTCTAAATCTTCTTCAGAAGTTATATTTTCTTTAACATCATCTGTATTTTCTGTGAATTCTTTAAAAAAATTACGAGATAATACCTCTTGTTCGTCATCACTACTACTCTCTGGATTACTTTCAGCACCAACTGGAGGCAAAAGAGCCATTATTCTATTAATTCTCCTTTTTAAGCCTGAAAAAAAAATTAATGTCAAATAAGCCATATCGGGCGGTGTATACTATACAGTACATAAAGTTTTGAATCGATTTGCTGAAAAATATTTATATTACACCAAAAATTTGTTTATACATAAACAGTATAATGTTTCAAAAATAAGTTCCAAAAAAATTAGTACTGTACAATGAAAAACAATAAATTAATATAAACACTTACCACTTGTTGGTTGGAACAACACGCGTGCTCAGCCATTTTGTCGAGACTGTATCCATACCATCAGACCTAAATGCGCGAAATTAAGAATTTTCGGGCTGCTTTCCACTCGGCTACTTACGGTAGTGTATACTCAACTATACAATGTCAAGAACTGGGTTTCAAATACTATTGATTGTCAAATAAAATTTTTTAAATATTATGTATATTATAACATACGTTGCCACGTTAAGGTTTAATAACATCCTTGGTGCATAAATAACTATTAAACCAGTGTTTTATAATTGATAGTTAATCTCGTATGGTAGGACGGGCGCTCATCTCTACAATGAGAATTTAAACCAATAAAAGTTTGTGCAATATTGTTTTTCTCTCTTCTACATGCCGCAGCCCGAGCGCCTCTTCTGACCAAAAATAGTTATCGGCAAATGATAGAACAAGGTTTGAACTTGAATCTAGGTCCTTGGTCAATTAAAAAAAATTTTGTAGTTATATTTTTTAGCCTTAAAATTCGTAATTTTGTGTTTTTCTCAGTTTTAAATTATTTAGACCTTAAAAAGCTAAAAGAAAAACTACAAGAGACTTATTTTGTTCAGAATAATCTAAAAAATAAAAAAAAATTCTGGGCTGAAAAAATTGATTGCAACAACTTGTTTAAAAAAATTGTGTAAAAAAATTTAAACAATTTTTCGCCTGGGCGATTCCTTGAACCCTATTCTCGTGACAGTGATTATGAAACAAAATCTCATGGAAATATTTTTTCGAACAAACCCAAGCTTTTTGCCTTGTCTGTTATTTAACAACGACTTTACCCAAAACACTTAGATAAAGACTGTTGGAACATAGAGAGGGTTAGCACAAAATATGTTTCAGGAGTTTATAACAATTAACATGGACATTACGGGTATTACGAGAAATATAGTAGAAAACGAAAAAGGAAACATGTACGAAAGAAAAGAAAGCAAAACAAGAGTCTCAATTGCCACAAAAAGAAGTATTTAAAACATACCAAAGCATGGTTTGCCATAAACGAATGAATTATTACGATAAAATTAAAACTGTAATGCACCTACAAATGATACCACAATAAAGGTAAAGGAATATGTCTTTTAGAAATTGGGAAATATAATTGGCTGCTATAAAAATAGAAAAGTGGTATAGGTGATAAATCGAAAATTCATAAGATTGCAACACTGGAAAATTACGAACAAAATACCAAATCATATATCACATATTCATAAACTAGTTTGGCATTCCTTTCCTCAGGTATCTGTAGTTTCGTCCGTAGTTATTGTTAGTTGTTGTCCTAGAAACCATCAGTGACTTGTAACTCTAATGCCAAAAATTCCTTACTTTGCTCCTATTGTGATTTTTTCCCAAGTTAACATGCTCCTTTTCTAAATACGCAGAACAATACTGATGACATGCAAATATACAGAAATACGTATTTACGGTTGCGTTTCCTGTAAGGCCCTGTACCAACAAAATCTAAAATTCTCAATATTATTTTTAAATTTGAAAAATCTGCTTGTGTCAAGAATTGTAGAAAATGCACGGATAGTGATGAAGATGAAAATTAACCAGTTCTTGCAATTAATGAAAAACGGAAACAGCGTGAAACTGCTTCATATAATCTAGCTAAAATCAATTTTTCTTGTAAGAGCACCCTAACTTTAAGGGAAGAATGTAGAAAATGGGGCGGCCAATACAGCCTGATACACTGCGACCTTTGCAGATCTATTGTGTTTCCCCCTTATTTTAAAGCACTTCATCTAGCTTGGTCCTCTTAATGAGACTCAACAGCCTTGATAGTGGCCTTTTCATGTAGCCTGGTGCTTCCGGTTTTTCCTCTCCGAGTTCTAGAAACCGCATTCGTGCAAGACCTTCGCAATGGCACAGAACGTGTAGAGCGGTTTCCTCTTCTTCCAGACAGAAACGACAGGTGTCGTCTTCTGTCAGGCCTATGAGACTCAAGTGTTTATTGAGTCTACAGTGCCCAGTGAGCAGACCCACTATCATTCTGACAGTCCTGCGTCTGTGCGAAAGTAAGTCTGCTGTAAATTTAGCCGAATGTTCTTTGATGAACTGTTTGGCCTGCCTCTGTCCTGGTGAGTTGTTCCACCACTCAAGAGACTTCTGTTGCACCCATTTGTGTATGGCTGCCCTTTTTATCGTATTTGCGATTCCAAAGAAGGGTTCCGGACCAACCAGTGGCGTAGATGCGCCTTCTCGGGCCAATTCATCGGCCAATTCTCGTTGCCACGATGACCCTTATATCCCGGCACCCAGGCAAGTGTCAACCTGTTTTGACTTCCCACCTGAGAGAGGACATCCAAACAGTTCCACACCAGCCATGAATCGACCTGTACCGAACTGAGAGCCTTTAGAGCCGCTTGACTATCCGAATAGATAACGATGGAGTCGTTATCTACATTTCGGCCGATTAGTTCCACAGCGCACCTGTGTATAGCAGCTAATTCGGCTTGAAATACGGTCGCGTATGTTCCTAGACATACCCGGACTTCCGTCCTTGGTTTTATGCCATATATTCCAGCCCCCGTACCTGTTTCCGTTTTGGAGCCGTCCGTTTACCATACTGAGTTTGCTGTTAGCGGCGGACCAGTTTCCCAGTCCTCTCTTTTTGGTATTGTAATTTGAAAATTTTTGTTAAAACTATACCTCGTAACCATTCGGTCTACAGGCATTCCTAGAACGGGGTCTGCCTTTATGTCCTGGTATAGCCTTAAGTTATCAGCTCCCTGCATCATACTTATTGGAGCTTGGCCTTGGATCAACCGATGTAGTGTTGATCTGGCTTCACTCTGTATGTATATATGCAGAGGTGGTAGGTTTAGCAGAACTTCTAGCGCGTCCGTTGGGGCTGTTCTCATGGCTCCTGTAACACTCAAGCATGCAAGCCTTTGTGTGCTACTGAGCAATCGAATCGCCCCGGACTGTTGCGTTTTGTTCCACCACGCCACTGAACCATAAGTTATCATGGGCCTTATAACCCTTGTGTATAACCAGAGGTTCATTTTAGGATTTAACCCCCAATTCTTACCACACATTCGTCTACATGTGTTCAGGGCCATAGTGGCCTTCTGTGTGACTTTCTGAATGTGTGCATTCCATGTCAGCCTCTGGTCGAATATTAAACCTAAGTACTTGGCCTGACTTGTGAATGGGATTTCTACTCCCTTGAGCACTAGTGGCTGTAAGCCTTGCAGTGCTCTTTTTCTGGTGAAGGGAACAACAGATGTTTTTTTAGGGTTAACCTTCAGGCCTTCTTCCTCACACCAGCTGTCCACCATCCTCAGAGCAACTTGAAGTCTCTCCGAAATTATTTTGGTAAAGCGTCCTCTGACTACAATTACCAAATCGTCTGCATAACCCAGACAGTAAAAACCCTCCCTGGACAGTGTATTAAGTAGGTCGTCCATAAGTGTAGCATACAGTAATGGGGATAAAACTCCTCCTTGTGGGCAGCCGCTTCCTACCTTCGCTTCAATAGTGGCTTCACCTAACGAGGACACAATGATCCTGTTTGTTAAGGTCGCCTTTGTCCACTCGCATATGAAGGCAGGAACTCCTCTTCTTTTAGGCGCGTCCGTTACAGACTCGAAGGAGACGTTATTAAACGCTCCCTCCACGTCCAGAAACGTCGCCACCGCTATCTCCTTGTCATCTAGCGACTTTGAGAGCAGTCTGTTAAGATCATCCAGCGCCAAGTCAGTTGACTTTCCTGGCTGGTATGCATATTGGCGATCGCTAAGTGGATTCTACATCAGCACGTCGTCCCTAATATACCTGTCTATCAATCTTTCCAGCGTTTTTGCTAGGAAAGAGGATAGACTTATTAGTCTGTATGACTTGGGGGTCTGGTCCATTACCCTACCAACCTTGGGGATATATGTGACTTTCACCCTTCGCCATGCGGTTGGAATATATCTCCATGCCAAACTAGCTTTGAAGATCTTTGTTAGATGCGGGATGATCACATCCTGTCCCTTCTGTAGCAAGGCTGGATAAATCCCGTCTATTCCAGGTGATTTGTATGGCTGGAATTTATTGATGGCCCACCTGATTTTTTCCTGTCTCGTGATGTCGTGAACTTTAAGGGAAACTGGTATTAGTACTAGAACTGTACGAAATATTTTAAAAAGAAACAAGTACCCGTGTTACAAACTCAGGAATTTTGCCCTTCTGATTATGTAAAAAAATTTTATGAAAAACATATTGTTTACAAATGAGTCTTCTTTTTTGAGAAAAAGGGGAAAAATATCGAATTTTTAATTTTTTTTTTTATTTTGTTTATTAAAGAGTTAATTTCACATTTTACAACTAACGCGTAGTGAATATCATCTGTAGTGATATTTTGGAGCTATTTATGCAAAAAACTGATTCTATGCTTCACACCCAACTCAAAACAGACACCGCCCGGAGAAGAGATCTTATTTCTGATTTGGGCTGTTTTTCATTTAATCCTATTTTAAGTTGTAAGTAAAATTTATTTAGCAGAAAATTAGTGCGGTCGTAAATATTATTAAATATATCTGACAAACTAGACAGAGTTTGTCTTTTGTCAATTAACACTGACTAGACGGTACTACTATAATAAAGCAAAGGATCCATAAAATTTACAATAATTACGACGACAAAACCAAAAATTAGATGTAAAATATATTGCTTTGCCCTATATACTCGAAATTAATGTTCTCAAATGAGTTTTAAAATAAATTACCTTTATTTCTTTTGCTAAGATTATAAAAAAACAAACATTAATAATAATTGGTGGTTCTGAAAAGAACGGTTTTTTTTAATCATAACATTTGTAGATTTGATGACAGTATCACTCCACTCTGTTTCGTTATCGTTATTCTTATCTAAATTAGTTATGATCGATTTAATTATATTATGATCTACATAAACATATGAATTTTCTTTACTTATTACGTATCGGACTGAATTTCTCCAACTACTTGGAAGAATATCATTGACACATTCTCTTATTAACTCTACAACAGTACTAGTTAACGTTGGAGAAATATTTTGTGACCTCACGTTAGGCTTTAATTTGTACCACATAATATATTATATGGGATTAAACATACAATAATAGGGTATTGCACTGTATGTCCCATTTTCTTATGCCAATGTATCACAAACATATACTTTTTTATAGAAAATACCTTTAGAATTTCTAAAAGCTCTTGTTTGGTATAACATTCTTTAAAATACATATCATTAATCTCCATGTAATTTTTAATTTCAAATTTAGTATTATTCTAGTTTGGAGCCTCACTTAGTTGGCGACTGTGATAGCTTGCATTGTCCATTACTATCACACTATTCTGAGGAATATTTGTCATAAGATTATTTTTCAAAACTTCCGAAGAACTTGTGTGTATAGACTTGAACAGTGTAGACGGCGTTTTAAAGAAATAATCTCTTCAACATTTTTAAGAACTTAGCTTTCTAATCGAAAGGTTAAATTTTTAGTTAAACATGTAATTTTTGTAACAATTAGTTGTGGCTTAATCCCTTATAAACTTTAAATTAAAATTTATGTTTACTTAAAGAAAAATATAAAGCACACTGGTACTACATTATTTATGTATTTTACCACTCTGTCATCATGTATAAAGATTTGTATTGCATAAGAATAACTTTAGTAAACCGGTAATCTACAAAGAAAATAAATTAATAAATTTTTAACATACCTTAAGTTAAATTACATAAATTTTATTTTGGTGGTGTTTATGGCCTTAATATGATAAATGGCTTTATTTCTACGTTGCCGTGCCATTTTAACTTCAAACTTTGAATATGGAACTCACATATTTTCGGTCGGTCCCTAATTTGGGTAAATTCAATTAGTCAATTACACAAACATGTGCGAAAATATTAATCATTTCGTAAACATTTGGAAAATCTAATATTTTGGTTAGATGTATCAAGAACTGCAACAAATTTAATAACAGTGATAAACGATGTAACCGTTTATAAATATTAAGAAAGCATTTAAGTATTTAATATACGTCCCTTACCAGATAGTACAATACATAGATATTATATATATATATATATATATATATATATATATATATATACATATATATATATATATACATATATATATATATATATATATATATATATATATACTGAAAAAGCGATAAACGCTTGTCATCAACGCTGATCAAATAGAATACAAAACTCAGATATTTGGGTGTGCAGCGGAAGATAGGACAAAGAAGTACTCTTTTTTTTTTAGAAGTACTCTAAAAAGAGTACTTTTTTTTGTCCTATCTTCCGCTGCACACCCAAATATTTGAGTTTTGTATAAATATATATATATATATATATATATATATATATATATATATATACATATATATTAAAAGTGATTATTTCGACCAAAAAAAAACCAATTTATAAATATGAAGAAATTATCAGGTACCGTGGTCTCTAATAAAAATCTTTGTTTTTTTTTTAAAAACTTAATATTTCGTTATTTATTTGATAGCCTTGTCAGGAGTACACTGTAAAACAATTTGAACATTACAAAAAAATGACGTAAAAGTAGATTTAAAAACACTTGCAGAAATTAAAAGATTTCACAAATAAAGACTGATATTGAAGTATGTACTTTCTCACTCTTACACTTAACTATCTTTTTTCCTATATAGATACAAAATCTCTACTTCAAAATTTTTTTTTACAACAACTCCGTTAATTTTTATGATATCAGGTTGATTCAAAAACAACCTGAAAGGTAATTTCAAAGGCTATATATTTGTATTAAACATAATCTTTTAAATTCCTTATTTTTTAAAAGATAAAAGGTTAAAGGGCTCCGGTTACATGGTTCTCGCAGTAAAATTTAATTTTTAAACGTTTTTATTTCAGTTATTTCTTATCCTACAAAAATGTAAAAAACAGGAGAATCTTTGTAAAAAAAACCTCAAATTTTGTTCTGTATCACTTTTTAAGTATATTGAGTATATATGGAGTTATTCTCAAAAGAAAATAAAATTTATGAAAATTTAAATTTGATTTTTTTAAATCAATTTTTTTTTCAAAAACATACATTTTAAACCAGTCAAAATTTTTGAGGTCATTACTTTTGCTAAAATAAAGAAAGTCTTATAGGGAATACTATAAATTTTAATTTTTGTGGAAATGGCGTATGTTCTATTTTTCACTTTTTCCAAAAAAATTCGAAAGGGTCCTCCTATTGTCATCATAACTTGCTTAATTTTGATGCTATCAACTTCTTTTAGAGCTCATTTTATAGGTATTTCTGAGTACTTTGAAAATTGTTCAATAAATATATTTTATAAAATGCATTGTTTTCCGGTTATTTAAGCTTGAATATTCAGATTTAAGTACTCGCCGGAAAAAAAATACATTTAATTACCTATAACTCACTTTGAATTAATATTAAAAGGTTTTTTATAAAAACTTTTATTTTATAAAGTTTTTTATGTTATTCTATAATAGTTTTTAAGTTATTTATGAAGAACCGCTTTAAAACATTCATTTTTTTAACGAAAAATCAAAATCTCTGATCTTTAATAACTCAAAAAATATTGATTTATTTTAATAACTATATAAGATAAATTTTGTTTGGATTTGGTCCCTCTATCGATTCCTGGGGTTATTTTTAATAAAATAGTTTCCACCCCCGAGAATGGGTGGCATCCACCCCTAGGGTAAAAGCGCAAGTTGACACCATGTCAATTTTGTTTCTTAAGATATCCTCTAACTACTCACCAATTTTCATAAAAATCGATGGAGGTTCAACGAAATCGAAGTGAAAAGCTTTAGTGACTGTACTAATTAAAGTTGTATTGATAATAAGTAATATTTTTGTAATTTTCAATTAAGCAGTTAATTAAAATGTCATTTTGCAATAAATTTGTTTTATAATGCTTGTGTGCTTTTAACCTCGTAATTCGAAATTCATATTGGTTTAATTGGGACAAATCCCGTAACTCCACACGCTTTTAGTATAAACTCTAAAATTTTAAAAATAACTCAGGTATATTATTTTATTTTACAATGTTTGATTAATTTTGACAGAATGGCAAAATTTATTTAAAATTTAAATTTTTGCTTCTTCTGAACAATTTGTCGTTTTGGTGTTACGAGTTTTGCTAATTAGGGTGACGAATTAACTTAACACTAACGACAAAATGATAAAAAAACGTTAATCATATTTGTCTCCAGCATAATCAATCACACTTTATATTATCAAGCAAAAGACGTATAAAGTTTCTTGTTTCACATTCGAATAATTCAAAACTTAAGAGCGATACATCATCCTCGACACTAACCAGTTGAAAATTTCTGATCTGGAATTATTCATAAATCACTTTATTAATGATGGGTTTGGGGTGGATAGCATGCAAATTTCTCTGCGATATTTCAGCCGATAATGTAATTGCTCAACGAGAGACTAAAAGCAGCCAGAAGAAATAAACTTTAATATAGGAGATTGCATACAATATTTAACTCCGTCCATCGGGTGTGGTCTGTGAGTCTACGACAAAATAAAAATTTTGGATAATTCTCTCATTTTATTTTTTTAAATTTCTAGCTTTTCAGTACCTTCCTAGAAACTAAATGCCATTCGTTTTTTTTATACAAAACTGTTTTTGAAATTTCTAAATAGCTGCTGCATGGCCGTTTGTCCTGACAGACCCCAACCGATCAAATGTTTAACAATATTTGCACTGCTTCTTGGTTGTATTTTTCTTACAATCTTGTTTCACTTCGCCAGAAATAACGCAAATTAAAAATAGGCAGGTATATTCTTCAGCTTTTGCATTTAGCAACCATATGACTGCCGTATTATATATACCAAAGAAAGGAAAAAATGTGATTGCTGTTTCCAATGTGCACAGAGATGATCGGATTGATGAAGATACTGGTGATCAGAAAAAAACAGAAATAATTACTGTTTATAATTCCACGAAGAGTGGAGTAGATGTTGTAGACAGAATGATCACATCATATAATATTTCCAGAAATACGAAACGTTGGCCAATGGTAGTAGTTTATAACCTCCTTAATCTCGAAAAAATTAATGCATTTGTAATTTACAAAGGCAACAACCCAGATGGAGAATTTTCCAAAACGCGAAGATTATTCCAAAAAAACCTAGGTATGGAATTGGTACAGGAGAGTATACAACAGAGAGCAGTTGATACGCATTTGACAAAAGCTGTGCGTGCTTCGGCATTGAGACTCTCAGACATTGAGGTCGACGTTGTACCAGAGCCCCAGCCAGGTAAGAGAGAAAATTGTAAATATTGCAAAAGACACAAAACTCGCTTTTTTTGCAAAATTTGCAAATCCTGGCTATGTATGGACCACATAATGGCATGCTGCAAAGATTGCTTAGAAAATTTGACCACCAAAGTTTGGCCACTGTAGTTTGTATCCACAATTTAATTTTTTAGTTTATATATGTTTTTGTAGTACTTTGTTTCTAATTAAAGTTTTAAATGTTTTTTTTTGTTTTTTTCCTTATTTAGTCGATGTTCACAAATTTGAAAAAATATGCGTTGAAATTGTAAACATTTTTAAAATTTACCTAATACAACTTAAAAAAAATTTGGCATTGTTTCTATAATAAACATTATATAGTAAATGATTTGTTTAAAACACGTTGATGCGAAATTAGCAATAAAATGTATGCTGTGGCTCGGGAGGCGGTATTTCATTTTGGTTCTCACAGACCACAACCGACCGAAAGTGTTTTAGAATGGTCACCCGATGAACGGAGGGTTAAAATATGTGTTAAAGCGGAAATTATGCCTATTAGGAGGTACATTTGTAACTTATTTTTTAAATTAATGTCAAATTTAATAAACGTAACAGAAAGCTTAAGGGAAAACAAATAAACAAGAAAATTCTAGCAAAGTTCAGTTTCTAAAAATGATTTTGACAGTTTAATGTTTATAATACGTTTTGATACTACATGTAGCATCTCCAGGATAATATAGTGTAACGCGAATACTTTAATGTAAATACATATTATATATATATATATATATATATATATATATATATATATATATATATATATATAATATGACTGCCCTATTAATGACTGCAACCTCAAGATAAAACTTTATTTTATATTATATATATATATATATATATATATATATATATATATATATATATATATATATATATATATATATATATATATATATATATATATATATTGTTATAAATTTTTAATAATGATTGTTATTAATATTAATATATATTTATTTTTGTTTATATCATATTAATTATATTGAGCGCCAATTGTTATATATTTTTAATATTGATAGTTATTGTGAATATTGTGAATGATATTATAAATGAACTTCTACTACAGTTTCTTGTAATTTTCAGAGCTTAAGTCTTTAATCCATAGAGGGCACGTGTACCGGCTATATTTAATGTTTTATTAAAAGAAATAAAAAAAATTTCTAATAAATTTTCAAGCCAGATAGAAAAGATAACATACAATACAGAACCAACTGGTTCAAAAAACTAGCTGAAGAAAACACAGTGACGGACCGAGAAACAAAACAGGCACAGAACAGGGACATGAGCAGGTCTAAAGATAATAACACAAACGGAAGTAAAAACAAATTGAAGTACAACTTAAACACAGAAAAGAACAAAACAATTTGGAAAATGGCATCATGGAATGTGAGAGGTATAAATGGGAAGGAAATAGAACTGGGGGAAGAAATTAGAGATAAGAACATTGAAATAGTAACTATCACAGAGACAAAGAAAAAAGGAAAAGGATCAATAATATTAGAAAACGGAATGATACTAATATACAGTGGAGTGGAAGAAACGAAGAGAGCTCAGGCAGGAGTAGCGTGCATGATAAAGAAGGAGAGTATCAACAAAATAAAAAATTGGATATATTACAACGAACGTATACTAAGAGTAGACATAGATATGGATACAGAAGAAACCAATACAAACCTAATCATATGTTATGGACCAGATGAAGACGCAACAAAAAACGAAAAGAATGAATTCTGGGACAAATTACAAGAAGTGATAAACGATTGTACAGAGAAAATTGTGATCACAGGAGACATGAACACTAGAGTGGGAAAAGAAACAGAAAAATGGAACAATGTCATCGGACCTTATGGGGAGGACAAGCTAAACAAAGATGGAAAATTAGTATTCGAATTCTGTCTAGACAATAACCTGGTGATTATGAACACACACTTCTAACATAAGAGGATACACAAGATCACAAGAGAAGTCAAATTAAGAGACGAACAATCAATTATAGACTATACTATAGTGCAAAAAACAGAGAAAAACTGGATAAGAGACGTAAGGGTAAAAAGGAGTTATGAAATTGGTAGTGACCACTATCTACTAGAAACCACATTCAAAAGCAAAAGAAAAGAAATAAAAAGAAATGAGAACATAAACAGAAAACACAAAGAAATAATAAAAATTTATAAACTAAGGGAAGAAACAACGAGAATAAGATACTCAGAAGGACTAGAGAAAGAGATGGACAATGAACATGAAATAACAGAAACAATAGAAGAAGAATGGGGAAAATTTAAAAATGCGATGATAAAAACAGCTAAATCAATATGTGGAACCACAAGAAATAACAACAGAGGGAAACGAACATCTTGGTGGAACGATGAAGTGAAAAGAGAAATAAAAGAAAAGAAGAAACTATGAAAAGAATACATCCAAGACAAAACACAACAAAAATATGAAAATTATAAGAGACAAAAAACAAAAGTTAAAGAGATAGTTAAGAAAGAGAAAAAGAAAAGTTGGGAAAAATTCGGGGAAAAAATGGAAGAAAACAGAACAGAAAACGTAAAATTATTTTAAAGAACAATGAAAAACCTAAGAAGCAACAAAGAAACGAAACTGAAACAAATAATGAACAAGGAAGGAACAATAATAAACGACGATAAGACAATAATGGAAAGATGGAGGGAACATTTTCAGCTGATACTGAATGGAAATCAAGCGAATACAATGGAGAAGGAAAGCCACAACAGGAGTGTATCCATGAGAAACACGGAAAATCCAGAAACTATAAAAAAAGAAGAACTGGAAGAAGCAATAAGAAAGATAAAGTTTGGAAAAGCACCAGGAAGCGATGAAGTAGCACCAAAGATGATGATATATATAGGAGTAAAAGCAAAAGAAAAATTGTTATACATATATAACCTAATATGGAAGAGAAAAGTAATACCCAGAGAATGGACAAATGCAGTAATTATACCTATATACAAGAAAGGAAACACAAGAGACAATAGGAACTATAGAGGTATATCACTACTATGTGTAGCAGCAAAAGTATACGAAACCATAATAGAAAGGAAAATTAGAAAAGAAATAGAACATAAATTAGAACATAAATCAACAAGTAATATGAAAAGCCTTAAAGAAAAATAAAGAAATACATCCGAGCTTTATAGACATGGAAAAAGCATTCGACTCAGTCAAAAGAAAAGATATATGGGAAAGCCTAAAGAAGAAACAAGTAAGTGAAGAACTGATAGAAGCAACAAAAAGTATATACATGAAAACAACAAATACAGTAAGAATGTTAAATATACAGTCAGAACCATTTGAAACAACCCAAGGAGTTAGACAAGGGGGAAGTCTCAGCCCAGTACTATTCATAAATGTAATAGATGAGATAGTGAAAGAATGTAAGAAAACATTCAAGAAATACTACATCGGTTGGAACAAAATGCAAATGATAAATGCTGAGATGTGTATATTTGCAGACGACATAGTATTAATTGCGGAAACTGCAGAAAAACTGAAATACAACTTAGAGAAATGGAACCTAGAAGCAAGCAAATACAACTTAAACGTAAACAAAGAGAAGACTCAAATAATGAAAATATCAAGGAAACAAGGGACGGAAGATCAAATAGAAGTAATGGTAGACCAACAAAAAATAATACAGACAAATTCATACAAATACTTAGGAACAGTAATCAACAACAAAGGAGACATCGAGGATGATCTTAACAACAGAATGGAAAACACAGGAAAACTATCCCAAGCACTAAATAGAGGATTCCTCAATAACAAAGAAATATCAACAAAGACCAAGATGACAATATACAAAATAATATATAGACCTACAGTGACATATGGAGCAGAAAATTGGATATTAAACAAAAGACATCAAAGCAGAATTCAGGCAGCAGAGATGAAATACCTCAGAAGAACGATAGGAGTAAAAAGAACTGATAGAATCAGAAATGAAGAAATAAGAGAAAGACTCAAAATCAAACCGATACTCGAGTCAATCAAAGAGAAAAAATTGGCATGATTCGGACATCTAACCCGGATGGACAATAATAGACAAGTAAAAAGAGTTTGGGACGCCAAACCAATAGGGAAGAACAGAAGAGGAAGACCCATTAAAGAATGGAACAGTGACATCTCGCAGATACTGCAGAGTAAGGGTAAGACTTGGCAGGAAGCAACACAGATGGCATCCAATAGGAAGGAATGGAGAAAGTTCGTTAAGAGCTAGGACACCTCAGAAGACTGTCAAATATTATAATTTAATGAATTGTATTTTAAACGGCCCAACACCGAAAGGTACAAATGGGTCTACTGATTAAGTAAGTAAGTAAGTCTTTAATCCATAGAGGGCACGTGTACCGGCTATATTTAATGTTTTATTAAAAGAAATAAAAAAAATTTCTAATAAACTTTTTTGTTAAAAATAATGGAAGAAATAAGAGATACTCGTTACAGATGTTTGGAAGTATATTGAGTGGTTCAAAGCAAAATCATATGGTAAGTTAATACACTGATGTCTACACTACAATGATCTTTGAAAATAATATTGAAGATATTATAATGAACTTAATGAAATGTTAATGAACTTAAAACAAGTAAATAATTATGGTACTTCTGCTTAAAGACAGCCCAAAATAATTTCAAATTGAATATATACAAAACTTATACTAACTTATACTTAAACTATTATTTTTATAATATGAGAATCTGTATTTAATACGGTAATATTTTCTTTAAAAGTGCACTGTGAGTTATTTGTGAACTGTTAAAAACAAATTTTATACAAAATTTTCAAATAAAGTGATACCTGGTAGCAGAAATATTGTGAATTACTGGTGAACTTCCATGAAATCAGGAAACAGCTAAATATTAAGTCTCTGGAACAACTTTGTTCATCTACACTCGTTTGCAGTTTTCCGAAACATTTTTTTATACTTTTTTTCACTGAAATGTGTGTTTCATATGTCACAGATGTATTTAAATAGTGGATGAATGCTAAGAGTAAGTATTGCGATATAAATATAAAAATTTCCCTTTACTAGGTGAACTTTAGGTCACCTTCCTTCAGAAGTTAAATGTCAAACGGTGCATATCTTGAGCTCCACGTGATCGCCACAGAAGAATTAAATGTGTGTGTATGGGTAGATCAGGAATCTGGGGAGAAATTGGTAACTCTAAAGTCAAAGCCAAATTACTTATTCAAACGAGATAAGTGTGTAGTTTAGGATAAAACCAAAAAACAGGTAGGGGCTACTGATGAGCCAAAGCCAGCAATATCTTCTTTCGTGCTGCAATAGGCCGAACGATAATCCATGCAACTTGAAAAAAACTTAATAAAATATGAAAACAGCCTCGACACTTCTGCGTCAAGAAATTTGGAACTAAACCTTGACATAAATGGAAAACCTTTTTTGTGAATACCAGAGATTAAGATAAAAACTTAAGTTTTTATAGTTTGGGTGTTGTAATATTCTTAATATAGATTTTTATCAATTTTATCAAAATGAAAATAACGAGGTTATGGCCAGATGCCACATTAGTTCTAGTTACTTCCGTTTTATAATATTATCAAAATGTGTTTTTGTAATAATACCTTATTTTAAAATATCTATAACAATACTAACATCAGCGGCGGCTCGTGACCTAAAAAAGTGGTGAAGATGAGGAAAGCTTGCTGGACCAAAAGGAGGTTTGTTACCTACGTCGCGCCCAAAACTCATTAAAAATTTGTTAAAAAAATGTATAGAGTTTAGGGCCCTAATAACTTGAAAACAGTTTTTTAGGGCACTTATACTAAATACGATTCGTTCTGCTTGCCTGGGGTATTTTAGTTCTGAACCTTGACATTTCATTGAGGGTTTTTTGGCGATTAAATCACCACGCCTATTTAAACGGGTTGGTGAGTTTCTATTCAGCCACCCACTCTGAGTCAGATGCTGATTGCAGCCGACCACTCTGGATCAGACGCAGATGTTTAAAATACTGGCTGGTCGACCATGTAAAAGAACATTCCTTTTATCTTCATTTTTCCAATGCCTAAACGGATTCTCTAATATATTACACACCAAATCATTAATTTAGCCACCATTTAATATAGTCTTCTGCAGGTCATCATGCAGGGTAGAGTCGATGGCAAAAAGGGAATAAGTAGAAAGAGGAAATCATGGCTGCAAAATATTCGAGACTGGACAAATATGACTGTAGACGAATTATTCCACGTTGCAAAAGACAGAGAAACTTTTAGAAACGTGGTCGCCAACCTCCGTTAAAAGAGACGGCATAGGAAGAAGAAGAAGAAGTCATGTCAAGTAATTGGATTTATGTCTGTCTAAAATTATTTTTGTTCAAACGAAATCCACGAGAACACTTTATATCCGAAATCCGAAACAAACCATAGAAAATGTATTAATAAAGTGCAATAAACAAATAAAATTAATACTGTGACTAAATTAAACTAATAAATACTATACTATACACTATATAAAAAATATCTATATAATAGACTAAATTTCAAAATATTGTCGCTGAGAGAAATTTCCGAAAATAGGAATACCAAATACACATCCAAAAGTGGGTGAAGACGAATAATATATTTATAGTCGAAACTGCACTCACCAGTTTTCTCAGCTATCACTAAGGATAGGCTGACGTCACGTTGCCATGGCAACCGTGAACGCTCATGCAGATGCATTTCGAATTTCAAAAATTATATTCACCTATTCCTGAATACTAAGATTCAGTACACGGCTAGTGACACAGGTCAGGACCAGTCAGGACCGTCAAGTACGTACCGCTAATAAAGCTAGTTGTCTTTTTAATTTTTAGATTAATTAAAAGAGAATAAATAATTGATTTCAGAATTTATATATAATAATGTTGCTTTCATTTTTTATTTATTTGTCTCAATTTAATTATATTTTTTTGGTGAACCCTACCTTCACCTACTTCACCTGGCCGGTCGCCGCTGACTAACATTTAATTTTAGTATATTGGAAACTTTAATTAAAGCGTAATCTATGACTAAATGTACACAATAACATTTTTTAATTACATAAAAAACCTAAAAAAATATAATGGTACCTATGCACCTTTTATTATTTCATAATATATTATATTGCTTCGACCTAAGTACACCAACATATCATTTAAATAAAATACCCTTGTCTTATAAAAGTTATTGCCAAATATGAAATGAAACGTATGAATTCATAAAAGAAACAAATGCTTTTTATGGAAGGAATGAGATGTTACGTCTGTCTGCAGTCATATAAGCTTCTATATCTCGTACAAATTATGTCAGCTACAACTCGCTACATATAAAACAATGGAGAAGAAACACTGCTAAAATGTCGGAACATCTGTAAGGTAAGAACTCTGCAATTTAAATATCTAAGATATACATAAAGCAGAAAATATTTTCTAGTGAACATCTTAAACAACCGACTGTAGTCGTGTTAATAAAATAGCAGCAAAATGCATGGTAATAGTGAATAAGTTAGAGTAGGCATCTTAAACATTAAATATTTACACTGAATATGATTTTATAAATAATATCAGTTATACCTATATTAACCAATGAACGGCTAGCATTACCATATGGTAACAGTTGCGCCCATCTCTATTTACGTTCATATTATTGAGACTTGTTGGAAATTCAGTAAAACAGTTGCGTCATTTTACTGTCAAATATTAGTGCAAGCGGTGGTTTAACCCTCTAACAGTCAAAACTCTAAACGTGAAAAGAAATGAATGACAATTTTTTTTCTAATATAATTAGAGTGTAAGAACCCCAGAAAAATCATCCAGAGGTGGCTTGTTCGTTTCCAGATATGTCAGGTAGACAAAGGATGGAAGGATCAGTTAGGAAGTGGATGTTTCGACTTTTGACCAATGCTCGAGCTGCCTGGCTATGGATATACGGAAGTTGATGGTCGCGATGTTGATGGTTTTGGACGGCCAACGGGCCGTTTTTCTTGGTAGGCTACCAGAGAAGCGGCAACTGTTTTACGAAATTGTGGTAATTACTAGACCCGTTCTTCTAAATTATTAGAAGAATTTTTCACCAAGTAAAAAAATACAATATTTGTTTAATTTACTAACGTTTTTATTTTGAGAACGATTTCCGAAGTGGAAATTAAAACGTCAATAAACTTACTTATACTTTTAATTGCGGCTTATTCCCATTTAAATAGTAATTATTCTACAAATTTCACTTGATCGTTCTCTTCGCACGTCGTACTTTCTTCGCTAAGCTCATAACATTGCGTCGTCTTACGTTGTCCCGTTTTAACTGGAGATAATGGATTTTGACAAGAGCTATGAGTCATGCCGATGCCGTATACAAGTTTACCTGTTATTTACAAGGTCATAGCTCTTGTCAAAATCCATTAACCTATACTACAGACCCCGCCACATTTATTGAAAAATCATAGTTATGTCTGTCTAGATTTATACTATTTCTGGTAAAAAGGAAACATTTACTAGGAAGAAAAAGCAAATCATTATTCGTTAGAAACGAAGCAAATGCATTCTCTTTTCTTTTATATCTTTTACTTTGAATGATACATAAGAATCTTTATAAAATTCTGCCCTATAAGTATTGCCTTAGCGCTATAAAATATCAAAACAATCTTTTTTTTTTTTTATTATTAAATTTGTAAATTTACAATCTGCTATTACAAGCTATTAGTAAATGTGAGTATTGCAAATACATGAGAGGAGAAATTATCCACTGATAACACTCCCAATACTAACACTAACAAATAAAATCAGTGTAGGATTATAATTTGAAACTAGAATTGAAATGGAAATTAAAATTAAAATTAAAATTAGTGAATAAAGTCTGTTGGCCACTGTCTCTTCAATCTTCGTCTGACTTCTGGTTGTAGGTGTAGTTGTCTTGCTTCCTCGTTGGGGTGGGCTGGCAGATGTTCTAAATAATTTCTTGTTAGTCTGCTGATTTCGTCTTCAACGAAAGGTATTCCAGAGTCATCATGTAGTGTTTTATTACTAACGTACCACGGCGCATTGAAAATCATTCTGAGTATTTTGGATTGGATCCTCGGAATGATTTTGGTATTAGAAGGCTTTGCACAGCCCCATAGTTGCACCCCATATGTCCATATAGGCTTTATTATGCACTTATACAAGAGAAGTTTATTATCTGTGGATAACTGTGATTTTCGGCCTATTAACCAATTCATTTGACGTATTTTCATGTTGATTTGGATTTTTTTTGCCAAGATGTGTGCTTTCCAAGTGAGCTTTTGATCAAGTGTCATTCCCAGGTATTTGACTTCTGTTTTTACTGGTAGTTATATGTTGTTCAGTCTAATTCTTGGACATATGATGTTCCTGTTGGTGAATGTAATTTGATTAAACTTAGTATGGTTAACTTTAATTTTCCATCTATTCATCCAGTCTTGTAGTAGGTTCATGTGTATTTGAAGGTTTCCTGATGCTACTTGGGGGTCATCATCGATGGATATTATGGCGGTGTCACCTGCGAACATGGCTACTGTGGTCGTATTTGTTGTTGGAATATCAGCAGTGTATATGAGGTACAGGAGGGGACCCAGGACACTTCCTTGAGGGACACCGGATTTTATGGGATAGTAATGAGAGGTTTCTGTAAGGAATCTGACTTGAAAGTGACGTTCTGTGAGGTATGATTTTAAGAGTAGATAGTGAGGAGTGGGAAAGGATGACTTAAGTTTTTTTCTCTTCGAGTCATACGTTAATGTTTTTAACAATCCTATGACACTGTTGTAGAGTTGAATGGGCTTCGCGGAAACCAAACTGGTATGTGGGGATCACTGAATTAATTCCGATGTCTTCTGAGAATCTTTGGAGCAGAAGTCTTTCTAAGATTTTTGACATTATTGGAAGTAAGCTGATTGGTCTACATGAAGTAGTAATATTTGGTGGTTTATTTGGTTTACTAATCATAATTATTTGTGCGAACTTCCAATTAATCGGGTAGTAGGCTAATCTTATGATACTATTATATATCATTGTTAGTAGGACAATTGCTTTTCTCGGTAATTTTTTTAATATTAGCCCAGTGATCATGTCAAAGCCTGGTGCTTTGTAGTTATTGCATCTAGAAATTTGTTCTTTGACATTATTAGGAGTAAAGTATTTGATTGGTAGCATCATTGGGCATGGAGCGTCTAAGAAGTTTTTAACTTGTTCTTCGTTATTATTGTTATTAAGTTCAGGTGCACCAAAAACGTGTGAGAGATGTTCAGCAAATATTGATGCCTTTTCTTGTTCAGTTTTTCCCCAGCTTCCATCGGCTTTCCTTAGAGGTGGTATGTGCTGTATAGGTCTCTTGAATGATTTCGTTGCTTTCCAGATGCTGTGGTCTTCTTTTGATAGGCTGTTGATGAATAGTTCAAATGTATCATTCCTCGCGTCTTGTAGAGCAGTTTTAAGTTGCAGTGTTAATCTATTGTATTCATTTTTATCTATAGGATTGCGACTTCTTTGCCATATGCGCCTGGCTCTTCTTTTTTGTGCAACAAGACGTTTTATATATACGGGTATGTTGGTGTCATTTGGTTCTTTGTCATTCTGAGGGGGTGTAGCTATTTCAGCGGCTGCATGTATAGTTTGGGTGAGAAGAAGCACAGCATTATTGATATCGTCTGGTTGCTTTAATCTTATATTTAAATTTAAATTTTCATTTATGTAAGACTCGAATATATTCCAGTTGGTTTTTGATGTTGTCAACTTAGGGATATTCGGACGTTTTATAATTTGCGTAGATAGTGTCACAATTATGGGAGTATGGTCGGTGGACAGATCCCAGGATGCTTGTATGTCAAAATAATTTAAAGCCATGTTATGGAGGATAAAGAAGTCGAGTAGATCTGGGATTTTGTTTGGTTCTGATGGCCAGTAGGTGGGTTGCCCTGTAGATAAGTAAGAGCTGTTTGTGTTAGCTATGGCTTGTCTGAGATTTTTTCCCTTTGTCGTACATAGTCTTGATCCCCAGTCTGTATGCTTGGCATTCCAGTCACCTCCAATTACGAATTTATTTGATAGATGTTTGAAGAAGTCTTCATATTCTGCTGTGGTGATATTATGCCTTGGAGGGCTGTACATTGCCGCAATGTCAAAAGACCATGGTTGAGAACTGATACAGATTACTGCAGCTTGTATTTTTTCCGTCTGATACATTATTTCCTCATAGTGTGGTATAGTGTTACGTACAATAATAGCAGCGCCACCGTGTGCTGTTCCATCAAAATGGTTGGTGTTGTAAATAGAATAATGAGGGATCTTGAACATTGTTCTGTCAGTGAAATGGGTTTCCGATATGAGTAGAACATCAATTTTTCTATGTTTAAGAAAGTTAGTAACTTCTGTGTTATGGTTGCCTAGGCCGTTGGCATTCCATTGTGCAATTCGTAGTGACTTAAGTTCCATTACTAATTTTATTTATTACTGTGGAAAGCATGTTTAAGATCACGCTATTTTGATTAATTAGTTGTGAAAACATAGCTTTGAATTCGTTAAGGAAACTCTTCATCATCTCTCCAATGTCACTGTTTGTATTACTTACATGTGTTCCACTTGTTATTTGAGCGTAAGTTGCATGATTCTGGTTGTATGAGTTCGTATTTTTATGGACATTATTTACATTTGTTCCACCCGTTGCTTGTGTGTAAGTCGCGTGATTTTGATTGTTTAAGTGCAGATTATTCTGTACTGTATTTCTGTTATATTGTAGTTGATTGTTCGCTGTAGTGTGCGATGATACTCCTCTTGCTCTGTTTCTAATGCTAATTAACTCTTTATATACCATGCATCCTTTGTAATTTGCGGTGTGTGCTCCATTGCAGAGAGCACATATGGCAGGTGTGTCTCTAGGTTTTTTACAATCAGCTGACATATGGTTGCCTCCACATTTGACACAGTGATAAGGTCTATTACAGTATGTCTTAGAGTGTCCATACAATTGGCATCTGGTACACTGGATAATGTTATTCTTTTTATACGGTGGCTCAATAACTATTTTCGCATTGTTTATAAATTGAATTTCATATATTTTTTTATTATTTAGATTAGGTTCTATATCGACGTAGAACATCATTAGAGGGTCCTTACTTACTCTGTGTTTTATATTTACAATATTGCGTACTAAATGCCCATGTTTTTCTATTTCGCTTTTTATTATATTAATGGGCACTGTATGATGTAGATTACGAATTACAACTCTGTATGCTCTATCCTCTTTCATTTGGTACGTATGATGCACAATTTTTTTGCTGTTTAAATGTCTTACCAGTTTTCGGCATGTTTCTGAGTCACGGGAATTTATTTTTATTGTGTTGTTCTTTAATGCTGTACAATAGAATGTCTCTGTTTGTGTTACTTCCGATAGGCTATTAACCATTTTATTGTATTCAGTAACACCATATATAAAAATTGGTGGGGGTTTAGAGGTTGCTGGAGTTTCGTTGGTATTTACTGTACTGTTATTGTTGTCGTTTTCGTTTTCATTTTGTAGAATCTGAAATTTATTGCTAGTTACTACTGTGTCTTCGTTTTCTGTTGGTGTCGGAGGATTAATTTTGCGTTTTTTGTTACTATGTTGTATAGTTTGCCATTAGTGGATGTCCGATGACTCAATGTCGCTGATTTCCCCTGAAGATTCTTCACTTTGTAATGTACGTGTCATCTCAATCGAATCGTAAGCTCCATTTTGAGGTGAAGATAATGTGGGATTTATTTTAGGATTGTATTGACAGTTTGAGGAAGATTGTTATAGTACTTGGTTAGGAACATAATATATTGTTGTTGGTGGGTTATTTAAAATTTGTGCTGAATTTGGTTGTAAATTTTGTGGAAAAAGGACATTTGGGCATTCTGGTTGAATTTGCTGTTGCTGATATTGAGTATTTATTATTTGACCATTAACAGTAGCAGTATAAAAAGGAACACTCACCGATAAATCTGGTGGAGCACTTATTTTAATTGTTAAAACTGTATATTTTAATTTTTAAATAGTTTATAAATAGTATATCCACTTGATACACGATAATGACGGTAAAAACGCGGCCGGAGCCCGTTTTTAATCACCACTATAAACTTTCGCCTAATTCGTATCGATGTTTACAGGTCGAGAGTCAAATGAATACTCAAAACAATCTAAATTACATTTATGGACTCAATTTGATTGTTTAATTTCTAATTAAAAAAGACGAAATATTACTCGATTACCGAATTATACGACAAAAAATCAAAATTAAAAAGTGAAAAGAAAATATAATTGATATTATTTTGTAAAATGAATCTATTTAATTACAACGCATCATTTAAAGAACTCTTAGATAAAACAGTATTAAAAGGGTTATTCCTATATTTTGTGCATAACTTATCACCATTTATTTGATATACAAAAATAAAATAGCGAAACATTTTACGCAAATTAAAATATTGCATTTACTTAGAAAGCGGTAATCACGAGCTCGAGGTTTATCTAGAGCGAATTTAAATTTAAATTTGATGTCGACTTTGTAAAGCACCCTTCAACACTACTCGTCTCAGGATTTTAAGTTGTTGTGGTTTTAATTTTCGCGAACAAAATAGTACCAGTTGCTTTCGTCTACAGTTGTCGTAAGTCGGGCGCGGACTGTATTCATTAAATAACTTGCTACTTCAAAAATGCAAAACTCCGTTCTGTAATAAAATTAACAAAAGACAACAAATATTGTGAAAAGGTTAAAAGAGTAAATGACAAAATATATTTCATGCTTTACTTAATTAGACAATTTGGTTCAAATAATAAATGACAAAAGATCCCACTATTTAGAAACACTACGCATTGCCCACTAGAGGGGCCAAAAAACACTTTTTTTATTTCGAAGTTGTAATAACCCGAAAAGTTGCAAATTATATAGACACACAAAAATAATATATATCAAAATATATATTATTAAAAAATATATATCAAAATTGGTTAACATCTTCCGATCGCGCATAGGCCCTAAATTTTGGCAAAATATGAAAAAACGTACTTTTTGTGGAATTAACGTAGTAGTTTGTAATATCTTTAAATAAAGACTATAAATATTGTGTTTTAATTTTGTTTAGATCAGTTTATATCTTCTTATTGCGCATAAGCCCAAAACCAAGAGCATTACTCGATGATTCAAGAACTCAGCTTATTCTATGTTGGCTACGTTACTTCAAATTCTAAAAGTTATGAAGATGTTAAGTCTGTAATTTCTTAGTTGTTTGAGCGTAGTATTTCTGTTGGAAATCTAATTGTCATAGGATCTAATGGTGCTGCTGTCAATACGAGTTGAAAAAATGATCTGATTTGAACTTTATTTAAGGAAACCTCTACAATGGATAATTTGCCTCCTACATTTTTACAAGTTGCCATTCTGCTACATGTTGCAGCACCTTAATGGCAAGACATCATCATCAGTGGCATTACAGCTCGTTATGAGCCACAGCCTTCTTCAGAACAATCTTCCATTCGCCCCTGTCTCTGGCAACTCTTCTCCACGCTTTTACTCCAATGGATTTTAGATCATCCTCTATGTTATCTTGATACCTAAGTTTTGGTCTTCCTCTGGCTCGTCTTCCCACTGGTCCTCTTCGGTCGAAAATTTTTCTGATCATTACATCTTCATCTAGCCTAATAACATGTCCTATCCATCGAAGGCATGCTAATTTAATACATTTTACAACGTCAGGTTCCCCAAAACTTCTGTATAACTCAAAGTTGTAGCGCCTACGCCACAAAACCTGTTCTTCTATTCGTCCATATATTTTCCTTAGAATTTTTCTCTCGAAACGTTTAAGCAATTCTTGGTCGTTCTGTGTAAGTGACCACGTTTCAGACCCGTATGTTAACACTGGCCTTATTAGTGTTTTATATATGGTAACTTTAATTTTTCTGGGTGGTTTTGGGGCCATATGTTTCCTCAAGCCTTAATAGCGCTTATTGGCAAGCACTATTCTTCTTTTAATTTCTTCGCTGACATTGTTGTCTTTGGTCAGCAGCGAGCCCAGGTTGACGAAGGTGTCCACACCTTCCAGTTCCAGATCATCAATTAATAGTCTAGGTATCTGGTTGCCTGATCTAGTACAATACATATACTTGGTTTTCTGTGTATTTATTTTTCAACCCATTCTAAGTGCAGACGCCCTTAGTGATCGAAATGCTTCGATCAGAGATTCTGTGGACCTAGCAATAATGTCTATGTCATCTGCATATCCGACCACTTGTACAGATTTATTAAAGATGGTGCTATTAGTATTAATATGACACTCTCGAATTACTTTTTCTAGTTCAAGGTTAAATAAGAGACACGACAGTCCGTCTCCCTGTCTTAGTCTATTTTTACAATGGAAGGGTCTGGAAAAGTCGTTTTGGATTCTGACTATACTCTCTACGCCTGTAAGTGTAAGTTCCGTTAGTTGAACATTAATGGCAAGACAACCGGCCTAACACTGCCATAGGACCAATAGGTAAAGAGATACTTTGCTGCCAAAAACTACAGATGGCAGCAATAACTTTAAAAGAATTAATTGTCAGATCCCATAAATAGATAGAAACGTGCTTAGCAAAGATCAGTAATACCTACTTGATATTTTAAAGACAACATCAGTAATACCTACTTGATATTTTAAAGTGAAGAAAACCCCTCATGTGAACTTAAAGATCTAATTTTGTTTATTGAACGAAATGGTTTTTTCGCCTACCTGGAACACGTGCTGTTAGCCATGACTTAAAAATGAAAAACACATACACAAGAGAGCTTAAACTCCGAAGAATGTTAAAGACGAGACAGATAAATGTAAAAAGGAAGAGATTAGGAACGTTCACGCCACCAAAAATCAACTTCAGTGCACAAAAATACTATGAAATCATTACTGTCAGTTATCTTATTCTCCATTGTTGGATCTAATTGTCATTTATGTCCTCCAGACATCAGTAACAACTAAATCAAATCCTACGTCGACAGTGACTCAATCCCTGAATGAAACAATATTTTCAAGCGATTTCCAATTCACACGCAGGCTGTTGAACGTAATGTAAAGCTTGTCACGAAAGCCCCGATAAAAGTTATTGGAGCTGAATATCCAGACGGATTTATAAGAACCACTCTGGTGTTAAGATCATCCATGCCTAATTTCACCAGCAAATCCATCTTCAAGTAGTTCCGGCTACACAATAGAGAAGATTACAAATAGACAAGCTCAAGTAACATGGACGATTTATTCAAACTGTTTGTTTTTCGTATGAGATGGAACTTTTATCCGAGATAAAACTTTTTTCGTGGTGCGCCTGATAAGAATGTATTCAAGGCGATTACAAGAAGTTTTTAGAACCTATTTTACTTTAGTGTTGGAGCCATCTATAGTGCGATGTACAAATTGCTTGTTTAGAGAACGGATTCTGTCCCGTATTGTGGTGATATTAGCAAGTTGGGAAGGAAGGGGACTGGCTAAACAGGAAAAATTGGAGAAAACGGTTGAGTGAAGGAATACAGTGAAAACTGTGGAAATCCTTGTATATATATATATGAATGTGCCGATGGATAAAGTGTAACTCTCCAACTATTACACCACTTTCAATTTTTTTCTAGTTAATCATGGGCTTTATTAAATACTGATACATACATAATGCACACAAAATGCTCTACACGTCCCCTCAATAGAACCTGAGGTATAAAGTGCAGTATCCTCACCATACACTAGGTCGACTCGGATCTATGTGTAGGGAGGATAAGGTCGCTTTTGTAGACTGTGTATAAGATTGGAGCTGGAATTGAGCCTTGGAGACTCTAGCTTGTGGGGTGAATGGTATGGAAAATTGGTTAGTAATTTTGATCAGATCGTCCTATGGGACAGATAGGGATGTATAATTTTTGTTTGATGATTTTTGTAACTGTTTTTGATGCAATGATGTAAGAAACTTATGACTTTTTAATTCGAATTTGGTGGAGGGATGAAACTCGTTTCCATAATATTGGAATTGTAAATCCTTTAACTCCCATTGCTGGTCAGTGAATAATCCGCACTGGTTAGGGAAAATTCACTTTTAAACTATATGGGGAATTAATGTTTGGTGTAGGTTATTTAATGGGCATTTAATAGGTCAATATGTTTTAAAGAATATTAAAATGGTGAGAAATATTTAAATTTTCTGCAAAATGTTACTAGGGTACACCGTTAAATTTGGGATACAAAACTCTTTTATCTGACTTAACCTTTACCCCCTGATCCATAAATTTTTTTTCATTGTAGTGACGTCACAAATTTCATGTATATATTGTTGATAGTATTTTAGGTGCAATTAACATTTCTCAATTTTCAAATAAAAATATTCATTGCTTCATGAACTATAGGCTACTAAAAACGTCTTGAAACACCATGTATATAACATCTCCATCAGTACTGAGCTTTCTGTAAACCAAACCGTAACAGTACCTAAAATTTAATTGTTTATATTATATTTTTAAGCTCCAATATGCATCCTATCAATCAATTTGACGCAAAAGCCTTGCTTAATGTTGATGCTTTCTATACTAAAGTCAGGCACAAACTACCGACGGTGTAAACAAATGCACGCTGAAAATACGCGTTTGTTCAGAGCCGGGCCAGTAAATTGAAGGCACAATATAAAACTTTTTATAGCTTGTATACGTTTGACAGATATAAATTTTAGTACACCAATTTTTTAAATATAAAAATTATTTAGGAGATCGAGAGCTATTATCACCAAAATAAAGTATAGAGAAAAAAAAACAAGTTTACAAAATTACCGTTTTTTATCTCAACTTTCAGATTATGATGTACTGCTGTCATAATTAATGTTAATAATAAATGGCTTAATTTGTTATTATCATCATCAACTAGTCTATATTTGTCCACTGCTGAACGTAGGCCTCCCGTAAAATTTTCCACTGATTTATAACTTAGAGCTTCTTGTGTCCACTTTGTCGTGATTATCTTTATATCATCCGTCCATCTAGTCAGTGGTCGTCTTCTGTTTCGATATGCCTCTTGTCTTGGTCGCTATTCAAGAATCTTTCTGGTTCATCTATCATCTATCATTAGGTCGTGGGTTTTATCCTTTTGCATAGCTCTACGTATACATTCATAAAAGTTTTGGATTTATTTATCACTATGGCTCGTCGTGGCTGCATTATACTTGGATTATTTTAATGGAGCGTCTCTCGTTCAGTTTTAATATGAGCTACACAACTCTTGAGGTTACGCTCTCTATTTTTATAATTTTATTTCGTTGTTTCTTGTGCACGAGAAAGCCTAAGCCGCAAACTGCCCTATCGTTTTCTCCAATAGAATGCAGCAGATGCTCCGATTTAAAAACTAATTGGTTTTCTCCGTATCTTCCTATTTCAGAAAGTCCCAATAAATCCCAGTTTATGTAGTTTTACCTGCAATTCAATGAGTTTCTTTTCAGTTGCAAGCGTTCTTATGTTATAAGTGGCAGTATGCAATGTTCGATATCCATAGTAGCTCTGTCTCTCCCAGTGATTCTTAACACCCTCCGCCCTTGATCTGATCTGGTGACTACCGTCACCAGGGACCGTTGGGCCGCTGGGGACTAAGGGCCTTTTTCTACTTTGTATCATGTCATTTACGGAGTGAGATTAGCCATTTCACTACCATGCTGGCCTATGTGAGTTGGTAGCGAGATACAGCGGGATGTTGTAAGAATTGGAAATAAGGCAAAAGATAGGTTGGGCATCTGACCTCTTTTGAAGGTTTGTACATAGAAGAAAGTCAGTAGCTAGCGTACAGAGAGAATACCACTCCTTGTAGCAACCTCTACCGGGATCGTAGAAGAGTGCTACCCGCTACCGTACGAGTTTAATTTGTGCTTTAATCAAATTGTCCAACTACCACATTTATGGCTCTACTTTTTCTATTATTAGATTAGTAATTTTTAAAATTTTCCATGGATACAGCAATCATAGCTTTATAAAATAAAAGTTTTGTCAGCAAATTTAAATGTTATGTTATTGGCTACAACATAATTTTTGGCTTGCGCTCATACAATCTCGATTGGATACGGTGAAAATCTTAAAACTATTCTATTTTTCTATTTTTACCTCCTATCAGTTAATCTACTACGTATTTATTACATTCGCATTTATGTTGTTTAAAAATTTCTAAATGTAGTGTTTCTTCGAAGGGAATACATTTTGAAAGAAGCCAATTTTAACTGACTTTTTGGTAGCCATAATAATTTTTTTCCAATTTTAAGGAATGGTCAGGAGTATTGTCCACAATGACGGCATTTTCCAAGTCGATCGACTTGAGCACGTCTTGCAGAACAGACAGAACCATTCACCCAAACTTTTGATTTTGTATGGCCAGCATTTTCAGCTCTATATTGTCTTATCTTTTGCAAATAATCTCTTCGCCACAGTACCATTTTATTTTTGTCGAGTAGCAAACTGTTTCTTCTATATTTTTAAAATATATAATTTAATTGTTTTAAAGTTTGTGAAACGTGGTTCTCTTAAAATTTGGTAAGTCATTATCATTATATACATCTCTTAGGACTTTGTCAATTGTAGGAATTTTATTACGGAAAAAATATTAAAAAACCTTCCTCCTTATAGCTAACTTATCAAACTCATCTACAGCATCTATTGTTTTTAAACGATTTTGTTTTGTTTTCGGTGCAGATAATGTGTTGGTACTTTTATATTTTTAATGACATTGAAAACACTTTTCGAAAAAACTCCTATTTAATCTAAAACCCTTTGATGAATGTCCGTTAACCATAAATTATGTAAAATTTGTGTGTATTAACCATTATTTCTTTGGTTCTTATGTAATTTTTTTAACTGCTTTCCTACGGGACCTTAGTGCTTAATTTCCTAAAAAAATGCTTGCACTATATCAACACATTTTTTAGCTATTAACAAATCAACAAAGCAACAGTTTTGCACAACTAACTACTGGGACTTATCTTTCGACGGAGTGGAAAAACAAGGTGCGTGCTGGTTAGCACAACCGACATGACTAAGATAGTTCGATAACTTGTGGCCAATTGCAAGGTATTCGTCATGTCTAGACTCGAATATCACGCGGTGACTTCTATCTAGTTTGTAGGGAGCGTGGGATTGAATATAGTGTAGGTAAGTCTAATTGTCTACTAGATAGGATGTAAATAATTTCTATTTTAACCTATATGTGTTTAATCTAGCTTTAATAAATCTTCATCAAATTGTATGGTTACTTACTCTAGTTGCATAAACTTCTTTCATCACGTTTCCTATTGTAACTGCTGTTTGATGTCTCTTTAGGAGTAGTTAAAACGCTAAATCTGCTTTGACCTCGTTTTCTAAAGTATTCCTGAATTTTTTCTGCCACGTATAACATTACAATATATTGTTAATATGCGATTACTCAAGATACTAACAACATAACTGTAAGTTTGAGTACTCTCATTGCTACGTATTTAGCGATATAAAACAATGGTAAAATCATAACTATTCCATGATCAAGACGGTAACATTAAACAAACTTAGCAATACATTAAAAATAATATAACCTACGCCATTGTTCAAATTTATCCTGATTTATGAACCGGAGTAATGGACAATTGGAGATTACGGATGCGTGACAATCAGCAAAGCAGAGGCGGACAGTTCACATTTCTTCGTCGTATTTTCGAATATTATACATAATAATAACCTATAATAACCTAATAATCCCATCCTAGAAGAAATAAAAGAGACCGAGTCAGTAAGTCATGAAGCGAGGAAATAAATTATGCTTATGAGTAAGAAGAAGACCTGGCCCAAGATATGACATCCGGGAACAGGAATGCAGCGATTAACTGTGTGAGTGTTGTGAAACGTCTAAGTATATATATATATATATATATATATATATATATATATATATATATATATAGATATATATATATATATATATATATAATATATATATATATATATATATATATATATATATATATATATATATTTATATAGATGTATGTATGTAGATATTACATTTTCGTATAATAGTTTAGGTGTATTTAGAGATCTAGTTGTTGTTTCTTAATATTAGAGCTACATCATGATATTGGGCTAATAATTGAAATCTTTAATATTTTTAGCCCTACAGTTTTCAAACTACGTCTTCTCGCAAGATAAGAATGAATCCTATCCAGTAAACTACCTTGGCTTTAACTCCATATTGATCAGCCTTTAAAAAGTTCACATAAAATATTGCTACTACTAGAAACTCAGTAATATTATTAAACATATATTATAGTATAATAAATAAGATATAAAATAAACGTTGTGCTGAGTTAAAATATTCCATTCTCTATATACCACAAGGTAATATAATCATTCTACAATACTATAATCGAATTGCACTACCTTGTTAAGTCGCTCAGAACGTTAAGTGAACTGGTGGTGGCAAATAAATTCAATTTTAAATTTATGGCACTTAACCTCGCAGCAGAGCACTTTCTAACGTCTCTGAGAAACTGAATTTGTGGTTTTAATTTGCGCGAACAAACCCGATGTTAGATTGCATTGAATCTAGATCAAGTTCCTAATTATTGAGCTTTTACTAGGTGGTTGACGGTATTGGGACTATTTTATTTGTTTTTAATTCAGAGTAATGGCAACGAACCTGATATGTTTTATTAGTATTAGTAATAATAGTAATATATAGTATATATATATATATATATATATATATATATATATATATATATATATATTTATATATATATATATATATATATATATATATATATATATATATATATATATATATATATATATATATATATATATTGTCATACTTCTTCTTTCCCAACCAAAGAAAAATAAATAAAAAGATACATCGGAATAAAATTTTAATATATCATTATAAACAAAATGTATATAGTAATTTAAGATAAGATTTAGTGTAGATAAGAATAGAAATTTGTTTGGCAAACGACCTTTTCCGTTTCCAACAAAATTATCAAAAAACCCCTTTGTGTAGAATTAGAAGACATTTTACCTGTAAGTTAATCTTGTCATTGTTTGTGTATTAAATGACCATATTCTAATCTTTGGAAACAGGTATAGATTGTGTATTAACAAACTGAGGACAGAAAAATCAATTTTTATTTATTCTTTCTCTGAAACAGTAATTTGGTCTTCCCAAATGATACACAGAATTTTTAGAACAAACATTAACAGTAGTAAACAAGATTTGAGCTTTTGATTGGATAGTCGTTAATGGCCTGATTAGGAGACGGGGAGAGGCAGTTGTAATTTGGCCATCGAAGGAAACAGTCGTTTGTGAGAAGATAAGGTGTGGTTCGTGAGTTTGGATACCGGCATTGTGAAAGGAAGTGAATAGTTTTGCAGAAGGAGATAACAAGTAGATTAAAAGAGGTCCTTGTATCTACCGTGGGCATTTTGTGAAGTATATGTGAAAGTAGTTTTACGGCATCAAGTTGACAAAAGGAGGTCCTTGTGTCATAAATAAGTAGCTGAGATTTTGGAGAAGTGAATCAGGTATTTTTGTGTAGTCTGCACGAGGTTTGCAGAGACGTTAGGAAGGAGCCGAGGTGCCAAAGAGGAGAGATCACATCGTTGAGGAAACTGAACTTTTCTGGTATGTGCCAACATACAATTCAATAAGAAAAAAAAAACTGTAAGTGTTTTGTAAAATTGAAATTGGTATCTATGAAGGATCTGTGTTGACATCATGGTCATTATCAAAATCTTTGAATCCATCGAACACAGGTAATATAAGGAGTCTTATTTTACATTTGATAACAATTAAATTATAATTGTTTTATTCGCTCAATAAATTAAAATCAAAGTCAAAATAAACAATCATAACAATATATATATATATATATATATATATATATATATATATATATATATATATATATATTATATATATATATATTATATATATATATATATATATATATATATATATATATATATATATATATATATATATATATATATATTACATATTATATAAAATACACTCGTTAAATGAAATAAATGAAGATGATCCATATAGGTGTCTACAGATTTGTGAAATTTTAATTGCGAAAATAGATAGTAATCAAAACCTTCTATTTAATTTTATTTTTTTGAATGAATTTTTTTTTTCGAAATGGTACTGTTAATCGACAAGTGCCGTTATTGTGCTGATGAAAATCCTAGAGTTTTAACAGAGAAGTATACCTAGAGTTATAAGAGGCCACAATTGATACCATTTTGACAAAAATATAATGGAATACGATAACAAGTACTCACAAGGTGATTTATTTTTCAAGAAGACAGAGCACTTTTTTATCAGCCACTGATTCCGCTACTTAGTTTCGTGAACTTTTTAAACTACATAGTTTTATTACGTATGCGTGATAAAGTTGATTAAATAATTTTGCTGTTGTTGTCTTCAACACTTTTTATTAGAAATAATTATCACTACAGTTGTTTCGGCATAATGCCTTTCTCAAGTGAGCTATTTTTGTAATGCGTCCGACACTTCATAGCATTTAACCAAATAAGTTGAGAAGGGAAGAACTGTTTCTTTCGACTTGTTCATTCAAAATTATATTTGTAATTTTTAATTTTTTAATTTCTATAGATTCTAATAATGATAGCCTTTATTTTGAATGTGAAGAATTTGAAACTAGTTAATAAAAGAATGATTATGATCTAGAAAGTGAAGTGCGTAAGTAGCTTGTGTTTTTCTATTATTGAAAGCCGTTTTGTGTTCTGCCATCCGTTTGTTAAAGGTTCTACCCGTTTGACCGATGTAAGGTTTTGGGCAGTCGCCACATTTAAGTTTGTATACACTGCGGTGTAATTGCTTTTTTTGGATCTTGTTATTCTTAACATATTTGTTTAAGTTGTTGTTTGTTCTGAAAGCTGGCGTTATTCCTCTCTTTTTTATGTGTTTGACTATTTTTAATATCTTTTCTGTATATGTAACTAAGCTAAAAGTACTGGGTTTTTTCTATGTTGTTAGAAATACTAATTTCAGGGCTTTCTTATGCAGTTTTTGTTTTAAAATTTAGTTTATTGTCTGTTCTTTGTAGCCACTGTTTTCTGCTATTTGTCTAATGATATTTAATTATATCTCAAAGTTGTTTTTTGACATGGGATTTCAATTAATTCATGTAACATGCTATAATAGGCTGCCAATTTAGATTGTATACGATGAGGTGATGAATTGAAATAGTCATGTCAGTATGGGTATGTTTACGGAATACATAAAATTCATGTTTGTTTTCAAGTCCAATAATGTTTAAATCTAGACAATTTATGGATTGATTCTGTTCTGTTTCTATTGTAAATTGAATATTACTATGGAGTGAATAAATATAAGATAAGAATTGGTCAAGTTGTCAGTTTCTGTACAGCATACCAGTATATCGTCCAAGTATCTCCACCAGTATAAAAACTGTTTGAATACGGGATGTTTTGAAATCTTTCTAGATGATCCATAAAAATATCTGATAATAATGAGCTTAGAGGATTACCCATGATAAGTCCTGCACTGTTATTTGTATATATTTGATTATTAAAATCAAAGTAGTCTTAATTTATGCAAATTTCAAGAAGATCTAAAATTTTAGATGTAATGATTGGATTTGTTATATTGTAGTCTAAAAGAATTTTTACTAGAACAAAAGCTTCTGTAGGAGGCAAAAGATTTTTTACGTTAAATGAAATTATTAATCTAGAGTTACTGGGTAATAAATGTTTTATTTTAATAATTAGTTCTGTTGTGTTTTTAGGGTAAAATAAAAGGTGAAAATGTAGTGTGTTCTATAATCTTCAAAAGTTTTTTTAAAATTCTATATAACCGAGCTGTATAAAAAGAAACTACAGGTCTTATTTAGTGGCAAAGTTTGTGTAATTTAATAAAATACTATAATTTAGGGGGTTGTGGGTTCATAAATTTGAGGTGCTTCTGTTCTGTTGAATTTTTTTTTTTTTTTTATTTTAAATTAAAGTGTCTCGGCAACTATGGGCCATTGACACTGGTACAAGTTTATTACAATATACTTATGTTTACATACATATACAATCTGTTATGTACAAGTTAAGATACATTAACAACATCTTAATATAGTTATACTAAGTAGTAAAGGTGACAGTCTTTTAGGAAACGAATTATGGCACTGTACATGTTTGTAGAACTAAGTAGATCACTTAAATTATTTGGAAAGTTGTAGTAGTCTCTTTGAGGTTTGTAGTGGACGCATTCTAGTAATATGTGCTGGACTGTTAAGGACTCATTACAATGTTCACAGCGAGGATGGTTTTCAGACGACATCAGATATCCATGAGTAAGACGAGTGTGACCTATGGCTGACCTATAAGGCCTTCTGATGATAATATTGTCTTTTCTGCTCATTTGTGGCATGGTGGTGGAGGTAACAGTTGGTTGAATTGTGCGTAGTTTTGTATTTTGTACATTCCAGTGTGTTTGCCAAGTGCTTAGTACGTTGTTCTTGATATTGGCCTTTAGGTCTTGGTGAAGTTGTATGTTTTCCATATTTTCTAAGGAGCAGGCCAGTTTTGCTGCATGATCAGCGTTCTCATTTCCATTGATACCAACATGGGATGGTATCCAGATGATAGTTACTGAAACACCATTCTTTGACTGCTCTTGGCAGATACTGTGGATGCACTGTACAATGGGATGGATGGAGTATATATTTCTGATTGAGTCAATGGCGGAGAGAGAATCGGTGCAAATTGCTAATGATTTCTCATTAGCAATGGGCGAGTCTACTGCCATGAGTATTCCATACAGTTCGGCTGTGTGTATACTGCATCTGGGAGAAAGCCGATATGATGCTACTGTTGTATTTGAGGTACTGACAGCACAACCGACGGCCTGTTCTTCTTTGGAGGCATCTGTGTAGAGAATTTTGTCATAATGCTGTGTCTGTATAAGTTCCTTAAATGCTTGCACCAAGAGAGTTCTGGGCGTTTCTTCTTTTTTGTATCGGTTCAAGCTGGTAAGGACAGTAGGTAACTTTTTGGTCCACGGGGGGATTCTGGACGTAGTAAACGGAGTTGTGAGTTTTAGATCTGTGTCTTTTAGCAAACTTTTTAAAATTTGTGAGAGAGAATGTGCTCGAGGGTGACTATTATCTGGGACAGAGTGGGGAGTATTAATTAGTTTAATTACTGGGTTTTTTGGATAAGCAGAAATTCTAGAGAAGTAGGATAGAAGTAAACGTTGCCGTCTTATAAAAAGTGGAGTTTCTGAGGATTCGATATAAAGACTTTCAGAAGGACTTGATTTAAAGGCGCCAAGGCTAATGCGTAAAGAAGTGTTGTGAATTGTATTCAGACTTTTAAGGTGAGTATCGGAAGCAGATATGTAAAGAATGCTTCCGTAATCCAACCTAGAGCGGATCAATGTTCTGTAAATTCTTAAGAGAACTTTCTCTTCTGCCCCCCATTGATGATGAGCTAGAGTTTTTAAGATGTTGACTCTATTTAGGCAGTTTGTTTTTGTATTCTGTATCTGATCTCTCTATGTGAGTCTTTTATCGAATATTACTCCTAAGAATTTGTGTTTATCAACAACTTGAAGAGGAGAGCCATTTAGATGAAGTGGAGGAGGGTGAGTGTGATGTCTTCTAGAGAAGTTTATGACTTTAGATTTTCCAGATAAAAACTTGACTCCAATTTTAGTGGACCAGTTATAAAGATTGTTAAGAGTGTTTTGGAGTAAAGAGCATGTGCTCCTTGTAACTTTACCTTGGCAATAGAGAACAAGGTCATCTGCGTATATTGAGTATTTTATTGGAGGGAGAACAAGAGAGTTTATATCGTTGATGCTAAGAAGGAATAGTGTGGGGCTGAGAACTGAGCCTTGGGGTACTCCATTTTGTGAGATATGTGATGTAGATGTTTTCCCATTTGTAACTACTTTGAATGATCTCTCTTGTAGGAAATTGTTTATAAAGGTGATAATATTACCCGTTAAATTGAGTTGCTCAAGTTTTCTAATAATAACAGCTCTGTTTATTGTGTCAAAAGCGCTTTCTAAGTCTAAGGCAACTGTGATGACTTCATTCTTATTTGATATAGCTTGGGTTATTTCTGTATGGAGAAGTACCAGGTTATCCATCGTACTTCGATTGGGTCTGAATCCCGACTGTGCTGCATCTATAAGATTATTTTCTTCAAGAAACCAGAGCAAACGTTTATTTATCATCTTTTCTAGTAGTTTGCACATTGTGCATGTTAGTGAGATTGGCCTGTAGGCACTGGGAAAGTTAGAAGATGAGTCATTTTTCTTGATCGGTATGATAAGCGACTATCGCCAAAGACTCGGAAAGCTTTGGCTGAACCATATCTTATTGTAGAGCGCAAGTAGCTTCAGGGGGGTTCCTGCCTGTAGATGTTTGAGAAAGATAGACGGGATGTCATCAGGACCTGCAGATGAGTTTTTTATTGATGAGATTGCCAACTTTAACTCTACTTCTGTGAAGGCGAGGTTTATTGGATTGGTTTGGATAGGGTTAGGTGGTGAGTGGTTTGTGGGGTACGAAATGGAGAGTTCAGACTTAGTTTTGTTTTGAAAGTATTTGGCTAGCGTTTCGGTTATTTGGTTATCATTTGTAATTATATTATCTCCATCTGTTATTGCGGATATTTTACGATATGTTTTTAAACCTCTCATTTGTTTAATTTTTGTCCACACTTGAGCGGGAGGGGTATCTGAAGTTATGCTGTTAACGAATTTTTTCCAGGATTCTTTTTTGCTTTCCTTCAGAATTCGTTTGGATTTTGCACGCATTTTCTTAAAATGAATAAGATCTTCGATGCTACGAGTTTTGCGATATCTATTAAGGGCCTTTTTGTATTCTTTTATTGCGAGTTTACAGGAGTCGTTCCACCATGGGACGGCCTTTTTTGAGGGATTTATGGTGCATTTACCTATACATTGGTTGGCCGCAGTTATAATGCAATTTGTAAATTGCTCTACGGCAGCGTCGATGTTTTCCTTAAAAATAATTTGGTTTGAAAGGTTTTCTAGAGTTTCACTGAATAACCTCCAATTTGCCTGGGCAATTTTCCATTTATTTATGACTTCCGCATTTTCGGGTATGTGACTTGAGATTAAAATGGGGTAGTGATTGCTATCATATAAGCTATCTAGTGTTTGCCACTGAAGCAGGGGAGCGGTTCCAGGATCGCAAAAACTTAGATCTATGCAAGAAGAGGTTCCAGACTGGATGTGGAAATATGTGGGGCTCCCTGTGTTCAAGAGGTTAATGTTAGAGTTGCTTATGATATCTTCGATATGTTTACCTCTCCCAAAGGTGCGCTGGGAACCCCATGTTGTGCTGTGAGCGTTAAAGTCCCCAACTAAGATGAAAGGGTTTGGCAGTTATTTTATGAGGTCGCTTAGTTCTGAGCTAAATAAGTTGTAGTTTGGAGGAATGTATATAGAACAAATAACTATCTTGTTGGGACACCATGCGGTTATCGCAATCGCTTCTAGGCTTGTGTGTAAGTCAAATTCTTGATGGAAGATATCGTTGGAAACAAAAATAGATGAACCGCCACTTGCTCGTAGGTGTGTGGGTCTTAGGAAGTTGTAGCTAGTGTAATTTTTTAGGTAGGGGTTGTGATCTTTGGTGAAATTGGTTTCTTGAAGACAGATTTTGTAAATATTCTAGTCTGGGGTAAAAGCCATCGCAGTTCCATTGAATTAGACTTAGCATAGTGTTAGTATTAATAGGAGCTGAATTGAGAAGATTGGGATGGTTGTGAGCTGTCAGAATTGTAGTTATCTTCATTAGAATCGACGGAAAGATTTGGACTGGGCGTACTTTCGGATTCTTCTGGATCAGTGCCTAAGGCCTTTATCAGTTTTTTGGTTAGACGGGTTAGCCTGTTTTTGATAGACCTCTCCTGACAAGTTGGGTATAATGCTTGAATGTTGGAAATTAGCCCTGATACATTTTCTGTAAACTTAAGAGCTTCAGCGTAGGGGTCACTACAGCCGAAAGTGTTTTCGACAAAGGCTATCAAGTTTTCTAGAGGAATAACAAGTGATTCTGAGGTTTGCTTAAAGGATTCTTTGATAGCGTCTTTTGTTAAATCGGAAAGGTAACGTTCTGATGGGGAATTTGTTCTGGGTTTCTTTTTTGGTTTCTTAATGTCTCTTCTAGGGGGAGGCATGATGTTGTCCTCGGACGGATTTGCGACTGAGATGTTATCGGGAATATCAGTCTGCTCACTTGTACTCTCGATTTCAGAGTGGCCACGTTTATGTGTGGGCGTTTTAGTCATTATGGAATGGTTTGGTTCTGTAGCAGACATATGTGGTGATGTTGCGGGTTGTATAGAAGACTGTGGTGGTAAGAGATCTATTATCTGGGTTGATATTAACGGCTGAGGCTGGGATGTTATATAATTAGGTGGAGGATTGGGACAATTTGAGGCAATATGCCCTGACTTCTTGCATATGTAGCATTCCATTTTTTCTGTGGACAAAAATATTCTATTTTCATTACCTTCGAATGGGATAACTAATGAAGTTTGCAGATTGAAATTGTCATCAGAGGTAAAAACATATACTTGCCTTCTAAAGCTCATGATGTGCGAATATTCATCGCCGGGGATACTTGCTCTTAAAAATGAGACGGGGGAGGCCAGTTGGAGCCCAAGTTCTTTTATAGCATTTTCTGCAAGGTCGTGTGGTATACATGGAGATATATTGGATATTATTATTCTTTTTGTGGGAGAGACTAGCCTGCGAACATTCATCACAGAGTTTCCTACTGTCAAAGTCGGATGGGATTTTAGAAGTTTGTCGACGAGTTCTGAATTAGTTAAATATATACAAATTCTGTTATTAGATATTCTGGATGCGAATAGGATTTGTTTGGGACCAATAGCGTCACCTACTGCCTTGACGTAATCAAACAATTTTAGATTTTCATCGGCATGCAGTACTATGGCTTGATCCCTCTTTGGAAAAGTTGATCTGAGAGTTGATTTGGTTGCAGTTGCATATGAGGAAGTTGAAGTAGAATTATGCTGCATATTTTGTGACATCTTGACAAGTTGTGAACTGTGAGGATCTGATGTGAGAACTGTATTTGTTATCGGTACCCTTGTAGTCAAAGGTAGACGAGAAATTTATTTATTTGTTAAATTTAGTTAGGTTTTATGTATTTTCTTCCAAAAATACATATTAAGTAGGCCTACGCCACTGGTAGCTGACCCAGTTATTGACGAAATTACTAATTTGCTAATTAACTAATCGATCCAAAAAAATCATGCAATTAGGCTTATCGATACATACGGTAAAGTCTGGTCTTACTAGTATTTAAAAGTAGTTGTTTGGTTTCACAAAAACACTAAAACTCGGAGCAAAACACTGATACGATGTTACCTCGTTCAAGTACACACTCGGAATATGTTCTGTTGAATTAAATATTGATTTTGAATGTTTAAATGCCAGTTTAATTTTTTTTATAATGTCGGATCTTTGTTTATTGTTATAATATTTTAATTTTTGAAAAATTCTATTGTTTCTTTATTATATTCTATTTTATATATAGCAATAGTAGTGTTGTATTTGTTTGCTTTTGTAAACACTATATTATCTTCTATTGATTTATTTTTAATTAATTAAAATGGCTATTTGGTTCTCTTTATAACAGGACTATGTTTCACTACATATATCTGTATGGATTTTGCACTGACACTTTTGTCTATATTGTTGGCAGTTTTGTTTCTAATAATATTCTAAAGTTTTTTAAATATTATAGTGAAGCAAGTTGTGTTTAAATCCTTTTTCTAAAAATTGTATCTCGCTGTTACTGAATTTAGTATTTGTTAAATTGATAAATCTATTAAAAAACTATGGTTCCAAAAACTTTTTGTATATTGAATATTTGGTTTTTTTGCAATAGTTACTAGGGTAATTTCATAGATGCGTCTTATAAATTCCATATTATATAAGTGCATGTTCATTAATCGGAAAATATAATTATTATAATCATATATTAAAATCAAAGCAAAGTATACATTTTGGAGTCAGATAATAGTTGACGAACATCTTGAAGTTTAAATGTTGTATTATTTCTGACGAAATATCATTCGTCAATCGACGACGAAATATCAATATTCAGATTACTTCTATGGGGTTAAGTTTACAGTGGTAATCGCAATACTTTAACTAAATGTTCTTTTGCTATTTCTTCTACACTTTACTTCTTAAATTTTGGTGAAAATTGTTCGCATAGCTGCAATAACTCTCTTTGAAGTAAACCTTTTGCTGGCACTAATATTTTTTTAGTTATTAGCCAATCCAAGAGTTCTTGCTTTCTCCATTAAGTGTTAGGTAACGGTTCCTTTAACCCTTAACTGGTGACGTGCCACAGTTGTTACGCAACTGGTGACGTGCCGTCAAATTAATATTAAGAAATTGGGAATGTTTTTATTTTTTAATTACTAACGCTTAAATACACCTCGTAAAGTGTCATTCTCTTAAAAAAATGTTGCAACTGATTTAAGTATTTACTTAGATAAACCAGAGTATAGTGTCAACAAAAAAAAAACAAAGATTCACTAATTAAACGTTTTACTAAAATTTTCTCAAAAAACAATAAAATTCATTACAAAACATTTAAAAGAATAGTTCATTTACCATGCTTATTAACAAAATAAATCACTTCTTTGCTTTACTTAGAAAAATGCAGTAAGTAAACTTAGGCAAAAATAGGTATAAAATAAATAAAAGCATACGGTAATTAGCGTAGACTGTAAAAAGTATTACAATTTTTTTTTAAACAGTCCAAACAATTTGGTCTCTTGCATTCAAAACACGCATAAGCAGTTCATTTTTTTAGCTTTGGCGGACAGATAATAAGGCAGGTTTTTCTATTTGGCAACTTCTCGTTCACTGTTTCGACAACCGGAACTGGAACCTGAAGTATCCTACTAATATTCACTTGAATTTCTCTAGGATTTCGTGTGTTGGCTAGTCTTCTGGTTAGCAGTGGTGTTAATAAATCATGTGCTAAACTTTTGATAAATTAGAATCGAGTTATTTTCTCTTCAGAATTCGCCGAACAATACACAATATATGCATTTGTAGAAGCTATGTCGACAACTCTGTAAAATATTGATATTGGCCATCTACGTGTACGGCAACTGCTCGAATATTTGCTACATTTTTCATCCAGAGCATCTACTCCACCCTTTGTCGTATTATAAAATGCAATAATCTCAGGCTTTCCAGAATCACTGTCAATACTTTTACTGTGGTGCATCGATGAAACAAGTATAACCGCTTAGTTTCGCTTTGGCACATGATAAAGAAGCGTTAGTTCTTTAGTAAAGCCATAAACAGATTTTTCAACTTTTCTGGAAACCATTGGAAGGAACACCAGTGGAATTTCCTTTTTATTTTTTTTTAGCGTAGCTACGTATGTCAAATCTTTCATCTTTAGGATATCCACTAGTTCTATAGAGGAAAACCAGTTATCGGCGGTAATGTTCCTATTTGTCTTATAAATAGGCCTGCATAATCGGAGAACAGATTGAGTTGGAAGATTTAGTTTTTTTTTTCTTGATCATCGAGGCCTACTCCATCGGTATTTTTTTCTTCATCTATATAGGTATTGAACAAATAACTGGTTTGGGCATCACTTAGACACATTACTTTAATTCCATATTTTGCAGGATTTTGTGGCATGTAGATCTTGAATTTCAAGATATTATCAGGAATTATATATAGCCGCCTGGAATCGTTTTCGGAGGAGATTATTGGTGAATACCAATGTGGCTTCAGACCAAAGAGGTCAACTATTGACCAAATACATATGTTAAGAGGTATACATGAAAAATGTGTTGAATATAACATACCTATTTACAACTTGTATATCGATTTCAAACAGGCGTTTGATGGAGTAGATCGACAAAAGATGTTAAAGCAACTATCTATGTTAGGGATGCCCAATAAGTTGGTTAAACTTATACGAATGACTCTGGAGGGTTCCAAAGCTATGGTCAGAATAGATGGAGATATGACGCAGGCCTTTGATATTGAAAATGGAGTTAGACAAGGGGATGCCTTATCAACAACACTTTTTAATCTAACTTTAGAAGCTGTTGTTAGAAAACTGGATATAAACGGCTGTGTTAATACAAGATCTATGCAAATATGCGCATATGCGGATGGTGTTGCCATAATAAGCCGCAACAAAAGTGTATTAAGCGAAAAAGTTATAGAACTGAAACGAGAAGCTGCTACGTTTGGTCTTTATATAAATGAAAGCAAAACAAAATATATGGAGTGCACAAAATCGAATGAACATGAGAATCTGAAGGTAGACAACCATACCTACAAATATGCCTCCACTTTTCCCTACCTAGGCTCAATAATAAATGACAACAACAACATCAGTCAAGAAATACAAACACGGATTCTTAGCGGTAATAAGTGCTTTTATGCATACAAAGACGTAATGAAAAGTAAGTTACTGAATCGTGAGTCTAAGCTGAGAATCTACAAAACAGTAATTAGACCAGTGGTCACATATGGATGTGAAACGTGGACCCTCTTAACCACTCATGAAAATCAACTGAGAATATTTGAGCGCAAAATACTAAGGAAGATATTTGGACCAACCCAATGCAGCGATGGTTCGTGGAGAATTAAAATTAATCACGAGCTGGATGAACTAATGCAGAGCGCAGATATTGTCAGATTTGTAAAGTCACAAAGACTAAACTGGCTTGGTCACTTAGAAAGAATGCCAGATAATCGAGCTGTAAAAGTAGTCCAGAGATGGAAGCCCCAAGGAAACAGAACAAGAGGAAGGCCCCGTAAAAGATGGATAGACGACGTAAAGAGGGATCTTAAAACTATGAACATCAGGCAGTGGCGAAGGAAAGTATCCGACAGGGCAGAATGGAAGAACATTGTTAAGCAGGCCAAGACTCACAAAGGGTTGTAGCGCCATTAGAAGAAGAAGAAGAAGAAGAAGAAGAAGAAGAAGAAGAAGAAGATCTTGAATTTACATCTCCCTCTAAATCCAATAAGCATTTCATCGATACATCCAGTGGTACCAATAGAGTATAGCTTTGACAGTTCTGTATAAACATGTAAAAAATATCAGAAATAGCAGCACATGGATCAGTCTTCTGTCTTTCATCGCGTGTAAAAGGATTGTCAAATTTCAAAGCGCTTAAAATGGTCAAGAATGTTTTCTTTGACATTACAGAGTGGAAGATATCTCGGCCGGTTCCGTGTGTAGCAAAGAATGAGTCGACATCTTCGTGATTCGATTTTAATATTGATGAATATAACAGCAATCCTAAGAAAGCTCTAAACTCAACTGTGTCTACATCAGCTAATTCTGACCTGTTATCATTTGTTTACTTGCTCCTTGGAGTAGATAATTGCAGACTGGTCCACTCTAGTATTATAGTAACCATATTTTCAGGTAATAATCGTTCAAATATATACTTACGATTATTTTCGGGTAAACGAATTGCAGTAAAAATCTTGATTATGTTTTGTACAGCAGTTCGTACATTTTTTGCTGGAGGAACCCTTGACCACTTGAATCTATTTTTACCACAAATATATTTTTTATCGTTATTACCTTCATCCTTGCTTTCAGGTGTAGTACTTGTTTCTTCAGAAGGTAACAAAATTTCACTGCTGTCGTTATCGCCTTCTTGCTCACTATCTGTTTCGTGCCCACTAGGTATAAAAGTTTTATCCAATATGCTATCGTCAGAATTATCAAGATCACTGTCACATTCGTTATACCAATATAATGCATTATTACTAAATTCTGCATCGCTCACTTTTATTTTCTTGCGTGAATTAGCCTTTTTTATATTGCACAATTTATTGAAATAGTTACGTGAATTGTGATGTGCCGTCAATTTCACGTATTGTGATTTTCTACACGTGGTGATTCAAAATATATCGCTCGAATACACAACAAATTTATACTATGTACTTTCGAAGAATAAACTGAAAGGTACTGAGAGTATCGACCGTACAAATTTAGAGTGAGTGGGGATCCCGAATTAACGCGCAGTTGCGATACGTCATTTTGATGGCACGTCACCAGTTAAGGATTAATCTTGAATGGCAACTGGCATTGTTCATGACTATTATAGAATTGGTCGGTTATAAATCTATTATTTGACTGAAATATTCTTTAAAAACATTAGCAGTCATTTCTTTATGGTAGTCGTGCGTAGAATTTGAAATAAAAACCTGACGAGCATTTGTAACCAGTTTATCTTACCAAACTTTTTTCACAATATACATGTCGTTTATCCATGTTATATTTAAATAAAAATATGTTTGTCTTCTCTTCGCAACTTTCGAATTTACCTTAAATATTGCCTCCACCAACAAATAATTTCTTCTTTTTCTACGAGCGCAGATTTTCTATTTCTATTCTCATAAATTAATCTTAATTCACATAGTTTTTCACAATTGATCTATTTTAATGTTTGGCAAAGATTCGTCTTCATTAATGTCTACAAAAAGTTTATCAAAAGTAGGCATCTTGTTTTGTAAACAAAATGAATTAACTTTTCTTCAAGTCAATTGTTTTACAGTATCGTCTTTATGAATGGGTTTTCTTCTTGTTGACATTTTAGGTACCTCTATAATACTTCCACTCGTTCGTTCCTTTACAAGTCTATAAATAGTTGTTTCTCCAATTCCAGTAGTATCTGAATACTTACAAACTATACTCTAAACAGTAACTTGTTAAATGTTTATATACAAGAAAATCATGTACATTTAACATTAAAGTTTTCATTGGCACGGTATTCAATTTTTCACATGCGAAGAATCATGTCATATTTTTTGCTATCATTCTCTACCTCAATTTTAAAATAATTACCCTACTCTAAACCCTTCCTACCCTCACTTCAACTTCACTCCTTTAGAAATACAAACAGTTTTAAAATAGCAAAAAAAAGACGCTATCTTGCCTGTTAACTGTCGCTATCAACAGATATACTATCTCTTCACTGTTGACCGCCACTAGCAACAGACGTGCTCTCTTGGCTATTGACTATCACTAGCAACAGACGTACTCTTTCTCTACTGTTGACTGCCTCTAGCAACAGACGTGCTCTCTTGGCAAGCACAAAGCTTAAACAAGGTAAAAACGATTGTGTATATGTTGACTTGAACAGACATTCTCTCTCCCTCTGATAGCTACGCAAAAAATACCGCAAATCCTCTTTTAAATCATGAAGACAACAAACACAAATGTGCTCTTTTTCGTAATCTTAGTGTTAGTACCGCGAGGCACGTGTAGAGAAACCGGTAAAGACAACTCTCCCGTACGAAGAACAACCGCAACTGAAAGCCTTTAAATACCGCGAGGGTGTGTGTAGCAGTAGTATTGGTAAGACTTTTTATAAACTTGATTTGATATTATTTGTATAACCTTTTATTACCTCTCCTAATTATTTTGAACCAGCCCTATTTAATACAGTCCTCCTCATACTTTGAAATTATGAAATTAAATTAATTTCACATTGTGTACACCCTTTTTTTGTAATGAAACTTTAATTTCACAGGTGTAAAATTAGATGTTTTGGACTTTACAAACACAATCTAAAATGCATCACAATCTGCAAAACACGTTCTGCCTTGAATTGTAATCCTTTCACAGAAATTTGAGGGCTTCTAAATAGACCCTCTCCTTTTTGGAAATTGTAAATATTTTTACCTGTGAAGATTACGTACTTATATCATTTGTTGAATAAAATTACTACAACATTTAAGACAAGAATTAAAATAAATTGGTATATTTACAATGGTACAATGCAGAATATTTAATTTTAGAAAATCTGCGCCACTATTTTATATTATATTGGGTTTTAGCTCACGCAATAAAATTTATGATATTATTTTTAAATGTACTATAATATAATTAGTTTTTACTTATTATTTTTATATAAAACTGTAGTATAGTGAAATACTTCATATATCTATTCATGCTACTAGATACATATTTTTAATTTCTCATAACGTTTTTTTCACTATTATTTGTGTTCAGCCTCCAGGCGAAGTTTGAAATATAGATGTGAAGTTAATCACGTACTCGTTATTGCTGTCCAGCATGTGTAGTTTAAATGGGCCATAAATCTGCTAATAAGCAATAAAAGCTCTCAGATTAAAACTCGGACATATTGGGGTAATTTCCTAGATGCGTCTTTTAAATTTTGCATAATATATTAGTGCATGTTCATTAACTCGAAAATATAATTATTATAATATATAAATTGTTAAAAGCTATATAAATCTAAGTTTGGTATACTCTGATAAAAAAGGAAAAGCAAGATTATTTTCATAATATACGTTGCATCTAAAAAAGGGAAACTGGGTATTTTTTCAATCCGAAAAGCTCCAGATTTTTGTAATGGTAAAAAAATAGAAGGGTAATCTAAAAATAAATGTTTTATTTTTAAAAAGAAATTTGAAGAGACCGCCTAATACCTACCCCAACCTACCTAATACCTAGATTATACCTACCCCAAGTCTGGTCATTTCTTAAATTTATGAAGTATTATGAAGTTTTCCAGCCTGATACATTGTCTTTAAATTTCAGGTAAATATTTTGATGACCAACATTGAAGTTTTTAGAGACACTTTTTCACTTCTGTCACAGCTGTCTCGGGAAGAACCGTGATAAGACGCTCAACGCTCAAAGCAGTTCTTTTTCATATATATATATATATATATATATATATATATATATATATATATATATATATATATATATATATATATATATATATATATATTGTGACGATTAGGGTTTATAGAAAATAATTTATAAGTTATATACTACATAATATTAGATATTTGGTTGTTTTAAATAAGTTATATACTAGAGAATTTAATAAAATATATTTATGTGAGGGCATTTTTAATAAATTAGCATATAATAATTGTAAAAAGTTGTATTTTAATATTGTAAATATATATAAGTGAGCCATGTGCTTAGGCAACCAAAAATACTCTCGGAGATTGACAGATATTTATACTCTGAAGTGACGTTTAAGAATATTTACGAATATAAAGTGGGTTATAATAATATATTGTTTGAAATGTGTATTTTATTAAATTAGAATGTTAAGTTACTAATTTAATTATATATTCTGATCTGAAAAGCCTAAATGTAAACAAAATTATTAATAGAAAAGAATGGAATTCTCTGGATCTCCGGAGATGGCCATGTTTGCGAAATGGTTTGTTCCAGAAAATTCATACAAGTATGAAATAGAACAAATTCTAACATGATCTCTTACGAGATGGTTCTAGAAAATCAAAAAGATATAAATACCCGTGATTTGGATTCAAGATGGCAGTTTTTAAGTTTTTTAGTCAGAAGTCAAGCAGTTTATTATGAAAGTTAGTTAGAGTCAGTGAATCAAGTACAAATAGTCCAATAGTTTAATATAGTGAGTTAAATGAAGATTAAAAACTATGCATATAATTTAATGCACATTTATAATTATACACAAATAATTATTGAAGATAAAAAAAGGTATATTGGAAGAAATTAAATTATATTATGGTTGGAGATTAGTATAAATCAACTTATAATAATTGGATATTGGTATATTGAAAAGAAGAATAAATATAAATGCTGTTTGCTGGTTTGGTTGGTGGTGTATAGATGCTGGTGAAGAAAAATATATCTTAAATTGGTAGAAGCTGATAATTGAAAAAGTAATTTCACAAAAAACAAGGAGAACTGAAGTACGAAGACATTCAGTGGTGATTAGAATCTATATACTTAGTGGAAAATAGTTCATTTAGGCATTCAGTGAAAGAAAGGTACAAAATTTTGTTAATATAATTTAGTTAGTGTCATAACAATTTCAATTTTGAAGATAGTTTGTTTAAATTTTAGATTGTCTATAGAATTTAATTAGTTTTATAAGAATATCAGTTTAAAGATAGTTTATTTTAAATTTACATTGACTAGGTTAGATATATATGTGTGTTTCATAATAGTTATAATAAAGATAATTTAAAAAAGTACTTACAAGCTAATTCTTTGAGAACCGCGATAAAAACCCTATATATTATATTATTAAAAATACTCATTGCTCATCATTCAAACAAAAAACACATCATAATAATTTTGGCGCCCAACGTGGGGCTCTCTATTTAAAAGAATTAGTTTGGGAAGATAAGTGCTCTCATATAATTAAATTAATTATCAGTAGAAAGAAAAAGTATAGATTTTAATTTTAATTATATTTGAACAAGTAAAGTCTCAAAATGTCTCAAGGAAAGAAAGGTACAAGAAGCAAAAAGAATGAAGAAGATGTAGAAGTAGAAACACAACCTGTACAAGAGGAGATTTTAGTTCAAGCTCCACAAGATACTGCAGAAATTATTACAGAAAGAGAGGAAAATGTCAATATGGCAGCTTTGATGTCATTAATGATGCAGATGAACAAGACAATGGAAGAGAATTCAAAAGAAATCAAAGAAGACATGAAAAAAATGGAACAGAAAATGGAAGAGAATACGAAAAAAATGGAAGAAATTCAAAAGAAATCAAAGAAGACATAAAAAAATTGGAAGAGAATTCAAAAGAAGTCAAAGAAGACATGAAAAAAATGGAACAGAAATTGGAAGAGAATTATAGAAAATTAGAAAAGAAAATAGAAGATAATAATAATAAAATTGTAAAACAAATGGATAAAAAACTTGAAGCTGCAGAGAAAAAAGTAGCAGATGAAATAAAAAGTATACGGAATGACTACAAGAAAAGGATAGACAATGAGAGGACAGAAGTAAAGAGGATTATTCAAGATAATAAGATAGATATAGAACAGAAAATAGAGTTACAGAAATGTAACTTAGAAGTAAAAATTAACGAAGACAGGAGAAACACAGAAGAAAAATTAGACGATATACGACAAAATATCCAAATAAATTGTAATCAAATAAGAAATGTGGAACAGAGAATAGATGATATTTCACAAATGAGAGACATAGGGAGACCTTACTTAAATTTAACAAATGAGACTGGGATTAAATTCTCTGGTAATATAAAAAATTTGCATCCTAGAGTATACATAAATAGTTTAAAACATAAATTAAGATTTGTGAATAATATTAATGATATTAAAGATTATATTAGAGTGACATTAAATGACAATGCAGCAACTTGGTTTGCTAGTATTGAGAATGATTTAGATAATTTTCAAACATTTGAAAATAAATTTTTAAATTATTATTGGGGTGAATTAGAGCAAGCCAAGTTTAGAGAAATTCTATATTTTGGAAAGTATAATCACAATTTAAAATCAAATATGGTAGATTATGCATTGAAATTGATAACAGTTGCAAAATATTTAGAACCACCACTTAGAGAGGATGAAACAGTCTTAAATGTATCTAGACATTTTGATGCTGATGTTGTGCAAACCGTAACTGTACAAAATATTCAAACAATAGATAGTTTTATTAATTTTATTCAAAGAATACAAAGAGGCAATATGACAAGTAATAATAACAACAGAAAAAACAACAATAACTTTCAATATAATAAAATTGATAATCAACAATATAGACAATCATATAACAATAATACTAGGTATGGTGATAATTTACAAAATTTTAATAATACTAACAGTAATCCAAATAGACAGAACTTTAATAATAATACTAGTTATAATAGACAAAATTTTAATAATAATACTAATTATAATAGACAACATTTTAATAACAGTACTAATAATAATAGACAAGATTTTAACAATAGAAGAAATACAGAGCGACCTAACTATAACAGACAGGTAAATTGTGTTCGAAGGAATAGAAGCTGCGAAGACAGGGAACGAAGTAGTACAAGGCAGGAAAATGTGAGTAGAAGTCATAGTAGGGAAAGACATAGGACATCAGATCCAAGTGGTCAGATACAATCTGACAATTCTAATAATCAAAATTTTGTGCAGTAAACTTTCTGAATTACAAGTTAGGCCATTGCTATTATGAAAAACCTTCTGAATTTATTTCTTTAGATGAAGAGAAAATTATTGAATCTATTAATTTAATTTATATAAATGCTTTGGCCAAAAATAAAATGATTAAGATTATGATAGATACTGGTTCAGAAAGTACTTTAGTCTCGGAGAATTTTATTTTTAATACATTAAAACTATCAGATATAATAAAGATTCCAAAAATTAAAATTATTGGTGCAAATAATAAGAAGTTGGGTGAAATTGATAAACTAGCCAATTTTAAAATTAATATTCTTAATAAAGAAATTAATATGCAAGGATTTATTGTCAAGGATTTATGTGTTGATATATTAATGGGAAATGATGAATTGGAAAAGAAGAAAGTAAAGATAGATTTTGAAGAAAAAATGGTAACTTTGGAAGGGCAAATAATTAAATTTATGCAGAAAGATGAGGTGGAAGAAGGAATAAGAGTTGATAGGATATTATTAAAAGAAAATAATGATGTTTATGAAGAACAAATGTATTTTAATGATAGGGAAATGTCCCAAAAGAATGTAAAGAATAATGGTAGTGAATATTTAAGGAATGGAAATTTTAAGCAGATGGATGCCTACGAGGCGGAGTGCGTAAAATTGGAAGCTAGGAATAATGAGTACATAATGAAGAATAATTTTATTTGTAAAGAAGAAGATATAATGAAAGTTTTAAATTGCCCTGAAGAATATAAATCAATAGTCATTTCCATATTGCAGCAACACAAGGGACTTGTCAATAAAGAAAATAGAATTGCACAAAATTATATCCATAGTATAAAAGTTAAAGAAGAAAAAGATTTTAAAACAAAATCATACCCAATACCATATAAATACAGAGAAGAAGTAAACCAAACAATTAATAATATGTTAGAAGATGGAATCATTGAGAAGGCAGACACACATTTTATTAACCCCATAGTAGTAGTACGAAAAAGATCAGGTGAAATCAGGTTATGTTTGGATGCAAGGAATATTAACAAGATTACTGAAAAGCAATTTGAAGCACCAATGAGTATAGATGGAATATTAGGAAGAATTACAGGAATGTCATTTTTCACTAAAATCGATTTACAGCATAGCTTCTGGTTAATACCTCTAGAAAGAAAAAGTAGACAGTATACAGGATTTCAGATAGATGGAGTAGTATATCAATTCAAAGTAGTACCATTTGGACTTCAATCATCTTGCAGTGCTCTATGTAGATGTCTTCATGATATTTTGGATCAATATGAACATTTTGTAATTCACTACATTGATGATATATTAATTTTTTCTAAAACGGCTGAAGATCATGAGAAACACCTAAAAACTATAATAAATAGATTAGACAAAGTTGGACTAAAAATAAATCAAGAAAAATGTACATTTTTTCAAAAAGAAGTCATATATCTAGGTTATAAACTTAACACTAAGGGAATCGAAATGGATCCAGAACGGACACAAGTCATTCAGGAATATAATACACCACACAATTTAAGAACTTTAAGAGGATTTATTGGAATAATTAATTATTATAAAAGGATGATACCAGATCTAAGTATAAAAGAAATTCCATTACTTGAACTACTGAGAAAAGGTGTAAAATGGAGATGGGATCAGAGAAGAGAACTAGCATTCCAAGAAATTAAAAACATTTTTCTGTCAAATTTGAAAATATACTATCCTGACTATACACAGCCATTCATACTAAGAACAGATGCATCAATAGAGAGATTATCAGGGGTATTATTACAAATACATGATGGGGTCGAATACCCAATACAATTCATTTCAAGAATCACAAAGCCACATGAAAAGGGTTACTCAGTTTCAGAATTAGAACTAGCAAGTATAATACACTGTGTCACAAAATTAAGATTTTATTTGTTGGGTAATGAATTTACAATAGAAACAGATCACCAAGCTTTAACGTCTATATTAAATAACAAATATGGAAACAGTAGAATACATCGAGTCTAATACTTAGTGAATACTGCTTTGAAATCAAATACATTTCTGGAAAATCCAATATAGTGGCAGATGCTTTATCAAGGTTAGAAAATACATCACAAAAAGGGCAGCGAACAATAAAAATTGGATTAAATCAATTAGTAGAAAGTACTGGATTATATTCTAAAGAAGAAATTATAAGAGATCAGATCAATTTGAGTGAAAAACAAAAAGTCCTTAGGAAAGATGGAGTATATTATAAAATAATAAATGGCATAGAAGTATATGTAATAACTAGAACTTTAGCAAAGAAAATATTGAAAAATTTACATAACAATTATATGCATATTGGTTCAAGAAAGCTATGGATGTTATTTAGGGACAATTATTTTGCAAAGAATGACATAAGTATAGCAAAGGAAATTACTAACCAATGCCCAATATGTCAACTAAACAAAGAAAAGAATTTCAAAAACCAGAACACATATAAATCTAATGTTGTATATGAAAAACTAAATACAGTTTCCATGGATTTTATTACAAATTTAGTTCTCAGTCCAACAGGAAAAAAGCATATACTAGTGATAGTTGATTTATATACAAAATTTATTAAACTATATCCCTGCTCCAGAACAAATGTTAAAACATTAAAATTATATATTAATCAATTTTTCGAAGAAATAGGACCATTTAGAAATTGCATAATAGATAATGCTACATATTTTAACAACCAAAAATTTCGGACATTTTGTGAGAAAAAGGGAATCAACATTCATTTTACAAGTATCAGACATCCTCAGGCAAATCCTGCAGAAAGATATATTAAAGAAGTTATAAAATATTTAAGGATACTGTGCCAAAATCAACACGAAACTTGGCAGCAACATATACCACAAGTAGAGTATTTTTTAAATAATACACATAATTTGAATACAGAGGAAGTACCAGAATATTTAATGTTTGGCCATATAGGAAACAGAAAGTGGATTAGTGAATATAATCAGGATATGTTAGAACAAGTAATGCAGAAAGTGAATAACCGAATTAGGAGGAAAGCTGAAAAATATATCAGAAGACAAAATCGAAATATAAAAAAACCAATCACATTTCAAAAAGGAGACCTAGTGTTAATTCGTTCACTTAGAAAAAGTAATGTTAAAGAAAACCGTTGTAAGAAATTACAACCAATGTTTGAAGGTCCATATACAATTGAAAATCAGAATGGACTAAATAGTTATGTGTTAATAGATGCAGAGAACAGACTAAGAGGCATATTTCATATCAACGACATTTTTCAATATCATGAAGAGATTGAATAATGATTTCTATACCTTTAACACAAATATAATAAAACTAATAACTTACTGATATATCCATTTTATTCAATAGACTTGATTTGTTAAATGGTAGATGGTAGATTTCATTATTTTGAATCAATTTGACATCATACTTGTTGAATTTTGTATATATGGAAATTAATTTGTACCCTAAAAATCATAATTTGGGGTTAGACACAAAATTGATACTATAATTGCTATAAAAATGTCTTCTAATATAATAAAGTGGAAAAACTTACCAATTTATATTGATGAAAGTTATTTTGAATGGAAATAATTCCTAGATTTTGTCTATAAATAAACAGAACACAATATAGATTATATTTTTAATTAAGGTTATATTTTATTCTCTGATATAGCATCCATTGCTTCATTTGACATGACAGTTTGACCATAGAATAGCCGAACTGTGATCCGTTGTTCTCTGCTTTGACATAGACAGCGAACAGGGATGTATTTAACACACTTTAAATAATAAAAAAAAAATTGAATTATTAATTTATTAAATTTAATAAGGTATGAGAAAATTAATATTTAAAAAAATAATAAGTAAATTATTTATTTTAAATATTATTTTTGGGGTATTGTGACGATTAGGGTTTATAGAAAATAATTTATAAGTTATATACTACATAATATTAGATATTTGGTTGTTTTAAATAAGTTATATACTAGAGAATTTAATAAAATATATTTATGTGAGGGCATTTTTAATAAATTAGCATATAATAATTGTAAAAAGTTGTATTTTAATATTGTAAATATATATAAGTGAGCCATGTGCTTAGGCAACCAAAAATACTCTCGGAGATTGACAGATATTTATACTCTGAAGTGACGTTTAAGAATATTTACGAATATAAAGTGGGTTATAATAATATATTGTTTGAAATGTGTATTTTATTAAATTAGAATGTTAAGTTACTAATTTAATTATATATTCTGATCTGAAAAGCCTAAATGTAAACAAAATTATTAATAGAAAAGAATGGAATTCTCTGGATCTCCGGAGATGGCCATGTTTGCGAAATGGTTTGTTCCAGAAAATTCATACAAGTATGAAATAGAACAAATTCTAACATGATCTCTTACGAGATGGTTCTAGAAAATCAAAAAGATATAAATACCCGTGATTTGGATTCAAGATGGCAGTTTTTAAGTTTTTTAGTCAGAAGTCAAGCAGTTTATTATGAAAGTTAGTTAGAGTCAGTGAATCAAGTACAAATAGTCCAATAGTTTAATATAGTGAGTTAAATGAAGATTAAAAATTATGCATATAATTTAATGCACATTTATAATTATACACAAATAATTATTGAAGATAAAAAAAGGTATATTGGAAGAAATTAAATTATATTATGGTTGGAGATTAGTATAAATCAACTTATAATAATTGGATATTGGTATATTGAAAAGAAGAATAAATATAAATGCTGTTTGCTGGTTTGGTTGGTGGTGTATAGATGCTGGTGAAGAAAAATATATCTTAAATTGGTAGAAGCTGATAATTGAAAAAAGTAATTTCACAAAAAACAAGGAGAACTGAAGTACGAAGACATTCAGTGGTGATTAGAATCTATATACTTAGTGGAAAATAGTTCATTTAGGCATTCAGTGAAAGAAAGGTACAAAATTTTGTTAATATAATTTAGTTAGTGTCATAACAATTTCAATTTTGAAGATAGTTTGTTTAAATTTTAGATTGTCTATAGAATTTAATTAGTTTTATAAGAATATCAGTTTAAAGATAGTTTATTTTAAATTTACATTGACTAGGTTAGATATATATGTGTGTTTCATAATAGTTATAATAAAGATAATTTAAAAAAGTACTTACAAGCTAATTCTTTGAGAACCGCGATAAAAACCCTATATATTATATTATTAAAAATACTCATTGCTCATCATTCAAACAAAAAACACATCATAATAATATATATATATATATATATATATATATATATATATATATATATATATATATTTTAAGGAAAATGTGTATAAACTAATATATAAGATTGCAATAAACATTTATTTACTTAATTTACATTTGAAAAGTATACAGCGAACTAAATTATGGAATATTATCATTATTTCGAGAACTGTCGAGTTTTGAGGGAAATCCCGAAACAGGTCGATTTTTGTTATGAAATATACATCTTCTAACATACATGGAGTAGGGATGACGTCACCGGTGTGGGTGTACTGACATAACCGTTAATTTTTTTAAATAGAAATTGGTATAATGCGACAACACATTTGAAGGAGAATTTAATTATCTATATAACGACATTATATTTTTAACTAAAATATTTTTTTAATGGTACAAAAACAATTTTTTTTAATTTAAATTCAACTAAATTACAACTAATGATTTATTTCATAATGTACTTTAAAGTAATTAAATTATGCATAACAATTATTTTAAATTAAATGTTCGAAATGCCATCCATCGGTAAAGTAAATGCTTAAAAAACCAAAAATAAGTAAAAATAATAATGGACACAAAAAGTTATCTCATAAACACTAAAACTCAAATGTTAATTTAAGCAAGTGATAGTGGCATAGTTACTGTAATAGTTATTGACGTAAATGTTTTGATTTTAATTGCCATCAGTTCTCAATTGTAATTTTTACTTTTGAATACTAAATTATGGCTCGCCTAAATGAAACACAACGCATAGAAATATTAATTCTTAGCGGATGCGGAGATAAAAAAAGAACACAGAACGAGATATGCAATTAGTCAACGCAAAATATCCAGACAGACTCATCAGCCAATTAACAGTAAGTAAAATAGTCCGAAAATTTGAAGAAACTGGACACGTTAAACATATTCCAAACTCTGGGCGTCCTAAAACTGAAGAAAATGTGAAACTTGATATTTTATTAAATGTACATGACAATCCTCACAGTAGTTCAACACAAATGGGTGAATATGCTGGAGTTTGTCAACGATCGGTATTACCTATTTTAAAAAAAGAAAAATACCATCCCTACAAAATTCAACTACATCATAAATTAAACGACGACGATCGTTATTCGCATTATGCACGTAAAGTACGTCAATTTTTAAATCATTGCTCTCCCAGGAGGTGGATCGGAAAACGAGGTTTTATAGAGTGGCCAGCAAGGATGCCAGATCTAAACCCTCTAGACTTTTTCCTGTGGGGTTACATAAAATCAAAAGTTTATGTCAATGGACCCCAAAACTTAGAGGACTTGAAAGATAGAATTAGGCATGAAATAAGTCTAATTACTCCAGAAGTCATCCGCAATGTACTTGATGAATGCGTCCGTAGATTCGCATATTGTCAAGAAACGGATGGATGGTATTTCGAATTTTATTTAATTTAAAATAATTATGCATAATTTGGTTACTTTAAAGTACATTATGAATTAAATCATTAGTTGAAATTTAGTTGAATTTAATTTAAAAAAAATTGTTTTTGTACCCTTAAAAAAATATTTTAGTTAAAAATGTAACGTCGTTAAATAGAGAATTACATTCTCGTTTAAATGAGGTGTCGCATTATACCGCTTTCTATTTAAAAAAATTAACGATTACGTCACTACACCTACACCGCTGACATCATCCCTACTCCATGTACGTTATAAGATGGGTATTTTATAATAAAAATCGACCTGTTTCGGGATTTCCCTCAAAACTCGACGGTTCTCGAAATAATGATAATATTCCATAATTTAGTTGTTCACTGTACTATACATATTTTTACTAATTGTAAATATTTTAAAATTCACATTTATTTAGTTTGGAATTATCCGGAATCCATATAATTTAATGTAACGTGGTACGAATGTTGAATTTGTTGAAGTATTTTGAGTTATCTTTATTGGCTTTTTATATTTATTATATAAACATAACTTATATACCATTATATTGGTATTATATTGGTATTGGATTATAAATACCAACGAATAAAATATATTTTATAGTACATAAAGTTTAATTTATATTTTTAATAATTTGCTATCAAAAAGTTCTCCTATTAATTTTTAATAATTGTGTGTATATTAAACAGTATTTAATAGTTATATTACAATTAATTATTATTCAAGATTCCCATTGATGTAGCCAACGAGTAAACATTACCTTGTGATGTGATAATTCGAATTATTTTGTGTGTTATGGAAACAGCAATTATTATTGGACTATAATATTATTATATTCAACTGAAAGAAAACTGCAGATACAGGTAACTGTTATATTCCTATTATTTTATCCACAGTGTCCTAATAGGACGACTGTTGCAATACTAAAAATTAAGTGAAGTGTTTTTGGTATCCAGGAACACTCACAAAAATGAACTCAAATCAAAACCTCACAACTCCACAAGTCCTCCCCACAAAATCATATGTCGCTGCTACTTTATCCAAACCTCCACCTCCTAATTTCCCACGTAAGGAGCAAGCCATTTTAATGCACGCTATTCCAAATACTGTTTTATTTGACTATGTTAAAGCTATAGGGGACATTGTTATCCCAAAAAACATTACCTTTGCATCACGTATTCCAAATAACCGCATCTGTATTTATCTTTCCTCGCCTACAGTTGTCGATAACCTTCTAAAAACACATCAAAATATCTCTATCAACTCTACAGTAGTTCCCATCAGAAGACTTATCACCCCAGCTAAACGCCTTCTTATATCTAACGTATCTCCTTCAATTCCACATTCCATAATTGAGAAAGCCCTTAAAGATATTGGATTACAGCTGGTCTCTCCTGTGTCATTTGTGAAATGTGGTGCACTCGGAGAAGGTTATGCACACATAATGAGCTTCCGAAGAGTAACGTATATTATCCCCGATAAAGAGAACTTTTCAATAGATAGAAACTTCGTTATTACATACGAAAACACACCTTATAGAATATTTATTTCTACGGATAAATTGCATTGTTTTTTATGTAAAGAGGTCGGACATACCGCTGACTCATGTACCAATAATCCAACTACTTTTTCTCAAACTGAACTACCCCATCTAGAGCCCTCTACATCTGAAATTACTGATATAATTTCTGACGTAAACACTCCTGTTCAATCAGACCTAACTACTTTAAATTGCACAGAAACCCACACTGAAATAGATACTGAAACTATACACCCATCAATTCCACCCACACAAGGACAAAAAAGAGCTATATCAACAGACAGCAATTCTGATATTCCTTCTCTATTATCTTCAGCAAGTACACCCGAACCAGCGTCTAACCAAATGCTTCCTCCGTTATCCACAAAAACAAACACTATCTCCAAACCTCACAAGAAAAAAGCAAAAACTACAAAATCAGAGGAACATAATCTAACAGCTAGTTCACTACAATCCGTAGCGGCCATTTATAAAAATAATCCATCTGGTCTAACTTTGACCGAGACTCAGTTTATTGCTTTCCTAGAAAATACACATGGTAATCCTAGTCCACTTAATGAAGCTTTTGTTTTTACGTCAAATATTGAAGGACTATTACAAGACATAACAGTTCTCCATTCAGAAACTAAGGAAAGATCCCTTAAAAATCGACTTACGAGACTTCAAAAGAAAATCAAAAGACAGCTAAACCCAGATGACTCTGATAATATCAGCGTCTCATCTGAACTCCTAACCGATGATGAAACCAAAACCCTTATCTCCCAACAGCCAGAACAACCATCTCAGTTGCCCCTTACCCCTTCAACTCAAGATTCACCTTCAATTTAATCCAATGGAACTGCGATGGGTTCTTTCCCCGTATTGAAAGAATCCAACAACTAGTGACAGAAAAACAACCCGATATCATATGTCTACAAGAAACGAACTCAAAAATATCTAAGCTTCCCACACTAAAAAAGTTCGAAGGATATCATTATATCAGAACTAATTGTGACAGAGCCAGTGGTGGGACATCTATTTTTATTTCAAGTGAAATATATTCATCCCATCTTCTTATCACCACCGAACTCGAGGCTATCGCCGTAACTACTTGGTGTCCTAATAAACTTACGATATGCAGTGTTTACATTCCTCCTAACTACCCCCTTAAAGAAATTGAAATTCTAAATCTTATATATCAGCTCCCCGTTCCATATATTCTAGTAGGTGACTTCAATGCTCATAACTTTATGTGGGGGTCAAACCATACTAATGGCAAAGGTAAAACTATAGAAAACGTTATCAATTGCACAGGCTCCTGTCTACTAAATACAGGCTCTAATGCGCATCTGAACTTTTCCTCTGGCACATTTTCGGCGATAGATCTTAGTTTTAGCGACCCAAAAACATATACTTCACTAACTTGGAAAACTTCCGATGATCTATATGACAGCAACCACTTTCCAATATTTGTATCATCTGATATCTCCAACCATGAACAAACTATAACCAGAAACTTCTGGCGGCTAAAAAATGCCGACTGGACAGACTATACTTCACAAACAGATAACACCTTACCTTCTCTATCCCTATCCGACAATATTAACAATAATCTATTATTAATCACAGATTCCATACTTAAAGCTGCAAATTTGCACATAGGCAAAAATAGTATTTCCCATAAAAGAAAGGCAGTACCTTGGTGGAATACATCTTGCCAAACTGCAACAGAACAACAAACATTAGCTCTTAAAAATTACCGTAAAAACAAAAATCTGGAGAATCTTATTGAACTAAAGAAAACCAGAGCCAAAGCCCGATTTATTATAAAACAAAGTAAAAAATCATCTTGGAGAGAATATGTATCCTCTATTAATTCAAGCACCAATCCGGCGGATCTCTGGAAAAAGATTAGGCAAATCCAAGGAAACAACACCAACCTCAAAATCTCTAGTATTGCTGTAAATAACACTACAATCACTGACAATCAAGAAATCGGTGAAACCCTAGCAACGCACTTCGACACTAAATTCAAAAGTAAAATAGATGCCTCCTTACGAAAACCATTACCTAACGCCCCACCCTGTTCCTCACCCGAAACAATAATGGACATCACACATCTTAATTCTCCCTTTCTTTTTGAAGAACTAGTATCAGTTATTCAAACTTGTAAAAACAATGCCGCTGGTCCTGACGACATTCCTTACATATTAATCAAAAAGCTCTCAAACTGTAGCCTACTCAAAATACTTGAGATGTATAATTTAATCTGGTCATCTAACCAATTTCCCAATCAATGGCAAACCTCTATCGTAATACCTATTAAAAAGCCTAACCTAGAACGTTCCTTGGCCAACTCTTATAGACCTATATCACTAACTTGTACGATGTGCAAAATATTCGAAAAAATGATTAATAAAAGACTCCTATGGTTCATTGAAAAACATAAGATATTTGCTAGTGAACAGTCAGGATTTCGTCAGAACCGTTCAACCCAAGACAACCTTGTAATCCTCCAAACTCATATATCAGAGGCCTTAAACAAAAGACAAGAAGTCGTAGCTGCCATATTTGATATTGAAGGTGCTTTTGACACTATAAGTAGGCAATGTATATTAAACAAACTTATCCTTCTTAATATTAATGGTAATATATTTAACTTCATACGAAATTTTCTATCTTCTAGATCGTTCAGAGTCTCTGTCAACGGTATTTTATCTTCTACTCATACTCAAACTGATGGCGTACCTCAGGGATCGGTACTAAGTCCTACACTTTTTAATCTAGCAATAAGTGATTTATGCTCTCACCTCATTTCCCCTATTAAACATATCATGTATGCTGATGACCTAGTAATTTACTGTCATGGACAAAACTCTTCTACCACCTCGAAGCTTATTCAAACTGCTGTTGACACACTTTTAAAAAAAACTAGTGACATGGGGTTATCTTTATCCAATGTAAAATCTAAAATTATAAACTTTAGTAGACGTCCCCCTTCTCCATCTCCACTTATTTTGATCAACAATGTCCCTCTTCCTGTTGTTAAACAATGCAAAATTCTCGGATTAACGTTTGACTCACGACTAACTTGGAAGCAACATATATTTGCAATAAAAGGAGAAACGAGCATAAGACTAAACATAATAAAAACTCTATCACATCATTATTGGGGATCTGACGAAAACTCACTTCTTAAAATATACATATCACTAATACGCTCCAAGCTAGATTATGGTTGTCACATATATATATCCACCTCCAAAACATATATTAACCTTCTAAACTCAATTCACAACACAGCCCTTCGTCTTTGTATTGGCGCTTTTCGATCTAGTCCTGTAGATAATCTTTATTGCGAAGCTAACGAACCTCCTCTTTGTATAAGACGAAAACAACTGCTACTCTCTTATGCAGCATCGGTATCAGCTAACCCCTCTAATCCAGTGCATCCCTTATTTGTAATGTCCACGTATAATTTACACAATACCAATTTCTTACCACCAATAAAACCTATTCCACTAATTTTAGCACAGACACTTAATGATATCTCTCTTACACATACCCTTCCTCTTTATCTCCCTCCATCTCCACCTTGGATCATGTCCACGCCCAAATTTAACACCTCGCTCACCAACTTCGATAAAAATAAACATCCGAAAGAGATCATTATAAATGCATTTAAAGACATTATAGATACAAATAAATACGACCTAATATTATACACGGATGCCTCAAAAAATGACACAGGAGTAGGCTGCTCTGTTACAACCTCTCATTCACTAATTAAGTCATCACTTATACCAGCCATCAGCAGCGTTCATACTGGCGAATTATTTAGTATATTGCAAGCTTTTAACCATATATCTCCACCTAATAAGCAGGTTGCCATATGCACAGACTCTTTAGCATCAATCTATTCTATCAAAAATATATTTACTGATCATCCAATCGTCCAAAAGATCCTAGACTCTTACCAAATTATCTTGTCCCAAAACATAACAGTTACCATAATCTGGCTGCCATCTCATATTGGTATAGAAGGCAATGAAACTGCAGATCACTATGCTAAACTTGCTACAGCATCACCTGAAATCACTGATAAAATTCAAATTTGTAAGGACCTAAAATCATATATTAAAAGAAGAACCAGACTCCTTTGGCAGCAGCATTGGAACTCTAACCGTTCGATCTTACACGAAATACAACCGTCAATAACCAGTCAGCCTACATTTGACTATTCAGCCCTCTCAAGACGAGATCTCATTGTGATAAGACGACTTCGGATAGGACATTCAAAACTCACACACGGCTACCTAATGTCCTCTAGCATCCGTCCCTCCTGTCAAATCTGCCAATCATATTTGACAATCAAACATATTCTCACTGAATGCCATCAACATTTGGCCAGAAGATTACAATACAAACTCAAAAGTGAAGTACGAGATATCCTAAACAACCCTGACCAAATAAAAGCTGTGCTACAATTTCTTAGAGATGAACACTTATATCAAAAAATATAATTAGATTTTAATTTAGACATTGTATAACATATTATTATCATTCCGTATTATTGTAACATATTCTTAATGTAACACTTAATGTTTGTGTAATGAAAATTCATGTTATAGTACCTGTGTAAGTGGCCATAGTAGCCGAGCACGTTAAAGTTGAAATAAAAAAAAAAAAAAAAAAATAATTTGCTATATTTTTTTATTAGACTACTTAACGTACGTGTTTAGCAATGATATAGTCTGTAATTCGTTTTCATTATTCGCGAATATATAAGTTTTATTTCTTTATTGTCTATTTTATATACCCGTTTAATTTTTGCCTTTTTTATTAGCTCATCAAATATCCGGTTAAATATTGTACAAAAGGAGCTTTTCTGTCTTATTATACCCTTTTTAAAATAGATCTTTCCTTTATCTTCACTTCTGCTTTTTTTACTCCTGTAGATAGTTTCTGTCAGAATTATGATAAAAGACAAAGCACACGTAGGCTGGTTTATTGTATCCTATAAAATTCATATCTATTGATCTGATTGTAAAGAACGCATCGTTACAAGTTACAAGATCTTCTGCTTCCGAATCTTTGTTTTTGATCGGATATATAAATATTCTTGATAACTAACTCATTACTACTCATATTGGGAGTTTTGAAATAGAGCTTAACAAATTGATTTTCCTTTTCGAACAGTTTACATTTTTCACCTCTTATAATGTATCCCAAGTATTATAAGTTCCTGATATTTATTGAGTTTAAAACTTTACATTGTTTTCCTAGTTATTCGAGAACTTGTGCGTTTGTTTTGGTACGTCCATGATATATTTAGAATACGTCAGTAATGCAACATTTCGAATGCTGTAGGGTTTTTAACACGCCTTTACACGCGTCTGCTATTGCAATGTAGTTGCACACGTATGAGCGTCACCCTAACCTACATCAATTCCACTTATAAACCAAAATATTTTTATTAATTTAACAAAAAGTTGGGAAATATCGAATAATAAAAACAAATTAAATTAGGTAATAAACGAATAACATAATGAATATACAAATAAAAAGTTTTAAAGGTAATATACGGATCTAAAGATAATGAATGCATCTACACAGATTCTTCTTCCTTTATTTCCTAATTTGGCTTTCAGTACTTTGTCTGAGCTTTTCGGTTCTTACTGTTAGCATTGATTATAAACCACACCTAGAGAAAACGCGCTATACAGAACTATTTGTTATCTAATTCAAGGCATTTGACGAGAAGAACAATTTCCAGATAAATGAAAAGAAGGGGTTATTGTTCCACTCCATAAAGAAGAAGATAAAAAGCACTTTATTTACTACCGGAGAAAAACGCTTCTAAATACCACCTACAAACTTCTTGCAAATATCGTGCTAGAAAGAACCAAAATATACACAAAAGGATCCGTTGGGCCGCTCTGCTATTGACCAGACATTCGTACAGAATATTTACGCCAACATAATAAAATAAATCCAGAAGTCCAGAAGACTCCAGTGGGCAGGATACCTCAGAAGACATTCTGACCCAAGAATAGTTAGGCTCGTAAGGGAAGAAACCCTAACTGTAAGAAGACCACGTGGACGACTTCGACTTCGGTGGATAGATAATGTAGCAGGAAAACTTTATCATGTAATATCAATTCAAAATACATCATACAATATTTGTAAGGCAAAGTTGTTCCATAAAACGAGCACATCTAATTTAAAAAGCACATGCAAATAAAACATCTGACCATATCGGATATACCGAAATAATAACATGTGTAGAATTTTATGATGGTCCATAATGGCAGCAATTTTTATTCAGAGTTTAACATACGACAATTTCGTTGCTCTGTTAAATCACAATCACAGCTAAAAATCATAATGAATAATAAAAATCACTATTACAGTTATACCTGTGATTGCAGAATCACAGTTTAGTCGACCACTACTTGCTGTACACCATGGCAAATCTTTATTTTTTCACTTAGTTTATTTTTAACTTTAACTTAAGCTGTTTAATTCCACTATAGTTTACATATAATTGCTGTCTATGTCTTTGTTTGGCAGACTATTTCTTGTATAATTGCTGGAGTTGTTTTTTCTTATTAAAAAAATAAAATTATTTCTTTTCTTATTTTCTTATTCATAAATAAAATATTTACAGAAAATAATGTGCTGTTATAAATATTATCACTTTTTTTGCATTTTTGGCTTCAGACTCTATACCAATTCACGATTTTACGAATTATTTTAATCTAAAGATTTCATCAGCTTAAATTCGAACCCACTTTTCTCATTCTTTAAGGGATAACGTTGTCTACTTCACATTCGATGCAATGTTACATACTGTTAAAAAGTTATATAAATCTTTTATATTACAAAATAAAGATAAAAATAATATTACTTTCCTAATTTTATGATACATCAACTTTTATATTTGACTCCTGTTGTATAAAATCCATTCCGCGTTTTTTCAGCGCCTAAGGGATCGGTTACAGAAACATACATTCTAGTGGAATGTTTTGAGACTTCAGGGACTCCCCTAACAGAAAAAGCAACAAAATGTGCGTGTGCTGAATGAGAAATATTTCACTTAAATAGCGTCTCTTGTCAAAAGTGTAAATTGTGTAACTTTAACCAAGATGATACTTCCCAACAAAGAAAATTCTATTAAAAAAGTTTCCGGAATATTTTGTTGTTGATGAGGTAATCTTAAGTTTTCAATTCAATTTGCAGTGGTACGCTGGACGAAATCTTTAACCTGTTCAAGATGAGGTTATGTTATTAAATAAAGGTTAGATTAGAAAAATTTTTACAATTAAAAAACATATAAAAGCATTATTTACATAATGTATTTCATTTTTGTTATTTTAATTGTTAGTATTCTACTAAGTTTTTCTATTATTCTCTCTTTTGACTGTTTAGTTATTTTTATCGCAAATTACTATAAATATGTCCAAAAGTTTTGAATATTGGAATATTTCATCTTTTTATTGATTTTTATATATAAACTTTTCTGAATAGTTAGACACCATTTTTTTTTCAATTCTCAACAATACTAAATAAATCTCAAAACCAGATAAACGATATGCAAAAAAATTATTTATTCTCTTGGAGTGAAAAATTTACAATGTACAACTTACATTTAAAAATAAATTAGTATAGAAACAAATATTTTTTAATAAAATAAGTATTTCTTCCATTGGCCTGTATGCATGCCTGTAGGCGATTTGGCATGCTGTCGATTAACTGGTCAAGCTTGCGGAATTCTCTCGCAATCTTTACGAGTAGCATCTTTTAGTTCTCAAAGTGTAATAGGGGAGTTGTTTCGCTTCTTAATGCGTGTTTTGAGAATGTCCCAAGTATGTTCAATAACGTTCATGTCGCGGTTAGGCTGTTTATAGTCGGGCTTGTCATCCTGGGGCCCTCCAAACCAGTGTTCCTTGCGAATCAGATACCAAGACGATTTTTGACTCATCAGAGCACATCACATTATTCCAGTTAGGACCATGGTTCACCATTTTCCCAGCCAATTGCAACCTTGCTATTTTGTGTTGGTAAGTTAGTTTAGGAACACGTAGCGGTCTTCGACGATACAAATTTATCGCATTTAGTCTGCGTGTTATTGTTTGTCGTGAAATATTTAGTCCTTGAAGCCTAGAAATTTTTCTGGATATACCACTTCTGGACGATCCTTGACGTCCTTTGTATCTTGGATTTTTTTTTTAATTTTCAATACAGCATTATGAGTAACATCAACAAAATTCGCGATGACTAAAGCCGCGTTGTAATAAAACAATTACTCTAGATCTTACAAAATAAGATATCACGTTTCTAGTCATTTTTAAACGGCTCAATTCAAATTTAAACAAAGACTGAAATAATTCACTGATTAGCGTCAATACGCTAATCAGTTGAATGTGACCAAATGCTTACAAAAACGATTCAAATTTTTTTACCTTTTTTATTTAAAAACGCTCTAGAATGAATGTCAACAACAGTTTTAAAACCACTATAGGCGTACATATATTATTTGTACGTATTCCAAACTTTTGGACATGTGTGTATCATCAAAATTACAAATCTAGTTATTCCTAATTTGAAATTTGGTCCTATTAAGAATAGAATATGTACATTTTTTTTAGAACCTATCTTAAGAGCTACCAGGTGTAAACTTCTTAACACTGTTCCGATTGAGATGAGTCTCAATTATATTAAACACTTTAATTCAACTTTATTTTTGATTCTAATATTTTTATATTTAATGGTGTCTTTTATAAACAAATTTTTGGTAGTCCTATGGGATCTAGTCTTTCACCCATTCTAAGTAGCTATGTCATAGATGATGTTATCAGTGATTTAGTTTTGGCACTTCCTAAACACAAAATTTATGAAACAGTCAACATTTTCAACAGTCATAATCAACATATACAATTTACAGTTGAGGAAGAGGTAGATAATTCTTTACCATTCCTTGACATGAGAATTGTAAGAAATACAGACAATATGTTGAAAACCAAATGTTTCAGAAAACCCATATGTAGTAATAGATTTATAAGCTATTACTCTCATCATCCAAATAAGATGAAAATGAACCTTATAACAGGATTAAAAGAACGTGTTTTAAAGCTTTCTCATTCAGATGATCTACAAGAAGATCTTCAATTGTTAAAAAATATTTTAATTGAAAACTCTTATCTTCCAGATATGCTACATAGGTTGTTTTTTCTAATATTGTTAATATAAATAACTTAACACCATTTTTTGCAAAATCTCAAAACATTGTATCTAACAATTAGAACATCTATTATCATTCACTACCTTTTATACCATCATTAACACCTAAATTAATACAAACACTAAAGGTTATTGACAATATAAAAATAGCAACAAAGAACATCAAAACTATTTCATCTTTATATTCCAAAACTAAATAATATCCTATAGACAAATTTGAAAAAACGAATGTAGTATACAGCATTAGTTGTACTCAGTGTGAAGCTGAATATGTTGGTTAGACCGGAAAAAATCTTTCAAATCGCATTATTTCTCACAAAAGTGATTGCAGATTTAAAAAACCATCTTGTGCTTTGGCAGAGCATGTAATCGATAAAGAACATATTATGGATTTTGATAACAATAAAATTTTATGTAGTGAAAGTAATAAATTCAAAAGGACTTTTTTAAAAATGGTTTGTATTAGCAAAAGTGATAATATTTTAAACAAAAGATCAGAAATTTAAAATCTAAGCCAAATTTATAATTATATTATTTCTTTATAATTTATGTATAAAACTTATAAAATATCACATTTTGATTTAATTTTCCATATATCTGTTACATTTTTTCAGACATCTATCAATGGTGAATAAATCTTTTTCTTTTTTGTTACTAAACAAAAAAGAATTTTTAAACAAAATTTTAATTTTGGCAATATAATTGTCAAAAATAAAAATTTTAAGTTGGGATTTATGACATTGAGGCTTATTTGTAATTGAGGAAGAGCTATTTTAACTTATTTATAAATTCAATTTTTTCTTGTTGTTAAGAAAATGTTTTCAAAATTATACTAAAAATTTCAGAGAAGCATTTATTAGATTAAGACATTTTTGTATTATTTATTTTTGAGATATATTAGCATCAATTTTATTTATCAAACTAATTTTATGTGGTGAGTTAACAAAAATTTTTTTCTTTCTAGTTCAACTTTGTAAGATATTTTGTCTTTTTTAGCAGCTCTTGATAATAATTGTAAACACAATTGAAAGAAAGAGATAATAAATAGTTACCAATAGCCCCTTTTATTGACTTCAACCCAACCAAAACACAACACATTTCTAAATTCTAAGGTTAAATACCTGCTATACCATACATACCTTGCTATATTAAAACACATATAAAACAAATCAATATAAAATAATAAATTACTTTACTTGCTTACTTCACTTTTTTATTTACTCACCTCGTGTACATCGGCCTCTAGGCTCATTTATATTTGACAAGTTTACTGGCGGACAGTACTTGTCGTCAATAAACTTGTCGCAAGCATACGTACCCGCAAACGCCAAGTCAGATTAAACACAGACAGGGCGGCGTTGAAAGCGGTCTCTCGTCTATGGTACTTCGTTTGTCAGCCGTCGTTTGTCAGCTCGCCGCGTCGGCCGCCGCATGGCCTATGCTGAGCCAAATTAAAATTGTGGTGTACACAGTGGTGTATACAAAGTTAAATTTTTTAAATATAATTTTAATAATAAAATTTTACATCGGTCAAACTGGTAGAAATTTTAATAAACGAATAGCAGAACATAAAGGGGCTTTCAATAATAGAAAAACAGATTCTACATACGCACTTCACATTCTAGATCATAATCATTCTTTTAATGACGAACTTCAAATTCTTCACATTCAAAATAAAGGCCTTAAGCTATCTTTGTTAGAATCTATGGAAATTAACAAATTAAAAAACACAGATATAATTCTGATTCTAAATGACCAACTTGAGACAAACAGTTCTCACCTCTTCAACTTATTTCATGAAAGACTATAAAGTGTAAACGCATGCCAAGAATAGATCACTTGAGAAAGGCACTCTGCCGAAACAGCTGTATTGATAAGATTCTATAATAAATTTTGTGGAAGTTTTGAAAACAAAGTTTTCAGTGTTTTATTGTTACAAATTAGAAAATGTGTAAACATATACTTCGCAGCAAATTTACTGTCCTACAGTAAACTTGGTAAATGTAGATGAGCCTTAACTTTGCTATATTTAAGTGTAAACACGCAGTTTAACATATAAAATAAAAAAGTTGTTGCCCACTAAAAAATCGTATTCCTGGTCTATTACTAGTAGTGTCGAATTGATTAGGCATTGAAACTGATTACTGCTAAATTCTGCTTTGCCATGAGTTTGCGATACGTAGAATTCCCAGATTAAATGCGAATGAAAACAATTTCAAGTTTCCATTGCAATTGTTCCACTCTTGTATTGTGCACAGGTATAGATAGGTTTATAGGGAACTCGTTTCTTTTTAAATGATGTGAATATACTTGCACAAATGTAAATACTACGAGAAAGGTCTTTGTTGGAGCACTTTCCGTTATTTATGAAACTGTTATTTAATTTACTAAAACAAATGCTAATTATGCTAAAATAAAACAATGGTTTTAATTTTAACAAATACTATTATTAAAATAAAATTAATTTTATATGAAGACATTTATTAATAATATATTAGGTACTATTACAAATTTTATATTTTAAAACTTACATTAATTTCCGATCATACCCAAAAATCGACTACTACCTCGTCATGTTAATGTTGTCATCCTGAATTTTACTTCCTGTCACCTCAGCCAGTTGGTCTGTGTCGTTTGAACTGACAAGAACCACGTGTTCTAGTCGAGCAAGGAAGCATGTTGCTCTGTAAGTATTAACATTTACAACTATTATATTTTATTACTACCATTATATTTTAAATATTAATATGTAAAACATATATTGATGTCTCCACTACAATTTTAGTGTTAGCTATAAGTACTAACTGAATTCACTGAGGATGATCTGATTCAGATCGAAAACGTTACGTTATGCATCTCTAATTTTTGGACGACACTTTTAACAGATTTTTAATAAAAAAGTTTTTATACCAATATACAAATTTTTAAGTTTTTACTCCTGTATTAGTTAATTAGGTAAGTCTTTGTGAAATGTTGGCCTTATTGTATGACTGTAAGTAGAACAATTTCTAGAAATAATTTAAAACGATATAAAAGAAACAAAGCTCCCATGTACACACCAGCCCAGTTAGAAAAAATTCCTAAATGTTGCCGTGCATTGAGACGTATTCATTTTCCTGGTAAAATTCTCATTATTGATGATAAAAAGTATTTAATTTTTATCCAATTACGAAATGAAGGGCAACGACGGATTTTATACACGCAATATACAAGATGCACCGGACAAAGTTAGGTTTAAGGGAAAAGTGAAATTTGCCGATACAATTTTGGTATCGTGTGTTATCTCCGAAGCTGGTGTTTCACAGCCGTTTGTTAAGCGTGTTCGCGGTGAAGCTTTTAATGCTGACAATTACGTTGACAGGTGTCTGACCAAAATCATATTTTGGTCTGACCTAGCATGGATTACGACAGGAGAACGAAAGATTGGTTAACTGCTCAAAATATAAATTTTGTTCCCAAGCGCGGCAACCCTCCAAATGTGCCTCAAGCGAGGCCTATAGAAGAGTTTTAAGCTATTTTCAGTTCAGTGGTGTATAATAATGGCTGGAAGCCTAATATAAAGATTAGCTAAGGCGAAGAATTTTGGAAAAAATTCGTGAGATCGACTTAGAAAGTCCAAAGGTTTATTGCACATGAAAGACCAAATTTACGTGCCACTGAAGATCGCGGACCTCTTTCTGTTCTATAAAAATTCATTATAAACCTTAAACATGTAGACGTAATTTCCTATATTTAGTTAATAAAATAAATTTAATTTACAATTAGAAAATACATATTTATTTTTTCCGAAAACTTTAGGGACATGCGTTAAAAGTTAGATTCTAAATTTAGGATCTGTTTAACACTCCATTACTCGCACCGTTAGAAAAAAATCACATTTTATTTATTAAATAACATTTTTAAATATTTCGCCATAATTTTCGAAATATTGCTTTTTTGTGTTCTGAAACCAGGAATACTCCTATTAAGACTCGTATAAGACTATGTTAAATAATGGTGGGAGTACCTATTATCTTAAAGCCTACAGCAGTTGTTAGTTCAAATCTAACACGCGAGCGATCGCGTTCGCCGGAGCGTTAGAAAAAATCTAACTACGCGAGTGTTGGCGTGTGTTGATTTTTAGAAAGATCACTTAAGAAAAGTTACAATATTATCATAAAAGGTAAGATTTTAAGTAAAATACCCATAGATTGTTGAACATCCGTTTTTATAAGCGCTATTTTGGTTTATTGCAGGTAAATATGGACAAGAAAATGGAAAAGCAGTTACTAAAATGGTATAAAGAGATAGACAGCGATGTGGAACCACTAGATTTTGATAAGGACTTAACTGATGTTCGTTCTGAACATAGTATCCACAATACAGATTCTGAGCAATCCACACAAGATCTACCCAATGATCTTGAAGATGGCATGGAAGAAAGCGGCCAAGATGATTGTTATTCAAGATTTTATGGCAAAGATAAAACACCATGGTTAAAACATAAAAAACACACTCCCAAAGTTAAGATCGAAGCTTGTAATATTGTTACGAACTTACCTAGGGTAAAAGCAAAAGCAAAAGGAGCCAAAACCATATTAGAATGCTGGAAATTGTTTTTCTCGAATGCTATGATCAATAATATTGTATAAAATATATAAATCAGAAACTAGATATGATGGGAGTGTTTTATACTCGCCCTAGGGATTATTCTGCTGTTGACTACAAGGAAATGCAAGCATTTATCGGACTTTTGTTCCTTGCTGGGGTAAAGGGAGCGCAATATTTAAATACTGATAAACTCTGGAAATTAGATGGCACAGCTGCAGATATTTTTGCAGCTACTATGTCCAAGAAAAGATTTCACCAAATAATTCAAGCTGTAAGATTTGACGATGCCACTAAGAGGCAAGAAAATTCGGCAGTTGATAATAGAAATATATGAAATGTTTGTCACTAACCGTTTATTTGCATACACTCCTAGATTTTATGTGACCATAGTACATCTATGTTGGAAGCGTTCTGTGGTCGATGCAAATTTAGGCAGTATATAGCCAATAAGCCAGCGAAATACGGAATCAGGATTTATGCCTTGGTGGACGCTAGAACATTTTTCACACAAAATCTCGAAATTTACCCCGGCAAACAACCTGAAGGACCATATCAACTACCCAACGATGCATCTAGTGTAGTAAAAAGACTTATACGACCCATAAGTATCACCGGTCGAAATGTAACTACGGATAATTACTTTTCCTCTATACCCTTAGCCAACTCTTTATTGAACGATCATTGCTTGACAACGATAGGTATTTTGCGTAAAAACAAACAACAAATTTCCCCTGAGTTGACAAACGTAAAAGAAAGACCTTTATGTAGTAGCATGTTTGCATATGGTGACGATGGAAACAAGTGTGTACTTGTATCATATGTGCCAAAAAAAAATAAGAATGTACTACTACTTTCAACACTACACAGCGATGCTTTCATTGATGAAAACACCAAAGAGCATACCATGAAGCCAGAGATTATTACAACCTCACAAAAGGCGGAGTGGATGTTGTTGATAAAATGAAGGCAAAATACTCGGTGACTCGATTTAGCAATCGCTAGCCGTTTACTGTTTTTTGCAGCCTACTAAATATTTCAACTATAAACAGCCAAATAATTTACAACAATAACACTAATATTGTAAGATCTCGAAGAAGCTACATTGCGAAGCTTGGCAAGCAACTTTTAATGTCCCATCTTCAACGACGTTCCAATATCCCAAATCTGCCTTTTCAGTTTAGACTTAGGATCCGAAATATAACCGGAGAAAAGCCATCAGTTTCTCAAGGGCAACTCCAACTATAAAACCAAGATGTTCTATTTGTTCTGTAAGGAAGAACAGGTTTACCCAACATTATTGTACTAACTTTAAGTTGCCGATATCTAAAGAGCACACTGGTTTAACAAATTGTACTTGCCACCACTGCCACGAAAAGGAAGAAATCTAATTTTATGTGTAATGCGTAGATTTTTTTTTTATAAATCCCCTTATTTGTTTTGTTCTAGGGTAATATGTATATTTTTTAGTTTACCTAGTAGTTTTTTTTGCAGTTTTGTTTAAAAAAAAATGATTTTACCTATCGTTTTTTGTGAGTTAATAGCCAATAAACTTAACCAATAAATACTAATGACTCATTTATTTGACCCATACCGATATGTTCGATAAAATCTAACACGCGAATGATGGCGTTATTTTTTGAGGTGCGATTGATGGAGGGTTAAATAAATTTAATAATACTTACAACATAAACTTGCACTCACAACCGTATTTTTCAGCTGATGTTTAAAACTTTGAATGTTATTTAATCGATTTCGTTTTAAATACACAATAAGATTTGTAGGTACTCAAAAGAATGGTCCACAATAAACAACGCTTTTAGCTTGTTGTAAAAATTTATGACCAATAAAATAAGGTGGACTTAAAAGTACCGTTCAGAAGTAATAGTCAAAAAAAATCTAAACGTCGTGGGAGACTAAGGATTATATTGTGCGGTATATATCCTAAGTGTTTTAATTTGTCTGTTTTGATCGTGTGCCTTAACGTATGGTCCTAAAGTTTTGGGAAAAATTTCAAAAGCATATAACTCTGACCACAATAATCTTATATTTTTATTAAATTATTCAACAATTTAACTTAACTATCCTTATTATAAATCAAAATTCAAATGACAGACAAGGGACCATTATTTTCGATTTGCCTAATAATTCCCCTGACACGTTGCATCATCCCTTGGACGACCTCGGCGTCAATTTCTCTAATTTTTGTATATATGCGGCGTCTTAACTGTTCCTGATTTTGTGCTTCCCATCCGTTATTATAGACTTTCCGACTTAATATTGCCCAGAACTCTTCAATTGGATGAGCCTGAGGTAGGTTGGGGGGATTGTCTGTTTGTTTGTTTCGGTACAAAGGTAATGTTGTTAGTTTCGTACCCGTCCCTTGTAATCCTCGCGTAAACATGAAGCAAGATCTGGCCAAAAGACTATTTGATCATTTGCATGATGTGTGTTCACAAACTGAAGCAATTTATAGAGACATCTTTGATTATAAATATTTGCGTTTAAAGCTTCGCCTCGAACAACACCAATGTAGGGCTATGAGATGAAGCCAGCCTCAGAAATTGCACACCATACCAAAATTTTGTCCTCAAATTTTTTCTTACTTTTGAATTTTATTTCATCAGTTCGTAATCGTTCGTGTAAAACCCATCGTTACCCTTCATCTCAGAGTTGGACAAAGTAAAATATTTTTCATCGTCCATCACGATCAACTTGTTGACGAAATGCACTCGACTTAACGCGCGGCAACATCTCGGAATTCTCTCTAATTGATCCTCTGTGTATTTTGGAGCTTTCCTTTTTTTCTGGTAGATAATATTGTTACTCGATAGGGTCCTGTATACTGTAGTCTTTCCAACATGAAATCTTCTGGCCAGTTTTCGCTGTGAGACCCCAATTTTGTTCTTAGCTGCTTCAATCAGTCTTGCCTCTCTTATATGGTTCAAAATCCGCGGTCGGCCACTTTTACGCAAGTTAACACATGGTATCCCTTCGTCACATTCTCTAATTGTGCGATAAATTGTCGATTTACTTATGTTTTGATCTCGATAAATATTAACAATATCTCGTTTCGACATTCGCCCAACCATATTATAAACACCTCGACGAATATCAATTTTATAAGACATTTTGCAGAGCACAAACCAAAATATTTTGCTTTGTTTATTAAATGTCAATAACTGATAACATTTCAATTTCATGGCCTTCTTTGTTAAATGCATTTTGCTTCTCTGCTTTATCTCTGATTTTTTAATAAGGTATACTTCTGTATTTGTATTTATAAAAGACATTATTTATCAAAAATATCTGGTTTTTTACCACAAAACTTTTATTCCTATATAAACTGTAATACTGTATTTGAGCTAGTATCACACTGGGAGTTTTGTACCTTCAAGCAAAGCCGATTTTATCATTATAATCTTTTTCTTTATTTTATACAATTTTAGATACCTTACACTGTACTTTCGGCTATTCATGTTAGGATACCGCCATAAAATCACAGTTTTTTTTAATATTTATTAGCTTTTTTAACGCCTTTTCCGCTCAATTCGTCACCCTTCATTCTACCCGAATAAAAATTTATAGATGCAGATAAGAAAAAACGAATGAAATCACGCATCCCCACAGAGACTACGGAATTGTTCTGTCAAAAAATACGTACAAAAAAATGAAGTATGTTTAAAAATATAAGGACGATATCAGACACTTGGCACAACCCGAGGGTTTATGAGCTATATTTCCCTAGTAATAACTTACGAACAAATTTACGTGATTTGGTTGAATATTAGCTAAAGCCTTCTAACATTGGATGGACACTATCTGGAATTAGTATACTACAATACAACAATTTCAATTTTGATTTAATTAAAAACTATTTAAAATTTTTAATTATCCCAGTAAATACATCTTAGTAAACATACATCTATTCTTATGACAAATCAAATAAAAAAGTGACAGGTAAAAATAAAAAATATTGTCCATAAACAATTGAATAAAGTAAAATGGTATTTTGTATTCCCGTTTATTTCTGTTAACTTTTCTTTTACCTAAAGAATTTACTTGTAGATTTTACTCTTCTTTTAATAATTTTCCAGGTCTCTTCTATATTCTTTTTAATCTTTAGGTTATGGCTGTTTAGCTTTTCTGTTAGTCTGTTTCTATACAAGTTTTGTGTCCCTTCTTCGTCTAAGCTTTCTATGTTTAACTTTTCTTCTACTTTTGTATTTCGCTTGCCTTGTGTGGTGATTGCTATATTTATTTTTCCTAGTACCAGGCCACTTATTACAATATACACTTAATATCTTTAACTCATTCAATTCACACTTAAAATTCACAGTGGAGGAGGAGTCTAACTCCTCGGTCCCTTTCTTAGATACTTTAGTTGTTAGAACTGACAGTAATTTGATTTGCCTTGATTGGTATCGTAAAAACACTAATTCCGGGAGATTAATTCCATACAATTCCTATCATCCCGAAAAACAGAAAATTAATGTTGTTCTAGCAATGAAAAATATAATTATTAAGATTTGCCATCCGAAATGTGTTAACAAAAACATTAAAATTTTATTTGATATATTGTAACCAATATCCAAAACAACTGCTTAACAAATTGTTATTCTCGAATCCTATTGTAAACAATGATGCAAATCACAATGTTACTCTAGTTGATACTCCTGCGAGATAGGGTACACTACCTTTTATACAAAATCAATCTAGATCACTTATTAGTTTATTTGGTGAATTTAATATAAAAATATCTACTTATAACCAAAAAACGCTTAAATTGTTTTACACCAGATTAAAGGATCCTACTCCTACTTTACAACGTCCTAACGTAATGGTTGGCATCTCATGTGAATGTGGCTTAGTTTATATTGGTCAGACTGGCCAAAGATTAAGCAAAAGATTGGTCCTTCATAAAAGTGATTGCAAACTCAAACCACAATCTACAAGTATTAGTATTCACGTTAATAGCAAAGACCACAGAGTCCTCTATAATGACACATTCATCTTAGATGCATCCAATAGAGATTTTCAATGAAAAATCCTTGAGATGTGTTAAATATATAATGCGAAAAATGCCATCAATCACAAGAAGGATGTAGATAATTTAAGTTCCATCTACACCTTCCTGCTTAAACAAAATATTTCAGGAATTAAAAAATTGTCGCCCAGATATATAAGTGATATAGGTTTAGATTTTTTAACTATTTTAATTTTCCAACTTTAATTATTTGATTTACTTGATTGTCTTTTTGTAATTCTGTAATTAATGTTACTTTAGTATTTGGTGTTACCATTTTAGATAATATTTGTCATTTTTACATTTCAAATTATCCCGCTATTTCAAACAAGTTTAGTGACACCGTCGTAAATTGTTAATTATTTTTAGATTGTTTTAAACAACGTGTAACATTCCGTTTATTTGTGGTTAGGTTTTTATGTAAATAGATCAATCTTAATTTAATAAAAATACATTGTGAACTATGGATACTTCTCATCATGTATCGAAAAATTTGTTAAGTATATACACAGATAATACTTTCTTTGTTTTCCACCCAAGTCACTGAGTTTTTTGCTATAATTTGGGTAAGTATTTTATTATTTTTTCACTTGGTGGACAGTATCCACCTGTTCATTGTTTGTTTCTCTTATTTGTTTGTAGTTTACTCTGATGATGTCAATAATCATTGACGAAAACTTAGACTATTAATTAAAAAGCACATCTAACGAAGCACCCGAGTTTTATTTTGCTTCCTCAGGGATAAAAGGGTATCTCCCAGCATTATCTCCTTTTATAGTATACTCCTATAGAGTAAAAAATACGACCGTTGATTAAATTTGGAATATATTCAATGGTTGAATAGCAGAGGTTTTATCGGTCAATAATTGGCAAATAAAAGACGTCAACTACTTTATTGCTTTATTCGAATACGTTTCGCTTTTATTTTTAAAAGCATCATCAGTTCACTACAAATAAAAAAGATTTTAGAATATAAGTAAACAAATCAACAGGGTTCATACTTACAAAAACAATTTGTAGGGTTTTTTTTAAAGATGTTATAAAAACTCTACGATAACTTAACATTAAAGATTAAAAACTAAACGGGAGAAACGAAACAAAAAATACAAGTAAAACTGTAAGAACATTAGTTCATTTAATTTTAACCGATGGCTTTATTTGAACGTTGGTTTAAGCTCGTTCGAGGGTCAAACCAACACTAATCTTTTCGATTGTTTTGGATCGGCTCGTCATAATTTTCACATGTGGCTTGTTATCGTCCATGTGTTTCTTTGGAATGCATGGTGCAGATTACGATTCTTAAGGGAAGTATCAAGCGGAACAGGGACGGACCTTTTTTTTAAAAAGGATTCATTAATTCCTTTTTCTTTAAAAAACAAACAAACAAAAAAAAAAAGAAAAAAAAAGAAGAAATTTGGAAAGAAAAATAGGATTGAAGTTACTGTCTTGTAAGGGTTTTTTTTTTTTTTTTTTTTTATTTATTTATTTTGTATGATGAGGAAATGATATATCTGACTCAAGTTCTCGATGTCGGTTCTCTTATTTAGGGAGGATGGATGTTTAAGAATTTGACACATTTCAAGGATGGATCGCTTATGATGATTTTGTTGTTTGCACAGTATTTTGGTATTCGTGAAGTCGATACTGTGTTTGGTTGAAATGGCATGCTGTGCAAGGGCACAAGATGGTTTAGAAATCCTAATGTTGCTTTTGTGGGACGTTAGTCGACCTTGAAGGGAGCGGCTGGTCTGGCCAATGTAGCAGGAGTTGCACTCTGCACAGGGTACTTGATAGACGACATTAGTTTGTTCTAGAGGGGCCAATGGAGTTTTTGTCTTAGAAAATAACTTACCTAAGGTTCTGGTATTTTTTAAGGCTATTTTAACAGGTAAGTTTTTGAAAAGTTTGTTAAGCTTGGTAGTGATTTGTGGGAAGTACGGGAGCGAAGCATATTTAGTGGTTTGTTCAGGAGTGAGGGGGGACTTATTGATCTGTATTTTGTTAGATATGGACGCTAATGTTAGCCCATTGGGTGTTTCGGTAATGGACTGCCCATAGCTTTTGCTAGCAACCGTTTCTTAAATTACCATTCGACACACCCAATCAGATACAAACTTAACCTGGTACAAGCCCTCAGCCTTAGAGTACACATGTTGACACACCCGCTTTACAAAGAAGAATCTCTTAATCTACTGAAGTCCATTCTCATAGATAACTCCTATCCGGCATCCTTCATCAATAAATTTCTATATTCCAAAAGCTATGGGCAGTCCATTACCGAAACACCCAATGGGCTAACATTAGCGTCCACATCTAACAAAATACAGATTAATAAGTCCCCCCTCACTCCTGAACAAACCACTAAATATGCTTCGCTCCCGTACTTCCCACAAATCACTACCAAGCTTAACAAACTTTTCAAAAACTTACCTGTTAAAATAGCCTTAAAAAATACCAGAACCTTAGGTAAGTTATTTTCTAAGACAAAAACTCCATTGGCCCCTCTAAAACAAACTAATGTCGTCTATCAAGTACCCTGTGCAGAGTGCAACTCCTGCTACATTGGCCAGACCAGCCGCTCCCTTCAAGGTCGACTAACGTCCCACAAAAGCGACATTAGGATTTCTAAACCATCTTGTGCCCTTGCACAGCATGCCATTTCAACCAAACACAGTATCGACTTCACAAATACCAAAATACTGTGCAAACAACAAAATCATCATAAGCGATCCATCCTTGAAATGTGTCAAATTCTTAAACATCCATCCTCCCTAAGTCAGATCTATCATTCCCTCATCATACAAAATAAATAAAAAAAAAAACCCTTACAAGACAGTAACTTCAATCCTATTTTTCTTTCCAAATTTCTTCTTTTTTTCTTTTTGTTTGTTTGTTTGTTTTTTAGAGAAAAAGGAATTAATGAATCCTTTTTAAAAAAAGGTCCGTCCCTGTTCCGCTTGATAATTCCCTTAAGAATCGTAATCTGCACCATGCATTCCAAAGAAACACATGGACGATAACAAGCCACATGTGAAAATTATGACGAGCCGATCCAAAACAATCGAAAAGATTAGTGTGGTTTGACCCTCGAAAGAGCTTAAACCAACGTTCAAATGAAGCCATCGGTTAAAATTAAATGAACTAATGTTCTTACAGTTTTACTTGTATTTTTTGTTTCGTTTCTCCCGTTTAGTTTTTAATCTTTAATGTTAAGTTATCGTAGAGTTTTTATAACATCTTTAAAAAAACCCTACAAATTGTTTTTGTAAGTATGAACCCTGTTGGTTTGTTTACTTATATTCTAAAATCTTTTTTATTTGTAGTGAACTGATGATGCTTTTAAAAATAAAAGCGAAACGTATTCGAATAAAGCAATAAAGTAGTTGACGTCTTTTATTTGCCAATTATTGACCGATAAAACCTCTGCTATTCAACCATTGAATATATTCCAAATATATATATATATATATATATATATATATATATATATATATATATATATATGCTTTTTGTGTTACAATAATTTTGGTTTTGAGAAAAAAAAATATTTTGACGACGTTTTGGCAAAGGCACACTTGCCATTGTCAATTCAGGTAGTAACTTTTGTTGCTGGTACCTACAGTAAACTGATTCCTGGTCGATGTGGTGGTAACTTATATAGCCGATCAAGGCGCGCTTCTCTGGAACGGTCCTTGATAAAGTTTCTTGTGATTGGCCCTGTTCATGTGTAGGTAGGAGCGGTCCTACTAGTCGGTCTTGTGATCTGATGTATTTTTGACTTTTTCTTTAATACAGTTTTCCATGTTGTTGGAAGCCTTTGAGCAGTATCTCTTTGGTTTAGACTGTTGCGATTTTTTTCTATTTCTATTGATTTTCTGAATTCGCGGTTTTCTTTTAATTTTAATGTTAGCTAGCATCATAGTTTGGTTTAGGTTTACTGTATGTCCTGTGTTTGAGACATGTTGTGCAAGGGACGAAGTTTTTCCCTGCTTTCAATGGCATTTTGATGTTCTTCTCGTCCAACATTGATTCTTTTAATTTGTCACAGTCCCCACATAGAATCTTGTATACTCTTTGATTTTCTAACGATATTTTTTTCTGGCAAAAAATCCCAACCAAAGAGATGATGCTCAATGGCTTCCAACAGCACGAATATGGGTATTAAATAAAAAGTCAAAAATACATCAGACCACAAAAGCGACTAGTAGGACTCCTTCTACCTACACATAGACAGGACCAATCACAAGAAGCTCTGCCAAGAACCGTTCGAGAGAAGTGCGCGCATTTTAAAAATCGGTTTGAAAGCACCCTTGTTCTTTTTGTTCTACCTAATCCATAATAAATGTTTCTTCAATATTTGGGGAAATAACTATTGTCGCAAATAAGAGTAAGGAATTTTCAACAACATTCATTATGTTGTTTAATTTAATTTAATTTAATTTATTTAATCTTTTTATTTAAATTAATTATGGTATTGGGCGTTATTAACAGACGATTTTATATTGTTAATAAATGGATGGGAGGGCATTTAAGACTTTTGATATTAGAGAAACGTTACGAATCGAATTTTAGCATCGATATTTTATTTTTCTGCTTGTTTTACTGTCTTTTATTGACATATATACTTTTTATGTTTTGCTTTTCATTTATTGTCTGTATTTTGTTAGTTATTTTTTATGTAGTTTTTAATTGAAACCTGCTTAGAGTAAATATATGATTACTAGAAACGAATTGATCGAGAGTAGTGAATTAATGCGAAAACCTTCTATGCCATGACGCTACTCGAGACTCTTGCATTTTGTGGCACTACTTCCGTGACGCTCCCCTCAGCATTTCGTTATAGAAAAAAAGCAAACTACAACACCAGCATAGAAGCTTCCCGTCAAAAGTTTCAATGAAATAAAAATTATTTTTATAAAAAATACACTAAGTGGCTTAAAATGGTCTAAGCAATAATAGAAATTCCTAAAATTTTATTACTACATAACATCTTTCGTCCTTAGAGATTTAAAAAAAAAGTGGAGTAGTAGGCGGTACTGTAGACTACCGCAGAGCTTACTATGTTACTATGTTTTCTGTTTTTTTTTTAAATTTAAATAATATATCGATACCTCAAAGCTACAGTGAGATATCGTTATTGCCGATAAACTGAAAAAACAGAGGGCATATGAACTGAGAAAAATGTATTTTGCTAAAGGAATATCTATTCATAACTTTCTTATCGTTCAGAGAACTGCAGTTATATTTTGAATATAACTTTTAAACTGCATACTAGAATAAATAACAGTAATTTTCTGAAAAATTGTACCAAAATTTAAAAAGAAATAACCTATCTCACTGCTGCACAAAAATGCTATTAAATTGCAATAAAAGTAGATATCTCACTGTTCAAGAACAAATTTAGAAACAATTTTAAAAATATGAATAACCTTACTTGTAGGTTTGGTTTAAAAAGGGAAATTTTTATTACAATAAATTTTTGGGAAGAATAGAAACGCTTATTCTTATGAGATAACTAAATTTATTAAAAAGAGGTTCTGAATTCTAAAAAATAGAATAAAACGTAAATTAACATTTTTTGGAGAACAAAAGTGAACATTAAAATCAAACTTTTGAGAAATTAGTTATGTTGCTAATTTTCTTTCCCAGATGATGCTTCGGCTTCAACTGTGATACCTGTAATTTTCTAAAAAAACCAATATGACCAGTAGATATTTGCCCTTCATCTCACAGCTACATCAAATGAGTTTTCTTCTTCTAAGGAATTCCTATTGATTCTTTATAAGATGGTTCTAAGTTAGGACTTAGTTTGCTTCCTCGAATTTTATACCTGATGTATATTTTTTTAAAATCCTCTTTTTGATCAAGTAAGGTTTTGTAAAAAATGGTATCTTTTCTGTCTTACACACCTTAACAACCGTCACTTCATTACACTTAACTTTATTGTCATCACTATCTAAGGTAAAATTTTTACCCATTTTTTCAGTAACATCTTTGCAATAAATAAAGTCCGTAGAATGCATTTCTAAGACAATGTATGGCTTACCAATCTTCTTTAAATATTTGATAATTATCGCCAATTTCGAAGGAATATAGAGTGGACCCCTTTTCAATACTCTTTTTTCCTCTTTTGTGTTCTCCACACAATATAGATAAAAAGAGAAAGTATATTTGTTTTTATTCTTACCTACAGAGTTATCAGTATAAAATATGATATTTTTTTTTTGTTTATTTTCTGAAATTTTTTCAAATACTGGAAAACAAAACTAGCGATTTCATTCGCCCCTCTTTTTGCCCTCGAAATAGGTCAAATATGGTAAAATTTAGAACATTTAATCGAGATTTATAATAAAATTTGGCAACGCCTTGAGAAAGAATCATGAGAGCTTGAAGGTCGTAACGACAAACCACGACATCTTCCCTTTCCAAGCATAGCTCTTGTCTGATTTCTTTCTTTCCCTAGACAATTTATCTGCTCCTAAATGAGTCTCATATTCTAAAATTATATCTTCCTGTTTCTTTGTGACATAATCTTATTTTTCTTCAATACTCTTTTCTTTGTATACTCCATTTCACGAATATACGACTGTTTTAAATTCGCTTTAAGGTATCGATTTAAATGGTCCAATGTGCTGAATTGTATAATAGTAAATTCTCCCCATTTTTAAAATACTGTTATGACAGATATAAACCTTAGATTTAAATATAAAGTTATGATATAAATATAGAGTTAATAGTTTATAGAACAGTAATTCAGATTTTGAAGTATATAATTACTATCATTGAGTTTAGTATTGTAAACAAGTTGGTTTTTGAATTAAGTTATTTAAACGAAGTGTAACAATACTTAAGTGATCAAATAGTGTAATTTATTTAGTCGAATATTCAATTAGTATTAAAAAAAAAACAAAAAAACTTACTTATTCTCTTAATCTCCTAAAACTATCATCAACGATCAGATTCATAGCCGTAATCAGTCGGCAATATATGAAACTGTATATAAATTTTCGTTACTTTTTAATATCTGTAACGACTTGTTACTTTAACTATCAATAGCCGGTATGTTATACCCGTTACTTTCGGAACTTTTAAGAGTACATCCACTCAAAGCAAACAAATATTTAAAACTAACAAAGTGAAATATTATATTCGTTTTCTGGTTTCTGAACCATCGATTTGCCAATTTCTTTTCAATTATATTAAAAATAGTATATTTCTTTTTATTACAGTTGTAGTACCTAATAAAGTAATAAAATAGTGTAATATCAAAGAAACCCGACACGCCTCTTTGGTGTTTACATTTCACGGAAAGCTTACCCAAATGTCTGTCATTATATTTATTTATAGTAGCGTTTGTGTAATTTTTTTTGTTATTTTCGGATTAAATTTCACAATAAATTTTGCGTCTATCTGAACATCTATTAACTGAAATAATTTTAGTTTAGATGTCATACTAGTAGATCCTTTTTATTGGAATAATGATTAGACCAATTTACCTTCATACTTCTACTTGCACAGTAAAATATTCGTTGTCGAAGTAATCCAAAACAGTCGTATATTCGTGGAATAACCTATACAGCCTATAAATCATTACTAAATGCAGTGACCATCCAGGTATTCGTTTTTTTTGTTCCCGCTCTAAAGTAATGTGACTCGATGCGAGGGAAGGAATTTATGTGCTGCATAATGTATTCAATTTGTCTTTCTTGAGTTTTGTTTATATGGTTATCGTGTTTCCCCTTCTTTTTTCCTCCACACATTCACTTTCAGTTGTTTTAGCAAGAACTGTTGCCTCAGCATTGTTTGAAATATCAAGCGTAGCATTAAAAAACTGTTTACATACCCTCGCTTTTTTTATTTAATAGAAAATGGTAAGCCTTATTAATTGAACGTTTATGATTACTATCTTTATTGTTAGGTGAAACGGGAGTCATACATTTTGATATGTAATCTCTCTGGACCTTGGCGTGTCTTGTCCCCTAACTCATTAAATTTTCTTAGCAGTGATTCCCTATTATCATCATTTATTTTTTCTGGACATTTATATAAACAGTTATTGCATGTCAGTTTTAGTTTTTTTGGTTATTGCAACCTATCCAATCTTGACAAATAGGTCTGCTGTGCTGCAATTTTACGTTTTCTTTTTTTCATTTTTTTCCACTCTCAATTAATCTTTCTTTTTCTAGAAGTTTTTTTAGGTAGACTTATTTGGACTCCACCATCGAGTTAGAATCTATGGAGAAGCTATGAGCATATTAACGTATGTACTAAAAACGGCGTAGGTAGGCGTGGCTAACTGTGAAACCAATATGGCGGTGGGATCATGGCCGGACTCAATAATATTAAAACTACTATAAAAATATGACTAGTTATTCAGAAGATTTAATCATAATCTAAAAAAGTGCAATACATTTTTAATAAACTATGATTTATTTATCCCTCGGTAAACACTAAAAACACGATATATTATACATAAAGATAAATTAATACAGTCAAATACTATTAATTTATTCTCTGAAGTACGGGCCATTCCTTTGTTTACATGTTTGTATACTAACCTGTGGAACGATATTCCTGAAGATTTTTTATTAATACCGCTTCTGCTACTGCAACTACGTTGAGAACAAGAAACCATTATTATGCACTATCACAATATACTATTACAGTTTCTATAAAAGTATTATAAAACTAAAAATATTCGAAAAACAACCAACGTAAATAAACATATACGATCTGTCAAAAGTGGCAACACAATATGGCCGAAGTGAGGTCGTTTTTAGTCACGTGATGCCCTCTCTATAGATTCTAACTCGATGGACTCCACCCATCTCATCTGGCCCATCAGTGTAGCTCAAATTATCAGCTTGGGTGAAAGGTGCATTTAATTCATCGAGAGTATGCGGATAATCATTTTCATGAACAACATTTTTTAATAAAGAAAAAATCTTACTTGATCTTGCACCAGGTACATTGTAATCAGGATCCTTATCTGTATCATCCACATCCTTTGAGTCGCTTGGATTAAAACCATGAAAATACTGGGCAGTGTCTTCTGCAGTATATTCCACTGCGTATTTGCAAGCAGTTCCAGCAAGGCCGAACTTTTCCTTTTCTACATCACCTGAAAATCAAAATGTATACGTTACAAATGTATACTTAATACATTTATAATGCGTACCTACGTAAAAATTAACAGATATTTAATTTTTACGTAGGTACGCATTATAAATGTATTAAGTATACATCTGTTTACCATATTTAGCCAGTGAGGAAACCATTCACACAAACACATTATTAATGATTATCACTTACCTTTCGAATCATTTTTATTATCCTTGAACAGGGATAGAATAAATTTTCCTCTTCCATTTATTCTCCGTAACTATTTTTCACAACTAGAGCTTTTTACTAGTAACAAATTACTAATACAAGACTATTAGACATAAATAATATATAAAGAGACACAGTGATTTAATAACTGCAGATCAAAATTCAGATTTTGATGACAGATAAAGACAGATAAAAAGATATGTAGTTATACATATCTCCATGTTACTAGTATAGAGTGCAAGAAATTCTAGGTAAATAGCGTACTTAAAGAAAATTGAAATTTGGGACTTATCTCACTGTTGCTTTGAGGTATCGATATTTCAAATTAAATAAAGTAATTTTATTATTAATTATCATTAAATTATTATGTTTGCTCCTAACGCCACCTGTTAACGTATTAACAACGCATACGTTGTTTACTTATGACGAACCTGACAAATTCAGACCAAATATTAATAATAAAATATAAATAAATATCATTTGATAGTAAATTTAAATATTGAATACATTAAATAATATGTTTAAAAATAATAATTGTATTTATATGAAATTATTTTAAAACGAGAATTATTTAAACATTTAAACATATTATTCAATGTTGTTATTAATCTGATGACATTTATGACTTTTATTTAATTTTAACAATCGTTACGAATCGAATCTTTTAGTGACAGATATTCTTTAAATTTTTTTATGCAGTTATTTTTCATGCAGTTTTTAATTTAAACCTGTTCAGAGTAAATAAACTCCTGGAGAAAATTAACGCACCACACATATTTTTTTCAATAATCTTTATTTATTGATCATTTACTGTACGACAAGTTGCCTATGGACCTTGTTTGACAGCGACAGTTGTTATGCAAGCTAATATAATAGTCTTGTTTTAACAATAATTTATATTAAAGTTCGTTCTAGATTAAAAGTGAGTTAAAGTTTTTATAAAAAGTGCCGATTAAAGCAAAGTGCTTGTAAGAAACAAGCTTATTATTGTGATATTTTTCATCACATGCATGTTTGGAAGTTCATTTGCACAAAAATCAAATAAAAAAATTAATCGTCACAGAAATTTGTCAATGGAGGAGGCGGTGCGAGCATCGAATCTCTAGATTAAGGATATTCAATTCAATACGTTGCAGGTTTGTTAGAAAGACATCATTCCAGCATCAGTCGCAAGGTGAGGTGATATAATGAAACAGGGTCGTACCATCGAAGACCAGGGCAAGGACGAAAACGTTGCACTAATCATTGATGATCGGTTTTTGGGACAACGTGCTCTCAGAGATAGGAGAGTCACCAGCAATTTGCTAAAAAATGAATTAGCAGATGTTCGAAATGTCGTGATATCGTCTCGAACAGTTAGAAGACGTTTACATAAAGCAGAATTGAGTAACAGGAAACCGGCTAAAAAACCCTTCCTTACCAGAAAACACAGGATTCAGTGATTGAATTTTGCAAGATTGCATCAAACTTAGACCATCGATGATTGGAAACGAGTTCTTTTCTCCGATGAGACTAGAGTAAGCCTAAAAGCGTCAGATGGTCGTGAGCGTGTCTGGCGAAGGCGAGGAGAAAGATTTGACAGCTGCAATATCTCTCCTAAAATACATTTTGGTAATGGCTCCAAAATATTTTGGGGGGGAATTTGTTTCGAAGCTTGTACAGAGTTGGTTCTCATACGTACGAGGTCTATGAATGCCCATTATTAGTTTGACAATATTATTGTCAAACATGTAATACTTTTTGCTCCGTTTCTTGGACCTAATTTTTTATTAATGCAAGACAACGCTTGTCCTCAGGTGGCTTGACAGGTTATTGGCTACCTAAATGATGCTAATATTCCATTATTAGTGTAGCCATCTAACAGTCCGGGCATGAATCCTATAGAGCATCTAAGGGACTATCTCAAAAAAAAAAATGATTCGAAGTCGTAGACCCCCTATTGCCAATCACAACCAACTCATTGAGGCCGTTATTGAAGAATGGGAGAATATTCTGCAAGACTTTGTTGAACATTTGATATCAAGCATGCCTCGAAGCATAAATACAGTCATAAGAAGTAGAGGAGGGCCTACACGGTATTAGTGTTGACCCAGATGTTGGGTGTTATTTCCGGCAAAAACAAATTTTTAAAGAAACAATAACGCAAATTAATTTCATGATAAAGTCATGTTGGACTTATTTGTAGGTGTTTATTATTATTTCAAAGTTACTTAGTTTTATTTTGTGTTCATACTGTAAATATTAAAATTAATTAAAGTGGTGCGTTAATTTTATCCAGGAGTTTATATGATGACCATGTCATGGATGACTAGAAATGAATTAATCGAGAGTAATGAATGGATGTCAAGAACCGCTATTCTACAACGCTACCCGTGGTGACACCATCTTGTGGCGTTTGTTCCATGACGCTCGCCTTAGCATTTGACTGTAGAGAAAACAAAAACAAAAATACTTCGCGCACAGTAAGGGATTTTCGAGCTAAAATAAATGTAATAATAAGTGTTTTATACTCGACATCGTGTGAGCGGTATTTTACACTACTTATGTGCAAATCTGACCCTTTAGCAAATTTCCCTATAAAATAAAATATATATCGTTTTTCGGATTAAGGTTTATGAGGTTTTAAAACATCCTTAGTTGACTAATGAGATGTCCTGAAGCCCATTAAATTTTGCTTATTTTCCTGGAATATAGTAGTTATTGAAAACCAAATATACCCGTATATTATTTTATAATTTCCCTTTTTACTATTTTATCATAAGGAAAAAAGGCACATAAACTAGTTCATATTCTATCCTGATCTGCTCTATACGTTTATTAACACGTGGATGTTTATTTATCAAGTGGTTACCTCAGAGTAGTTCATGTTATCTAGCATGGATTAAAACTGGTTTCGGCGTCGCGCCTCGTTCCGAAACAGTGGTGCGAAGCTAATAAAACCCTAGTCCTTGTGTCAACATATTAACATACCAAAAGCGCTTAGGTATTTTAATTAAGCGACAAAGTAAGTATCTGATGCATTCGATAGATACTTAATGAAAACTGTTTGAAAATAAAATACTAAAATTACCATTTTGTAAATTTTAATTTTTAAAGGGATTTATTTGTATGGGTAAGAGCATGCAATATACTAAGTGGAATAGAGATCCGAACACTTTTCATGAATTATTTTATTTTATTAAAATTTGGTATACAGGCTTTTCTCGGTAAAAATAATAAATGTTTAGCATTGATTAACCATTAACAATACCATTAACAATATTACCTCATAATTTTAGTGCGGTTTTTGGTTTTTTAAAGTCGTTTTTTTCTCTTTGGGCTCGTCTGATCCAAAAAATCTTCGCTGTCACTGAAGCTGATTCTTGTTATGTTGGCAACCCATTGTTGTTTCTTACACCCAGTCTAAAATTTTTTTCCTCGTAGAAGTTTGTGCCGGTCTTTTGCTTGGTGTGTTCTAAGTATATCAAGGTCTCCTTTTGGTTTTCCATAATAGTTTTTGTCTTTTGCGGTCCAACGACTCTTATCTTTCTGGCTCCTTATCGAGTTTCTGGTTCCTTATCGCAGATTCCACAGTTAAAGTCTCCATTCTTAATGTCTATTTTATTAAGAAACTCCCTTACCGATGCATATTGGTACATGCAAACATTCCTATTACTATTCTCAGATTTTTCATATCCATATGGAGTAGTTTTTCTGTTCTTTTTGTACATGGTCCCCAATAAAGATTTCTTCTTATGTTTTTTTTGGATTCTCTCTCAATATCGGTCATACCATTCTTAGATCCAGCCCTCCTTAGCCCTACGTACTGCAGCCTTTGGTACGTTTAGAGTCACTGCTAGTTCGTTAATGCGTTCGATCCTCCTATATCAAGTTGATATGATTTTTTGTTGCCTTCGATGCCCTGATACTCTGGTATCTAGACAAGCCCAACCTTGTTCTGGTCTACCATTTCATTTAGTTATAACATGCAGTTTCACACCAGCAACTTCCTGACACGCTAGTGCCTTCATTGGTGCTTGAGTGTCAGACAATACATGGATGTGCCCATTTTCTTTAAGACTAAGCTTTCGCTAATTCTTGAATTATTGAAGTAAATTCATGCAGCCATACCCTCTCTAATCTTTTATCCGTCTGCTTACCAGAACTTACCCTGTTGGTTGTGGTACTGCTTGTTTTTCAGTATAGTCTGATCTAGAATAGACACTCTGTAAGAATTTTTTAAATTGTGTCTTTCTGTCATGTGATCAGGTTTCGCAATAAAAGTTTTCTTCGTCACCATATTTGTGATACTCATATGCCATGTTCCTTCATTTTAAAGTTTTATTGATTGCTTTATTCTGTAGGTTCCCAATCTTGCCGCCAATTGTAATATCAAATTCAAGTAAGAGGTCTTATAGAGCTTCCTTTAACATGGTACGCATGGCCAAAGTTATCCCTATACACTTAAGTCTTTGCACTTTGCTAAGTTTGTCTTTTAGAGCTGTTTGAAGTTTATAAGCCCATTACATCAGCAGTGCATAAGTAATTGATAATTTGATCACCAATGTGTACACCTAGTGCAACAGGTCTGGTTTTAATCTCCAATCCTTATACAGGCATCTGACTCTAATAAGAGTTGTGCACTTCAGTTGTTATTATTTTGTGCACTACACTTCTTATTATTTTTTCTAATTGCCGATTCCAGGTAAGTTTCGAGTCTATTGTAACTCCGAAATACTTTATCAATAATAACCATCACCGTCCATCACCAGATTCTACAGCAGTGAAGGCAGCACTTTTCCCTGTAAACATCCTCTATCAATCCGTGCCAACACCGTCTCTCCAAGGATAGTGATGTTACCACTTTTCTCCTGAGCATAGATTATGTCCAGTTAAAATAAATATCTCCGCATTCTTAACGCCCCAGGGTATTGGTTATTAATGTTATCGAAGTGTTGTCTAAAGCCTGTATATCTAACCAGTCTCCCAGCATCACCTCTATCACCTCTTTAATTTCATTTTTTTACGAGTCAGTGAAGTGCTGTCTCGGTTAAATTTCTTGCTCCGTTGGCATGTTGTTCTGAATGTATTAGAGTGCGTTCCAATGTTTCATCCCTAAATACATAGCAAACAGGTTCTCTAATGTGTTCTGTAAGAACGACATTGGTCTTAAAAACTTTGCATTTTCCCATTCCATTGTCCCCGGTTTAGCAATGAAAGTTACTCTAATTTCTCTCTATGCTTCACTACCACTGCACTCTAAGGCTACACTACTTTTAAATAAATTGTATATTCTGCTGTTCAAAAGTTTCGGTCCTTTTTGTAATAATCCTGGGTAACTGAGTTTATTGTCCATGCCACTTTTTCATGGTTTACAATCTTTTAACTCTCTGTCAGTTAAATCTTAAGTACCTCTGCAAAGTCTTGTTGCCTGCTGATCACTACTCAATTGGTGATACAATTAGCTTTAATCTAGAAAAGTGCACTCTAAAGAGCTCTTTAGCCGTGTCTCTGTCTTTATTTGTATACTCGCCCTTTTTATGTATAAGTCCGCTAATTGTCTGAGTTTTATCCTGTAAGAGAAATTTTTGAAGTCTAGAACAAGCATAAGTGCTTTCATAATAAATTAATTTCCTCACAATGCTTTTTCCATTCGTCTTTCTTGTCTTCTTTTACAGCTATTTGGTATTCCGTCCATCTAGTTAGGTTTTCTTCCCACTTTCTGGTTATTTTGAGTCTTTCAAATAGTTCGTTTTTTTCTTAACACAAATAGTTCTTTATTCCATCTAGCGTACCCTTGGTTAAACTCGATTCCATTCCTTGTGTGTTCCGATAAGTTACATTTGCTGCTTTTCTCTCTAAGGTGTATCTTATGTGCTGTGGCCTGAGCGGCCCTCCCCATACACATGCTATTCTGATATAAAATTGCTGAGGAAGTTTTAGGCTATTGTAATGTCTACTACTTTCTTTTTACTTTTGGTTATAAAAGTCGTTTTTTGTCTATATATAATATGTCCAAATTATTTGTCTTGGTTATTTGTCTTATAGTCTTGGTTTTTTTGTAAGGGTTATTGTACTTCCAAGTCTCTTCTGTCATTTTCTTTCCTTGTCAGATTTTTTTTAAGTTTGATTTTGCTGATCCTTTCACACAATAGTGAAAAGGCCTGGCTTACCTCTGCTTTGTTTACCGTCAGGATCTATAGGTTTTATCTCTCTTAGTGTTGAAGCTAAGTAGTCTGAGTCAGTTACTGGTTCACCACTTTTGGTGTTGGTGAAGAGTCTGAGTCAGTGATCTCTGACTCCCTCGCTTGATTTCTTTTTTGTTGTGTTTTGTACAATAAATTACCAAGGGTAGCTAGGGAATAAGTGTTCCGCAAATATTGTTAAAAACATATGTCTTTAACTTGGAGATGAGTCAAAATAAAGTTCAGACATTTCTTAAAATTTGTGATAGGTTCCAATAATTAAATAATAATCTTACCAAAATACAAACAATATATCAGATTAGCTGATGAAAATTATTGCTGTGTAAAAATATAATATTTTATAATTGTTTTGTTTGTTTCAGATATCGTCATCACAAAATAAAGCAAACGTGTAAGTATCATCAATATTGCTACTATTATTATTAATACAATCAACACTGAGTTAGTATATATACAAATTGTTAATATCTATACCAAGAACTATAAATAAAAAAAACAGTCCCCTTAAGATTTTTTCAAATCAAAATATTTTACTTTCAAACAAGTTAAGTAGTAAAATTGAAACCACGGTTTCACGGATGAAAGACAATACTTTGTATATTTTCCGGGTGTTAAACTGTTAGATAATAAGGTGTGTAGAAGTTTCAAAGCTTTCCTATTCATTGTTATTGATTACTTTGACACATTCTTATTTATCATTATCGATTATGATAACCTTAGGTATATTCTGAGTGTTACGGTGCCTTAACTAGACCTATGAGCACATAGTAGCTAGACAGAACTGTATAGTGTCATAATTAAATATGGGAACAATACAATGCAAAGGTGTCATTGTTTAAGGATAAGTTTTCTAATAGACATTACATGTTTTTATCATGGCATAGGACCACAACTACTAAAAAATTCATCTTTCACGCAACGGTTCATGTTTTTTTCTTTCATTCGATTGCTTTTTTTTAATTCTTTATCTTTAATGTCTTTCCTGTATTAATGATTAACATCTATCCTTTTTTCGTGGGCAAGCAGACTTCTTTTTAAAAGAGGAAATCAATAAAAGGAAAATGCCACTATTAGTAAGTCAATAACATATCGAGGATACATCATTTATGATTTTGTCGCTGGCCTGAACCCTCGGGAAGGAGGGAAGGTGGTCCAGTCGCACTATCCATAGCTGAAATGAACCGGAGCAGGTAAGAGTCACGGTCCGTAGACATATAGGTCGTATATGCAAACAAGCTAGAGGGAAAATACCTTTTTAAATAAATGCAAATAAATGTTAATTAAAACTAAGAATTAAAATTTCTTCTAAGTCGAAAATACGCTGAAAATAAAAGAAAAATATGAAATCGCACCAAGTTGAAAATACGATTTAATTCGAAATAAATTATTTCACGAGAAATATCCTAAGTCAAAAAAGCTGAAATAAATACAATTTAAATATAAATTAGATTAAGTCTCGCTAGAGAAAAAAGATACTGGTTAGGTGCAATAAAAAAAGCAGAGTTTCTGGGAACTAAATTAACCAGAAGGTTTCTAATGCCAAGAAGGCTGGTTATGTGGATCTGGCCTAACTACTAACTACGCACGTTTTAACCTTGTTTTAAGCTTTATGCTTCTTCAAGGATGGTTAATAATTAAAATTGGTGCTTTTCAGCATGGTGTGACTTTGTGAGGTCCTAGACTGGGTGCCGCCGCTAAAAGACAGGAGTGTTGCATCAGAGGGGCACGTCCACGACCGACGAGAAGGAAGAAACAGGTGGCAGGTGGCCGCTGAAGCTGCTGTCCACCGTCCAGGATCCAAGCCCGCTACGAAGTACAAGTTCCATGGAAAAAACGGTTCCTTTCAGAACTTTTTTTTGGCCTTTTATTAAGGTTGTTTTGAAATCGCGTGGAGGATAGCTGTGGCTGTGTCCTCACCTAGGATCAGGTATCATTGTGCAATGAGATTGGGAAACCACAGAAAACCAATCTCCCCCTGTCCTTGTTAGATTTATTCGACTCTGAAGGAGTGTGTGTGGTGCTCACATGTATGATGTGTGTGTTTGTAAATGATAAGTAGGGTGAATTTTGTTTGAAATGTTTGAGTGTGAGCTGTTTTGTAAAGCTTTGTGTAAATTAGTAAATGTATGTATTTGTGTTTGTGTGTATAGTGTGGATGTGTTTAGTATCGGAGTTGTGTGAAGGTTTGGTTGATTCGGTTGTTGAAGTGGGATGTTGTTATGGCGTATCCGTATAAGGCATTGGAGATTTGGTTAATTGTGCGGATGGTTGCGCTTCTCTTTTCAGGGAAGACGTTAAAAAGGGTCATGGATACAAAGTGAATGAGGGATTTCATATCGGAGGTTAGTTCGTAGTATGGAATTTGTTTGGGAGTGTATAATGGTTGGGTTTGATCATAGTTATTTGGGAAAATATTTCTGTGTGGACATCTAGGTGAAAAGGCGGGATGAGGGCCACTACAGTTCGGGCATTTGGGGGCAGATATCTGAGGGCAAGCAGAGGATCTGTGATTTTGTCCGCAGTACGGACATATGTTCGATTTTTCGGGACATTCATTATGGAAGTGTCCGCTTTTGCAGCATCTCGAGCAATATTTAGATCGGATTGGGACGGAATTGCCAGATCTCGGAATCTCGCAATTAAGCCGTTCGCCCTCGATCTTGATACCACCCGAGAGTGCATCAGCGAACTTAATTTCAGAGTTTGTAAAAACTCTAATATATGAGGTAGGTTGATTAGTAGAACGGGCAATACTGCGAATCACTTTTGTAAAAGGAAAGTTGGTCTCGGATAAGTTATCCTCGATATTTTTAATGGACAAGTTTTTATTGACGCCGGCTATTATGAATTGATAAATAGACGAATTTTTAGGAGCGGGTGGTGGATTGTGGGATTTGCTAACTGGACGAGCAGAAAGTAAGATTTTATTATCTTTTGTGGCTTTTCGGAGTTTTGCCGTGATGTCGTGTATATCAATAATTTTAGTGGTTCGCAGGGAGGCTGCCTGCTGTGACGGAAGGACTTTTATGGAGTCCAAACTTGGGATGAGATTGAGGTCTTTGATTAGTCTGAAAAGTGGCCTCTGCTGACAGATATCTGAGGGGATTTCCTCGATTCTGTAGTTATATGAGGTGGGAGGTTGCTGAGTGATAGGAATGTGGAATTGTGGGATGGTTTGTTGGGATATGACTGGAGATTGTTCAGGTGTGTGTATGGGTGGTGGTGTAGGTGGAGTTTGTGCTGCTGTGATGTCTTGTGTTGATGTAGGTGTGTGTTGAGTGTGTTCAGTGTAGTGTGTAGTGAGATTAAGGGTGGGTGGATTGCGGAATGGGATGTCTGCTTTTGAAGTGGAAGGTGTGGATTGGTATTGGTCTGCGTGTGTGTCTTTTTGTGTGTCTTTTTGTGTGTTTTGTGTTTTTTGCGGGGTGGAAAGTGTTCTAGGTGTGATTTTGCTTTCGTCTATGTACTCTGAGGGTTTGTCTGGGGAGATGGAAATGTGACTGTATTCTGTATGGGCTCTGAGGTCTTTTTCCCACTTTTTCAAGTTGGGAATCGGGCCTGTGGTGTAGAGGATGGCCTGGTTTTCGGATGAATCCGTTTCCAGGTCAAATGGGATGTTGTCTAGGAGTTTTTTGAATTTTAGGATTCTATAGAGTTTTCGTTGGCTGGAATATTTGATAGGAATTAAGGTTATGTAATACATGTGTGTGTGTTTTGTTGTTTTCGGTGTAGGTTGTTTGGTTTTGGGTGGTGTGGGTGGGGTAGGGGGGGTGGGGGGAGGTATAGGTGTGATTGGTTTGGGTGGAGAGGGGGTGGGAGGGGTGGTAAGGGTAGATGAGCGGGGGGAAAGTTGGATTCCGGGGAAGGCAGACATGACCGCGTCCTGAATGAGTTTTTTGACCCTTTCTGGGTCTCTGTCTTGGGGTTTTGGGAGTTCTGTTTGGACTTTTTGTAGGATTGGCATAAGGTGCTTGGTAGTCGCCTCAGGATTTTGGGAACAGACTCCTAGAATGGCCTGTTTCCACTCCTCCGGCGTTTTAGGTTCGTGTCCGTCAATTGTGACAGACACTTGGGATGTGTGGGAGGACACGGATTGGCTATCTGAATCAGTGTGCCATCCTTCCTCTATAAAGGATCTGTCGACAGGTTTGGGAGGTGAGGGTCTTCGTGGCATGGGTGAGGGTGTTCTAGGTTTTCGTGGCATGATTGTATGTGTAATTTGTAAATGTGTGTATTGTGTTGGTGTGTGATTAGTAAATGTATGTATGTGTGTTAGTGTGTGTGTTTAGTAAGTGTATGAATTTGTAGGAATAGGTCTGGATGTGTGTGTAGGAGTAGGATATGTATGTGTGTTGTTTCTACTCACATTCACATTCCATAGAATAAGTATGCAAGCAGTGACTTTTTCCTCTTGAATGTCTCGAGTAGAAGGGGTTGTGATGTGTGTTATGTGTAGTGTGTAATGATGTGTGATTGTGTATGTGTAGCTTTACCTGTGTGTTCACTTTCGTATCGGTTCGATAGAGCTCTACGGCGATGAGCTCCAGGTAAGCACTAGTGTCTACAACTCCTTGCCCCCTTATTTTTCAATAATGGTTGCCCCCTTATTTTTCAACAAGGTTTGTTAGGATTTATAGACCGGCTAGTGCCACGCCCGTTTCGGTGGATGCTAGGCTGTCAGTTTTGGTACCTTACACTATACCTCCACGTGACAGTTTTGCATTTCTTCTTTCTGGTGGTCCTAGATACCAGAACGCGTACGTATCATATTTTAAATTTAAAAAATTATTTTGCCGTTGATTGCCGCGTTTAATGGCCATTGGCCAGAAGCATGATCGTATTACCACTTCTTACCAGTGTTTGGACCTTGTGAAGGATCTATCCGGTCCATTCCACGAAGTTGTTTAACGGAATTTCCCAAACTTATTACAGCAATATCCTAAAAGGAAGGAAGAAACAAACCTTCTATATTAGTTTTTTAAATCGATCTGCAGATGAAAATGAGAAAAGCTTAATGAAAAAGGGAAGGAAAGTAACAAAAATTAAGCGCTATCGTAACATCTTTATTTTGTGTTTTTATTGTCATCGAATGCGATAGTCTGTGGACTAGTACGCATTTCGATGCGCATCGCCCTGCCCCGAATTTTCCCATTGGCTCTTAACCTGGAAATCCCTATTTATCGCTCGAACAGCGCATATAAATATTGGCGATTTTCAGGTCAGCCAGGTCAGTTCCTCACGGGCTCTCCGAGAGCTTAGTGCTCTCGGGGCTCTGCTCCTGTTCTATTTTCCATACTCTGTGGCTGAGAGTTATTTTCAACTTTAACTTGGTGTTTTTATTTCGACAATCCTTTGTCATGTAAGAAAATATCTTGTCTTTCTCAAGACAAGCCATCGGAAGACCACAACCTAATGTACCATTTTCGACGAGGAATTTGTTGTGTAAGAAATATCTTGCCTTTTTCAAGGCAAGACACCGAAATATTTACAAGTCCATAACCTGAAAATGGACTTAAGTAGAGGAGCTCCCGACGTTTACTCCGAAGCCCTCTACAGAGCACCCGGGGATATCAGAAGGTGGTTAGACCCTTATTTGTTCCCTCGAGGTGACATGGCGCCCGACAACGTGGTTAAAATCCGAACTCACGACCCAGCTCAAATTCACAGAAGGCAACACACCATTGATTTCAACATGAGTTGAAGTCAAGAGAATAATGGGGAGAACCACGTAGTGTTAGAAAGCAATACTCTAACACTCCGACATCGAGGCCTTCTGCAGACCTGATTCTTTCGACGTGTAGACACCTTTGACGAGCCAGGCTTCTTCGAAGTTAGAAGCCCCAGATGCCGATGGAAGTCCCGGAGTAGACCCAGTCATCGCCCCCCTGCCGAAAGTGGTCGGACGACCACGTAGGCTTCGGCACACTGGTACCCTACGAAACCCCGTTGGATATGGCAGATGGGATCCGGACGACCGAAAAGAAAACGAACCCGTTGGAGGAGTTGGCACACCGACCGAGGATGGACCTGTAGGAGCTTGAGATGCCGTCATCACCACCGACCTCCCCCCGTAAGTGTGTTGTGTGAATTATTTTGAACATTTTTTACTTGTATTTTTATGCATATTTTCTTGTGTATTTTCACATGTATTTTTTATTCAATAAATATTTTTCTCAGCCGCAGAGTCTCCAGAGAAGGGGGGGATGTCATCGAATGCGATAGTCTGTGGACTAGTACGCATTTCGATGCGCATCGCCCCGCCTCGAATTTTCCCATTGGCTCTTGACCTGGAAATCCCTATTTATCGCTCGAACAGCGCATATAAATATTGGCGATTTTCAGGTCAGCCAGGTCAGTTCCTCACGGGCTCTCCGAGAGCTTAGTGCTCTCGGGGCTCTGCTCCTGTTCTATTTTCCATACTCTGTGGCTGAGAGTTATTTTCAACTTTAACTTGGTGTTTTTATTTCGACAATCCTTTGTCATGTAAGAAAATATCTTGTCTTTCTCAAGACAAGCCATCGGAAGACCACAACCTTATGTACCATTTTCGACGAGGAATTTGTTGTGTAAGAAATATCTTGCCTTTTTCAAGGCAAGACACCGAAGATATAAATATTTTCCAAGTCCATAACCCGAAAATGGACTTAAGTAGAGGAGCTCTCGACAGTATATTCGAAGCCCCCTACAGAGCACCCGGAGACAACAGAAGGTGGTTAGACCCTTATTTGTTCCCCCGAGGTGACATTATAGAATATGTATTTATTTTTCTTTTTAAAAAACAGTAAACAAAAGAAACTGAGGTGGTATTTTGGGAGGTCGAATGGATTAATGGCGTTTTAATTCATTTCGATGGGGAATTTCAAGATTACAGAACGAATTAAACTCGTAATAATTAAGTGGAGGTACCACTATATACTGTAATTAAATAGAGAGGAACAAACAGTATAAATATAGGGACATGAGCAGGGAGGAACCATGCTATCTTCGTTATGACCTACGTGTCGAGCTTAGCTCTAAGTCACTGGAATAGATGCTCAAAAATAAAAATATATATAAGAGCATTACAATATATTTTTCTAATTAATATATTTGCAATAAAATATGGCACTTAAATGGACTAAAAAGGAACTAAAAAATTATACTAAAAATTAGTACTAATTATATTAGCTGATTTGTAAATTTCCTAATTGGAGCAATAATTCTATTCCGTAATAATCTATTTTCTTTATGCGGATGTGCATTACAAATTGTTTCTATTTTTTATTTATAACTTGTCCCCAAATAGACAGTTCGCAATACCCTCTACTATTTATTATCGACCAGTTCCGAGTCATGATCTCGATGCGGTCTCGCTCCAGTAAAACATTAATACACAATTAACAATGCGCTTATCCACACCATCGCCAACGTTGTCGAAATCTGACCCGGAACTAAACTATCCCACTGCTTTAAATAGCAAATTTAACTAAAGAAAAACTAAGTAGTTACAATAGCCATTAATGTTGAACCTTGTGGGTTTTCCATTACTAATATTATAATTGGAAATATATGTCTGTTGTTTGGCTATTAAGTTTTATTACATTAGTAGTACAATACGAACTTTAGTTGTTTTAAAGTCTATTTTTCTTCTTATTTTTTTCGTGAAGCATTAAGCATTTCAACGTCAGATTGTTTATTTTACCGTATGTTGCTTTTCCGCAAACACTTTCACTTGTCCGGTCTGCACTCATTGTTCCCATTTCTTCAATCGGCTTTTTTATCCAATCTTGTTTATTTATGTATTAATTTTCCTTTGTCTGCATTTGTCTGAGTTGTTTGTTTTCTTTGCTTCTATTATCTTCTTTGTTAAATTGTTTTGATTCTCCTCAATTATTTTCTGTGGCGGAACGCTAAGCTCGGATGGCACTGATTTGCATAATCTGGCGCAGCTGACAAAATTATGTTATAGGACTCGTCTTTGAAGTAGGTGATTGGTCTTGGTAAGTGATAGCAATAACACAGCATCGTGCACTATTTACAAGATTGTAAATCATTGAGTAAGATAAAACTAAAGCTAATTGATGGGACAAAGACAATAATATGTACCTTCGGAATACATTTTACCTGAACAGACAAACTGTTTTGATTATACATAAAGATTACTCAGTTCTAAATATTGATCAATATAATTAAATAGATTTTTAAATCAGGGATTTAAAACAAATAATACAGTAAAAATACTTACATGCTAATACACATACCTAATCTCATGTACCTACCTGATTTAAGACTTTAATTGTAAGCATTTTAGCAATATTCTAAGGACCAGTAAGGATCAATATTCCTGTTATTCGAAATTTAAATATATTCACATAAAACTTTAAAAATAAAAATTTCAAAGATATACATAAAATGAATTTAACTCTATATAGTTACCTTATACTCTATAAAAATCGTATGCTAGTGTTTCAAGAACATTAGCGAAACCTAAATAAAAAATTTGTTATTAGAAGAACACTGGATGTCACTTCTGTGACATAAATCACTTCTTAAGTTTATTACTCGTATAATCGAATTAATAATGCCCAAAATAAAATTTCCTTTTTTTGCTTAAAAAAAATATACCAAATGGGAGAAAAAAAAACTATGCAGACTACTCTCTCAAAGTGAAGATAATTTACAACGTATACTGCACCAATTTAATATAATAACCGCCGAAAAATTTAACCTGTTAATATCGTCAAAAAACACAAAATACATGATTACAACAGCAAATTTACTAAGATGTAAATTGGAGCAAAGGCCTGATGATGTCACCACATCCCAAAAGGGATTAGGACTGAGAAGGAGGAGGAAATTGGAGCTGGAAGGTCAGATAATAGAACACGTGATGGAGTTTAAATATCTAGGCATCACATTATCTAGCTAAGGAAAGCTCAAAACTAAAGTGGAAGATCAGGTGAATAGATCAAAGAGAGCCGCAGGCTGCCTGAATGAAACAATTTCTGAGAAATCAAAATTTTGGAAAAGAACTGAAAGGCATAATTTACAAAACAGTCATCAGACGAATAATGACATACGCAGCAGAAACAAGACCTGACACAGAAAGGACAAAAATGATGTTAGAAACAGCAGAGATGAAAATATTTAGAAAAATTGGTGATAAGACACTATGGGACAGAGCTCAAAGTACAGATATACGACATAGATTTAAGGTGGAGAATATCAAGAACTGGGTAAGAAATAGAAGAGTAGAATGAAACGATCATGGAAGCTCAATGACATAATTATGTCTTGCCATCAATTTTTGTGTTTTAATCTGTTCTGTTTCTAACATCCTTTTTGTCCTCTCTGTGTCAACTTGTGTTTCTGCCGCGTATGTCATTATTGGTCTGATGACTGTTTTGTAAATTCTGCCTTTCATTTCTTTCCCGATCTTTTTATTTCTTCATATTGTTGTATTCAGGACGCTTGTGGTTTTGCTGGCTCCATTCAGTTGGTCTACATCTTAGTAAATTTGCTGTTGTAACCATGCATTTTTTCTTTTTGGTGAAATTAACATGTTAAATTTTCTAGCGGTTATAATAACTTGGTGCAGCATACGTTGTAAATCGTCTTCACTTTGAGAGCGTAGTATTGCGTCGTCTGCATAGCAGATTATTTTGCCTTTCTTTCATTTGGTACGCGTTTTTAGTTCTTAGTTTTTTTTTTAATATTTTATCCATAATCAGGTTGAACAATAGAGAACTGCCATCATCAAGAGGGTCGGTTAGTTCTTCTTCCACTTTTACTTTTATGTTGTGTTGGTAAATATTTTAAATCGTTTTGATTATTCCTAAAGGTATCTCTCTTGGGTATAATAAGTGAATAACGTCCTTTAATTTGACCCGATCAAATGCCTTTTTACGATCCACGAAACATGGATATGCCGGTTTTTTCTGATGATTTCTCTTGCCTCATTATACATATAGCGTCGGTGCATGATCTTCCCGACCTGAAACTTTGTTGTTTTTCTGCTAGTGTTATAATTTCATTCAGTTTATTTGTTATCACTTTGGTTGTAAATTTTAGTGTTGTGTTTAATGAATTAATTCCTCTGTAATTTTCCGGGTCCGATTGGTTTTTCTTTCTGAAAAGAGGTATTAGGATGCTTGAGTTCCATTCTTGAGGAATTCTGTTTTGTTCTATTATTTTTTTAATTAGTTTTAATAGTTATTTGGTCAGATCTGGTCCTCCGTACTTTAGTAGTTTGTTCGGTATTCTGTCCTCTCCTAATGATTTTCTATTGTTTAATTTCCCTAATGCTTCCTTTACCTCTTTCTCCTCAATATTTATTTCTTCGTTAGTCGTCACTTCTGGTGTTGGTGGTTTATTCTTGACACCTTTGGCAAAAAGGGATCAAAAGTAGTCTACCCATGTTTCCTTCTGAATGTGTTTCGTTTTTGTTAGTTCATTCATCTATTTTCTTTGCCCTTTAATCAATCTCCATATTTTTTTGTGTTTCGTAAGAGGCGTGTTTCATCTGTTTTCAAAAGCTCTGACAGTGTTCCATTTTTATTTATCTAACTAAAGTATTCGTTTCATTTCTGATTCGATTATAGTGGTTATATGCCTGTTCTGTTTTTTGTGTTCTGTATTGGAAAAAAAAACCATGGTGTTTTCTTTTTTCATATGTTAGTGTTTGTTATTTTCCTCTTTTCAATTGATTCTGTTGCTGCGTTAGTTATGTTATTTTTGAGTTTGTGCCAGCTTTCCTTTATGTTATCGTGATCTAATATTTCAGTCGCAGCGATCTTCTCCGATATTTTTTTCTGTATAAGTATTCCGTGGATTTCTTATTTAGTTTTTCAACTTTAATTTTTGTTTATGTTGACGCCGCTCTCTTGGGTGTGAATTACTTTACATAATAGTAGGCTATGGCGGCGACCTAGATCTGCTGAGTTGAGGCATCATAGGCTTTATTTTGTAAGTTAAATGTACAATAAATTAAAAAAATAAAAAAAAAATAATGAAAATTAAAAAACAAATACCTAGTATAAATCAAAGTTACCTATAATCAAACGTTACAAACCAAACTAGGTTCTATAATATTCTAAATATGACATCTTAATCAGATTCATACTGCATGTTCTGTTTTATCTCAGCACAATGTACACATATTTGCTTTAAATGTCGTGGGCAAGTCCACTGATCACAGCGGCTGCACCATTTTCTTGAGCTCTTATTCCTTGCTCGTCTACAAATATGACAACGCCCAAGAACCAAAGATCGAGTCTGAACTTCTTTAGGAGTTTCCTTATTTATTTTTAAAAGAAATTTAATTTTTTCTTTTATTTCTGTTGATGTGTAAGTGTTCTACTGTCGCCGTAACATCAGTGGTTTTATTAACTCAAACGAAATGTCCTGAAGAAAAGTGCTTCGTGGAAGTGATGCAGTGACATTATTAACCTTACTGTGAAAATGCATTAATTCCTGATATATTTAATAAATCAAAGAACATAGGAGTAGAGATCACTAGTGACAGGGATATAAGAACAGAGACCACAAGGCAAGCATCAAAAGCGGCAAGAGTGAGTGGTTGCGGAGAAACAAATATCTGACCACAAAAAGCAAAATGAAAGTATTCAAGACAACAGTAAGAACAATCCTAACATATGTAGCGGAGATAAGGACCGATACAAGAAAGACGAAACAACAAATCAACAATATCAAAATGAAAGTATTAAGATCAATTGCAGGCATATCATTAAGAAACAGACAAACCAACAGAAGTATACGCGAACAATGCAAAATTCAAAATATTAACAGGTGGATAAAAACAAGAAAAAAAAACTGGAACGAACATGTAAACCGAATGGGACCAGATAGATTAGCGAACATCTGTAAAAACAACAAGCCGTATAGCAGAAGACCCGTTGGAAGGCCGCCAAAACGGTGGAAAGATAATGTACAGTCAACAACGACTGAAACAGAATAAGAGACAGACAAACAGGAGTAATCCTAGTCGCACGAAGAAGAAGAAGAAGAAGAAGAAGACAAATGTTAAAAAAATCATACACAGCTACCACAAAAATTTTAACAAAAATAAATTAGTCCTAACAGTCTAACTAAGATAGATAGACACACAGTGAAAATAATATACGGCAAAGAAAAGCTGATCGTCGAGGTTGCACACCACCGCAAAGAAGGTCTAGCTGACGCTGCATAGATCAAGTCAGAGGAATTATTGGTAATAGTGTATTTGAATCTTTCCAAATAGTCCCAGAGAGATAAAAAAGAAAGCAACGACACAAGCAATAAAGACAGGATGTTGCTATACTATTTTAAAAGTTAATAGATAAAAATAATATTTTAGAAATAACCAACATTTTATCTAAGTATTTTGTGTTAAAATGTCTTATTTTGTAGCAGAGAATCTTTAATTAATTTATGTTTTATTCTCAATTAGATACCCTTTGTATTTCGTTATAAATTTGTATAGTTTTTAGATACTTTTTCCAAAGAATTCTTTTGTAGTAGATATTAAACTTTTTAATTAACAGCACAAGTCGTTTTAAAGAACCGGTTAACAAAGTTGTCTCCGATACAAAATATGTAAGCGTTCATAAGCAGGTTAATATTTAATTTTAAAGTTTTTGCATATTTCTATTATTATCTTTATTCATACGTTAGTTTTATTTTTGTGTATATTTCTATAAATATTACTTCATATAGTCGCAAAATTTTAAAGTTGTGTGGTTTATTTCATAAATACACTGACAATTCCAAATATAAGTAGTATTCAATGCCTGTCAATTTCATTATCACTCAAATCCGTATGACAGGCTGAAACCAAATACCTCTTTTAATACAAATCAGATTTAATGTTAGCTAGTGAGCGTATCGAACCTCAGCTGCTAATAACTAATAACCAAGAGGTTAATGGAATATTAAACAGGCAGAAAATTCAGGTGCACTTCACGAGAATCAATTAATTATCATTGATATTAATCGACTGTTAGGCTTCCGCTCAAATAGATTAAATTAACTGAAAATACATTTTGAACATTTACTAATACATGCCATTACTTTAAATTTAAAATATCATTATTTCATATAACTATAAAATATACAAAGCTATACCAAAAATATTGGACATGTATTTTATAACTTTGACAATGGTAATATTTGATCTTCTCATTATTAAAATCTTTTAAACTATTAATACCAATATCTGGTGTAATACCGCTTCTCTGCTCTCTCGAGCACTTTTCATTTACCTGTCTTCCTTCATCCTATTGAGGTCGTTTTTGTCTTTCCCATCTTATTGCACTCCTTTATGTCTTCGTTATATTTGCTTGCTTTTTAATATCATAATTAATAGATAAATATACTTATATACACTTACATAAAAATTTATGATAATTGATTTGTAGTCATGTAGAAATCAATCTTAAATATTCAGAGCTTAACTTCAACTTTCTTATTTGAAATGTATATTATTAAGAATTTCGATAAAACAGCTCCTGAGAATTCTCTCAATATGCTACCTTACGCATACGCGAGCGTTGTATGAGATATGACCAATTCTATTATGAAGGAGTTTCCGATCTGACACCATCTATCATTATCTATAATATAAAAATGAATCGCAAAATTCGTTGGTAAGCGCATAACTCAACAACGCATGAACCAATCTTAACCATTTTTTTTAAATGTTCCTTGATGTCTAAGGATAGTTTTTACGGTGAGAAAAATTCGAATAAATTCCAGGAAAACCCTAAAACAACCATTTTCTTTTTCCCATACAAATATTTTTTAACTAAATGTAGAGTTAATTTGAACTTTATTGCTATTTAATGAAGATAATATGAAGATAATATTAATAGATAATAAATCAAATCTATTTGACAGAACGAAGTCTGTCGGGTCCGCTAGATATTGAAATAGATAATTACTGGATTGTTCCATATTCACCCATTTTATCAAAGGCCTTCAAAGCGCACATCAACGTTGAATCTTGCCATTCAGTACATTTGCAAATATGTAACCAAAGGAAGTGATATTGCTGTGATTGGTGCAGAGAATTCCAATGATGAAGTTACCCAATACCAAATGGGTCGCTATGTTAGTAGTAATGAAGCAGTTTGGCAAATATTTTCTTTTCCTATTCATGAGAGACACCCTACTGTTGTTCATTTAGCTGTGAATTTTAGAAAATGGACAAAGAGTCTATTTTACAGCACAAAACGGAATATAAAGAGCTGCTCAGCCACCATCTACTACATAAACCAGTTTTTTTGAGATATGCCAAACAGTGCTTTTGCTCAAACATTGTTATATTCTGAAATGCCAAAATATTATATTTGGAATCAATCCTCAAGGAGATTTAAACGACGAAACCAAGGAAAACCAGTTCCAGGATACCCAGATGTATATTCGACCGATGCAATTGGTTGAATTTATTCAGTACATCTAAGCAATGATGAATGTTTTTATTTACGACTGCTATTAGTTAATGTACGTGGTCCAACATCATTCTAACATTTACGAACTGTTGATGGTAATTTGTGTGAATCATAAAGAGAAGCCTGCCAACGTTTGCAATTGCAAGAAAATGACGCTCATTGGGATCAAACTCTCAATGGTGCTGTATCATCACAAGCTCATCAAATACGAACATTGTTTTCTATAATCATATCTGCATGCTTCCCGTCAAACCCAAATGATTTGTGGATTAAGTACAAAGATAATATGTGTGATGATATTTTGTATCAAATACGAATTAGAAGGGGAAATCCAAATATGCAAATAAGCGAGGAAATTTACAATAAAGAATTGATTTCAATTGAGGACATGTGCTTGATGATGTCAAACAAACTATTATTTCAGTTAGGCCTGACCGCGCCCAACCGTCCAATGCATAATGTTTTTAACCAAGAGTTGCACCGAAAAAAAACTGTATGATCTCAATACTTTGAAAGAATTAATTCAAACAAATCTTCCACTATTTAATCAACAACAGAAGTATGTATTTGATACACTTATGAAAGTAACAAATGATAAAACAGGAGGAATTTACTTCTTAGATGCACCTGGTGGTACATAAAAAACTTTTTTGATTTCATTAATATTAGCAACAATTCGCTCACAAAATAAAATTGCACTTGCACTCGCTTCGTCGGCAATTACAGCAACTTTGCTTAAAGGTGGTCGAACAGCCCATTCAGCACTAAAATTGCCATTTCGCAACATGCAAAGCAACGAAATTTGAACCTACAACATTTCGAAGAACTCTGCAGTGGCTTTGCGAAGGTTTTGCAGCAATGTGAATTGATTGTTTGGGATGAATGCACGATGGCATATAAAAAATCTTTGGAGGCTTTAGAAAACCTTACAAGATCTACGGAGCAATCATAACCCATTTGGTGGTGTCAGCTGATGAACTCAATGCATGTTTAAAGTCCTCCAATTTGTGGAAACATGTCAAGGTATTACACTTAAGCAAGAATATGCGTGCCAAGTTGCAAAATGACTAATCTAGAGATATATTCTTTAAACAACTTATTGACATTGGTAATTGCAAATTTCCTATAGACACCTTGACTGGTTGCATTAACTTTCCTACAAGTTTTTGTCCGTTAACTCGATCAAAAAATGAACTTATTCAAAAGGTGTTTTCATATGTTGCTCAAAATTACAGAAAATATGATTGGTTTAGCCAACAGGCTATATTGACTGCAAAAACAGAGATGTAAATAAATTAAATTTCAAAATTTAAGAACAAATTACAGGCGAATTGGGAATATATAAAACAGTTGATTCAGCTACTAACCAAGATGATGTCGTCAACTATCCGCCTGAATTTTTAAACTCGCTGGATTTACGAGGGTTACCACCTCACAATATTTAATTAAAGGTTGGATCGGTAGTTATAATGTTGAGAAATATCAACCAACCGCGTCTTTGCAACGGCACACGATTAGCGATAAAAAATTATTGAACAACGTGATAAAAGTAACTATACTGAAAGGAAAATATAGAGGAGAAGACTTTTTGATACCACGCATCTCAATGATTTCGACTGATGTACCATTTGAATTTAAACGACTACAGTTTCCAGTGCGGCTTGCTTTTGCTATGACCATAAATAAGTCCCAGGGGCCATCATTAGGTGTTTGTGGTATAATCTAGAAACTCCATGTTTCTCACATGGTCAATATACTTATATACGTTTTATTTCATTATTCTTTATTACATCGGTTAGTAACCCTATGTTTTAGTAATAATAATAATAAATAATTAATTATCTCTATGTTTTGTCATTAAAGCACCCACTTTATGTATATTTGTCACCTTTAGGTTCCCACTATCCCTTTAGATTATTTTTCAATCAGGTTTGAACCTTAAGTTCCCCTCTTAGTTTAAAACTCTCTGGTAGACATCCCAGTCAGGGTTTTTAGTGGGTCCAAAAGGGTGGCCAAAGATCGTGGAAGCGAAGATACTTAAGTCACTCAAGCTGACCCTGACACAATGCCCTATCAACATAATTCTGTTCAGGAGAATTAAAGAAATAAACTGCCACATTCCAAATCTATTTGACAGAACGAAGTATGTAGGGTCCGCTAGTAAATAATAAAATTATTGGAAAAGTTTTATTTGGTACAAATTATTTACAAGTATCATTTATGTTGATAAAACTTCAATATTTTGTGGACGAAATAATATTTAATATACAAGATAATTCAATTAAAAATCTTTCAACTTTCTTTAATAGGCCACCCTGTACATTATGGCATTATAAGAAAGAAGTTTTGCTGTTTTTAAGCTTTGTTAACTACTTGATATACCTATATCTAACAGCTATTGAGATACTTTGGTTTTAATGTATATGTTAAATGTTTGTATTATAATTTCAATTATTATTGAATATAATCGCATGCCATAAAAATTTTAGTTGACTATTTTTTGTTTTCCTAAATTATAGACAAAAATCGGTTTTTATTTAGGCTAATTACGAACTGTCAACTAAGATACTAAGATACCCGCAGATATTCCTAAAATTGCTAAAGAAACTGCTTGAACAACATCAGTTTCCAACACTGTTGAAAGATGCTAGAGTTGATCTAGTCTCAAAAGGTATGGGTGAAGAGGAAGAGTTGCACATTCGACCAATTTGCCTTCTCAGTTCGGCAGCTCAATTGTACGAGCAACTTGTGAAAGGCCGCTTTGAGCGAGAGCTGGAAAAAAAGCATGCGCTGAGCGATCGTCAATAGAGTTTTAGTGCCAAAAGGTCTACCATAGATGCGGTAACAGAAGTAACCTCGTAAGTCACGCAGGATACAAAGAGATGGGTGGCTCTCATCTTGCTTGACGTTAAGAATGCCTTTAGCACGTCATTATGGGAAAATCCTAAAGATATCATGGACAGACAAGATAACCAACGAGACTATACTACGAAGAATGGGAAAAGAAAGAGAAGTTATGTATACGATTAAAAGGAGAAATTTAGAATATCTCGGACACATAATGAGAAGCGAAACTAAATACAGATTACTGAAAATAATCCTTCAAGGCAAAGTATTCGGAAAGCGAGGAATTGGGAGAAGAAGAGTATTATGGTTAAAAACCCTGAGGAAATAATTCTCCACAACAACAACTAATCTATTTAAAGTATCAATTATTAAAATAATTATAGCGAAAATGATCGCCAATATTCGAAACGAATAGGCACCAAAAGAAAAAGATGGGAAAAAATCATGTCATTTCACGAGAGAATTGGGCGTTAGTGACTACCTGGTCAACGTAATTGACAGATACTTTACTGACAGGTTCATTAGATTAAAAGATACCAGCAGGGTGTTCCGCAGGGTACAGTACTAAGTCGCACCCTGTGGAATGTCCTGTACGACGGGGTGTTGAGGCTGCAGATGCAGAGGGAATGCACTCATGTAGCTTATGCCAATGATTTTGCACTGTTTGCGAAGGTAATTCAGAAAACGGACATGACTAATGCGGCTAACAAAGCCCTGCGTCATATGTATTAATAGGTGAATCAGAGAGAACGATCTACAGCTAGCACCTCAGAAAACTGAGCTGGTAATTCACAAAGGGAACCGGGACTAATCCCCTCTTCACTTTATAGTGGAGGTGTGGAGGTTGTACCGGTACAATCGGGTAAGTATTTCGGAGTTTGGTTGTCGAAAGAAGGTTCGAAGTACACATCCAAAAGACGGTAGAGAAGGCGAACCGAAGTCTGGAGGCGTTGATATGGCTGATGTCAAATATAGGAGGTCCAGGTACTACCAAAGAAGGGTGCTGAATGAAGTGTGGTGTAGCTGATAAGAACTTCGCAAAGGCGAATGCTCCTAAGGATATCTAGTGCATACAGGACAATTTTAAATGAGGCTCTGCATGTCTTTGGAGCAGTGATACTGATCGTCTTGTTGTGCAAATAGCGAGCGAGGGTGTAATCGGGGAGGATGGATGGAAATATAGATTAGAATGAGGGAGAGATAACGATATCGATAAGGATAAAGCAGAATATCCTGGCTTGCTAACCTGAGAGCATGGTATAGAAAGACCTCAACACAGATATTCCGTATATCAACCAACAAAGTCATCATATCCAGAATGATCGCCAACGTACGGAACGGACAGGCACCCTAAGAAGAAGAAGATAACGATATAGGAGTGGCCGAGAGAATGAGCCAATCATAGCGGTAAGGTAAGGTGAACGAAGAAGCTTATTTCCGATCTAAGGCCGAGGTAAGAATGTAACTTTAGAAAACTAGACTATTTTCTGACTTAATTTGTGACCGGACATAGTAGTTTTGGCCCCTTCACAAAAATAGAAGAGCCAAATCTGCCTTGGCAGACTGTACTGTTTGGCGGGTACTGGACGCTCCCGGCAACATTTGTAACTGTCAGAGATAAGCAAATGAGAAGAAAGACTTCGAGAGGAGGTGAATGGGTTTCAGGCTGGATGAAAAAAACATGGTAAATATAATGATGAGAGGAGAGAAAGAATGGAGAGAAATACACTGTCTGATTTCTGGGGTGATGAAGAAGAAGAAGCAGGAGGACAGAGGAGGAAATTAAACCAGGGATTTGAAATCTTATTTCTTTTTTCTAGAGAACCAAGAACCAGTAAGTACCAAAATTAGTTTGTGGCCTCACGGACATATTTTCATTCTTTTGATTTATTTTGGTAATAAGCAATTCTTTTCTGATTTACTAGGACAGGTATGGTTATTTGTAAGTTTTTTCTTAATATAATATAGTGATTCTTCTTTTGAAGTAACGGTTAATATAAGGATTTTAGTTGTTTATTGAGTGGCAAGACCACTACTCTAGAACGGTGGTTAAGGTTTTAGACGGAACTAGCTGATGATGATAATGTATGAAAACAGATTCTAATAGATTATGTGCTTCCTAAGATTCGACAATTTTCAAACAAGAGAGCAATGAAAACGCACTGATAAATTTGCCGCCATCAGAAATATCTTTAGTGGTTTTGTATCAAATTGCAAGAAATCCATCTAAACATGTTTCAAGTTTAAGAAGATGACAGAGTTTTGCAATTTTGTGATTACCTAGTTGATAATTATTTAACAGAAGATTCAAAATTTCCACCTTACATGTGGGATTTAAATTCATCATATTTTATATTTACTACAAACGCATGTGAATCATTTCACTCAAAATTTAACGAATGTTTTTATAAATTACATCCTGACATATTTAAATTTACAGACATTTTGTTAACATTCAAAAAAACAACTTAATAAAACGACAAGAAGAAAAGTTGATTTTATTTAAAATAGGCTAAATAAATATAACGTTAATCAAAACATTACTAACTTAGAAGTCAGTTTGCAATTATTATGCAGCTAACTTTAACTTTAATAACTGATCAGACATTAGAATTAAGCATTGTTGCTATTTTACTGTAGTTTTTGTTATTGTATATAAGTTAATGTAGATTTATAAATAAACTTTATTCGATTATATGGTTATAGTTTCATTATTTAATCATTTAAAATTTTCGCTCATGCTTTGGGAATTGGGTTCCTTTTTGAATACAATAAAGTAAAATAAAAACTATATACGTTGACAAGAATATTATCTAAGTACCTAGGTAGCGTGGTGCCGTTCGTAGTTGCTTTTAATTCTACTATAAAATCGAACTCAGAAGAAGAATACCAAGATATGGAAGCCGAAGAACAGGCTGGTTTTCGTGTAGATCGATCTACAATAGACCATGTCTTCTCTATTACTCACATAATTGAAAATAAAGTTGCTCGTGGCCAAGAAGTCCACCTGACGTTCGTAGACTTTAGGAAAGTATATGATAGTATCCCGCTTGATAAATTATGGGAGGCACTGGGGAAATCAAATATAAATATAGAATTGATTGAAGCAGTAAAAACGGTGTACTACCAACAAACAACAAGAATTAAAACCGGAAATCTGATAACACCGGGATTCAAAGTGACTAAAGGACTAAGACAAGAATACTGTATATCTCCAACATTATTCAAAATATACCTCGAAGCAGCACTCAATAAATGGAAGAAAAAATGTACGAATATGGGCAAACCACTAATAGACTTAACTTTGTATAATCTGTGCTTTGCGGATGACCAGGGTATTATCGCACAGGACTCTGAAGACCTTAGTTACACGATGCGAAAACTATTAGAAGAGTTTACAGAGTGGGGTTTGGAAGTGAATATGGAAAAAACTGAGTAGATGAGTATCGTAGGAGATCAATTTAACTTTCTTGTAGAGGAAAATCAAGAGATCAAACTATGTGATGACTACAAATACCTAGGAGTAAATATCACTCAGGACGGAAATTATATGCAGCCATTAAGGAACAAAATACACAGGGAAGGAAAGGCATAACCTTACTAAACAGCAAACTGTGGGATAAAAACATTTCTAAAGAAAATAAAAGAAGAATATACAACACCATACTAAGAAGTATCACAATATATGGATGCAAAGTGTGGTTCCTAAAAGACAGAACAGAGAAAATGCTTAGAGCAACAGAAATGGACTTCTGGCGCCGCTCGGCGGGAATCTCCAGACGCGACAGAATAACAAACGAGAGAGTCCGAGAAATCATGGGGGTTACACATAATATTGTTGATGACATCAAAACGACACAACTCAGATGGTACGGACACGTAAGGAGAATGCCGGAGAATAGAATACCAAGACAAATTCTTGAATGGCAACCAAGAGGTAGGTGGAGACCAGAAAGGCCTAGAAGAAGTTGGAGAGAAGGAGTTGATAAAGAAATCAGAGAAAGAGAACTGGAGGACGATCTATGGAACGATAGAATGAAATGGAGATTGGAAATCGGAAGACGTATGTAAACTGACATTATATGTATATATATATATATATATATATATATATTGTTATGATGTGTTTTTTGTTTGAATGATGAGCAATGAGTATTTTTAATAATATAATATATAGGTTTTTTATCGCGGTTCTCAAAGAATTAGCTTGTAAGTACTTTTTTAAATTATCTTTATTGTAACTATTATGAAACACACATATATATATCTAACCTAGCCAATGTAAATTTAAAATAAACTATCTTTAAATTGATATTCTTACAAAACTAATTAAATTCTATAGACAATCTAAAATTTAAACAAACTATCTTCAAAATTGAAATTGTTATGACACTAACTAAATTATATTAACAAAATTTTGTACCTTTCTTTCACTGAATGCCTAAATGAACTGTTTTCCACTATATATATTCTAATCACCACTGAAAGTCTTCGTACTTCGGTTATCCTTGTTTTTGTGAAATTTCTTTTTCCAATTATCAGCTTCTACCAATTTAAGATATAGTTTTCTTCACCAGCATGTATACACCACCAACCAAACCAGCAAACAGCATTTATATTTATTCTTCTTTTCAATATACCAATATCCAATTATTATAAGTTGATTTATACTAATCTCCAACCATAATATAATTTAATTTCTTCCAATATACCTTTTTTTATCTTCAATAATTATTTGTGTATAATTATAAATGTGCATTAAATTATATGCATAATTTTTAATCTTCATTTAACTCACTATATTAAACTATTGGACTATTTGTACTTGATTCACTGACTCTAACTAACTTTCATAATAAACTGCTTGACTTCTGACTAAAAAACTTAAAAACTGCCTGACTTCTAACTAAAAACTTTTTAAAACTTCTAAAAACTGCCATCTTGAATCCAAATCACGGGTATTTATATCTTTTGGACATTCTAGAACCATCTCGTAAGATATCATGTTCTATTCAGTTCTATTTAATACATGTCTGAATTTTCTGGAACAAACCATTTCGCAAACATGGCCATCTCCGGAGATCCAGAGAATTCCATTCTTTTCTATTAATAATTTTGTTTACATTTAGGCTTTTCAGATCAGAATAAACATTCCAATTAGTAACTAACACTCTAATTTAATAAAATACACAATTCAAACAATATATTATTATAATAACCCCACTTATATTCGTATTATGATTCTTAATTTGACACTTGGAGTATGTATAGTTGGTTGCCTAGGCACATGGCTCACTTAAATCTATTTACAACATTAAAATTACTAAATACAACTTTTTACAATTATTATATGCTAATTTATTAAAAATGCCCTCACATAAATATATTTTTATTAAATTCTCTAGTATATAACTTATTTAAAACAACCAAATATCTAATATTATGTAGTATATAACTTATAAATTATTTTCTATAAACCCCAATCGTCACAATACCCCAAAAATAATATTTAAAATAAATAATTTACTTATTATTTTTTTAAATATTAATTTTCTCATACCTTATTAAATTTAATAAATCAATTTTTTTTTTTATTTAAAATGTGTTAAATACATCCCTGTTCGCTGTCTATGTCAAAGCAGAGAACAACGCTGCACAGTTCGGCTATTCTATGGTCAAACTGTCATGTCAATTGGAGAGAATAAAATATAACCTTAATTACAATATAATCGATATGGTGTTCTGTTTGTTTATAGACAAAATCTAGGAATTATTTCCATTCAAAATAACTTCATCAATATAAATTGGTAAGTTTTTCCACTTTATTATATTAGAAAGACATTTTTATAGCAATTATAGTATCAATTTTGTGTCTAACCCCAAATTATGATTTTTAGGGTACAAATTAATTTCCATATATACAAAATTCAACAAGTACGATGTCAAATTGATTCAAAATAATGAAATCTACCATCTACCATTTAACAAATCAAGTCTATTGAACAAAATGGACACATCAGTAAGTTATTAGTGTTATTATATTTGTGTTAAAGGTATAGAAATCATTATTCAATCTCTTCATGATATTGAAAAATGTCGTTGATATGAAATATGCCTCTTAGTCTGTTCTCTGCATCTATTAACACATAACTATTTAGTCCATTCTGATTTTCAATTGTATATGGACCTTCAAACATTGGTTGTAATTTCTTACAACGGTTTTCTTTAACATTACTTTTTCTAAGTGAACGAATTAACACTAGGTCTCCTTTTTTAAATGTGATTGGTTTTTTTATATTTCGATTTTGTCTTCTGATATATTTTTCAGCTTTCCTCCTAATTCGGTTATTCACTTTCTGCATTACTTGTTCTAACATATCCTGATTATATTCACTAATCCACTTTCTGTTTCCTATATGGCCAAACATTAAATATTCTGGTACTTCCTCTGTATTCAAATTATGTGTATTATTTAAAAAATACTCTACTTGTGGTATATGTTGCTGCCAAGTTTCATGTTGGTTTTGGCACAGTATCCTTAAATATTTTATAACTTCTTTAATATATCTTTCTGCAGGATTTGCCTGAGGATGTCTGATACTTGTAAAATGAATGTTGATTCCCTTTTTCTCACAAAATGTCTGAAATTTTTGGTTGTTAAAATATGTAGCATTATCTATTATGCAATTTCTAAATGGTCCTATTTCTTCGAAAAATTGATTAATATATAATTTTAATGTTTTAACATTTGTTCTAGAGCAGGGATATAGTTTAATAAATTTTGTATATAAATCAACTATCACTAGTATATGCTTTTTTTTCTGTTGGACTGAGAACTAAATTTGAAATAAAATCCATGGAAACTGTATTTAGTTTTTCATATACAACATTAGATTTATATGTGTTCTGGTTTTTGAAATTCTTTTCTTTGTTTAGTTGACATATTGGGCATTGGGTAGTAATTTCTTTTGCTATACTTATGTCATTCTTTGCAAAATAATTGTCCCTAAATAGCATCCATAGCTTTCTTGAACCAATATGCATATAATCGTTATGTAAATTTTTCAATATTTTCTTTGCTAAAGTTCTAGTTATTACATATACTTCTATGCCATTTATTATTTTATAATATACCCCATCTTTCCTAAGGACTTTTTGTTTTTCACTCAAATTGATCTGATCTCTTATAATTTCTTCTTTAGAATATAATCCAGTACTTTCTACTAATTGATTTAATCCAATTTTTATTGTTCGCTGCCCTTTTTGTGGTGTATTTTCTAACCTTGATAAAGCATCTGTCACTATATTGGATTTTCCAGAAATGTATTTGATTTCAAAGCAGTATTCACTAAGTATTAGACTCCACCGATGTATTCTACTGTTTCCATATTTGTTATTTAATATAGACGTTAAAGCTTGGTGATCTGTTTCTATTGTAAATTCATTACCCAACAAATAAAATCTTAATTTTGTGACACAGTGTATTATACTTGCTAGTTCTAATTCTGAAACTGAGTAACCCTTTTCATGTGGCTTTGTGATTCTTGAAATGAATTGTATTGGGTATTCGACCCCATCATGTATTTGTAATAATACCCCTGATAATCTCTCTATTGATGCATCTGTTCTTAATATGAATGGCTGTGTATAGTCAGGATAGTATATTTTCAAATTTAACAGAAAAATGTTTTTAATTTCTTGGAATGCTAGTTCTCTTCTCTGATCCCATCTCCATTTTACACCTTTTCTCAGTAGTTCAAGTAATGGAATTTCTTTTATACTTAGATCTGGTATCATCCTTTTATAATAATTAATTATTCCAATAAATCCTCTTAAAGTTCTTAAATTGTGTGGTGTTTTATATTCCTGAATGACTTGTGTCCGTTCTGGATCCATTTAGATTCCCTTAGTATTAAGTTTATAACCTAGATATATGACTTCTTTTTGAAAAAATGTACATTTTTCTTGATTTATTTTTAGTCCAACTTTGTCTAATCTATTTATTATAATTTTTAGGTGTTTCTCATGATCTTCAGCCGTTTTAGAAAAAATTAATATATCATCAATGTAGTGAATTACAAAATGTTCATATTGATCCAAAATATCATGAAGACATCTACATAGAGCACTGCAAGATGATTGAAGTCCAAATGATACTACTTTGAATTGATATACTACTCCATCTATCTGAAATCCTGTATACTGTCTACTTTTTCTTTCTAGAGGTATTAACCAGAAACTATGCTGTAAATCGATTTTAGTGAAAAATGACATTCCTGTAATTCTTCCTAATATTCCATCTATACTCATTGGTGCTTCAAATTGCTTTTCAGTAATCTTGTTAATATTCCTTGCATCCAAACATAACCTGATTTCACCTGATCTTTTTCGTACTACTACTATGGGGTTAATAAAACGTGTGTCTGCCTTCTCAATGATCCCATCTTCTAACATATTATTAATTGTTTTGTTTACTTCTTCTCTGTATTTATATGGTATTGGGTATGATTTTGTTTTAAAATCTTTTTCTTCTTTAACTTTTATACTATGGATATAATTTTGTGCAATTCTATTTTCTTTATTGACAAGTCCCTTGTGTTGCTGCAATATGGAAATGACTATTGATTTATATTCTTCAGGGCAATTTAAAACTTTCATCATATCTTCTTCTTTACAAATAACATTATTCTTCATTATGTACTCATTATTCCTTGCTTCCAATTTTACGCACTCCGCCTCGTAGGCATTCATCTGCTTAAAATTTCCATTCCTTAAATATTCACTACAATAATTATTCTTTACATTCTTTTGGGACATTTCCCTATCATCAAAATACATTTCTTCTTCATAAACATCATTATTTTCTTTTAATAATATCCTATCAACTCTTATTCCTTCTTCTACCTCATCTTTCTGCATAAATTTAATTATTTGCCCTTCCAAAGTTACCATTTTTTCTTCAAAATCTATCTTTACTTTCTTCTTTTCCAATTCATCATTTCCCATTAATATATCAACACATAAATCCTTGACAATAAATCCTTGCATATTAATTTCTTTATTAAGAATATTAATTTTAAAATTGGCTAGTTTATCAATTTCACCCAACTTCTTATTATTTGCACCAACAATTTTAATTTTTGGAATCTTTATTATATCTGATAATTTTAATGTATTAAAAATAAAATTCTCCGAGACTAAAGTACTTTCTGAACCAGTATCTATCATAATTTTAATCATTTTATTTTTGGCCAAAGCATTTATATAAATTAAATTAATAGATTCAATAATTTTCTCTTCATCTAAAGAAATAAATTCAGAAGGTTTTTCATAATAGCAATGGCCTAACTTGTAATTCAGAAAGTTTACTGCACAAAATTTTGATTATTAGAATTGTCAGATTGTATCTGACCACTTGGATCTGATGTCCTATGTCTTTCCATACTATGACTTCTACTCACATTTTCCTGACTTGTACTACTTCGTTCCCTGTCTTCGCAGCTTCTATTCCTTCGAACACAATTTATCTGTCTGTTATAGTTAGGTCGTTCTGTATTTCTTCTATTGTTAAAATCTTGTCTATTATTATTAGTACTGTTATTAAAATGTTGTCTATTATAATTAGTATTATTATTAAAATTTTGTCTATTATAACTAGTATTATTATTAAAGTTCTGTCTATTTGGATTAGTGTTAGTATTATTAAAATTTTGTAAATTATCACCATACCTAGTATTATTGTTATATGATTGTCTATATTGTTGATTATCATTTTTATTATATTGAAAAGTATTGTTGTTTTTTCTGTTGTTATTATTACTTGTCATATTGCCTCTTTGTATTCTTTGAATAAAATTAATAAAACTATCTATTGTTTGAATATTTTGTACAGTTACGGTTTGCACAACATCAGCATCAAAATGTCTAGATACATTTAAGACTGTTTCATCCTCTCTAAGTGGTGGTTCTAAATATTTTGCAACTGTTATCAATTTCAATGCATAATCTACCATATTTGATTTTAAATTTTGATTATACTTTCCAAAATATAGAATTTCTCTAAACTTTGCTTGCTCTAATTCACCCCAATAATAATTTAAAAATTTATTTTCAAATGTTTGAAAGTTATCTAAATCATTTTCAATACTAGCAAACCAAGTTGCTGCATTGTCATTTAATGTCATTCTAATATAATCTTTAATATCATTAATATTATTTACAAATCTTAATTTATGTTTTAAACTATTTATGTATACTCTAGGATGCAAATTTTTTATATTACCAGAGAATTTAATCCCAGTCTCATTTGTTAAATTTAAGTAAGGTCTCCCTATGTCTCTCATTTGTGAAATATCATCTATTCTCTGTTCCACATTTCTTATTTGATTACAATTTATTTGGATATTTTGTCGTATATCGTCTAATTTTTCTTCTGTGTTTCTCCTGTCTTCGTTAATTTTTACTTCTAAGTTACATTTCTGTAACTCTATTTTCTGTTCTATATCTATCTTATTATCTTGAATAATCCTCTTTACTTCTGTCCTCTCATTGTCTATCCTTTTCTTGTAGTCATTCCGTATACTTTTTATTTCATTTGCTACTTTTTTCTCTGCAGCTTCAAGTTTTTTATCCATTTGTTTTACAATTTTATTATTATTATCTTCTATTTTCTTTTCTAATTTTCTATAATTCTCTTCCAATTTCTGTTCCATTTTTTTCATGTCTTCTTTGACTTCTTTTGAATTCTCTTCCAATTTTTTTATGTCTTCTTTGATTTCTTTTGAATTCTCTTCCATTTTTTTCGTATTCTCTTCCATTTTCTGTTCCATTTTTTTCATGTCTTCTTTGATTTCTTTTGAATTCTCTTCCATTGTCTTGTTCATCTGCATCATTAATGACATCAAAGCTGCCATATTGACATTTTCCTCTCTTTCTGGATTCATTTCTGCAGTATCTTGTGGAGCTTGAACTAAACTCTCCTCTTGTATAGGTTGTGTTTCTACTTCCACATCTTCTTCATTCTTTTTGCTTCTTGTACCTTTCTTTCCTTGAGACATTTTGAGACTTTACTTGTTCAAATATAATTAAAAATAAAATCTATAATTTTTGCTTTCTACTGATAATTAATTTAATTATATGAGAGCACTTATCTTCCCAAACTAATTCTTTTAAATAGAGAGCCACCGCGTTGGGTGCCAAATTGTTATGATGTGTTTTTTGTTTGAATGATGAGCAATGAGTATTTTTAATAATATAATATATAGGTTTTTTATCGCGGTTCTCAAAGAATTAGCTTGTAAGTACTTTTTTAAATTATCTTTATTGTAACTATTATGAAACACACATATATATATCTAACCTAGCCAATGTAAATTTAAAATAAACTATCTTTAAATTGATATTCTTACAAAACTAATTAAATTCTATAGACAATCTAAAATTTAAACAAACTATCTTCAAAATTGAAATTGTTATGACACTAACTAAATTATATTAACAAAATTTTGTACCTTTCTTTCACTGAATGCCTAAATGAACTGTTTTCCACTATATATATTCTAATCACCACTGAAAGTCTTCGTACTTCGGTTATCCTTGTCTTTGTGAAATTTCTTTTTCCAATTATCAGCTTCTACCAATTTAAGATATAGTTTTCTTCACCAGCATGTATACACCACCAACCAAACCAGCAAACAGCATTTATATTTATTCTTCTTTTCAATATACCAATATCCAATTATTATAAGTTGATTTATACTAATCTCCAACCATAATATAATTTAATTTCTTCCAATATACCTTTTTTTATCTTCAATAATTATTTGTGTATAATTATAAATGTGCATTAAATTATATGCATAATTTTTAATCTTCATTTAACTCACTATATTAAACTATTGGACTATTTGTACTTGATTCACTGACTCTAACTAACTTTCATAATAAACTGCTTGACTTCTGACTAAAAAACTTAAAAACTGCCTGACTTCTAACTAAAAACTTTTTAAAACTTCTAAAAACTGCCATCTTGAATCCAAATCACGGGTATTTATATCTTTTGGACATTCTAGAACCATCTCGTAAGATATCATGTTCTATTCAGTTCTATTTAATACATGTCTGAATTTTCTGGAACAAACCATTTCGCAAACATGGCCATCTCCGGAGATCCAGAGAATTCCATTCTTTTCTATTAATAATTTTGTTTACATTTAGGCTTTTCAGATCAGAATAAACATTCCAATTAGTAACTAACACTCTAATTTAATAAAATACACAATTCAAACAATATATTATTATAATAACCCCACTTATATTCGTATTATGATTCTTAATTTGACACTTGGAGTATGTATAGTTGGTTGCCTAGGCACATGGCTCACTTAAATCTATTTACAACATTAAAATTACTAAATACAACTTTTTACAATTATTATATGCTAATTTATTAAAAATGCCCTCACATAAATATATTTTTATTAAATTCTCTAGTATATAACTTATTTAAAACAACCAAATATCTAATATTATGTAGTATATAACTTATAAATTATTTTCTATAAACCCCAATCGTCACAATATATATATATATATATATATATATATATATATATATATATATATATTTATAACAGCGATGATACTCGAGCTATCTGGGGCCCAGTATGAATCTTGTCTAATAAATTTTTATCTTATTTTTCTTCAAAATTTGTTAAAAGTGATTACTCGGGGATTTTGGGTATTGCTGATCACGAATATTACCACGGCGATGATCTCCAAGGTATCCGGTGTCCAGCGTGGACCTCGTCTCCGGAAGTTTTTTTGTTATACTGCAGAAGACAAAGTCTATGATATGCCCCAAATAGCTCGGTAACCCCTAGTAACAAAGCTAAACTCATTCCTGTGAATATTTTCTAAGTGCAAATTTTCTATGTACTTCGGAAATGCATTTTGTACAAGAACGAGTTTAATTTTGTTACTTTTAGTGGTTTTTGAGGTCGATAAACACGAATATGATAACGGAAGTCGATAAACACAAATATTATGACAGTGATGATTTTAGAGCTACCTGGAGCCCAGTAAAAATTTATCTCCTGAATTTTTACGTTATTTTTATTCAAAATTAGTTAAAAGTGATTAGTCTAATGTTTTTAAGGTTATTAATCACGAATATTATCAGTGCAATGTTCCACAAGGTATCCAGTGTTCAGCGTGGATCTCATCTTCTGAGGTTTGTTGATAATTTGTTAGTTACGATTTTTATTGACATAACATTCCAGGAGACGAGGTCACTTTTAGCACCAGATACATTTAAAATCAACTCCGTCGTAATTTTCGTGTTTAAAAACCCCAAAAACCCACAAGTAATAAGTTTTCACTGTTTTAAATGAAAATTACCTCAAACTACAGTAGAAGTTTACCTCCCACTAAGTAGCTCGAGAACCGTTTCCGTTATAATATTCGTATTTGGCGAATTTAAAAACCTACGAGTAATAACATTCAGAAAGAGTAGACATAATCGTTTAAATGATTTAATTTTCAAGAGTACACTTTGAAATGCATCTAAATCCATTGACAGTTTTTTGACAATCCTTTATCTTAAATTAATTCCAAGAGTTTTCAAATGTTTGTCAAATAATAAATAATGCGCCTGTACTTGATCCTTTAGATACAGATCCTTGTTTTTGGTTCTGCTTATTTGTGAAAATATTTATTTATGAAAGTAAGTATACACTCGGTAAACTTTAACTATATGCTTCAAAATTATGTTTAGAACATTTTGTGCTTTTATAATTGGTAAGATGTCGCCTATATCCTTTCCTAAATATTTGTCATGATATTATCTTAATGGAACTTTTAAAATAGTTTTGTGATTTTCTTTACCAAGCCACACTTTCTTATTTTAGTATTTCATTGTGTATGTTGTTTGATTATGGTGCCTTTTTATTTTCATCTAGCTGAGTTCGCTATTGACTTCTTCAATGTTATTATGTATATGGTCACTTGATTGGGTATTTTGTAATAACATCAACAATTTTTGATATTTTTCTGAGATTAATTTTTCATCTGGAAACAAAAGACATGGTAATAAGGAACAATTAATTTTATAAACTATAAATTTAATTCTAAAATACAAATATGGTTAAAAAACTCTTAAGTTAAATATGATCACTAAATTTATAGGTTTTAAGGCAAGTTCAGCACTACATTCATCTTTACTGTTTAGTTCCTAAGATTTGTCACTCACAAGTATAATTTGTCTATATTAGATATTAAGTTAACTGGAATATTAATGGATTTGGAGACACCATTAATATACAACACGTAAGTTATTCTATTTGCTTCACTTCCATCCACTTATCTATTATTCTCCCTTGACAAAGACATTTCTGAATGTATGTATTCGATTTGTTTCGCTACGGTAGCCCTAAGTGCATATCGATTTTATTATGCATTCAGTATCTCCCAAAGTAGCTTCTTGCTTCTAAGTTATTATTAGAGACAGGTATTGCAAATTATTAAAGCTGAAATCCTCTTGTCTTTTCTGTGAATTCTCGAGAGTGAATGATGTAATGGAAACACAGTTGTACCAAAATAAATAACGCTTTGACATTTGATGGTACATAATATATATATATATATATATATATATATATATAGATATATACCATTTATATATATTTTGAAAAATATATATATATATATTATTGTGATATTTAAAGTCTTGGTGCGCCAAGCAATAATTAGCTAATTAATTTTTTTGATTAATTAAAATTATCTAGATGATATGATTATGACTCTATCACAATTTTTAATTCTTTTATCTCAGGGTTAAATTCGTGCTTCAATATCTATGCTATTACATGTGAAAGGTAAGGTCCAGAGAATACCGGAATAATAAAAAACACATATGATCTAACACTATATATTGAAATAAAAATAATGAAATAATTCACACTCAAAAGTTTTCAATAAACAAATCTCATATAAGGATTCTCAAAATTTTGTTCTCCGTACATGAACAATCAAAATTAATGGTACAAACAATATTAATTGAAAACTCAAAATCCCAAACTATTCTAACTCTCCTAATCAAAATATTTATATCCTTTCTAAATTACGTGTAAAAATTGTGTTATCAATAAAAGAAAAAAAACTGCAGAAAACAAAAATATCTCTCTCTGATGATGAGTGGTCCAAATCCTTGTTCCTTGTAGACTGTATTATCTCCTCTCAACCGCTCCCTATGTAATCAGCAATCTTACAACAGATTGTTGCAAGTATATCGTCCTTAATGATCTCCTTCAAAAGCAACAATCATTCAAATTATGATAGCCTTTCTCCTCTCGATAAACTGAATCTCTCGTTGGCCCGAGTGAAAAATGACTCTTGGAATATCTTCTCTTTACGATAAACTGAATCTCTCGTTGGCCTGAACAGTGACTCTTGGAATATAAGTAGGAAAATATGACTTACAATATTTTGCTGCTTCAGCCTCTGTCAGATACACTAACTCCACAAAAACTCACTAACATTCAACACTACTGCTTGCTACTTCTTGGGAACCACACCAGAGAACAAACACTGTTCCTCTTTCAGACTTGGAAAACCAACTAACTATATCTTTTCTCTCTCCTCTATCTCGCTAAACTTTCTCCTACATACTTGTCCCACCTTTTTCAATCTCCGCCAATCACAACTCGTCACAATTCCCCCATTTTTTCATTTCGATAACAAACAAATTTTTACCTATACTTATAAATTTCCTAAAACTTATTTACAAATAATATTTTTCTATAATTCTTAAAAACTAACAAAAACCAATTTCTATAATCCCTTCTATTGTCTTTAATCACTGCATTAATGTATTTTGAAAAACCCCGTTCAATTGTTTGTGGCTTTCACTTAAACTTATGCGGGTCACTCAAGTATAACAAAGAAATAAATGCAAAGCTTACACTTTGTTTAGTACAGGAAATCCAAGGATTTAATAACTTTCCTTCTCCGAAATGTTTGTTGGATATTATCCTACTTATCTGAATTATTTTAATGTTTTTGAACTTTGAAATATTTTTAAACAAACCAATATTTTTCTCGATTTTACATATCATAACAAATCCCCGCCATTTGATCTGCCGAAAACTCTTTGTTAAATTTTAAAAATGACAAAAGTTTTCTAGGATCAAATTATTTCACTATGTTATTAAAATCTATTCATGATATTGATAGATTTCGTGAATGTTAAAAATACCCCGTATATTTCCTGTCTCTATGTGCGCTAATTCATAACTATTTACCCCATTTTCCGTATTGACCCTATATGGACCTTCAAATATCGGCATCAATTTAGCACAAATACCATTTTGTAAATTCGACACCCTCAGTGCCTTCACTAAGACTTTATCTCCTTTCTGGAATTTGATCGGCCTTCTTCTTCGGGTTCTCTCTTGTCTTTGGAGATATTTCTCTCCACTTCGTCTCAATCTTCTTTGAACCAATTCGATCACTTCTTCGTATTGTTTGGGGGCGGTGTCTTCCCACGGTCTTGTAGGCATTTGTAGGCAACCGTATTTGGAGCACAATTCAAATAGGTCTCGATCTCAAACACTTTTCTGTCCCAATGTCGATGATGTTCTTCCGCGGCAATTCGTAGAAATTTTGTGACTTCTTGTATAAAACGCTCCGATGGGTTGCTCTGTGGATGACGGATGCTTATAAATTTTGTATCGATGCCTCTCTCTCTTAATTCCCTTTTAAAACGTTCGTTCCTAAAATATGTCGCATTGTCCAATAAAATATTGTCTGGTCTTCCCACCGTTTCTATAAAATTGTCTATCTTCCTAAGTATTTCAATTCCTTTTGTGGTTCTGCATGCGTACAATTTAACATATTTTGAGAAAAGATCCACCATAACTAATATGTGTTTATTCCTTTGAGTTGTTGGTATCAAATCGCTCAACATATCAATAGCAACAATATCCAGTTTCTTCCGAGCTACGACGTTTTTTGTGACGTTTTCATTTTTAAAGTTCCTACTTTTACACTTTTGGCATGTCACACAATTTCGAGTCACTTCCTTGGCTATTGTATAGTCCTGTCGACAAATGTAGTTCTCCCTGAACATAAGCCACACCTTTCTACTTCCAATATGTCCGTTGTCACAGTGTAACTTTAAAAAAACTTCTTTTGCCATTTGCTCCGTGATCACATAGAGTTCTTTACCATCGACCCTCTTAAAATATAGGTTATTTTCTTGTTCAGCCCTTTGCTTTTCTCTTTCATTCAATTCTTCCTGATTTTCCCTGATTTTGGCCAAAGAAAATAAGCCTGCTTCTTCTCTCATTATGTTCATGCCTACGTGGAGAGTTTTGTGATCCTCTTTGCGGAATTGTTCATCTCTCGTCAACGCATCAGCCAAAATATTGTCCGTTCCTTTGATATATTTAAATTCAAAATCATATTCTTGGAGTAAAAGAATGCCCCTATGAATTCTATTATTTACCAACCTATTTTTCATTATGTGTATCAACGCTGCATGGTCCGTTTCAATGGTGAATCTTGCCCCAAGTAGGTAAAAACGTAATTTGTTTACACAAAATAACACACTGGCAAACTCTAATTCAGTAACGCTGTATTTTCTCTCATACGTTTTGGTTACACGGGAAACAAAACATATTGGCACCTCTATATCGTCTTGTATCTGTGATAACACCCCTGCAAATTTTTTAATGGAAGCATCGGTCCTGAGAATGAAAGGTTGCTCATATCTTGGGTGGTGCACTCTTACAGCTGTGGAAAACGCTCCTTTTAAATTTTTGAAAGCGATTTCTTGTTCCGTTCCCCATTTCCATCTGACATTTTTCTTAAGTAATGCTATTAGCGGTATTTCTTTTGTACTGAGGTCTGGTATCAGCTTTTTGAAATAGTTTACCATTCCTAAAAATCCCCGCAAAGTTTTTAAATTGGTTGGCCTAGGGTAATTGTTTATGACTTCGATTCTATCTTCTGCAAGACTAATCCCTTTTGTGTCTAATTTGAATCCTAAATACAATACCTCTTTTTGGAAAAACTGACACTTTTGAATATTTAATTTTAATCCGGCTTGATCAAGTTCTTCGAGAACAGTATGAATATGTCGTAGATGGCTTGTTATATCCGGTGAGAAAATTAATAAATCATCTATGTAATGTACAACAAATTCTCCATGCCTATTTAAAATTGTGTGTAATGCGCGAACCAAAGCAGCGCATGCACTTTGTAGTCCAAATGGTACTACCCTAAATCGGTACATCACTCCGTCGATAGAAAAAGCGGTATAATTTCGACACTTTTCTGCCAAAGGTATTAACCAAAAACTGTGTTTCAAATCGATTTTGGAGAAAATGTGTGATCCTGTGATTCGTCCAAAAATGGCTTCTATGTTCAAAGGCGCTTCGTATTGCGCGATTGTGTGCGAATTAATGTTTCTTGCATCTAAACATAATCGCAAATCACCATTTGATTTTTTTACGCATACTATCGGGTTGATATATGGAGAGTCACATCTTTCGATCACCTTGTCTTTGATCATATTTTCAATTTCCTGTCCGACGCTTTGCCTGTATTTATACGGGATTGGATATGTTTTCGATTTAAAATTTTCTAAGTTTTTAACTTTAAAAGAATGTTCATAATTTTTAGCCACTCGGCTTTCTTCATTAATAAGATCTCCATAATTTTCTAAAATCTTCTCTATTTCCTTCTCCATGTTTTCTCCACATATTATTTTTCTTTCATCCTCAGTTTGTTCACATGTGTTCACTGTCCGTATTACTTCTTCACAAAATTCTGGATTCTCGTCCATAATTGCCATTTCTTCTCTGTCCTCTTCCGTTATTTCTTCTTCTATTTTTTCTTTATCTTTAATTTCTATCTGGTATTCCGAGCACCATGTTTCGGCTCCTTCCATTTTTCTGCTTATAACTTCCTTTTTTTCCTGCTTTCTTTTCGAACTCTTCTTCTTTTTTTTTATTCTCTTTTCCTCTTCGGATTGATTTTTTTCTTGAGCTTTCGATTTATCCTCTACCGTCATATTGATTTCTTTATGTTTTTCTTGTCCATTTATCCTTTCAGAAAATTTTCTCCTATCTGTTTCCTTTTCTTCTTCTATGTTGTCTGGTTCTGCTCTGATTTCCAGTTGATTTTCCGAAAAATTGATGGTGATATGTTTTTCACTCAATTCATCAATTCCCGCTATCATATCATGATTTAGATCTTCGATCACCACACATTGCATAATATAGAATTGGTCTCCCACTCTGATCCGTACTCCTAAACCTTCGTTTACTGTCGTCAATTTTTTATTATTTGCACCCACTAAAGCAACCCTCGGAATCTTATACACAAATCTGTCCATATTTAATTCTTTTACTAGTTTTTTATTGATTAACGAAATTTCCAATCCAGAATCAATCAGAATTTTAATCGCTTTATGTTTTATAAATGCATCTAAAAAAATTAGACTGGAATTAGAATTTTGTTTTTCGTTTCCCGCCAACTGTATAAACTCTCTCGGGTGACAAAATATACCGGAGAGTTTTTTACTTTTGTTTAGTGGATGCCTTATTGAAAATCCTGTCTGGATTCATTGAATACTTCTTCTTCCTCTTTTTCTATTGCTACATGATTCATCTCTCTTCTGTTTTGTCGTTGGAATCTCTGATTATTTCTATCGTCCCTTTGTTCGTTAGTATTCCTATTCGGAGGATTTTGTGCATCTCTATTCCTGTTGTGATTTTCATATGTTCTCTGTTGTGTGTCATTCCTGTTATCGTAATTTTGTTGTCTATTGTAATTATTGTAATTTCTCGGCCTATATTCGTTTGTTGATCTGGGATGTCGGTTTCTCTGGTCATAATTTGATGAATACCTTCTTTCCGGTCCATTATATTGGTCATGTTGTCTTCTATTTCTCATTTCTTTTCTTTTCGCTTCTTTTAATTGAAGGAATTGGCACAAACTATCAATATCTTGATAGTTTCTCAAAATCACGTGATCTTCCAACGTTTCCTCAAAATGTCTGCTGATCATTTCTACCAGCTGTTCGGTAGAATATTTGTATTCTAGATATTTTGAATTGTTATATATCTGCAAAGCATATCTTTCTTCAGATATTCCCATTTTTTCGTGATATTTTCCATTCTGTAGCTCTTGGTTGATTTCTCTCTGTTTATTTTTCCCCCAGAAATAGTTGAGAAATTTATTTTCAAAATCTGTCCAATTTTCAAACTCATCTTCCTTGCTTTCATACCATAACGCTGCTCCTTCTTTCAAATGGTTTCTAATTGTTTCTTTGCAATCGTCAAAATATCTAATATGTTGTAATTTGGTTTTCAAATTTTTAACAAACGGTACTGGGTGTGTTTTCCGAATATCCCCGCCAAACTGTATTTTTATGTCACCCGGACTTTGGATGAGTACTTCTCACCTGTCTCCCATCTCTCGTTGTTTTCTGATATCCTCAATTTGTTTTTCTATTTCTTTCTTGTCTTCTTGTAGCGCCATTTCAAATTTTTCTTCCAACTGTTCTATTTCCTTTTTCTGGAAATTTCGTATCTCCTTCATTGTATCTTGGATATCTTTAATCTCTGTCTCTTGTTTTGCATTCTTTAGGGTTATTTCTTCTATCTGTTGTATTAGTTCTTTCTTTATCCCCTCAACACATCCTTTAATTTCCTGTTCATAGTTTTCCAAACGCTGCTCTATATTCCTGTTATTTAGTTCTATTGCTTGCCTTGTTTCCCGTTGGTTTTCTTCCATTGTTTGTTTTGTTTCATCCATTTTTTGTGATGTTTCTTGTTGATTTCTATCCATTTTATCCATTTTTTGTGACTGGAGTTGCATTAGTTGTAATATTTTATCTATTCCTGATAATTCTTTTTTCTCCTCAACTATTGTAACATTTCCTTGATTATCCGATCCTTCTTCAACAATTGTTTCCTCTTCTCTGTTATCCTCCTTCCTTTCTTGCATTTTGCTTTGACTCCTTGTGGTCGACATGTTGTTTCTTTTCGTTACTGTTTTTGTCCCCGCCAAATGTGAAATTTTACAACACTCTATATGTTTCAGAACACGACAATATTTCTCCCCAAATGTATTAAATTTTCACGACAAATACCAAATATGCAATCAGTAAAATTCAAATAATTCAAAATAAATATCAAATGTACGATTGGTAAAGAAAATAAAATCAAATAATTCAATAGCAGTAAATATCCACTAACTACGATCAATCAATAAATCAAATTTATATTCCCTGGAAAAATTGTCAAAATACTTTCAAATTCAAATTCCCTCAATGTTATATGTTTTTATCTCTGGATCACCTGTACTTATTCCAGATCTCTTTCCCTTCCTTCAAATGTAAAGCTGCGATATTTTTAAGCCCCACGTTTTGGAAGCCAGTTATTGTGATATTTAAAGTCTTGGTGCGCCAAGCAATAATTAGCTAATTAATTTTTTTGATTAATTAAAATTATCTAGATGATATGATTATGACTCTATCACAATTTTTAATTCTTTTATCTCAGGGTTAAATTCGTGCTTCAATATCTATGCTATTACATGTGAAAGGTAAGGTCCAGCGAATACCGGAATAATAAAAAACACATATGATCTAACACTATATATTGAAATAAAAATAATGAAATAATTCACACTCAAAAGTTTTCAATAAACAAATCTCATATAAGGATTCTCAAAATTTTGTTCTCCGTACATGAACAATCAAAATTAATGGTACAAACAATATTAATTGAAAACTCAAAATCCCAAACTATTCTAACTCTCCTAATCAAAATATTTATATCCTTTCTAAATTACGTGTAAAAATTGTGTTATCAATAAAAGAAAAAAAACTGCAGAAAACAAAAATATCTCTCTCTGATGATGAGTGGTCCAAATCCTTGTTCCTTGTAGACTGTATTATCTCCTCTCAACCGCTCCCTATGTAATCAGCAATCTTACAACAGATTGTTGCAAGTATATCGTCCTTAATGATCTCCTTCAAAAGCAACAATCATTCAAATTATGATAGCCTTTCTCCTCTCGATAAACTGAATCTCTCGTTGGCCCGAGTGAAAAATGACTCTTGGAATATCTTCTCTTTACGATAAACTGAATCTCTCGTTGGCCTGAACAGTTACTCTTGGAATATAAGTAGGAAAATATGACTTACAATATTTTGCTGCTTCAGCTTCTGTCAGATACACTAACTCCACAAAAACTCACTAACATTCAACACTACTGCTTGCTACTTCTTGGGAACCACACCAGAGAACAAACACTGTTCCTCTTTCAGACTTGGAAAACCAACTAACTATATCTTTTCTCTCTCCTCTATCTCGCTAAACTTTCTCCTACATACTTGTCCCACCTTTTTCAATCTCCGCCAATCACAACTCGTCACAATTCCCCCATTTTTTCATTTCGATAACAAACAAATTTTTACCTATACTTATAAATTTCCTAAAACTTATTTACAAATAATATTTTTCTATAATTCTTAAAAACTAACAAAAACCAATTTCTATAATCCCTTCTATAGTCTTTAATCACTGCATTAATGTATTTTGAAAAACCCCGTTCAATTGTTTGTGGCTTTCACTTAAACTTATGCGGGTCACTCAAGTATAACAAAGAAATAAATGCAAAGCTTACACTTTGTTTAGTACAGGAAATCCAAGGATTTAATAACTTTCCTTCTCCGAAATGTTTGTTGGATATTATCCTACTTATCTGAATTATTTTAATGTTTTTGAACTTTGAAATATTTTTAAACAAACCAATATTTTTCTCGATTTTACATATCATAACAATATATATATATATATATATATATATATATATATATATATATATATATATATATATATATATATATATATATATGTATATATTATATATATATATATATATATATATATATATGTATATATTATATATATATATATATATATATATATATATATATATATATATATATGTATATATGTATATATTGTATATATATATATATATATGTATATATATATATATATATATATATATATATATATATATATATATATATATATTATATAAGATTAAGAAAAAAGAAGTATTTGTTGGCTCGTTTGGAAAATAATATATTAATAAATAATATAATATAAATAACAATGGGCCATTACGTAAATATTCTTTATACTCATGCTTTCAATTATGTTTACAATTATTTTTAAGAGATAAAATATTACAAAACATCTTATAAAGTGAAACTAATAATTGCAAAAAAAGTAGTAACTCACTAAATAAAATTAGGTTATTTAATTAAATTATGCTGCTACACATTTATTTAAACCAAAAACAATTAAATTTTGATAAAATTATAAATAAATTAGAACAGTAATCAATAAAATCACAAATAACCTTCAATCTCATGAATTCCAACTTACAGTTTATAATTTTAAATTATTTTTGACAATTATATTGCCAATTATATTCTGTTAAATTTGTTTTTTATTTATTAATAAAAAGAAGATTTATTTATTATTCACAGATACCTGAAAAAATGTAACAAGTATATGGAAAATTAAATTAAAAATGTGATATTTTACTGGTTTTATAAATTTTATAGAAAAATAATATAATTATAAATTTTGCTTACATTTTAAATTTCTGATCTTTTGTTTAAATTATTATCTTCTTCTTCTTCTACTTCTTTTAATTCAAATCATTTATAAAAAAAGTATTTAAATAATAAACTCTTTGCATATAATCTAAGTAAATATAAAGTGTGCGCTGGTGCACTAACCTGACATCATGGTATTTCTACTATACTGACATCAGTAATACTATTTACTTCATCTATATTTTCTATTTCTTCCTCTATATAACATTTTTCTGTCTGGTCTTGCTTTTTGCTGTATCTTGTCTCCATTTTGTTTTCTGAACTGAACAATGTGAAGGTAAAAACCAATTGAAATATTATCTTTGCCTATTCCGCAGGAGTGTTGATCAAATTAAAATATCTAGTTATGTAAAAAAGGTACAGTAGAACTGCAATTATCCGGATTAATCGGGACCGGACCCGATCCGAATAATCAAAAATCCGGATAATTGAATTTTCCTCGAAAAATACCTTTTCCGGGAAAGAAACGTAATTACAGCACAATACAATGGAGAACATATACGGTATTTATTATGAAAAACAATGCAGTATACACAACAATATGTAAATGACAAACTTTACATTACGTAATATTGACACACAATACTGAATCACAGTAAAATGAATTATTTTTTTAACATATCGGGCAGAGTCAGTTGTTTTACTGACTTAAATCGTTTCCGCGCCGCCAAGTCTTGCATTCTTTTGACGGTGAGGGTGAGGAGTTGCAGGTGGTCACACTCCGGTTGCCGTTCCATCCATTTAAGCGCGGTGTCTAGCAGTCTAGCCCTACCGATGCCTCACTCGCAGTCGGCCCCTCGTCTAGCTCGGTAGCGAAGTCCTCGTCTTCCGGTTCCTGGTCATCACTTCCAGCTATCACAACACTTTGGACGAGTTCATTATCATCGAGAATCTGGAATCCGGGATCCGTAGAATCATTTAACAACCACTCCTTTACATTCTCTGCACGGCACTCGGAACATCCGGGAATGTTTACAATGATATCTCTGATTTCTTCAACCGTTACCTCGTCATTTTCCTCCTCTCTCTCTTTCTCTTCTTTTTGGCACTGCTTCTCTTTCTGTAGCTCCTGCTTTTTTGAAATTCCTTTTAACTTATTCCAAGCCCTTCTCAATGTTGCTGCCGTAACCATGCTTTCCGCTACCATATACGAGCAATCTTTTAAATTGATTTTTTTGTGATGAGCGACAATGCCTTCTTCCATTTTCATTTTCCTAACAGTTTCCTAATCAATTGCCTCCTGTAATAAAGCTTCATTTTTTCTATAAATAACGGATCCATCGTGCAACAAACTCGTTACGTTTAGTGGCAAAAACATTGCTAGAAATCTTCCAGTTTCTCTTTCTAGCAAATTTTCAGGGGGTGGGTGCATTATCAAGAAGTAACAGCACATTGCTGCCTTCTTTTCCCAATGTTTTTTGATGTTTTTTGACTTCAGGTATGAACACTTTATCAAACCACTCTGTAAATAAAGTAGCAGTCATCCAAGCTTTTTTTTGGTTTTTATAGACCACGGGAAGTTTTTTTAGATTCTTGAATGCTCTTGGATTTTTGGATTTTCCTATCTTGAGTAGAAATAGTCTATGATTTCCGGTTGCGTTAGCACAATTCAGGGTAGTCACGCGCTCTTTGCTTACTTTGTGACCAGGAGCACTTGATTTTCTTTTGGAAGCCACTGTAGTTTCTGGCAAGGCTTTTCAGTTTAGGCCCGTTTCATCAGGATTGTATACAAACTTAGGGTCATATTCAACTTTAAAAGTTTCAATGAAGTTTTTAGCAGCTTTAGGGTCAGCGGAAAACTTCTCCCCACTTAAGTCCAACTCCCGTATTCCGTGCCTGGCTTTAAAATTTCGTAGCCACCCATTACTTGCTTTAAATGAACCCACACTGTCCATTGTTTCGGCAAAATGCATAGCTTTTTCACAAATAATAGGGCCTGAAAGAGGGTTCCCCAATGTTTGCTGCTGCAAGAACCACTTAAACACCACTTCTTCCAGTTCTTTATTTTCAGCTGTTTTCATACTCTTTCTCGATGAACTTCCTGTCTCATACTCGAGTTCCTGCATACATATTTATTTCTCTCAGGAAGTGGCGTCTATACAAACTTCATTTTTTCTTTTTCTCAATCTGATCCGGCGGCGGATTGGCGATCCGGATAATTGGAGTCCGTATAATTGGAGTTCTACTGTATTCAAAGCGAGAAAGGTTTAAATAATAAAAATAAAAAATAAACGTTAAAATTTGGCGGAGAAAAAAAATTAGAAAAATCCTGTAATAAAATATATATTTTTCAGTACACTTTGTCTGGGTATTGGTGTTTCTGATTTGCATCACACGTTGGGCAATAATTGTTTTGTTTCTACTTCTTTCTTCATGTATTTGTTAATAAGAATTATACTTATATTTATTTTAAATTAATAATAATTGAAAGAAAAATTTTTTGGCTAGCTCAAATTGTTATTTACCTCAGGGTTTTACGTCATTCAATCACAGAAATGCAAAACAAATACTCAGAGGAAGCTCATGGATAAATAAAATTCAAAACTAAAATATAACCGTATATTAAAAAAAATGTTTCTATCAAAGAAATAAACATAAATTTTAATGACAGCATAAATTGCAAAAAACAAACAATCTATGAAAAGTGTAAGTAATTAAATATAAAAAGGCATATAAAAAAATACCGCAAGTACTTTTAAAAGAGAAAGTTACCCAGTAAAGATACAATAATGAATTATGGTTGCAAGAAATAATTTAAAAATATTACGAAATTGTTTATGTAAAAGTTATTGTCAAAATACACTGGAGTCTTTATGCGTCGATGAAACGGAAGTCCACGCAACGGAGGATATTGTTAGAAAGAAATATAGTGGTATATTTGAATACCTTGGAACGATTTTTATTTACTATGTCAGATACTATTATGTGAGTACTTACTACTGCTATCACTTATCACTGAATTTAATTTTGACTTGTTAAAAAATATTACTTTGTACTTGTTACTTTTACGCATTCGTACAAGGATTATAGTTAACGAATACCGACACCTTTTTTCTTTTTTTTTAACATAAACTGCCCCTTTCAGCCATGGGGAATCAACTCTCCACACTGGCTCTACACTCACTGTTGTTTTCTTTCATTCCAAAAACTCTCTTGGCCTAACACCCCCTTACATCAATAACTTTCCTTCCTTTTCATTGGTCAAAACAAATATGCTTCTTTCTTTATTTCAAGGTCTTCAAATTTTCCAGTCGTAAGTACTTTAACATTTTCCAGGAACTTCACATTCCCGACTTCTTTTAAACAACCTTTTTCGTTAATCTTACGTTCAAACACAAATTGTTCTTAAATGCACTTCAAAATCAAAAACAAATTCCATGAATATTATCAGATATTAGATTACAAATCTGTTAACAGAGACAACTTTATACTAAATAAAACAAATAGCTATGTTAACAATAGACAGACAAATAGGTATTTTACATTTTTTTCTTCTTTATCTTCTTCCTACTTTAGAAATAGGCTTAATGCCTGTTTTACTTTGGTTTTTAGCCTAAATTGACGTTGTCTGACCATCTTTTTCTCGGTCGTCCCAATGATCTTCCATTTGGCGATTTGTCTCTTGCTATTCATACTATTCTATTTTCTGTCATTCTTTCGATGTGTTGATTCCATTCCACTTTTCTTTATTTGGTCCACGCGTTTATTTCCTCTATACCACATCTCGCTCGTATTTCCTCACTTCTTAATCTGTCTCTTAGAGTTTGGTTTGTTATTTTTCGTAAGACTTTCATTTCTGTTGTTTCCAGTAGTCTTTGTGTTTTCGCCGTATCTACTCTTATTTCTGCTGTGTACGTCATTATCAGCCTTATTGTTGATTTATATATCCTGGTTTTCGTTTCAGTTGTGAGGTATTTGTTTCTCCCGATTGTGTTGTTGAGACATCCTGCTGCTCTGTTTGCTATTCACTTGTTTTTGTATTTTACATTTTAACTGACAATTTTACATTTTAACTGGACCAATCCTAACATATGCAGCAGAGACAACGACCGGTACAAGAAAGACGAAACAACAAATCAACAATATCGAAATGAAAGTATTGAGATCAATAGCGGGCATATCATTAAGAGACAGGCAAACCAATAGAAGTATACATGAACAATGCAAAATTCAAAATATTAACAGGTGGATAAAAACAAGAAAAAAAAAATTGAAACGAACATGTAAACCGAATGGAACCAGATAGATTAGCGAACATCTGTAAAAACAACAAGCCGTATAGCAGAAGACCCGTTGGAATGCCGCCAAAAAGGTGGAAAGATAATGTACAGTCAACAACGACTAAAACAGAATAAGAGACAAACAGGAGTAATCCTAGTCGCGCGAAGAAGAAGAAGAAGGCTATCCTAAACATATTTATAAAAAACTCATTTACAGCAGTAATTTCTATGATGGTCCTGTCCATGACTCTAACAATGAGTCAATCAAATATAAAAAACTCCCCTTAATTAACGGTCTAACTCAGTCCGTCATATCCATATTTAAAGATGTTTCCAATATTAATATAGCTAAATACAATACCATAAATAGCAAACAACTTTTTTCTAAAATTAAAGACCCTGTACCAACCTTATATAGGAGTAATGTGGTATATGAAATATCGTGTCTAGGATGTGAAAAAAGCTGCATTGGCTATACATCGCAGTGGCTAAAACAACGTATCACACAGCATAAAAGTGATTGCCGCTTATGAAAAAATACGTGTGCAGTAGTCGAGCACTATAAAAACACCGGTCATCTGTTAGACTACAATAATGCTCGTATTTTGACCCAGACTGAAAATTACAAAAGTAGCTTATTTTTGGAGATGTACCACATTAACAAAAATAAACAAAGTTTAAATTATAAAACAGACACGGGGCAATTAAGCAACATATATTGCAATATATTGAACAAAATTTAAAACTACACTCACCTTAATGATTAATCATACTAACTAGCCTTAATAATTATTTAAAGAAATAATATTCCTCCAATGTTTTCTTACATTGTTATTTTTTGCATTTTGAAATAACTTTTACTTGTTCCATCTTATTTATTGTTAACGAACGTGCTCAAAGATATTTAAATTTTAACATGCATTTTATTGGATGTACATAATTATACATCAGCAATAATGTCATTTTAATGTCAATTTTATTTATGTGTGCTATTAAATAAACTTATTCGACCCTGTACTTATTTTTTGCAGTATAAAAATAGTTATATTTACACAAGTTCTTAGAAGCCGGTAGTCGATAGTGGTAGCATATTTTAATCAGTCTCATATTTTTAAAAAAATTATTGAAATAAAAATTTTGTCTTTATTTGAATATTTGACCATTAAGCCCTTTTATTTATGAAGTTATATTTTAACTAATCCTACTAATTTAATACCTATTTTTATTTTATCTAATAAAATCTAACTACTACTGATGTCAAAAACTAAAGCTAAAATTATTAATACGTCTTCACTGAAGTTTACAACGTCTAATTAAAGCATTTCTAGAATAAATTTGACCAGTTTACCTGTGTTTATAACTAGTGCTCTATTACTTAACAGAAGTTATGCCGGAAGTTTCATTCAGGAAGTTATTCTCCTTGTTGAAAACTTGTTTGTTCCTAGATTTAAAGAGATAGCGTAGGGATTGTCGCCTTTGTTTGGTAATTTATACACAAATTACCTACAGTATGAATTACTAGATCTTAATATCAAATTCAGTTTATCTGTTTTGGCATCTATATAACTTAATAAAAGAAACGGTTTGCAAAATAGTTATAGAGGCAAAAGAAACTTTTTCATAAGACGATATACTCTTCTGTGATATGCTATTTTTCTTTTTTTATAGGTAATATTACCCAGAGTAATATTTTTGCGTTAGTGAGATTTTTTTACGAGACATGACTAATCGTTTATTTCTATAGTTAACTTGATACGAAGTATCATACGAAGCAAAAAACGAAACCTTCCCAAGGACGTTGTCAACCAAAACATTTCTACTCCACACCTTTTTCTATCCCACAGTTCTTTAAGATTTAGTATAGCACCTTTTAAACATCCTGCCAAATATAAAAGGCCTAATAAATCCTTTATTTTAGTTTGATCTGTGGGTCGTGCCGATCTTTCTCGGGTGTAATATTTTCAATAAATTTGTTTGTAAATTCAACTACTGTTTTTGCCTGTTTCATAGGTTTATCAGATAGTACTTCTTTTAGTAGACGAAGAAGTCTAGGTTGCTGGGCATCGAAATCCATTATCTGCAAATAATTATTGTCATAAGTTATAAAATACAACGTAAAGAAATTATTCGAGTATATAGCATAGTATTTATTCAAGTTGTAACAGTAAATAAACAAATAAAAGTTAAAATACTCACCCAAAAATTACTAATTGACAGATTGGCAGAGTTGTACTGCCGGTGCCGGAGAAGATAGAAACATAGCTGGATGGTTTTGTTCACAGCGCTGTTGCCAACGGAGTTCTGTGCAGTTAAAGGTAGGTTCGGGTTCACAGACCCGGCGCTACCACGGCAGGGTTAATATTAGTATTAATATTCAGGGATTCTACAGTATTCACTGCCTTCCCTCGCTTAACCGTTTCCATCTCTCTGTGTTGTTCCATTTTCCATCGTTTAGGCCTCTCTTACTCATGGCGTCGTCTACTTCGTTTTTCCAGGATTTTCGGGGTCGTCCTCTTTTTCTCCTTCCTTTGAGGCTCCATTGGATGGGAGAAGTAATGACGAAATAAAGCAAAGAACATCAATAGAAACAAACTTTGCGTTAGTTCGTCATTACTTCTTCTATCCGTTCTTGTTACTCTGCAGCATCGTCGCAGGCATTCCATCTCTGTTGCTACTATCTTACTGCTGTTTTTCTTGTTTATGATCCAATTTTCAGCCCCATATGTCATAATACTTCGCACTAATGTTTTATAAATCTGTGCTTTTCTCTTCATATTTAGGTGTCTATCCCACCATACTGAGTTAAGTTGTCGGATTGATGTTCTTGTTTGTCCCAATCTTTGTGTAATTTCTTAGTCTGTTGTTGCCTTTTTCGTGATTATAAACCCCAAGTTTATCGTTAATATTAGTAAATAATTTAGATATGATTTTTAGTAAAAAATGCTATCGTATTTCGTATTGGTCATAGAAGTTTTGTTTTTTTTTTTGAAAGTATTTTATCAGCTTTTTATTGAGCCTAATTACAAGCATGTGACATAAAAAATGTCAAAGTTATTAAAATTGTGTATGGGTTAAAAGTCAATTTTTTTAAACTGTTTTTTATTAACAAATTTAATAAAATGTTAATTTTTTTTAACATACCCTAACTAAAGCTTCAAAGAGTTGATTACAATTTACAAAATACCTGTATAGTCACTGTTTGGGCAAGTACAGTTGTTTAAGTAATCGCTCTCCTGGATAAACAAATTAAATATTTTAAATACTATTTGGTCAACCTATTTGAAATTTAGAACACTTTAATAATTTACTAACTGTAGTTGGTAAACTCAAGTAGTTATATTACATGTCATTATGCAAAAAAGTTATTAATATTTATAAATTACTGCAAAATTAAGAGTTTTTGCAAATATCTTGGTAAATGTATTTTAATTACAAAACTCGCAAATTGAAGAACATTTTAATATCTACAATTTTTATTTAAAACGTTTTTCTGTAAACTGCACAAGAAAAGTTTTATAGCCAAAAAAATACTTTTTCACTTTTTAAGATTGTTTAAAACAAAAACAAAGCAAAATCAACTGTACGTCTTAACGGATTTTGCATAAACTACCCTTGATATGCATTTTAGAATCTTTATATATCTGAATAAAACTTTTACGTGAAATCAATTATTTTTTCCCAGACAGACTGATGCAATTCTCCATTTTAATTATCAAGCAATGCAAAGTACTTCTTAGCTTAGGGATTTGGCGCTTGTTAGGATTGTTCAGTAAGAAGCACATTTATCGTGAAAGTGTCGTTTCTTAAGTGATTATCACTTAGTTTCTCTATATTTTTAAAAGTTAGTAATGTTTTTTTCTGGAAAACTTATGTAAAACTTAAAGTATGTAGTTACTTGAAGAAACTTAAATTTTTCATTTAATTTACTGCACGTTTTATTGATTTTTCCGGTACTAAATTTTATATTCAATCTCTAGAAGCCATAAACTGTAAAAGCTGAATAACTAAAATTGAATAAAAATCAAACATTTCTATTAAATCCAGAGCGCAAGATGTTCCGATGTTCTTTTTACTCTTCTTTGCATTTTCCTAGGTTGTAAATGTTTGGTACATTTACATTTTCATAAAAGATGGCATATACGTTTGTTCCTAGGGGACTGAATGTAGTTTCTTGGCATATTGCGACCCGACCTCTTGACTAGTTTCATCGTTTTAGTACCCTTATCGGCGGCGGTGTTTTCAGCTTTTGAAAAAATAATAATGAGTGGAGTAGAGGTCAGGACTATAACCTGCTGCCTCTGTAGAACGAACGTAGAGAATCAAAATGCATTATAGATGAAGAAACGTCGGAGCTCGGATCCTGAGCACAGAAACGCACTCACCTGGTAAGACTTTCATACCTAATAAAAAGTAAAACGGCTGGGTTTTTATTTAAATGTTATAAATGTAACTTTTATATGCGAGAAATTAATTGAAAAAAATAAATATTTGCATTTATTCTTATGCATTTTTAATGTAGCTATAGCTGATTTTTGGTTTCGTTAAATTTTAATAATTTATATCATATTTAAAAAAAATATTTGATTTTATTAAGAATGGAAATGTATTTAGTCTAGAATATTAACCCATTCGCTGCCAAACTTCATTTTTTAAATTTTATAGCACCTACAGGTCAATTCTATTTTCTGAAGTTATATAAAAATATTCCAAACATCTAAAACTTTTCGCAATAGCCCTGTGACTAAAATTTATTTTGTTCCAATTTTGAAAAAGGTATGTAATAAAAAATCAACAACGTCAATTTAAGGTTAAGGATTTATTGATAAAAAAATGTTAAAATTGTGAGGAAATATAACTCCTAAATAAAATTAAAACATCACTTTAATTAATCTAAATATTTACAATATGAACACAAAATAAAACTAAGTTACATTAAAAAAATAATAAACACCGACAAATAAGTCCAACATGACTTTATCATGACCTTAATTTGCCTTATTGTATCTTTAAAAATTTAACATTTGTTAATATACAATATTTATTAACATCACATGTGTTATTTAAGTAACACAATAAAATGCATCTGGGTCAACACTAATACCGTGTAGGCCTTCCTCTACTTCTTATGACTGCATTTATTCATCGAGGCATGCTTGATATCAAATGTTCAACAAAAACTTGCGGCAGATTCTCCCATTCTTCAATAATGGCCTCGATGAGTTGATTGTGACTGGCAACAGGGGGTCTAAGATTTCGAATCTTTTTTTTTGACATAGTCCCATAGATGCTCTATAGAATTCATGTCTGGACTGTTAGGGGACCAATCTAATAATGGAATATCAACATCATTTAGGTAGCCAATATCCTGTCGAGCCATATGAGGACATGCGTTGTCTTGCATGAATAAAAAATTAGTTTCAAGAAACGGAGCAAAAGGCATTACATGTTCGACAATAATGTAGTCTAAGTAATAATGGGCATTCATAGACCTTGTTTTTGTTTTCAACAAAATGAGAAGAGTTCTATGTACCAGAGATTTAAAACTGGAACTAAGCGTTAGGTTGGCGAGGTGCTATGTTTTTTCGACCTTATTTTATGGAATGGAATCTTGGACCTTGAATGCTACATCAATGAAAAAACTGGAATCATTTGAGCTGTGGGTGTACGTCACAAACAAAGAGGTTCTGAGAAGGATGAACAAAGAAATGAAAATTTTAAATTCAATAAAAACAAAAAAAAATTGGAATATCTCGGACATATTACACGTGGAGAGAAATACACCTTGCTCCAACTGATCATGCAGGGAAAGATCCAAAGAAAGAGAAGCATAGGGAGGCGTAGAATGTCATGGCTGCGCAACCTGCCAACTCGAGAGTGGTACGGATGTACATCAAATGAACTTTTCAGAGCAGCCGTCTCAAAAGTTCGAATAGCTATGATGATTGCCGACCTCCGCCGCGGAGATGGCACTTGAAGAAGAAGAAGAAGATAGACCTTGTACGTATGGGGACCAACTCCGTAAGAGCTTCAAAACAAATTTCCCTCCAAAACATTTTAGAGCCACCACCAAAAGAAACTTTAGGAGAGATATTGCAGCTGGCAAACCTTTCTCCTCGCCTTCGCCAGACACGTTCACGACCATCTAGAGCTTTTAGGCTTAACCTAGTCTCATCGGAGAAAAGAACTCGTTTCCACTCATCGATGGTCAAATTTTGATGCAATCTTGCAAAATTCAATCTCTGAACCATGTGTTCTCTGGTAAGCAAGGGTTTTTGGCTGATTTCCTGTTGCTCAATTCTGCAAATTGTTGGTGACTCTCCTATCTCTGAGAGCACGTTGTCTCAAAAAACGATCATCAATTTGATTATTGCAACGTTTTTGCCATTTTCCTGGTCTTCGATGGTACGACCCTGTTTCATTACATCGCCTCACCTTGCGACTGATGCTGGAGTGACGTCTTCCTAACAAACCTGCTACGTATCGCATTGAATATCCTTCATCTAGGAGAGTCGATGCTCGCACTGCCTCCTCCATTAATAAATTTCTTTGGCGGTTAATTTTTTTATTTGATTTTTATGCAAATGAACTTCCAAACATACATATGATGAAAAATATCACAATAAAAAGCTTGTTTCTTACAAGAACTTTGCTTTAATCGGCACTTTAAATGAAAAGTTTAACTTACTTTTAGTCTAAAACGAAGCTTTTTACAAATTATTGTTAAAACAAGACTATTATTAGCTTACATAACAACTGTCACTGTCAAACAAGGTCCATAGGCAACTTGTCGAACAGTAAAATTATCAATAAATAAAGATTATTGAGAAAAATAAGCGTGGAGCGTTAATTTTGTCCAGGAGTATATTTTTTTCATGAAAGATTTAAAACAATTAATAGGATGTACATTAATTTTACAAATATCGCATCCAAAAGTTGTGTTTGTGTTACAAATTTTGCATAATTTTTTTTTTGGAAATTGTGTAATGCAAAACCGACATATTAAGTAAAACAGATCATGGAATTTTTCGAAATATTATTCCTAATTTTGTCTTATTAGGTTTTGGTTGTCGAGGGTTGAGTAGTAAATACGTTGTCATAATATTTTTTCTTTTAAACCCTAATAAATCCATTGAACGCATACTTTCAACAAATTCATCAGCGCTAGATTGAATTTTATTTTGGTGTTGAATTCTATATAAAATCCATGCAGTAGAGATTGAAGCAGATAATAACGGTGAACAAAAATTTGCCACCACTATTTATTGTTATGCAGTTTTGGTCTATAGTTAGCGATATTTCTATCCATTAAATCAGTACCTCACATATGGGAGTTATACTGGTAAATTGCTTAGAGAACGTCTACCATTATAAATTGGTTTCTGCTGCAGAATACCGACGTACCGATTTTGTAGATTGAACGCCATAACAATTTGAAGCCACGTGAACGATGGCATTATGTTTCCACTGGATAGTTATTATTTCTTCGTCAGAACTTGTATATGAATCAACGGATCCTCTAACTGATTTTTTCATTGCGTTTTTATTTAACGCGCATTTCCCAATTCTGTTATGTTAACTATTGCCAGTGCAACCATATTCCAATTCACTCATGGCCCTTATCAGTGGAAGTCCAGTAAAAAATTTGTCAATAAAAAAGTAAAATTTTTGATCTGCAAAACTATGCTTCATTCTCTCGGCAAAAGTTGTATTTACAGATTCACCTAGGCCCAAGTTACTCTCTCCTAGTAATGTTTGTTTCCCTCGGTAAGGTTCGGTACCTACAAGATAACCATTTGATACATTCCCAGACCAAAATTTAAACCAATATCTAATAGGTTTTCCTTGAATACGCTGTTTACAGCTAGGGTGGCTGTAGTACAATACCACAGATTCATCAACAGATACTGATATAGTTTCACCAACTGCCACATATTTTATAAATGAATTGTTTCAATGTTTTATGAGTGATCTTATTTTAGCAAATTTTTAATTTTTTGTAGCTGAGTATTACCTGACAAATGTAGATTTTGCAAAATTTCTCTAAACCCATTTCTCAACATTGCGTCGGCTATTGCTTCGTTTCTACGATGAAAATCCAAACAGAGTACATATCTTTTCTAGACCTTTGAGAAGAATCAGAAATCAGTATTATGGCAAAGAATACTTTGAGTTTTTTAATCAAAAACTCAAGTGATGTGTTTGCATTTTTGTGTCGGGCATACTTTATAGTCGCATCTTTTAAACATTCTAAGAAATTTTTACACCAAAGATGTGTAAAGAAGAGATATTTTATTGATGTTGATCTTGGAACAAGTCACCTCTTTTCCAGTCGTTTTGGGTATTTGATTTATTCGCTCTTTTATTAGATTGGGTCACATTTATTAAAATTTCATCATCGCTCGTCGAAAACATATCTTTAGCCTCTTGGATCTTACATTGTGAAATAAGATTTGCCTCAGCTGGGGCATTCAGTATCTTTCACAAAAACAAAAAAATCATTGAAATTCACATCATTCGATGATCAGAATCTTCCGCTGGAGGATAAACGTATATGTCTGCAGAATTAAACTGCTTCTCATTTAGGTCATCGATTAGATTGTTCAGAGTATCAGCTGAATAACTCGTTGTTTTTTCCATAAAATGTTTTCACATCCATAATTCCAAACTAAAAAGGAAAACCTTAATTTAACTAAGTTTTATTTTTGGAACATACAAAAAACTGGAGGTTACTCGGTATATTTAATTTGAGGTTAAGCATTTAAACGATACATATATATTGTATAGGCATATAATATTACTTAAGGGCATGCGTAGCGCAAGCGGTAGGATGCTTGCCTCGCATGCCGGTGGTCCTGAGTTCGAATCCTAGCGCCGGCAAGAACAACTAGACATTTTTAAAAATGTCTATAGGCCCCAGGTCGACTCAGCCTGAATAAAATGAGTACCTTGGGTAAAACCAGGGGTAATAATAGGCGGTTGAAGCGTAGCACTGGCCATGTTACCTTCCTTGTATACCGTAGGCTCTAGATATAGCAGACTACCCTGCTATACTCCAAAAGCCGCAAGCGGTATAAAACGGGAGACTATTATTATATAATATTACTTAAACTTACCCCGGTCGAAATAGAGCAAATAAGCTGGAAGGTATACAACTGCACCTTTCTTAAAATTTTAATATGAATCACACAACAAAATCTACTTAGAAAAAACCAGTGGGTAAATTCATTATACTCGTATTGTTTTGACGCTACCGAACACAAATAGTTGGTTATGGCATTTAAGACCAACAGTGACATCTTGTAGCCAGCAGAGAAACTAATAATTGTTCCAGATTTGCAACATGGGAGCGAATGGGTTAAGCAATATTGATTTTTTAACCTAAATCTTGTAACACGTAACATAAGCACTTATTTGTTGTGATTTACATAGCAATAACTCTGTTTTTTACTAACTGCTTACTTCTTTATTGAGGCTACAAGTTTAAACGATTTCTGTCTTTTAATCCTTAGGATCTAAGGTTGGTTATTAAGAAGTTAAAATACTTTGTGATATTTATGGAGACTTGATTCATGCTTCCAGTTCAGTTACTTAATTTCAGTTGGAATAGATTCCACTTGAAGGACTTGATGTATAAGATTTCTTAGTCCTCGTTTTCAAAGCGTTTTTAAGTACTCTTGGTACAGTATAAATTTATTATGCACGTCATCCGCGTTATAGAAAGGAACGTCACATGATACCAACACAAAATATTTAAGTCGTAGGTCGTTTCCTTCTTAGAATCTTTTAGCCAAGTCGCTGAAATCACAGCCACTAGACATATTTTTTATATAGGCGTATTTATTATATAGCCGTAGAAATAATATTTGAAGATTTCTATTAATGGTAACTTAAAAAATATACCATGCAGAATGTAATGTTTTTTTTATAAATTAAATCATAAACTGATAAAATACGACAAAAAGGCCACCATCTAGTTTGTCTTTGGACAGTGTAATTGCTGCAAATTTGGTCTACTACATCGATTCCACCTTTAGTGTCATTGTAGGATAGTACTATATCCAGTTTGCCTAACTTCTCATCTACAGAATCATCAGCGTGCTGCGTAGAAAGTTATATGACAGCCTTATTCCATTTTCCACTGTAGGATACACGGGTGGTTTCTTTCTGAAATGCAAAAATTTAGGAGTAGATAGGTCTAGTTTTGCTTGGTTATAATTTCGGGGAGATTTTCCTTTAATTTTTTTAAAGTATCAACCATAGTAATTTTTCGATGAAGGAGCTCTTGACACAAAGGATAACTGGTGTACCAATTCTCTGTAGTCAAGATTCTTTTAAAATATTTGAAGGGTTCCACCAATCTGGGCTGCTTGCCTTTGAATTACACAATGCAAATATTTTATCCCATATTTGTTTGTTTTGTTAGGCAAATATTGTACAAAACTACAACCTAAGTGCTTTAAGGAGAAACAGAAAACGTTTATATTCTATACATGGCAAAAAGGTTTGGATTTCTATACCATCAGTTGCCCACATCTCTCTTAAATCAGTATGGCTTAACTTTTTAACACCAGCAAGGAAGTGGATTCCAAGGAGTGTAAGGATTTCCTCTGGCGTTGTTAATATTGCATCTCTACCCTTTGTGTACCGTAGAGGTTGCTGAAAAATTTATTTTTATTTTTATAATTAATATCAGGAATATACTAATATAATGTGTAAAAAATTACCTGAAATTTAATTTATAAAAATACATAAGTAAGTATTATTACATCATTTATACAAAATGAAAAAAAATTGATTGATTGATTTTTCGGTATTTTCAGAGGGATTTCCGGGGGCGGGGGTGAATATTATGTCATCATTATTAATTCTGCAACATCCTAGCCTCATTCGGACTATTCCAGCCAAATTAAAGAAAAAAGTTTTTACGGTGAATTTCAAATGGACTCAATTTTTTCGAGGTTTCCCATATTTCCCGGCCAGTGAAAAGTATGTAGTTATTTATATTTTGACGAGCTACTTTAGATTAAAAAAAGAGGCTTTTAACTGCAATGGAAGCCGAGATAATGTAAATTTTTCCTACGTGTTTCAATTTGAAGTTCCGATCTCGAAAAAAAAAACGGAGCTGAAACAGTTATTACCTCCACATTCCTATGTCAATCTTTCGAAAGAGTACCTTCATTTCGAAGGGCTGTAAGTTTCGAAAAATTGGATAAATTTTATAGCTATAAGTTTTAATATAAAGTTTAGATTTTTATTCAAAATTTGTGCAAATTTTTGTCAAGTCTTTTGTCCAATAAACCGTGTGCCTTCTGAAATTCTCGAGAATTATTCTCTGGTGTATACCAACTAATGATACTGTAAATTACTTTATTCATTGTTTTCCTTAATTAACTAGACTTTATTAATTTTGAAATTGTTTAATTTAAATTTAAGGGGGGCCGATGTTGAACAAAACAGTTTTCAAAAAAAGCGGAAATTGTTCTATATCGGAAATTAAAATGATCTGAATGGAAATGCCGAAGTTGGAGTCTGAACGTGCTGCTGTACATATAAAACAGCCCAAGTCAGTACTCAGGAGAGACGAGAATGAAGAAAATCACAAGGTAAATTCTGTAATACCAACACCTAAATTCGATTCGTTAATCTCTGAAGTACGAGAAACTTCGAGAAAATTAAAACAAATTGGAAAAATACTGCAGGAAAGACATTAATGTTTATAAACAATAGAGATATGATTGTTTAGAAAATAGTCGCTAACTTCGTTCCTATTGGTCAAAACATTTTTGTGAATTTTTTTACCAGCTCTCTAATGGTTGTACATACAAGTCTGCATCTTGAAAAATATAGAAGTTATTACAATTGTTTTTAAGTAAAAAACATACCCCTTTTTCAAACGTTTAAATTAATAAAATTTATAAATTAGTGCAAAAAACTGCTTTTTTGCAAATTTCTCTGTAAAATATTTATCAATTTTAATTTAAAAAACGGGAAAATAAAGATTTTCTTGACATAAAAAATGATATAAATATTATTTATGTGAAATATAAGGGAAAAAACTTGTAAACAAAAAATCAAATTGTGACCATAAATAATTGTTAAAAAAAACGCAAGGTAAAAATACGAGTACTTTTTCATCTATTAGTCAGCTGGTAACCCTCACTTATGTATTAAAAATCTCAGATATTTGCGAAAAATTTTGCCGCGAAATCGATGACTTTTGCATAACCACATTGGGCTATATCGTCGGGTTACAAGCAAAATGCACTAAGTCAAAAAAGTGGCTTTTGAGTTATTGCATTTTTAAATTTGACTCATCTTCTTATTCATAATTTAAGGATCCGCGTTAGTTTTTTTAATAAAATCTCCACTCTGTATATCTTCACACATGTTTTAAGAACAATCTTTTATAAAAAAAATATTAAATCTAATAAAGGAAGAACTATAATAAACTAGTTTTTGTTAACCTCGCAATGACTTAATGTGTTTTACCTGAAACTGAAAAATTAATGTATTTTGCTTGTACTTTTACAATCGCATTGTTGACTTATTCGTACTTTAAAGTTTGGTCTTATAGAAAGTACTTAAATAACCTAATAGAAAATTAGTGAAAAAAATTAAAAAACGATTTTTTATTAAGTAAAATATGATAGTATAAAATTATTTAAAATGTTGATATTTTAATTTATAGTATTTCTTCATCCTCTGAATCACTAAGAGATGATGGTTCGGCTGCATTGTCCCTTACTAAGGTTGAAGTTGGTAGACTCTCGTACCAACAGTGAAGAGCAGGAGGTACAATATTTTTTTTACAAAGTTTCACCAAGTCCCTTTTTTTTGCTTCAGAAATTGGCAACTGCTTAGTGTACAATTTAGGAATAGTTAGAATTTTTGAAACGTCCTCTTTAACATTTTTCTTGCTAAGGGTTCGTTTAAAATTAACATGTATACTTTTATACTCATCTGCAAAATTATATTTATATTGAATGACATTGGGCAACTGTTTTTGATACCTAAAACATTTCACGTTTAGCCAATTGACAGTATTTCCTTTAAAGTCTTTGTTTTTATTTATTATCATCATCTGAGCCAGTTTCTTCAAATCCAAAAATTCGTTATGTTCAATTTCTCTTGTTTTGTAAGCAGATTTATCACCTTTTCTGTTTTTTCTTGCCATTCTAAAGATATTCTCGTATTCATGTACACTAAAAATATCTATTTTGTGCTTGGCGGTTTCGATGGAACTGTGCATAGAATCCACTTCCATGTAGGAATGCCCACTCTCCATAAACTTCTGTTCAATGACATCAAGGGTTGGATGGCATTGGACAGTATGAAGCAATACAGCGGCTACTTGAATGTTCCGATTTTGGCCACCACACGTATCAGAGAAGATAGTTAAATGCATCACATTTTTTCTATTCTCTGTTAATGATTGTATATAAAGTGACAAACAGGTGCCAATTTCACAGCTACCCCTTTTTCCATTTACTTCTGTCCAAAAATAACAAAATGCGTCATTGGGTGGAGCAGATTCATAAATTGTAAAATTGTATAAGTTTAGTTTCCGTAAATAATAAAGCAAACTAATTTCAGATGTTGGAATATGTAACACACTTTGCATGTCACAGGAAATGGATATGAAACCATTTTCATCAGTTGCTCTCTGTTTGTCGGCTTCTTTTTCTTTCATAGCTGCATCCTTTCTTTCTAAATGCATCTGATACTTTTATTCCAGCTTTGTCCCCTCCTCTGGAGCGGCCTTTTCATATTCGCTGCAAGTCATGCATTGATCCTTCATTGGTTTGAAAAAGGAAAAATTATATTCCTTACAGAAGATTCGTCTGTAAGTAATGCTGCTTACTTTTGGCATATTATTTCTTTGGCAATCTTCTAAAAAGAGACCATGCATCTTTTTTATATTCATATTTTTATCTAGGTAGAGTCTTTTTGTTGACTTCCTTGTATAGTGACTTTCCATCACTGGGAAACTCTCAATATGATTTTTCACTCTTAATCTAATTTCATCCGATGTTTTGTTGCACGGAATATGTTTACCTCGATTGTCTTCACCTCCATATTCCCCACTCTGACTTTTATATTGAAATGCATTGATGATTGGTAAATTTGAAATACAGAGTGTTGCACAAAAAAACTTTTGGCATACTTGTATCTTATGATTGTTACTTAAAAAGTAGTTTTTAGCATTATTTCTTTGTTTGCTGTCATTGCCCTTTCTAGGTCTACGTGTTTTCACTTCTTTAGACAAAACGTTCATTAATGTAAAATCTCTTTGCCTGTTAAATTCTAAATTCCAGTAAGTACGACATAATTCAGTACGATCCTCCGGTGAAAAATTGTTACTGCATTTATACCTGCAACGAGAGCAATCAACAGGATTAGGTAGCTTTGGTGCCTGCGTTTTTCCTGTTCTGCTTTTATAGGGTAAACCTTCAATCTTCTTTTTTCTTTCTATGCTTCTTTTCCAAAGCGCTGGTTTCGCTTGGTTCCACCTTACTCGTTTCTCTTCTGTTATTGGGTTTTCTCTTTTTTGACCTGCAACGTTTTCATCTACTATCAAATTTTGTTCTTTCTTTAGACTCACCTCCCTTTCCGAACAATCACTTTCATTGTCTGACGAAACAGGCGGTATCCAGTCTCTATCTTTCATGGAATCATCGGAGTCGTACACATTCGCTACTTCTTCATCCAATTGGGACGACACTTCTACTCGTGATGTGCAAGGAATTGGTAAACTGTGACGTATATCTAAAACACAATTGGATTTTATTGACAACAATACTAAAACTTACATAGAAGTAAAAAACTTCAATTTGTATAATGGCATAAAATTTTATTAAAAACTTTTTAAAAAAGTGTCGTCCTTAACTATTTTTAATAACTCTCTATTACTGAATGAAAGGTGAAAGTAATAAAATAATTAAAATAAAATTTTGCAACTTGCAACTGAAGCTATGACATCATAATAAGTAGTAGGAAAAATAAATTTAATTATAAAACAAAATGAGTGAGTGTTGTTTTAGAGTAATCGTAAGAATGTATATTGAAGGATGGACTATGAACGTAATAAAATGTTTTAAGAGAAAAAAATAGTTTACCTTTTGTAGTGTTGACAAGTGATCCAGGATCCACAGGTGTTAAAGTTGCAAAAGTTTTTTGATTTTCATTTCCATTATCATTATTTGATGGTAATATTTGAAGTATTTCTAAAATGAAATAATTTATTTTACTAACATTAGAATAAACTTTTGTAATCAAATCTAAACTAACAATAATAAACTATGTGACTCACCGTTCTCCAGTTTTTTAACGTTGGCAAATATTTTGTCAATACGTTTCATAATGAACTGTTCGTTTCAAGTTCTGGGACACAACTGACTCATCAATAACTACACATAAAGCGAGGAAGAAATATTTTGCAAGCTGAAACTTGTATAAAAATTTTATACTAAATACTAAATCGTTTTTAACGGGAGTTTTAAAACCAAATTTAACCAGTAAAATCCACTATGTCAAATAATTGCCTCCAGCAAAATACACTAAGTCACTTAATAGATTTTGCCTGAACAAAAATTTGTTGTTAAAGACTTAGTGAATGTAAAATTTTATTGTTTTGTGTTGTCAAGGATGAGAAAATACTTAATGGATTTTGCTAGTACATAAAGTATACAAATTGCAATATCAATATGTAATTAAGTCAAAAATGATAAAAACTGACTTAGTGTATTTTGCTTGTAACCCGACGATATATCGTTCTTTGCAAGTTATACCGTTTTACTAATTTTATTAAAACGCGAGGTGAGTATTTTCGTTATGAAAATTTTTGCCGTAAACTTTAAGTGCTAAATCGGAATTATCATATTACTTTTCAAATTATTATCACATTAACACGTGAAGTCCGTCCCTGAAAGGTAGGCCGTATAATCTAAAGCATATAAATGAGTGTAGCGGGGCTGCTACGGGAACATTTTCGAATCCCGAAGGTATCAATGAATTATTCACTGGGGGAAATTAAAACCCAATACTGGTTTCCAATCATTGGACCACACTCTCAAACTAGAATTAAATTTGTATTTTAAAATCGCGCAACGATCGGTGGCATGCAGCTGCAATATTTTCTTTATGCAGTAAAGAGCACAAAGGCTTTTATAGGTTTTCCTTATTATCACAAATATTTAAACTTTTATATACTGTTTGTTTCTTTAAAACGTAATGTAGTTATAATTAATCTTCATAGAAACTCTTCGTGAAAACATCATGTCTAATTATTTTTTAAATGCTGCGTATTAAGTCATCAGTGTCATCCAGATATTGTTTTAAATTTTTGTTTTTTTATGATGAGCAATAGTTTCTCCCTTGGGCATTTCATTTTAGAGGTACACAACTTTTTGTTTAGAGTTTTTAAATTAGCCTTACTTCTAGCATTTTCTATTTTGTTTTTGTTAATAAAACACCCCCTAAAAGGTGCCTTTTAGACTTAAATCTGATCAGTAACATCAATGAGCAGCTCTGTTTCGTCCTAAATTAATATTAAGTAAGTATTTACACAAGCACTCGTATACACTTAGCTGCACTATACCCTGCTTTTGAACTAATCATTACACTAACTCGAAGGGCTTCATCCCCTTTAGTCTTCTGACCAATTTTGTATTATCTATGAAGTACACAGCCTTGATACTCATATGTTAATGCAATCTTTGCTCATGATTGTTGACACAGTTCCTTATTATCTCTTCAACAATCTTCATCTCTAAGTCTGCGTGAATATAGCTATTTTTAACATACCAAAGGGCATCGACGCTGCTTCTGATACTTTGTTTTGAATGCGTTGTATCTTTAAAATATTGCTCTTGCTAGTAGAAGCCCAGAGCTGTTTCAGCTCTGGGCCTACCGGTTTGAGTATTTGTTTATAGATCAAAAGTTTATTATCTATGGAAAGCTTTGAGTTTCTTTCAAGTAACCAGTACAATTTTTTCTAATTTAGCTTAAATTCCTCCCTTTTTTCTAAAGTCTCGCATCAAGGTGCATACCCAGATACTTCGCAGTATCCGCAACAGGAATCTGGGTGTCGTTTGTTTTAATTGGCACATTTGCTTTTTTATTTGTAAAATTCACGTGCAGTGATTTGATTTCATTCAATTTATTCATCGGTCTTATTCACTAAAGATTGTAGATTGTTGCAGCTTCTTCATGATTATTTCCCACAGCCAGAACAGCTTTGTCGTCCGAAAATGTTGCGATTGTTCCATTTTCGAGTTCAGTGATACCGCCGGTATATAAAAAGTAGAGATCTGGGCCAAGCAGACTTCCCTGTGGCACTCCCGTCTTTATTTCCTTTACTTTGTGTAAGTATTCTCCTACTTGATTATGAAATGTCTTTCAGTTAAGTACGACTCTAATAATTGTGAATACTGTCTCGGTAGTATTTATTTATGCATAAGGCCTTCATTCCATACCCTACTGAAGGCTTGTACCTAATGTATTGTTGAATGACCCTTTCTAAAGCCAAACTGATGTGATGGGATTAATCGCTTTTCTTCTATGGTGATTTTTAGTCTGTTCATTAGGATGTATTCATATAATTTTGAAAGTACAGTCAATAATGAAATAGGCCTAAAGGATGAAACTACATTTGGCAGCTTTCCTGGTTTTTTAATCATAACTTTTGTCACTTTTGACATTTTGGGAACATAGTTTAGTCTAAATGATGCATTAAATGGGTATGTAAGCTTAGCGATGGTTTTCTCTGGTAGTTGTTTAAATATTTAGCCTTTTATTAGATTAAAAACTGTAGATTTTTTAGGATCGATATTCACTTTTATCTTTTTCTTCTTCTTCGTGTTTTTATGTAGACATGACTCCTTCTGCAGTATCCTTACCACCTCCTATGAAGCTCTCAAACTGAGCAATATCATCTTCGTTAAGTCTTAGATAATTAGATAACACAGCCCGGTATGGTATAGATTATTTGTTTTAGTTGTAAACTGAATCAAAATAAATAAACTAACTTTTGCTTTCAAAAACAAAAATATGCCTTATGAGAGGTTAATGGATGTGCAAAGGGGAAAGATTATTGGTCTTGTGGACCAAAGAATGTCTCAGAGGAACATAGATGCAGTGGTAGGAGTAACACAGGTCGTTGTGTTAAAAACCTATGCTAGGTATCAAGAGTTAGTAACGCGTAAGAATAGAATACTTTCGCAAACCAAAAATATGTCTTATGAGAGGTTAACGGATGTGCAAAGGGGAAAGATTATTGGTCTTGTGGACCAAGGAATGTCTCAGAGGGACATAGATGCAGGGCTAGAAGTAACGCAGGTCGTTGTGTTAAAAGCCTATGCTAGGTATCAGGAGTTAGGAACGCTTAAGAATAGACTAAGATAAAGCAGCCAAAAAGTAACAACGACTTCCACGATCGTTTTATTGTCCAAGTAGCTAGAAGAGACCAAACACTGTCTCACCCGTAACTCCAAAAGGAGCTTTTGGAAGGTACATGTGTAAGTGTTGCAGTTGAAATCATAAGAAAAATATTTCGTGCTCAAAAACTATGACTTAGTGGACAGTTACGGGTTTCCTAATTAACCAGATAGCACAATATTGATGGCCTAAATTGATGTTTTTTATATCAAAATTGAAACATTGAAAATTGGCAAAATGTGCTTTTTTCGGACGAAATCTGGATTTGTTTAAAACCATATAACCAATGAATTCGTGTAGTTAGACGGCGAGGAAGTAAAACAAGAACGGAAACAGCCAGATCTATTTACAGACATAAAGGTGAAAGTGTTATGTTCTGGAAAAGTAATATGGTCGGTGAAAAGCACCTCTAATTTCCACTCAAGCAACTTTAATAGTTCGCAGGTATGTTGATTTGCTTCTAGAACTTGTAGTTAGACCCTGATAGGGGTGCAGCGGAAAAAAATTAATTTTTATGCATGATAATGCACCTGCACATACCAGCAGAGTGACCACAGACTTCCTTGAAGCAGAAGATATCACTATTCTGTAGTGGCCTGCTTGCTCACCCCACCTTAACTCTATAGAGTATTTGTGGGATATGCTTAAAAAAGATTAAGACCTCGCCGACATAATTCACAAAACACCGTGGAGCTAGTACAAGCTGCTCTTGAAGAAAAGAATCAACGTACGACAATAAAATCTAGACAATTTGGTTAGAAGCATTCCCACGCGAATTGGAGCTTGCATAGGGCCTAGGGTTAGTAACACCAACTACTAAAAAACATAAATTAATAAAAACAATTTAAACGTCTTTTCTTATACATTGAAATTTTGTAATCTATGGACTTTAAAATAACTAAATTAACTAAACTAAATAACTAAAATAACTAAAATAATAATAATTAAATTGCTTTAACCTCCTGAGACCCAGAGTATTTTTTTAAATATTTTTAAAATTTTTGAGTTTTTACCCTTTTATTTAATTGCTTCTTAGAGCAAAAAATGACAAAAAAATATGCAATCTAAAATCTGGCTTTTCTCAATGTCAGATATATGACATTGGGTCTATTTGTTACCAAAATAAACTTAAGATCGGCTCCACAAATATATAATCCAACGTTGGTGCCAATGTTGGAGCCAACGTTGGGTCAATTGTTCGGTGAGGCATCCACACATTGAGTAGAGTATTGCGGCGATATCAGTCTGTGGCGCCAATCCCTTTGATGTGTACGCAAAAACCGACAGTACACGAAAAACTCCCAACGTTGGAGCTAGTCATAAAAACGTTGCCGCCATCATTGGCCACAACACAGTTTTTGTCGGTACACACATTGGACGAACGTTGTTAGGGCCAACGTTGGCCCCCATGTGTGGAGCCGGCGTAAAGATATGAAAGAGACAGTACAATTATTACTAATTTTTTAGCAATCTTTTATTATTCATTATTTTTATACACAGAACAACGTATTAGAACTTAGTCATTGGTATTGAACTGTAAAAAACAATTTCCGTATACTACATAAAAATATCTCACATTTTATACAAAATGCAGTTGTAGTATTTTTACAGTTGACCTTTCTGCATTTATTTTGTTTATCAGTATAGTCCACTAAATGTCGAGACTTATGAAGACATTTAACTTCGGCAGGCATGGGTTGAATTTCGACTCTTCGTTTTTTATGTTTTGGCACTAGGTCTTCGTAGTCGTTATCGGCTACAGGTTTCAGAATCGGAAGACTGAGTGTTGTCCAAAATCATTTGTTCTCCCATTTCTAATTTAAATTATCTCAGTTGATCACCTCAGGTCTATTAACCATTTCGTATTTCTTTTTACGTTTTGACCATCTTTTGCATTGATCTTGGTTGTTAACAGCATGGTATGTTGACAGGATCGTAACAGGTTTTTTGTCTAACCAGTGAGTTGTGGCAATGCTTCCATCACCTCGAACCTTCGTTTCAGATGTACTTCTTGGATTTTTCATAAACTGTTTTTTTTTGAGAAAAGATACAATTACGAGCGACTTTCTTGTTTAAAATCATGCCTGTTGCGTGGAAACCTCTTTCTAGTAATACACCAACAAGTTTTATTGTCGTTAAATAGCGATCGAAGTAAATGTGATGACTAAGAACAAGACTTTCACACAAACTAAGAATTGCTAATTCATCCAAGCCATATTTCTGTGCTGTAAGCTCTGAGAATGTTGAATCACCCTGATATACTATTATATCGCATACTGGCATATTGGGATTGGCAACTAAAACAGTCTTAATAATAACAGGATTGGGTTTCTCTGGGCAGTATTGACGAATTCCGCAATGACTGTTGAAAGGTAATATCATTTCATCTTTACTTGTATCATCAGATCTTATTTGAGCATGACAACCTTTTAGTATACTGTTGAACAAAAGTAAAACTTTTCAAATTTTGTTTACTATTTGTTGATCATCAATTTTATCATCAAAAACAACCTCTAGAGTTGTTTCGATTATAAAAAATCGGGTTCGCTTACTCAAAACACTCATAACTAATAGAACATCAATAAATGTTTTTAACTCTTTATTTGTCAATTTCAGCTCTGTTCCTTTTCTTTTATGGCATATTCTATTTGTTGCTACAGTCATGATCTCCAATGTGCGGTCATTAATATATTGCCTAAAAAAATTTTCAGAAGTCGATAACTGACAATTAACATATCTTTATAACTTGGCTGGTAGAGGGGTCTTTCTGGGGGACAGAAATTATCGGTCCATGCATCAGTTCAAACTGGTATGGGTACTGGAGTATCATTACGGCGACCTCCATTACGTCTTACTCTTGTTCTCTTACCACGAGTACAACCTACTCTGATTAATCTACGAGATGTACATGTTTCTTTTGTTAATGATGATGAGAGTGATAATACTGACTCCGAGAGAATCTCTGAGGTTTCCTCTGAGGTATCCAAGTTATCTGAAGAATTTATGTAGTCAGAATTGCGATTATCTGAATTTGGTGGTACAAATAAGGGGTCTTTTTATCGGAAAGGTCTAGATCCGATTCGTAAAGAAGCTCTTCAAGTTCTTGTTAAGTTAGTGCTGTAACAAATGAAACACTGAAAATCGTACAAAATTGTTAGTATACATTAAGACCCTATGTAATACATATTACATAAAATAAAATTAGCAATAAAGGATAAGGCCCCACGTAATGCCTATATCACATAAAACTATTACCTGCCACATTCAAAATATGTCCTCATGAATTTACAAAATAAAGATTGGGTAGCAAAAACTGATTATCTAGATACACAATACATATAAAAATATGTATAAAAAATCATATGATGACTTTAATATTTTATAAATAATTACGTCGTGAGTGAGGATGGTAGGCCATCTCTCATACTTCATTTGTTATGTTTTTTAATCTAACTGCTTTTTTCTAACATATTTCACAGATACTTATACAGGTTCCAACACTAAGAAAGTAAAGTAGTTTTCTTTGGTATTAGAATAAGTTTAAATTTCCTAAGATGGCGTCACTAGAAATGATTTTTATGTTGTATATATGACACTAGACCCCAGGTGGTTAAAATAAATATTTTTGACTTCGTAGGTTGTTTTTTTTTAATTCGATTCAAACAATAAGAAATACCACATGATTCCATATAAGTTTGTTTGTGTGTATGTTTGCTAAAATCTTTCTTTAATTTAATTCTTCTTGAATAAGAAGACAGCGGAATCACATATTCTACGTGAAAGTATATAAATTTAGTTTCTCTTGCTGACTGTGAGATTATAACCAATATTTTCTCTGATATGTTTGTTAGCTGTTAAGTAGTTTGATGATAAACAAAATAGTTTGTTTAATTATGAAACGGTCAATGGAAAATGCAGTTATAAAATATCTCTAATGATTTTAATTATGATTTTTATTTTGTGATTTTTTCCCAGAAAATATAATAATTGTAATTGTAATAGTAAAATTTTAGTTCGTTTAAATTTTCCGCTATGTTTATTTTGAGGAAAGTTAATTATATTACCATTTAACTTCTCGCTATCTTGATTTTGCTTTATAAACTCTAGAATATACGTAGTGAAAAGACATCTAATTTCACACAAAAATTAGTTTAACAAGGTAACCAAAGACGGAAAGACCTATATACGGGAACGTTTGTGTTCTCGAGGGAGCACAAAACCTAATTTTTTGTACACGGAGGAAACGCTGTATTCTACAAGACTACTTAAATTAGGAGAGCAGAAACGGAGAAAATTATGTTTTGTCAGAAGTAATAAAGTAATAAGTAAACAAAAAGTTTATTATAAGGAGCTTATAAAATTTCAATATTTTACGATTAATGAAAAATTCTGAGAAATATTTATACAATTTGGTAAAAATTAAATACTATAATAATTTTTTTTTGTTTACCTAATATAATAACTAATATAATAATATTGAATTTGTATCGAAATATTTTACATATCATAAAACAATCTATATATAATGTGGAAAAAGTAAAGAGTAATTTTCCTTTTTACACACACACACACTCACAAACACACGAAAGATATGTTTCAAGAGACTGTTTGTAGAGCAGGAACATTAATGACAGTCGTCTGCAGACAGACAACATAGAAACTTAAAAAATAATATTGAATCATGAAGAATGGTTAACTATTTATGGATATTGTTAATATTATAGTTGGCTAAACTTTATTTTTTACTAATTTATAAAACCTACAAGTATAGTTATACAGACATACTGTAGTCAAACTTCGGCTATTTGTATCACCTTTGCTGTTTAACATACTATCATTTTACACATACAGTAAAGGATGTTGAAGCCGGAATTTTAACCTTGCGTTCGTGTGGTGCCTAAAACTTACGTGTCTGGTGTGGTGGGGTGTGACATACCTCATAGCAAAATACGTCTAGGAAAACTCAATACTTGAGTATCTGCGTCAAAAGTTTATACTTTTCGTTTAAAATAGTGCGTACTATTAAAAAAATTGAAAAAGTATTATCAGCTTTTTCTCGGCAACCGAGGATTTTGTTGTCTTTCTTCCATATAATCAGCTATCATTGACAAACTAAGATATTTCTAATATGTTCGACGCTTCAGTATATAGTCATTATTGTTGATCTTATAGATTACATGGGAGTTAATTCCACACATATTCAAGAGCACATAGAATACCGTCAACAGCCACCTTTTGCTGTTTCGGGAAACGTCGTATGTACCTGATAACTGGTTAACGGTGTCAACCCCTCCTTTGGTAACATTGTAGAATGTGACTATTTCTGGCTTCCTAGCGTTTCCCGTAGATGAGTCTATTCTGTCATCATGGTGTAGTGTTGATAACAACAAAACATTTTTGTTTTCTTTGGGATATAGGATACTAAGGTTGTATTTTTTTGGAAACCAAAAAGTGTAGAATACTGTTCTCGATTTTTTGTGTTGGTCATTGTGGAAGGAATTTGCTTCTTGTTCTTTCGGACAGTACCCACAGATGTTAATTGGTGTTCTTTAAGAAATTGTTGCATTAGTGGATAATTAGTGAACCAATTATCGAACGTTATATTTCGTTTGCTGCCAGATACTGGTGAAATCAATCGTAAAACTACATCTGTAGGCTTTGTACTCAGTTTAAAAGGACCATCCGGTTGAGAACCACAATAAATTTTTTAGTTTGTAGTATAATAATATCTTGAATCGGCTTAAGCAAAGATTTTGATTCCATAACAAGCCGGTTTATTTGGAATGTATTGCCGAAAAGACCATCTGGCACGAAATTCCTCCAATTTTTCATCAACAGTGAGGTACATGCCAGGTGTATAGGCAAACTGAAAATTATCAACTACTGTTTCGAAAACACCTCTAATTGGGGCTAATTTATTAGTTTTGATTTTATCTACGCGTGTAGCTCCATTGTCAAACCGCAAGCATCTTAGCAGAAATTGAAAGCGTTTAAGAGACATAGTTTTCTTGAATATTGGCATTTCTATGGAGGATCGATGAATTCCTGCTAAATAAAGTACCTAATCCAAATGCAGCCTTGATTTCTTACTCGGAGGTCCCTTTAGATTTAGAAGCTACGATTCATGAATAAACGCAATACATGGTCATTAAACACCACGAAGACCTAGGGATAAATAATAACCTAATAAAACAAAGAAATTAATATAAATACTTGGCAGTAACTTTGACAGAGTAATACTCAAAGATGTAATCCATCTTCTGTATATTAGAAAAGTTTCCCTAAATATTATAATAGGCAGCGGAATAAGACTTTAATCATGAATAAAATCATCAAAAGCGGTAACAAACGAAGAGAATACAGAATGGGAAACATAGAAATAAAAATACTCTGTTACGCGGACGACGCAATATTGATAGCCGAAAATGAAGATAGTCTGCAAAAACTGGTTCACAGATTTAACATAAATGCAAAAAAATTTAATACGACAATCTCATCTCAGAAAACTAAAACAATAGTAGTCATCAGAGAACTAACCACATGTAAAATGAAATCTGATAGCATTGGTATTGAACAAGTAATGGAAATAAAATACCTCAGAATTACACTGTCCATCTACGGAGACTTAAACAAAGAAGTAAAAGATCAAGTACAAAAAGCAAAAACTGGCAGGATGCCTCAATAAAACTATATTGCAAAACAGACACATTCTTCTAAGCGTTCTGTCGTCCATGTTTGGACATAGGCCTTTCCCAACTCCTTTCATCGGTCTCTATCCTGAGCAACATATTTCCAATTTGTTCCGGCTATTATTTTAATGTCATCAATCCATCTCATCTGTGGTCTTCCTCTTGGTCGTTTACTTTCGTAAGCTCTCCAATGTTGTATTGTAGTATTCCAACGTTGGTCTTTTTGTCTAGCAGTGTCGCCCGCGAAGCTCCATTTGTTTTACAATTTTTGTTGTTATGTCCTCGTCTTTTGTTTTGGATTTTACCCAGTCGTTCCACTTTTTATCTGACAGTCGTATACCTAACATTGCTTTTTCCATTGTTCTTTCTGTTGTGACCAGTTTATTCATGTTTGCCTTGGTTAGGGTCCAGGTTTAACATCCATATGTCATGATAGGAAGGATGCATTGGTTGGAACACTTTGCTCCTTAAGTATTGAGGTATTTTGCGGTTCTTAAGTATCCAACCGTATCCGTGTGTGTCAAAGGGCGATGGAACGTGCTATGTTGGGCGTTTCACTACGAGACAAGATCCCAAATCGCCAGCTACGACAAAGAACAGGAGTGGCTGATGCAGTAGAGAGAGTAGCAATACTGAAATGGAACTGGACAGGTCACGTGGCTCGAATGACAGATAATAGATGGACAAAGCGGATACTGGAATGGAGACCAAGAGATGATGCCTACCGAAGCAGAGGTCGTCCACCAACACGTTGGACTGACGATCTAAAACGTTGTCATAGGAATTGGATGCAAGAGGCACAAGATCGAAATAGATGGAAAATTATGAGGGAGATCTATGTCCAGCAGTGGATAAGCGAAGATTGAATGATGAAGTATCCAACTAAGTTTTCCAAATCCTGCCCATGCTAGTCTTGCTCTTTTAGTAATTTTCGCACTTTGGTTCTCTTTGTCAAGTTTCAGGATTTGGCCTAGGTAGATATATTCCTGGATTTGTTCTATCTCACTGCCATTTATAGTTATACGTCTGGGGTCATCTGGTTTTGTCATTATTTTTGTTTTTTATATTCATTTTTAGGCCGACGTATTGGGAGCTGGCTGCTAGTTCCCCCATCATAATTTGCAGTTCTTCGAATGTGCGCGCTATAATCACTATGTCATCAGCGAATCTGAGGTGGTTTAACTTGTTGCCATTAACGTTAATGCCATAGGTTGACCAATTTGTAGTTTTGAAGACGTTTTCTAGGGCTAAGTTGAAAAACTTTGGCGATATTACGTCTCCTTGTCTCACTCCTCTCTTAATGGGTACGGGATTTGTATTTTCGTCTAGTTGTACTATTATAGTTGCATTTTCATATATATTATGTATTAGTTGCCTATATCCCGAATTTATTCTACAATTATTAATAGCTTGTTCTATGGCCCACATCTCGATACTATCAAAAGCCTTTTCATAGTCGACGAAAGCAAAGAAATACGGGTAGTTGGTTTCATTCATTTGCCTTTTCTATCAATATCAGATGGTCTGATGTACTATATCCTTTGCAGAAGCTAGCCTGTTTAACCGGTTGGTAATTGCCCATTTTTTAGGTTAACCGGTTGTTAATAATTCTCATAAATAGTTTGTATACTTGACTGAGCAACGATATAGGTCTTTAATTCTATAGATCACATTTGTCCCCTTTTTTTTTGTAAGAGTATTACTAGACTCTCGTTCCAGTCTTTAGGGATCTTGCTATTATGGAGACATCTATTAAATAGCTCTGTTACTACAAGGATTGTTAATGTCTTGCTTGTTTTCAAGAGCTCGGCAATTATACCGTCTTGTCCTGGAGCTTTATTATTTTTAGCTCTTTTGGACAGACACATTAACACTTAGATAAAGTCAAGAAGTTATAAAGCCAGTGTAAGACCAATAATGATATATGCCTTAGAAGTATAACCCGACACAGCCACAATGCATAGGCTACTAAAAACAGCAGAGATGAGAGTACTGAGAAGAATTACAGAAAATACGCTGAGAAATCGAAAAAAAAAGTGTTAGAGAAGAAATTAGAAGAAAATGTAACGTACAGTGTATACATGAATGGATACAAAATAGAAAAAAAAAACTGAAATAACCACATAAGCAGAATGAAGGAGACCTGTATCGTTAAAATTTGCAAGAGATAAGTCACCAATCGGCAAAACAAGTATCGGACGACCGCGCAAAAGATGGAGTGACAATCTTCCATAGAGGTATTATTCCACCAATGAACAAGCAAAATTGCTTATAAAGAGGAACAAGAAGAAGAAGAACTTTAACATATACAGGATTGGATGAAATGGATATAATAAAGAAAATAAGAAATGAGAGGCAATACCATGGCTATTAAACTCGATGAAGCGACGATATTACAAGAAAAATAAATATCAAATTTTTAAGACACTGATGGAGAGCTGTTCACTGTATGGCTCAGAGACGTGGGTGATAAATAAAAATATTGAAAATAGATTAAATACAATGAAAATAATGTTTTCTGGAAGGAGCTGCAGATTTACACTTAAGGACAAAGTAAGAAATAAATGCATTAGATAACTAATGAATGTGAACGACACATTAGGTGACACAATAGAAAAATGAAAATTACGTCCTATATTACAGATAATCGGACAAAGGAAAACAGTAACGAAAAAAGAGACTACTGAAAAAGATACATATTAAAAAAATAAATGGTGACTGCATGGGGTAAAAATCAAACACAATATGCCTTGTAAAGCCACGGATAAGTAAAGTAAGTAAGTAAAATAAGCACACAAACAATTTTTTTCCAAAAGTGGTTTTTATAATGTATATTCTAAACCCTAAAATAGGTCGCCCATCGCAATTATTAGTGCTTTCCTACAATGTTATGATGTTTGTTATTTTTTGTTAATAATTAATTTTTATTTTAATATTAATAGCAACCTGCAAAACAAAAGTAAACCTTCCATTTTAAATTTTCCTTGTTTTGTATAATGTATGTGTCAGAAGAAAAAGTTGAAAATCCATTATACCTACACTAATATTATGAAAATCAAAGTTGAAAAAGAAGGCATGTTAATGAAACAATTATCTCGGAACTGATAAAGTCCATTTATATTCTTTTTGCAGTCAGACTTTCCTCCGATGAAAAACTTCAAAGTGTAAATTATTATTCAGCATCGGCGAGCACATGCCACCGGGGAAACGATCTGGAGAGTTTTCAATGAATATATATTTTCATTAAATTCATTCCGTACAGACTAAAATCTAAATATATATTTTATCCACACCACTTTGCAATGTCATGCCTGCCATTTGTAAAATTTAATCTAAAGTAATGAGCTGACTGGACATAAATTTTCACTCATTTTAAAGAGAAATATTAAATAAAAGAGATACGATGGCTTGCATTTATGAGTTTTCACATACTTTAAGACACTTAAAGCAGATTTTATTATATTTGCTTTGATTTTCTATCTGGCTTTATAAAAATAATTATTAATATAGCCAATCTGTATATTATTTTTAAACAAGAGGTATGAGTAAGTCCACGCGAACTATGTTAAGTTGCTTAGGCGACCCCTCTCAATTTGGCTTAAATTTTACTAGCTTATTCTATATCTACTACAAAATATCATGATTCAACCAATTTAAACCCTTTACAAAGGTCCAAAAATAGCGGTCTATATGGGTAATTCAATTTTATCCATGTAAAAAAATTATTTCTTGTATTTGATTACTTTTTTTTTGCGTAGCGGGCTCTAGATTTTCAAAAAACTATTCAAAAGTAAATTTCGATGTAAATAATTCTCATAATACGATGCTTTAGATGTGTTAGATTTAGCCTAACTATTAAGAAAAATTTAGAAATTTTAAAAAACTCTATCTTTCTTAAAAAAAAATTATACTTATCTCAAAAACATACCGTTGTTTCTTCCAAAATTTAGGAAAAGTTGTTAAAAGGTATATGATTTACGGTAAAATAAGCATAGCTCTTATTTTAGAGGAATCAATGCAACACAATCACTTAAATTGACAAATTCTCAATTTTTCCAAAATTTGGCGTCTTTTTTGACAGTTTTCAGCAATTTTTCATTATTTTCTGAAACGAAATGCCATTCTGAACACAGATTTGGTTTCTCCACAAAATTTTTCATCACAAATTTTTGTCCATACTTTCGTACTCTTTACTGTAAACAAGCATGTTAGGTTAGGTTAGTAATATTCTTTCTTTCTCCCCTTCCCTTTACCCTAATGGGGTGTCGGATTTGAGCTAGCTATTTTAATTTCCATTTACCCATCTCTTCCATTCTTTTCTGTTTCCTGCCATTACTTTCAATTCCCCGAGGGATTTTTGAGGTTAGTAATATAAATAAGAATAATGTTCTTGTGAAAACATGATTACGATAAAAAAATACTAAGGAAAATATAGTTTATATAACAACAAAACACTGAAAACTTTTGCTTTTTAACTTCCATAAAATTTATTACATCCTATTACTACAGCTGTTTTGGCAGAGCGCCTTTCTCAAGCGATCTATTTTTGTGTATGTGTTAACATTTTAGAGTCTTTAACTGAATAGGTTGAGAAGGGGAGAACTGTATGCCCTCAGTTGGTCATTCAGCGTTATGTCTGTATTTTTAATCTGTTAACTTTCATAGATTCTAATAAAGATATCTTAAGACCTTTATTCTGGATGTGGAAAATTTGAAATTTGTCATTAAAAGAATGAATATGGTCTAGAAGAAGAAGTGCGTATGTAGAATATGTTTTTGTATTACTTAAAATTCTTTTATGTCCTCCTATACGTTTGTTTAAAGTTCTACCAGTTTGATCGATGTAAGTTTTTAAGCAATCGCCACATTTAAGTGTGTACACAACTCTGTGTAAATACTTTTTCTTTTGGCTGTTTTTAATATATTTGCCTAAGTTGTTGTTTTTTCTAAAGGCTGGTATTATTCCTTTTTTTTTTATGAGTTTGGATATTTTTAGTTAATATCTTATCTGTATATGTAATCGGACAGAAGGTACTAAGTTTTTTCTCTGGTGGTGAAAATACTATGCGACTAACTGACAAGACTCGCGAGAGAGTCTCCGCTAAACCGCCATTAACACCCTTTTCCCTAATGACAATTGAACATACTGTCCGGTCATAAAATTACGTGCCCTTGACATCCGGGCCAAACTCTGAGGCAATTACTACAGACGATGGCGTCTTTCATGAGGCAAAGTTTCCCTTATTAATGGCGGAATTTGAGAACAATCGTGTCCCCGACACTAAATGACCGCAGGTATTGTCTGGACTATCTTTGGACAATACTCTGCAAAAAATACTCAATTGATCTCGGATAACTCTCATCCTAGTGACCTAGAAGAGCTTATTGTAACGACCTTAAATGACTTTTATGAAGATAAAAGAGCAAAGGTGGCAGATGACTTAATTTACTCTAAAGTCCTGCAAATTGACGCAGATATTATCGTAGTCCCAGAACCGAATAAAAATATCTCAAACAAATCGGTTAGATCTCCGATAACAGAGCAGACGTTGCTATATTTTTGGTGAACCATGAAGTGCTTATAAACAAAATTACCAAGAAATAAGGAATTTTAAAGATAAAAATAAATGTACTAGCAATTATAGCCTGTTATATCTTAATATATACATAGCACAATAATATGCAGAGCGGGTTGAATAAATTGTAGAGGCGTCACAGGAAGAAACAACCTGGTGATATAAACGCCAAATCTATTCTTTGGGGTTCCCTAAAAAATGAAGAAAAAGGGGGGAAATTTGGAACAAATGGATTTCCTCCGCAAACGTGACTGTGTTAAACGACGGTAAATCCACACTCGAAAATGTGAGTCGCGAAGTCACATTGATATTACACTAACATCAACTGTGTAAAGAAGATCTCGGGATAGGATTGCTTGATGATAACATCTTCACGTTCCACAGGTTCATCTCATACAAAGTAGGCATTAAGGTCACAACTAGGCACGGCAGGAAATTACTCGAGTTGAATAAGAACAAATTCTCGAATCAAATACGGCACCTACAGAAAGAAACTACCAACTTTATCAACTTTGAGACAACATAATAAAAGCGCACAAAGCGAGCAACAAAATCAAACATGTCACATATACAATACCATAAATGGTATTTATGGATAGATAAAAAACCTTCAATAAAAGCGGACAGAATACCTTAGAATCTGGCGTTGATACAGATAAAAAGGACCCAGCAAGTCAAAAAAGAGTATAAGAACGCCAAAAAGAAACTCAATAAATTGATCAAAGGGCAAACGCACATGCTGACACTACCTACTATTACCGTATTCACGTCGCGCATCATAACGACAAGTTGAATTCAGAGTGGATCATGTCAAACAACACTTAATTAAACTCTGCACAACCGCTTTACCTGATTTAGATGATTTGAAATCAAAATTGTTCGCAGACACGCTTGCAATACCCTTAACGATCAACACGCAAACTTCTTTTATCTAGAATTGCTTACCCCTTAGTTGGAAATTAGCATCCGTTACCACTATTTAATAAAAAAGCAACAAACTCAAATCCAACAATTATCGTCCAATTAGCTTGCCGCCAGTAGTTGGCAAAGTCATCGAAGCCATTATTTCCGAGGAGATGACCAAATTTCTTCTCCAGGAACATGTTATTCCAACACAACAACACGGATTTGTCTCTGGTCGCTCTACTCCAACCAATCTCCTACATTGTTTTAACAACTGGACGTGATCCCTTAACAATTCGCAACCGGTTGACGTTGTCTATCCAGATTTCTCTACAGGCTTTGACCTAAGCGCAGAGCTCTACATAAGCTACGACATTTCGGAGTTCCCGGTACTTTACTTCGTTGGATAGATTATTTTCTGACAGATCGACATTACAAAGTTAGCGTTGGCGAATCTTTCTCACAGGACAGGTTAATGAAAAGTGGAGTACCTAAGGGTTCTGTCCTTATACCTCTGCTTTTTACGGTTTATACCAGCGATGTTCCTTATTATGTTTCAAGTAACATATCGTTCTATGCTGATAACACAAACATATATGCCAATCAAATCAGAAACCAGCTAACCCTCCAAATGGACTATTTAAACTTAGTGTTCCCAGTCGCTACTACCCTTAAATGCGAAAAAATGTGTATTGCTTCGAATTGGTAAAAATAACTTACTTGTGCTCTACTTTGTTAACGGGCAACCATTAGATTCTGTGTGCTCGTTATAACGACCTTGGTGTTATCGTTAACAGCAGCCCAATTTGGTCCGACTGTATTACCTCTATTTGTAAACATGCGAACTCCAGACTATATCTCATTCGCAAGTGTTTTTAATGATTTTCAATGCAGTCATTCTGTAAACTTTACACTCTTTACATAAGACCCATTGTTGTATACGCTGGACCAACGTGGTATCCTGATGTGGTTCGAGACAAAACTTTGTTGGAAAACGTTCAAAGAAAAGCCACTCGAATTTCTTTGGGACCGAGAATACCTTTTTATGGAGAAATACTTGTTATGACTCACTTCTTTTGAACTTTGCCGATAACGTGGAGACTTAATTACCACATACACAATAATAAAATTCAATTTTGGAAATCTTAATGAAATCTTTACCGTAAATCAAGATTAACGCCTCAGAGATCACCAGTTTAAACTTAAAGAAAACTTTTTTACAATATCAAGACAGAATTTTATACTAAATAGAGTTTTTGAGTGCTGGATTAACCTTAAAGCTAAAGCTATGGTTTGTTAGTACAGTGAGCGACGCATAACTCACAGTCAATCGAATGCCCCGTACGTTCGTCAAAATCAATGAAATGGTTCTCTATGATAACGGTTTGTTAGGTTCTGCTGAGCTGCGCGCACTACAGAGCGATAGCCGTGTACGTCGACGGTGTGCGCTGGAATCAACTGCGAGTTGATTTGGACGCAAACGTTCAGCTGAGCTCACAGCGTACACATATATACCGAAATTATAATTGTATGTTTATATAGTTATTATTATTGTAATAATTAAGTGATGCCTACTAAATTTTCTCCCCAGGAAGATAAAAGGCTAGTGGATCTAGTACAAATTGTAAGACAGTTCCAAATAAATCCCTGGAAAGTCTAAAATATTCTCGAAATTTTTCCTCGTTTTAAAACAATCTTTTTTCGACTATTAATGTAAAAGCACCTTCTGTATGAAGACATGAAAAAATTTCGTTTACATTTTTATTTAGATTTAACGTTACCAACTCTTTTCTTCCTCCTCTTCTTGGAGTAATAAAATTATTGCGTTAAGTTTGCGAGAATTAATTTTTTTAAACGTACAACCTTTGAGAGATTAAACGTAAAACTAATTTCTAAACTTGTTTTCAGAGCGACAGAATATTAATGCGAATTAATCTAACAAACCGACTCACCCAAAACTGCCGTGAGTCGAGTACAACAGATTCTGCTGTACGTGTATGCTGTGCGCTACGCACTGTTCTAACAAACCGTAGCTGAACACTGTCGCTGCACCCTGTAACAACGCGTTCAAAAACAGACTTGACCGTTTTATATTATAGTTAAAATATTGTTTTTATTTTAAACCAAAAATTTGAAATTTTGTAGTTTTTTTTTGTAATTTTGTAAGTTACTAGTAGAATACTAATGTAATTTCTTTGTTTTTGGGTATAATAAGGACTTGTCCCTCTACCCTTGCTTATGTATAATAATACTAATAATAATATTAAATCAGTATTCATCATACAATTACTAAACGGGACATCTCATGATAATTTTTACCGGTATTTTACACCATTCACAAAAATTTAACAAAACAAAAAATCAACATTGGCGGAATTCTCAATATTTTGCAAGAATTGGGGAAGTAAATACAATAATAAAAACATATTTTTATAATTTTTTTTCTGATATCTTTTAGAAAAATAAATGTGTTTAATGTTTAAATACTACCCTAAAATATTTTCATGCCAGTTTTGTTTGTGTTATGTTTCGTTACTTAAAATTAAATATGGTATAAAGTACATAAACCAGAACTACAATTATTTGCTGGAACATTTCCAGGCTGCTAGCTTACACGTCTAGTTTTGCTTCCGTCAATGTAATAATACGCGAGGAGCCGTAAATACAGTTTCTTAGTATGTAAACCTAACAAACGAGAGAAGTTCGCGTATCCTCAGTAAGGCCTTTATTATTTATATACTACCTAGTCTTATTCGAAATTTTCCTGGAAAGCTCAACGAAAACATACTTTTCTTAAAAAAACTAATGTTAATGAAAATATTTGTTCAAAATTGTTGTATCTGTTTTAAACAGATAGAGCTTATCTTTTCTAAATTAAATTATTTATTTAATTAAGCTCATTAAGAAAACTCCGACCAATTTTAAACAATGTAATCAAAAGGATAGCTCTCTCATAGCTATCCTTACACCACAATAGAGAGAGCTATGAACAACTGCAGGATGAACTCCCGATACAGAATGCTCATATATAATATTTACAAGAATCAAACTACAATCAAAATACAAATAGATGCGAAAACCAAAGCTATACCAATCAACAGAGGAGTTCGCCAGGGATATGTTATCTCACCAAAGCTATTCACACTTGGACTGGAAGACGTGTTCAAAGACATTAACTAGGCAGATAAAGGAATAAATGTTATTGAAAGAAAACTGAGTCATTTAAGATATGCTGATGACATTGTATTATTGGCTACAAGTTTCGAAAAACTGAAGACGCAACTATTTCAAGCTTCGGAAAAAGTAGGTCTTAAGATAAACTTGGAAAAAACAAAAATAATGACAAATACACCGAACATTAGAGAAATATCGTTGAACGACATAAATTTAGAAACAGTAAGCAAATACATCTACCTGGGACAGATAATGAAAGTTAACAAATAAAATCAAACTGCCGAAGTTACCAGAATAATCAGGTTAGCGTGGGCAGGATTTGGAAAACTGAGTTGGATTTTGAAAAGCACTAAATTAGAACAATATTTGAAAACCAGAATTTACGATCAGTGTATCCTCCCTATACTCAAGTATGGTACACAGACGTGGACACTGACCAAGTATAATATAGATAAAATAGTAAACGCACAAAGAGCGATGGAAATATCAAAGCTTAGGGCGAGACTTATAGACAAAAAAACAAACAAATAAATTGAAGCAAAAACAAAGTAAAAGACGCAAGAGAATATGCTGCCAAATTAAAATGGAGCTTCGCAGGATACAACGCCCGACTGAAGTATAAGAGATTAACCACGAAATACAACAATGGAGACCATTGTTAGGAAAGAGAAGCAGAGGAAGACCACAAATGAGATGGGCTGATGACATTAAGAAGATCTGAGGACACAACTGGAAGCAAGTGGCTCAAAATAGAAGAACCTGGATTGATTTGGGGGAGGCTTATATACAAAGTTGGATTAGTTAAGGCTGAAGAAGAAGAATCAAAAGGATGCCAACAAAATAAACAATACTATGAACAAACTTTTAGCGAATCAATAAACTGATATTCATTTTCTATGAATTTTAATTAGAAATAAAATGGCACTGTAACTTTTGCGCTTCACTGAACTGGCAGTATTATTGGGAATAGTATTTTGTAAGTACGTGTTACTTCTTCTTGTAGTGCCTATCCGTTTTAGATGTTGGTAACCATCATGGCAATCTTTATTTTGCAAACTGCTGCTTTAAAAAGATTTGTGGTTGTTATGTTGAACCAAGTACGTAGATCTTTTAGCCACGAAATCCCTTAGCTTTTTGGTCCCGTTTTCCTTTTACTTTTCTTTGTAGTCTTAATTGCAGCAACCTATATCTTTCGCTGTTCCTTATGATGTGAGTCGACATTTTTTCGGTGTATTGGACGTAAGACCATGTTTAGGTGCTCATATAGACTCTGATTACTACCTTGTAAGAGCAATACTCAGGGCACGTATACCACTAAATAATGCAACAGTACAAACTGTACGGAATATGAGGAATGGTGGTATAATATTTATATATATATATATATATATATATATATATATATATATAAATATATATATTATTATACGTCATTTATCTGAAAATTATATATTTTAAAGTCAACACGATATTTCAAATATTTTTGAAAAAACTTTTGTTAATAATACGTTAATAGAAGTAAAATGGTTCACAACAAAAATTATCTATAGGCTCGTGTTTGGCACTTGTGTAACAGTCGTCATCGTTTGTCAACATGTGGTAAAAACTATAAACAAATCGTTATCTCCTACAGAGATAGTAGCAGTTTTTGTAGATAGGTGGCGCTGGGGTTTTCATTACAAAAAGACTGACAGAATAAGCAAATTATAATATATTGATAAAAAAATAAATTTACCCCAATGAAAGTTTAAACGATACAAATGAATTTAAAATCTAAAATATTAGCTTAACCCTCCGCCGGTCGCATGTGTATCAAAATTATACAAGCTCGCCAATTTTCAATGCTATTATTGAACCCTAAAATAAGGAGAACCCTCCTTCATAGTACCTTTCTAGATAGGTTTAGTCTACCACTCGTATTCGTATTCGTAACGTCCTAGTGATTGAATGTGTTTACATGCAAGCGTACTGTATCATATTGATACATTGCGACATAACGTGTTAATGTTGTTTTACTTTGGTCGTATTAATTATGTAAAATATCTTCGAAAATTTATGTTAGAAGAAGACTTTCGTCTTCTTGAAGGCATGAAGATGCCCCTAACCAAGTAGAAGATTTTGAGGATGAACTGGACGCAGATGCGGAAGATCAGTGGAAGGATAAAAGAGTTGGTGACTCTGATACTGAAGAGAGTGGGACAAAGAAAGAACCAGACTACACGACAATTTATATTCGTTTGGAAAAGATAAAACCACTAGATGGATGAAAACACCGCGCGCGAAGAAGCGACGCACTAAGCCACATAACGTGGTTACACGTCTTCCAGGAGTATTATTTTTTAATAAAATGCTATAAATAATAGTCCAGTTCACAAACCAGTACATTTATCTTGAAGTAAGGGATCGCTTTGACCGACAACGTGATGCAACTGACACGGACATGACAGAACTCAAGGCTTTCATAGGCCTTTTATATCTAGTAGGAACTTTACACGCCAACAAAATGATGTTAGACGATCTCTGGGGTACAGATGGACACGGCGTGGAAATATTTCGACTGGTTATGAGTCTCAGAAGGTTCAAGTTTCTTATGAGATGCCTGCGTTTCGATGACCGCATCACAAAACCTGAAAGGAATGCTGTTGACAACATTGTGCAGATTCGTGAACTCTTCGACGAGTTTGTTCATAATTGTAAACATAGCTGTTCACTAGGACAGTGTGTGCCTATTGACGAAAAACTGAAGGCTTTTAGTGCACGTTACAGGTTCAAACAATATATTCCTTGAAAGCCATCCAAACACGGAGTAAAAATTTATGCTATATGTGATGCAGTTACTTTTTATAGTTATAGACTGGAAATATATGCTGGAAAGCAACCCCAGGGATCCTATGAACAAAGTAATAAACCGTCTGATGTCGCTAGAAGATTGGCACAACCTATTTATGGAACGGGGCGCAATATAACGGCAGATAATTGGTTTACAGATGTGCAACTTGTTGCCGAATTAAAAAGTTATGGACTGTCGTATGTTGGCACAATAAAAAAATAAAAAGAACTGTCAGTACATCTGCTAAATATAAAAGGGCGACAACCACAGTCAAATATGTTTGGTTTTGGAGAACACTCCACTATTGTTTCCTACGTATCAAAAAAGAATCGAGATGTTCTTGTTATATATTCTCAGCATTACGATACTTCCATAGATCAGACGTCAGGACAAGCTACGAAACCAGACATGATTACATATTATAATAAAACCAAGTCAGGTGTCGATGTGGTCAATAAGCTTTGCGCTTCGTACAACGTTGCTAGAAATACATGTCGTTGGCCCATGATCGTCTTTTTATCCATGCTGAACGTTACAGGCATTAATGCCCAAGTGATTTCAATCGGAAATGGACAGGAGAATATACGGCGTCGCCTTTTTCTTCGAACACTAGGCCATGAGTTAGCCTTACCACAATTACAAAAAAGAAGTCTTATGAAACGAGGTATACCACGTTCTCTTTCTGAAGCGCTCAGCAGATTTAGACCAACGGAAGAGCCTGATGAAGAAACTGGACTAGTAGTTGCAGAAGATGTAGCTCAAACAAAGCGTCGTCGCTGTGTTTTATGTTACACATCACGAAGGACCAGGCTGACCAAAACCATTTGCAAGAATAGTAAATGATATATTTGTGGTGAGCATACAACACAACAAGGTTACAAGCACAAGAAGATCGCCACCGCAATTATTTGAAATTAATATTTTTTAAATTTAAAGGGTTTATAAAAAAATAATATATTTTGTGTTTGCGTCATATGGGAAGCCAACATTTTATTTTTACCAATTTATAATGTAAGAAATCAATATTGTTTTGAAGCTATTTACTTGTGGCATTTTAAAGTAATTACTATTTAAATGGGAATAAGCAAAAATTAAAGTTTAAAGTACGTTTATTGACGTTTCAATTTCCACTTCGGAAATCGTTCTCAAAATACAAACTTTAGTATACAATCAAACTAATGTTTGTATTTTGAGAACGATTTCCGAAGTGGAAATTGAAACGTCAATAAACGTACTTTAACCTTTAATTGTAGCTTATTCCCATTTAAATAGTAATTAAGTAAGAAATCAAATCATTTTATACGAGTACTTAGGTTATATTTCTATGTAAGTTACCGTTTTTTTTTTGATAATATATAAATGTTTTAAGTCCTACTGAAAGAATAAATTATAAAAATAATAAACAACTTAACTAAAACACCATATATCTGACAGCGTGTTAGTAAATTTTGTAATCACGTATAGATACATTGCGACCGTTGCTATCAATAGATTTTTACCTGTAAATTACGTCTTCAGATTTACATATACAAATAGGTTTTTTTATCAGAATGTATTTACACAAACAAAAAAGGAGGAAAATAATGTATTATTAGATGTAATCTACAACTACACTTGATCCAAAAACTATTGCTCTTACTGTAATTTTAAGTCAAAGTTAGATGTATCATTCTGATACATTGCGACAGCTTTTATACAAGAGTAAGTTGCGACCGACGGAAGGTTAAATAGACGAAAGATATTATAAAAAGAAGTTCCGTTTCTATTAAATTGAAGTGAAAACTGATATAGCAGAATGGGTTTTTCAACTGGCAAATAAAGTTTATAGCGATTTGACGTCTTAGCAAATATATGCAATAGCATATATGTGTATGGCATAGAATAAAAAGGAGTATAGAATCCAAATTAGTGGAATTAAAATTGTAATTTAGAGAGAATATTTAGAAGACATAATGTTGACTATTTTTAGAATAAAAATAGTAAAATAAAACAGAAAGTTAACAAACAAATAAAAGCAACATAAATTGGGATAAAAATAACTATTTAAAGAAAAAGAACAAATACTTACACAAACACAAACTATACCTAAAGGATTTTTCACCTAAGAAGACCGCTTTGTAATTAAATGCTGGTAACTTTATTACTAGCGGACCAGATAAGCGGCGACATATTTTACACTACTTTTATGAATAACATTTTACTGCCCTTTTGTTTCAATCAGCACTGCTTAACAAGTTATCGTTTATTGGTTTTAATATTTTATTGCAATAGTACGAGAGTGGAATATTTATTTAAACAATGAATTTATTACAATGTTATTTTTTTTATTTTTTTGACGTATCGTATAATGTAGATTTACCCAATAATCAAAGTTATGCATTTACAAGAACATATTATTTGAAAAATAAGGAGTAAATACCATGTGTCATAATAATTATTGTAATCTCAGGAAAAAAGACAGTTAAGATTTTATACACACTTAAAAAATTTGTTTAGTAATGTATTTCTTAAATCCATGCAATCATTGATTAATGATTCATGCTGTTTAAAATATCTTTCTGTTAATTGTGTTCGATTGTTTCGCCTGTTGTACAACAATCGTCCTTTTTAGAGTGTAGTAGTTGTATATAAGTACCTATTTTTTATAGTAGTGTAGTGAAGCGGTACTTTAAAGCAAAATGAGTAATTTGGAAGAAAATGAAATACAGTCGAAACGTAGAGTGTTATCTCCAGAAGAACGGCGTTTAGTTCTAAAAGTCGAAAGTTATTTAAATATGGAAGAATATGATATGGGTCCATTGACATCTGTTATGGCAGTTCAGAAACGCACATGCGATGCTTGCGGTATCTCAGACAGGACATTCCGAATAATTAATAACATGAGTGAGGATGAAATAAATAAAATAAGCAAGAGAAATAGTCAACATCCAAAAACTTTAGGTTTGCACCATTCAATTAAACTTGCAATTAAAAATATTATATATATTATGTATAAAGCCAAAGAACATGTAACAGTTAGTGCTGTGTTACAAAAAATAAAAGACAAGGAACTGTGTGATATTAGTTTGTGGAGAGTGTTGAAACATTTAGGTTTTCGATATAAAAAGACAAATAATAGACAAGTATTGTGTGAACTCTCTAGTATTATTTCAAAACGGTGGCATTTTTTAAGAAAATACATGAACAATAAAATGTCTGATTGCCCAAGGCAAGTTGTATTTTTGGATGAAACTTGGACTTTCACTAAAGGAAATATGTCAAAATCATCTTGATGATTTTGACATATGGCAAGATGGCACCACGATATGTTATTCTTCTAGTCGTTCCGGTTATGGTAAAGGCTACATTATACTTCATGTTGGAAATGAGGGTTTTATTCCTGACGCTAGTTTAATTTTTTCGCCCACAAAGAATACAGGTGATTACCATGAAAATATGAATGCAAATATTTTTGAAGAAAATTTGTTAAAAAAATTTTCCCTCAAGCAGCTGGACAAAAGAAGAAATAAAGTTGTGGTTGACAGAAAAGAAAATTTATCACAGTGATATATTTTTAAAAATCGACTTACTTCAAAGGTGTGGAGAGCATAAAATTCAAAAGAACTTTGTTACTGACCAAACGGCTCTTAAATATGGCCATGAAGTTCTTCGACTTCCGCCCTACCATTGCCACTATAATAATATAAAGTACCGTCGGTCTAATTACTGGACTGCATACTCTCAATAGCTTTGGTATTAATTACTGGACTACACGTGTTTAAAGATTTTGTTTTGCTGAAAACTCGGAAGTGATTTAATGCCAATTTGTTTCAAGGTTATATTTAATACAGTGTCTGCAGAAAGTAAAGACTTGGATGTATTTTATTCAAATTTGGCAATAACATTTGGCATACCAGCAACTTGGCAAGTATTTTCCAATTTAATTGCATGCAAAACCATTCGTATAATTTTCACTCTAAGCAAAATAGAGACTTATAGAGACCTTGATGAACATTTGATGTCGACAAATAATTTCGAGTATTTGAAATATTCTGACCCACTTCTTTTAACCGCCCTGTATATACATATTATATTCATTTTATTTGCCTTTGATACAGCAAAATCCAATATTACTGAACATAAAATACAGGAAATTAAATATTTTATACTTTTCAAGCGATCGGAATTAAATATTAACGCCCCACTGTTTGAGGCCTACTGATCATATCTTAATTACATATCGGCCTTCACAGGGTAAAAGGAGTTTAACTGAGATTTTTTTTGGAAACTTTTGATCACTGTCTTTCATGTAAAGCAGCTTGAAGTTTAAGAAAATGATATGTTGTAAGATTGAACATCTCTCTGACTAAAAACGATATCGATATCAGAGCGATGGTGAGAACGCACACGTATGTCAGTTAATACCTACCTAGCTCAATGAGTTTTAGTGCCCCTCTCAAAGCAGAATCCGCTAAAGCTAAAGCAGGTTAACATGTTTCAAAACGCTTGTATGCGAATTCCAATAATATGTTACATGGTTTATAAATGCGGAAGGACCGTTCGCAACAATATGGATTGTTTTTGATAATTTGCTGTGTCATAGAAAGCCGTGGGTGGCAGGTTTAGTAAATGTTAATTAACAATGTAAAATATATTATATTAGCTTCTGAATAAATATTATATTTATGTACTGTAATATGAATAATTTATCATCGGTATATAGTTATTGTTGATGCATCAGTATAAATATTTAATATTAAATAGATATATTGATTTAACACTCAACTAGTCGTATCCCAGAAGTATGCAGAAAATCATGTCCGATGACAATTAAAAGCAAATCCCGATTCCTGCTTGAATAAGGCTTATTAGATGATTTAATGTTTTGTAGTTTTTCCAAATTAGTATATTTGAGATAATCGATTTTGAGAGCTTTTTAAACCTTATAAAAATAAAAGTCACGTGGCGCAACCTACATTATAACTAGTAATTTTGCTCGTCACCATGCGACAGGGGATCCGATCAATTGCATCAACAATCATTCCACTTAATTTTTTATGTCTTTCTCCTATTAGGGGTAGAACGACAACAGAATAATATTTTAATCTGTTGTACAACTTTTATAACAAATAAGCCACTTTTGGAGAGTCGCTGAACTTTTTGCGTAAAGTCGTCTTATGAAATCGACCTACTATAAAACCAGCGCAATTCTAGTTTGGCAATTTATTTGTTAGGAAAGCTCCAGTTTTGTATTATATTTTTTACTGATCACCAAATTCAAAGCAAATTTCTTAGGGTCAATAAAATTTATAAAAAATTATATCTGACAGATAGTTATCTGAAGGATAGACATTTAGTTATATAATAAAATGAACCCGTCTTTTCACGTAAAATTATGTTGCGGTTACTTATCTGTAAAATAACTCTAAAATTTATTTCAGAACACACTAATATTTAATTAGTTGTGATCACAATAATGTTTTAATATCTCTTTTGATTATACAATTTATGGTGGCAGGAATAAATTAAATTATGTAAAGAAAAATTTAACCCTCCGTTAGTCGCTATCGGTGTCACACACCGACGACAGAATTATTCATTCGGGATTTACAAATAATAACTGTTATTTTTATATCGCCACTTTCTGTAACTCTCCCTATCAACCAAACTCGTGTTAGTGTACATTCTTACCTGCCTGGGTACAGTTGTGCGAGTTTTATAGTTATTTTCGGTGCGAGACTCCGTAGCGACTAACGGTGTATCTATTACTTGTTGGCATAACTTGCAGATCAGGTAAATATTTAGCATCTTATTATTGCATTTTATCGGTAAGTTTTGTCAATTCTTATTTATAGATGTCCTTTGAAGCCGAACAAAAACTCATGTTAGAATTATGGAAAATGGTTCCTACCGACGATGAAAATTATTTTGACGATGAGGGAAGTGAAAACGAAATTGATCAAATTGAGGAACGCGATGACGAAAGTGAAACGGAACAAGATATGACAGACGAGGAAGAAAAAAGTGGAAGTAATATCTTAGAGTTTTTTGAAAAAGATGGAGTTAACAGATGGAAAAAGGCCGTTCCACCGCGAAATATTAGAACAAGACAAGAAAATTACCTAGCTATGTTTGCCGATGTCGAGATTACCTACACGTGACTTGAAGACTCCCAGTAATATTTGGAAATATTTTGTGAACCACGCTATGTTAGAAATGATTGTGGAAAGAACGAACAAATAGATAGACTCAATAAGAAATACCCGTTCTTGGTCGGGATGCTAGACAGATATATTAACAATATATTGTTATACTAGTATTTTCCATTTTGTATCTGTTGTTTTTCAATAAAATATTTTCAAAACTATTTTTCAGTCGTTTCTATATACAATATAAAATACTTGTATGAATATTATAGCAATAACTATTTTTTTTAATTGTCAGTCTCAGATACCGTAGCGACTCTTGAGGCTCAGTTTTTCCGAGCGACTAACGGAGGGTTAATAACGAATAAAAAAATAATACATGTTTAATGATTCTTCTCAGGTTTTTCCATAACACTAAAATATTATTTAATGTTAGCTCAAACATATTCAACTTCAAAAAGTTCAGTAATGTCTTCATTTAGCAATTAATCTTTAAAATTGTTTTAATTTCGATCTCTCGCTGGGTTATATTCGTACAATGTTGCTGTAAATAAAACGGTTGAAAACTAACAGCTACTTCCACCGGATGAAATAGTACCTAAACCTTCTCTTTCATACATGAAAAGTTATGTGGAATATCTGGTTTTAATATGGAATTCATTATAGAAATTGGATTGTTTAGTGGACTTCTTAAAAATGGCTTTATTTCTATTATATCTATTTCATTCCATTTCTATTATATCCATTTAAACTTCTTATCAAGAATATAGAATTATTTTCCAAGAAATATCACGAAATTGTCTGACTTATTAAAAGAATTTCTTTATTCAGATGGCGTTATGATTTTAAATCTAAACTAACATAAAGCTTTAACCTTCAGTTGACGGACGGTACTTTAAAGTACCACTTATTTAAAAATATGTATATATATGTGAAATGGAATCTTTACTGTCTTTTTCATTTTATTCGGATCTACTCCGTATGAGTACAAGAAACCAATTCGCTAACGATTTCTGCTTAGTTGAGGAGACATCTCGTGGAATGCAAATTTTAGATTCCTCATGTCTCTATTAACATCTTTATCAACGTCTGGCTATGCCGTGCAATTTATAGAAGGCTCAAATTAAGGCAGTTATCTGAATTGTGTTTCGAAACTATTTTACGGATTTAATATCAGATGTCGCTATTGCGTCCGTTTCGAAGCCATTTTATTGTTGCTTCTTAAAGACAGGAAAGATCTATTTTTCACGTTGAGAACGCCTATGAATAACTGTTCTGATGAGCTTTATTAAAGCGAAATACGTATAAACAGATACATAGACGATTTGTACGTGAAATGGAATCTTTACTATCTTTTTCATTTTAAAAATATGTCTTAAACACATCTTTATATTTACCTTGACTTTTTCCTATAGGTACTTTAACGTACCTTAATTTCAATCAACCGGCAACACTGTTTTAGCGCTAAAACAATAACGATATTAGTGCATAACCTAACTATTGTGTTGTGATTTGTCATCTGTAACACATGTGCCAATAAATTGAAAATTATCAACGTATTTCGGTATAACTGATTATAATATCGTAGACGAAACATGTGAGTGCAAACGTAAGTATTTACTTTTGATAAATAATTACAGGTGTTTAAGAAAACTGATACTTTTCGCTGCGGACGTTTAAAAGTACCGTCAGGCATTTGGAAGTAATTTATTACTGGACATAAATTTGTTTCGCGACTATCGTTTCTTATTATATTCTTACCCGTTTCTTGTTTAAGATGAAAAAAAAAATAGACTGGACTAGCAAAAAACCTCTAAGTGATGCGGAATTATTAAGTATTGTTGACAATTTCTTGTTTGAGGATATACCGGATGACCTAAATTTCCAAACTGGCAAAGAATCAGGTAATGATAATGAGGCATTAATTAATTCTAACAATTCTGTACCAGAACCTTCACGCACATTAGAGGTAGATGTGACTCAGTCCATAGAAAGTGGTATAACAGAAGATGTCGAGGCAAATTCAATGCATGGCATTGACTTGAGTCAGCAGAATGAGGCCATTTTAGATAGAAAGTGTCGTAAAAGAGAAATAACTACTATACTGTAAAGAAAATAATAACAGAGCAACTGATATGCTGTCCAAAGGAATAAGGTTCTGAATCTAAAAAAAGATGAATTGATAATATTTTTAGGAATAAACATGTTCATGGAGTATCACAAGTTACCAAATTGCAGGCATTATTGGTCTAACAGCGAAGACCTAAAAACTGCAATCGTTCCAGCTGCAATGAGCAGAGACAGATTTAATGCTATATTAAGCAATCTTATATTATAAACGACAATACTAATCTTAACACAAAAACTCAAGATAAACTATACAAAACAAGGCCAATGATAGACAAACTCTCTAAAGCAGTACAATCCTCTTAAACGTTTCAAGAGAGGCTACAAATTATGGTGTCTTTCCGATCAATATGGATATATTATGAAATTTAAAATTTTCCAGTTGAAGAAAAGTATAAGGACTTTGGACTAGGAGCCCATGTAGTTCTGCATCTTACTGAAGAAGAATGGGGAAAGCAAATAATCATTTATTTCAATAACTGTTTTACCTTCATTCCCTTGTTAAAGAAGTTAAAAAGTGAACAAACTTTAGCATGTGGAACGATAAGACCGAATAAAAAGTTTCTTCCTAAGAACTTGACAGCTGATAAATCTATGCAGTGCGGAGATTTTAATTACAGGATTTTGTCGATGGATATTGGAGTGCGAAAATGAAAGGACAATAACATTGTTTACTTCGCTAGTAATTACCACGGTTGTGAGGAAATAACTGTTCAAAGGACCCAAAAAGTTGGTGCTAAGGCTGATATTGTTGCTCCCATGATTTTAAAAGATTACCATAAATTCATGGGGGGTGTTGACCATGCTGATCGTTTGAGAACTGCTTATGGACTAGACAGACGCAGTAAGAAGTGGTGGCATAGGCTATTTTGGGGATTAATAGATATAGCAATCGTTAATGCTTATATAATATTCTGCGACATACGAGAAAACCAATATCTTTTAGATTTTCGAACAGTATTTGCTATGGGCCTGATGGCTTACAAACTTCAGAAAACTCCATCAAAACGACGAAGACCGAATAGTGATGTGTACCCTAAAAAAGAAAATAAGGAACATATTATTCAGTCCCATCCGATGTACGCCTTTCAAATAGAGGCTTCCACTGGGTAAAATATGGTGCCCAAAGAGGTAGATGTGGGGTATGCAGAAGCCAACGTGTTCAGTCGCGACCTCATTCAACATGTTTTACCTGCAAAGGTTATCTATGTTCAAATTAAAAGAAGAACTGTTTCAATATATGTCACGATGTTAATTATTGATGTATTTTTTACAAATAAATTGATACACATCTCCGTATTTATCATTAGTCACCTAATAACTTACTACCACACTAAATTACTCTACACAGCCTGACGGTACTTTAAAGTACCGCATCAGTTTTTTGGCGTAAAAGGTTTTGAAAAATTTTGAAAAAAATTTTGTATTATTTTTATAATCGGGCAACTAAGGGTTTTTAAGTATTTTGTATTAAATGCTACTTAAAAAATGTTATTAAAATTAACCATTAATTATATTAATATGTAATTAATATACTATTATTAATTAAACATATCGTTTCAAGAACAAAACATGATTGAAATGTCAAGTGGTGGTAGTTCAGATTTCTTTTCTAGATGGCGTCATTATTTTACTGGACAAACGGTGTGACTTGTTATCATGGCCTTTTATATAGGTAGATACATACATCATTTTATTGTATTTCTAAAATTGATTGCATTTTTTGGTTTTTTTTTTGTAGATTAGATTTATGATATATTAAACGCATATAGAAAAGTTACGTAGCTTTAATGAAATGATGAAATAATGAAGTCCGAAGGTGGATGAAGTATGAATTAAACTTTGCAGATGATTTTTCGGATCCTTCGTGCAGAATTAAAATGCCAGTAGCTGATGCTACATTGAAACTTCTGCACAAAATAAAAATTTCTATTCAGTCAAGGAAGTTCACTGATCTACAAGAGATTAAATCCGTCTTGCCGAGAGATGTACATATTTTTTATGATAGCGTTCTAGCCACTATTTGTAGCGGAAGTGTGCGCTCATCTATTTTAAAATATTGTGTCTTAATATGAATAAATGTTTGCGTTTTTATATTGTTTATATCTATTTTCCTAAATCTTTCTTTCAAAATGGGTACACATTTATTGTTATAATTTTCATACTTATAATACACGTATTACTATCAAATGAATAACTGATCCAATAATAACCAATACTTAATTATTAATTATTTTTAACAATGTATTTAGCGACCATTCTTAAGTTTCTTCTTTGATGACTCTAAAGAAAACCTTGCATATAAAATACCAAGGGTAAGGAAACCACGTAAATTCTGCAATAGCAAGAAAAACACGTAAATATAAATGGACTAAAATTGATAACCTTGTATTTCACTGGTTAAAAGTGATAATAACAATTTACACATAATATTTTAGTACGTTTATGCTAAATGTAATATTATTACTTTAGTGTTTCAAGAAATTTTATTAAGCATTCTATTTCAAGGTGGCTAATCAGTTTTTACTCTCTCCTGTAAAGTTTGGTTTTTGTGATATACGAGGTTTACTGTTTAAGGCGACAATATGCTTTTTTATTTTATTATAAATCCCTCGTTCTAATTAATTTTGCGAATAACTAGAAGCTGGAATAAAAATATTTATACTATCGTAATGATTTACATAAAACAATTACCAAGTATACCCAGTTACTTTATTATAGACCCAAAGGTTAATATTCAATATATATATATATATATATATATATATATATATATATATATATATATATATATATATATATATATATATATATATATATATATACAGGGTGCTCCTTAAGTAATTGTACAAAAAGAAACAGTAGATTCTACACTTCAAAATATTACGATTTAAGCTAAATTGCTTTAATAAAATGTTGATATTAAGAAAGATACAGGGTGTTAAAGTGCAAATTAAAAATTTTATTTTTGGCTATAACTTTCATGTTTGTAAACATTTATGCATAATAATTTACAACTGGGTACTTTTAAATATGAGAAATTATAATTTGATGCACACTTTGATGTAGCGGATAGAGGGCGCCACATATGCCACATATGTGGCATAAATTTGCACTCAACTTTTTTGCTCTTTGAGTGAACTGTATTTGTGATACAAAATATTAAAGATACATTATTTCAACAAAAAAAAGGTATACCTGTTAATAACTTTTAAACTCAATAGTTTTCGAGATAATCGCATTTTACAAATCAGCTGCATATTTCTGAGTTAAGGCAATTACCCCAGTCAACGAAGGAAAAATAGACAAAAACATTAATAAATCTAAATTTTGGTATAAAATACCAATAACTAAAGTTAATAGTTAACGAAATATTAAATAAAATAAATATATCAGCAGGATAATTAATAATAGGATATGACAAAAAACAGAATAATAGGATTTTACATCAAACATTTTATATTTTATGTTAAATTAAAGTCGTAATCAAAACATTTTGTTTACAAACCAAATTAAGAAATAGTTAAACTAAATTACTAAACTTTTTGTTAAAGTAAGTGTTCGATATGTCTACCATTTTCATTAATTCATTTGTCAATATATTCCATAAAAATCATCTCATATTAAATAGCATCATTGGTTCTAAAGAAACTGTTGCAGTATTTATTTCTTTCCATATTTGGTTGCAAATGTTTATGGCATTCTTAGAGACACGTTGTTTTAATACGCCCCATACACCAAAATCAAGCGGATTAAATTCTGGGCTACGTGGTGGCTATAATGTATAATGGACGAATCTATATCCAAATCTTATAGTATATTATGTCGCAAAGGTTAAATAATGTATTAAACTGTGATGTATCTCATTCATTGGTTACTTATATACACTCATATAAGCTTACGAGTAACTATAATTACATATCGAACAAATGGACTATTATGATAATGATGATAATATTATGAACTAACGAACTAATATTATGCTGAACTAAATTGCCTGTTTGTTTACTATATTTATAACAATATCGGTTATTAGGCCAACGATGATGTCTTTGTAAAAATGCTGAGTCTTTAAGGTAAGATTTGTAGCAAAAGTATTATGAAACAAGACACGTGTGTTATTTCATACCTGTGATTTAGTTTCCATTTGTCATAATAAAAATGGGTAAACAACAATTTACGTAATGAATAATAAGTATTATTTTGGGTTTTTTTATAAATTAAATAATTATATCAATATCTCACCACATTGCCAAGGAACATGACTGCCACGTCCAATCCAACGTTCAGAAAAGGTATATTTAACTATGTTCTCAACGCCTTCTCTCTAGAATGTGGTAGTGTACCATCTTACATAAACCATATATTTTGGTTTTTCAGCATTTTACAATAGGGAAAAAGTAATACAACGCCAGTAGGTATAGATTAAGAAGCGATAAAAAAGGGAAATTGTATACATGATGACGGCCAGCGTCTGAATACGGACACGGCACCTAAAGAAGAAGATGAGGAATATTTTCTCCAATAAGACATTTAGCAGCCATAACAAAAATTTTGTAATGTTACATTATCATCTTTGAGTTGTTTTAATAAGAATAAACTATGAATTATGCTTATCTACAGGTATTGAGTGCTTTACTGCACAAATATCACAACTAAGAATTATGAGGCAGCTGACTTATAAAATGCGATTATCTCGAAAACAGTTAAATTTTAAGGTTACTAACAAGTATACCTTTTCTTTGTAAAAATAATGTATGTTTAATATTTTTTAACACAGATAGAGGTAACTTTAAGAGCAAAAAAGTTAAGCGCAAATCTATGCCACACCTGTGGCATATGTGGCGCCATCTATCAGTAACATTAATTTATGTATAAAATTATAATTTATCCTACTTAAAAGCGTCCAATTATAAATTTTTGTCCAAAAATGTTTACAAACGTAAAAGTTATAGTAAAAAATAGAATTTTAAATTTCCACTTTAACACCCTGTATCTTTCTTAATATCAACATTTTATTAAAGCAAGTTGGCTTAAATCGTAATATTTTAAAGCGCAGAATCTATGGTTTCTGTTTGTACAATTACTTTAGGACCACCCTATATATATATATATATATATATATATATATATATATATATATATATATATATATATATATATATTGTTATGATATGTAAAATCAAGAAAATATTGGTTTGTTTAAAATATTTCAAAGTTCAACAAAAAATTAAAATAATTCAGAAAGTATAACCAACAAACATTTCTAAGAAGGAAAGTTATTAAATTCTTGGATTATCTGTACTAAACAAAAAGTAAGCTTTACATAAATTATTTCTTTGTAATACTTCAGTTGACCCGCATAAGTTTAAGTGAAACAAAAGACAAATTGAAACGGGTTTTTACAAATACATTAGTGCAGTAATTAAAGACAATAGAAGATATTTTAGAAAGAGGTTTTTGTTAGTTTTAAGAATTATAGAAAATAATATTTGTAAATAAGTTTTAGGAAATTTTATAATTATAGGTAAAAATTTGTTTGTTATCGAAATGAAAAAATGGGGAATTGTGACGAGTTTTGATTGGCAGAGATTGAAAAAGGTGGGATAAGGAAAGTTTAGCTAGATTGAGGAGAGAAAAAAGATAGGCAGTTGGTTTTCCAAGTCTTTGAGAAGAACATTTTGGGTTCTCTGGCGATTCCGAAGAAGTAGCAAGCAGTAGTGTTGAATGTTAGTGAGTTTTTGTGGAGTTAGTGTATCTGACAGAAGCTATAGCAGCCAAATATTGTAAGTCATATTTTTCTACTTATATTCCAAGAGTCACTGTTCAGGCCAACGAGAGATTCAGTTTATCGTAAAGAGAAGATATTCCAAGAGTCATTTTATCACTCGGGCCAACGAGAGATTCAGTTTATCGAGAGGAGAAAGGCTATCATAATTTGAATGATTTGTGCTTTTGAAGGAGATCATTAAGGACGATATACTTGCAACAATCTGTTGTAAGATTGCTGATTACATAGGGAGCGGTTGAGAGGAGATAATACAGTCAACAAGGAACAAGGATTTGGACCACTCATCATCAGAGAGAGATATTTTTGTTTTCTGCAGTTTTTTCTTTTATTGATAACACAATTTTTACACGTAATTTAGAAAGGATATAAATATTTGGATTAGGAGAGTTAGAATAGTTTGGGATTTTGAGATTTCAATTAATATTGTTTGTACCATTAATTTTTGATTGTTCACGTACGGAGAACAAAATTTTGAGAATCCTTATATGAGATTTGTTTATTGAAAACTTTTGAGTGTAAATTATTTCATTATTTTTATTTCAATATATAGTGTTAGATCATATGTGTTTTTTATTATTCCGGTATTCTCTGGACCTTACCTTTCACATGTAATAGCATAGATATTGAAGCACGAATTTAACCCTGAGATAAAAGAATTAATAATTGTGATAAAGTCATAATCATATCATTGAAATAATTTTAATTAATCAAAAAAATTAATTAGCTAATTATTGCTTGGCGCACCAAGACTATAAATATCACAATAACTGGCTTCCAAAACGTGGGGCTTGAAAATATCGCAGCTTTACATTTGAAGGAAGGGAAAGAGATCTGGAATAAGTACAGGTAATCCAGAGATAAAGACATATAACATTGAGGGAATTTGAATTTGAAAGTATTTTGACAATTTTTCCAGGGAATATAAATTTGATTTATTGATTGATCGTAGTTAGTGGATATTTACTGCTATTGAATTATTTGATTTTATTTTCTTTACCAATCATACATTTGATATTTATTTTGAATTATTTGAATTTTACTAATTGCATATTTGATATTTGTCGTGAAAATTTAATACATTTGGGGAGAAATATTGTCGTGTTCTGAAACATATAGAGTGTTGTAAAATTTCACATTTGGCGGGGACAAAAACAGTAACGAAAAGAAACAACATGTCGACCACAAGGAGTCAAAGTAAAACGCAAGAAAGGAAAGAGGATAAGATAGAAGAGGAAACAATTATTGATGAAGGATCGGATAATGAAGGAAATACCACAATAATGGAGGAAAGAAAAGAAACAGGAATGCTGGAAAAATTATTAGCAATGATGCAAATACAGACACAAACAATGAATGAAACATCAAAGAAAATGGATAAAATGGATAGAAATCAACAAGAAACATCACAAAAAATGGATGAAACAAAACAAACAATGGAAAAAAATCAACTGGAAACAAAACAAACAATGAGCAATATAGAGCAGCGTCTGGAAAACTATGAACAGGAAATTAAAGGATGTGTTGAGGGGATAAAGAAAGAACTGATACAACAAATAGAAGAGATTAATGAAATTAAAAATAATATGAAAGAACAAGAAATGAGAATTAAAGATAATTTGGAGGGATTAGAAATAAAATTTGAAAATGCGCTACAAGAAGACAGGAAGGAAGTAGAAAGAAGATTAAAGCAAAATGAAAAACAAATGGCAGAAATTGAACTAAGAGGGGTAGAGAGAAAAGAAGTTATCATCCATGGAACAAGCGAGGCGAAAATACAATTTGGCGGGGATATTCGGAAAACACACCCAGTACCGTTTGTCAAAAATTTGAAAACCAAATTACAACATATTAGATATTTTGACGATTGCAAAGAAACAATTAGAAACCATTTGAAAGAAGGAGCAGCGTTATGGTATGAAAGCAAGGAAGATGAGTTTGAAAATTGGACAGATTTTGAAAATAAATTTCTCAACTATTTCTGGGGAAAAAATAAACAGAGAGAAATCAACCAAGAACTACAGAATGGAAAATATCACGAAAAAATGGGAATATCTGAAGAAAGATATGCTTTGCAGATATATAACAATTCAAAATATCTAGAATACAAATATTCTACCGAACAGCTGGTAGAAATGATCAGCAGACATTTTGAGGAAACGTTGGAAGATCACGTGATTTTGAGAAACTATCAAGATATTGATAGTTTGTGCCGATTCCTTCAATTAAAAGAAGCGAAAAGAAAAGAAATGAGAAATAGAAGACAACATGACCAATATAATGGACCGGAAAGAAGGTATTCATCAAATTATGACCAGAGAAACCGACATCCCAGATCAACAAACGAATATAGGCCGAGAAATTACAATAATTACAATAGACAACAAAATTACGATAACCGGAATGATACACAAAATAGAACAAATGAAAATCACAACAGGAATAGAGATGCACAAAATCCTTCGAATAGGAATACGAACGAACAAAGGGACGATAGAAATAATCAGAGATTCCAACTACAAAACAGAAGAGAGATGAATCATGTAGCAATAGAAAAGGAGGAAGAAGAAGTATTCAATGAATCCAGACAGGATTTTTAATAAGGCATCCACTAAACAAAAGTAAAAAACTCTCCGGTATATTTTGTCACCCGAGAGAGTTTATACAGTTGGCGGGAAACGAAAAACAAAATTCTAATTCCAGTCTAATTTTTTTAGATGCATTTATAAAACATAAAGCGATTAAAATTCTGATTGATTCTGGATCGGAAATTTCGTTAATCAATAAAAAACTAGTAAAAGAATTAAATATGGACAGATTTGTGTATAAGATTCCGAGGGTTGCTTTAGTGGGTGCAAATAATAAAAAATTGACGACAGTAAACGAAGGTTTAGGAGTACGGATCAGAGTGGGAGACAAATTCTATATTATGCAATGTGTGGTAATCGAAGATCTAAATCATGATATGATAGCGGGAATTGATGAATTGAGTGAAAAACATATCACCATCAATTTTTCGGAAAATCAACTGGAAATCAGAGCAGAACCAGACAACATAGAAGAAGAAAAGGAAACAGATAGGAGAAAATTTTCTGAAAGGATAAATGGACAAGAAAAACATAAAGAAATCAATATGACGGTAGAGGATAAATCGAAAGCTCAAGAAAAAAATCAATCCGAAGAGGAAAAGAGAATAAAAAAAAAGAAGAAGAGTTCGAAAAGAAAGCAGGAAAAGAAGGAAGTTATAAGCAGAAAAATGGAAGGAGCCGAAACATGGTGCTCGGAATACCAGATAGAAATTAAAGATAAAGAAAAAATAGAAGAAGAAATAACGGAAGAGGACAGAGAAGAAATGGCAATTATGGACGAGAATCCAGAATTTTGTGAAGAAGTAATACGGACAGTGAACACATGTGAACAAACTGAGGATGAAAGAAAAATAATATGTGGAGAAAACATGGAGAAGGAAATAGAGAAGATTTTAGAAAATTATGGAGATCTTATTAATGAAGAAAGCCGAGTGGCTAAAAATTATGAACATTCTTTTAAAGTTAAAAACTTAGAAAATTTTAAATCGAAAACATATCCAATCCCGTATAAATACAGGCAAAGCGTCGGACAGGAAATTGAAAATATGATCAAAGACAAGGTGATCGAAAGATGTGACTCTCCATATATCAACCCGATAGTATGCGTAAAAAAATCAAATGGTGATTTGCGATTATGTTTAGATGCAAGAAACATTAATTCGCACACAATCGCGCAATACGAAGCGCCTTTGAACATAGAAGCTATTTTTGGACGAATCACAGGATCACACATTTTCTCCAAAATCGATTTGAAACACAGTTTTTGGTTAATACCTTTGGCAGAAAAGTGTCGAAATTATACCGCTTTTTCTATCGACGGAGTGGTGTACCGATTTAGGGTAGTACCATTTGGACTACAAAGTGCATGCGCTGCTTTGGTTCGCGCATTACACACAATTTTAAATAGGCATGGAGAATTTGTTGTACATTACATAGATGATTTATTAATTTTCTCACCGGATATAACAAGCCATCTACGACATATTCATACTGTTCTCGAAGAACTTGATCAAGCCGGATTAAAATTAAATATTCAAAAGTGTCAGTTTTTCCAAGAAGAGGTATTGTATTTAGGATTCAAATTAGACACAAAAGGGATTAGTCTTGCAGAAGATAGAGTCGAAGTCATAAACAACTACCCTAGGCCAACCAATTTAAAAACTTTACGGGGATTTTTAGGAATGGTAAACTATTTCAAAAAGCTGATACCAGACCTCAGTACAAAAGAAATACCGCTAATAGCATTACTTAAGAAAAATGTCAGATGGAAATGGGGAACGGAACAAGAAATCGCTTTCAAAAATTTAAAAGGAGCTTTTTCCACAGCTGTAAGAGTGCACCACCCAAGATATGAGCAACCTTTCATTCTCAGGACCGATGCTTCCATAAAAAAATTTGCAGGGGTGTTATCACAGATACAAGACGATATAGAGGTGCCAATATGTTTTGTTTCCCGTGTAACCAAAACGTATGAGAGAAAATACAGCGTTACTGAATTAGAGTTTGCCAGTGTGTTATTTTGTGTAAACAAATTACGTTTTTACCTACTTGGGGCAAGATTCACCATTGAAACGGACCATGCAGCGTTGGTACACATAATGAAAAATAGGTTGGTAAATAATAGAATTCATAGGGGCATTCTTTTACTCCAAGAATATGATTTTGAATTTAAATATATCAAAGGAACGGACAATATTTTGGCTGATGCATTGACGAGAGATGAACAATTCCGCAAAGAGGATCACAAAACTCTCCACGTAGGCATGAACATAATGAGAGAAGAAGCAGGCTTATTTTCTTTGGCCAAAATCAGGGAAAATCAGGAAGAATTGAATGAAAGAGAAAAGCAAAGGGCTGAACAAGAAAATAACCTATATTTTAAGAGGGTCGATGGTAAAGAACTCTATGTAATCACGGAGCAAATGGCAAAAGAAGTTTTTTTAAAGTTACACTGTGACAACGGACATATTGGAAGTAGAAAGGTGTGGCTTATGTTCAGGGAGAACTACATTTGTCGACAGGACTATACAATAGCCAAAGAGGTGACTCGAAATTGTGTGACATGCCAAAAGTGTAAAAGTAGGAACTTTAAAAATGAAAACGTCACAAAAAACGTCGTAGCTCGGAGGAAACTGGATATTGTTGCTATTGATATGTTGAGCGATTTGATACCAACAACTCAACGGAATAAACACATATTAGTTATGGTGGATCTTTTCTCAAAATATGTTAAATTGTACGCATGCAGAACCACAAAAGGAATTGAAATACTTAGGAAAATAGACAATTTTGTAGAAACGGTGGGAAGACCAGACAATATTTTATTGGACAATGCGACATATTTTAGGAACGAACGTTTTAAAAGGGAATTAAGAGAGAGGGGCATCGATACAAAATTTATAAGCATCCGTCATCCACAGAGCAACCCATCGGAGCGTTTTATACAAGAAGTCACAAAATTTCTACGAATTGCCGCGGAAGAACATCATCGACATTGGGACAGAAAAGTGTTTGAGATCGAGACCTATTTGAATTGTGCTCCAAATACGGTTACCAAAGAGACGCCTTTATATATAATGAAAGGAACAATGCCTACAAGACCGTGGGAAGACACCGCCCTCAGACAATACGAAGAAGTGATCGAGTTGGTTCAAAGAAGATTGAGACGAAGTGGAGAGAAATATCTCCAAAGACAAGAGAGAACCCGAAGAAGAAGGCCGATCAAATTCCAGAAAGGAGATAAAGTCTTAGTGAAGGCACTGAGGGTGTCGAATTTACAAAATGGTGTTTGTGCTAAATTGATGCCGATATTTGAAGGTCCATATAGGGTCAATACGGAAAATGGGGTGAATAGTTATGAATTAGCGCACATAGAGACCGGAAATATACGGGGTATTTTTAACATTCACGACATCTATCAATATCATGAATAGATTTTAATAACATAGTGAAATGATTTGATCCTGGAAAACTTTTGTCATTTTAAAATTTAACAAAGAGTTTTCGGCAGATCAAATGGCGGGGATTTGTTATGATATGTAAAATCAAGAAAATATTGGTTTGTTTAAAATATTTCAAAGTTCAACAAAAAATTAAAATAATTCAGAAAGTATAACCAACAAACATTTCTAAGAAGGAAAGTTATTAAATTCTTGGATTATCTGTACTAAACAAAAAGTAAGCTTTACATAAATTATTTCTTTGTAATACTTCAGTTGACCCGCATAAGTTTAAGTGAAACAAAAGACAAATTGAAACGGGTTTTTACAAATACATTAGTGCAGTAATTAAAGACAATAGAAGATATTTTAGAAAGAGGTTTTTGTTAGTTTTAAGAATTATAGAAAATAATATTTGTAAATAAGTTTTAGGAAATTTTATAATTATAGGTAAAAATTTGTTTGTTATCGAAATGAAAAAATGGGGAATTGTGACGAGTTTTGATTGGCGGAGATTGAAAAAGGTGGGATAAGGAAAGTTTAGCTAGATTGAGGAGAGAAAAAAGATAGGCAGTTGGTTTTCCAAGTCTTTGAGAAGAACATTTTGGGTTCTCTGGCGATTCCGAAGAAGTAGCAAGCAGTAGTGTTGAATGTTAGTGAGTTTTTGTGGAGTTAGTGTATCTGACAGAAGCTATAGCAGCCAAATATTGTAAGTCATATTTTTCTACTTATATTCCAAGAGTCACTGTTCAGGCCAACGAGAGATTCAGTTTATCGTAAAGAGAAGATATTCCAAGAGTCATTTTATCACTCGGGCCAACGAGAGATTCAGTTTATCGAGAGGAGAAAGGCTATCATAATTTGAATGATTTGTGCTTTTGAAGGAGATCATTAAGGACGATATACTTGCAACAATCTGTTGTAAGATTGCTGATTACATAGGGAGCGGTTGAGAGGAGATAATACAGTCAACAAGGAACAAGGATTTGGACCACTCATCATCAGAGAGAGATATTTTTGTTTTCTGCAGTTTTTTCTTTTATTGATAACACAATTTTTACACGTAATTTAGAAAGGATATAAATATTTGGATTAGGAGAGTTAGAATAGTTTGGGATTTTGAGATTTCAATTAATATTGTTTGTACCATTAATTTTTGATTGTTCACGTACGGAGAACAAAATTTTGAGAATCCTTATATGAGATTTGTTTATTGAAAACTTTTGAGTGTAAATTATTTCATTATTTTTATTTCAATATATAGTGTTAGATCATATGTGTTTTTTATTATTCCGGTATTCTCTGGACCTTACCTTTCACATGTAATAGCATAGATATTGAAGCACGAATTTAACCCTGAGATAAAAGAATTAATAATTGTGATAAAGTCATAATCATATCATTGAAATAATTTTAATTAATCAAAAAAATTAATTAGCTAATTATTGCTTGGCGCACCAAGACTATAAATATCACAATAATATATATATATATATATATATATATATATATATATATATATATATATATATATATATATATATATATATATATCTATATATATATATATATATATATATATATATATTAAATAAAAAACGTCAATAACATCAATATTTTACAAATAAATATTGGCTGAAAACTGAATTATGTAATATTATTTTTAAAATTTTGGGTGAAACATAAGATTAGATGCGACATATCCAATTTGTTTGTGCGTTATTAATACCAATATAAAGGGGCTCTGTAATATTAGCACCCCTTTAATCGAAACAAAATCTGATAAAATCGACTAAATTGCTTTTTGGAATGCCATTCAGTGTCCGAAAATTTAATGGAAGTCGATTTACTGTAAAGCGAATGATTCCTTTGATGTTGACTCAGTCAGGTGGCTCGTACGGTGTAAAGTAGATAATTAAAAAACCGGCTCACAATTTCCATTTGTATAGAGTATCGTAAGCAATTTAAATATTTATTTTGGTCTTATACGGAAGCCTTTTGGTTTTTTTATCGAAGTTGTTGGCTTTTTTCTTACATATTACACCTTTTACCCCACCCGATTGTTCATGTAATTTGCATGTAGCAGATTACTCAAAGGTTAACTGAAAAAATCCGCACTGATTATGAATAGACATTCGTATTTAGGTGACGTACAAAATAAGCCAAGCGACTAATTATGTAAAATAAAATGGTGCGACCATCTACCTATTTATTTATTATAAAATAAATTTATTATTTCAGAAACAGAATAACTTTTAACACTAGAAAGTCGGGCTAAGCATAGCTACCTAGAAAGCCCGAAGGGATCATTTTGGCCCCAAGTTTCTAAATCAATAGAAACCAAGTTTAGAATTATCTATTTATTTATGAATAAACAAAAAATAAAAATAAACAGTTTTAAGAAATTATATAAACTCTTGACGATAGAATGTGATTTAATTTTTTAGTTTCATTTTAAACATTTGGAACACCATACAGTTTGCAGTTTTTGGCATTTGCCACACATTGCCCTGTTACAGCCGTGGCACTCATTGGAAGTATGATTTCCTTTACAAAACATTTTTAACTGACATTTTTTTCTTTTTTGGCTAGTAACAGTGCTGGTGGTTGGTAAATCCGGTGGTGCTGGGTATAGTACCAGATTTCGGGAGGCAAGGTATGGAGCCCGTAATTCTTCACACAGCTGAAGAATAAACTTACGACGACTGATTTTACTTCCAGTAACTTCTTTATAAATAATCCATGCATTTATTGCTCCTAATTCAAGAATGTTATAAAACACGTGCATTGGCCATCGTCTTGAAGCAACTTTTGTAGTATAAAGACGCGCCATTTGGTCCACTACATCAACCCCGTATTTTGTTTTATTATAAAAACTTACTGTTTGAGGAAGTTTTTTTCCATCGACAGCAACATCCACTGATTGATGTAATGAGCTCAACAAAAGCACATTTTTGTGACTCTTTCCTTGGTATGCAGTAAGTGTTATCTTTTCGTCGCTCTGAAATATATGGGTAACATATAATTCTCCATTTTTACTCTTTACGCTTAGAGGAACTTCCTTTCTGTTGCGATTCAAAGTACCCACAAGACTTGTTGATTTTTTTTGCAATGCCTTGGCCAATTTTAACGATGTAAAGTAGTTATCTGTCGTAACATTTTTGCCCTTTGTCAGTTGACTTTCCATTAACCGCAAAACAACATGTTCACCAACACTTGTATCTTTCTTGCGTAGATGATCAGTGCCAGTATAAGGGTAACCATTTACAATATATTTTGATTCCACTCATGTCAAAAGCCAAAATTTTATGCCAAACTTATCCGGCTTATTTGATATGTACTGTGTGAACGGGAACCTGGCTTTAGAAGGTAGTAGTTATTCGTCCACAGTAAGGTTTATTCCCGGTTTGTAACATGCACCACTATTTTCTATAAATCTATTCCAAACCGCAAAGGCTAGAGCAAATTTGTCGGTTTTCAATCGTTCAGATCTCGTTTGTTTTATGTCATATCTGAGATATTTTATAATATCCTTAAATCTGTCTCGTGGAATAGTTTGCCTAAAAAACTGAGGACCCCATACTGTTGACCACAAGCTGTTGGTTGGGAAATTTTTGGCACCGTAGACTCCTCTTGCGTACATAATAGCAAGGGCAGCCTCCAGTTCTTCCAAAGTTATAGTCCATGTGTTATTTTTCAAACATCGATGTGCTTTTGCAATAGTGCATTCTTTTCTATGACGTAACATGCTGTCGTTTATTATTAGATGCCAAGCACTTACCACACAATTGTTCCTCACGTTCCTTTTTGCATACGACGTAGGACCTGATTCCTCTCGATAAATGTTGTGCTGAGCGCGGCGTCCTGTAATGAGCAAACATTCAATGATAATGAAGATACTAAAAATCATAATCTTACCAGGTACTGATCCAGAATCAATAACTTTCCACGTTGTTCAGTCTTTCGATTGTTCGGTGTCTCCGATTGAAATAGTTTTTCCTTGTTGACCTCTTTTTCTCTTGTGACTTGGCTTAGATGCACTTGGATTCACGATAAAATTAGCTGACTCGTGCTGTTGAGTTGTAGAAGCAGTGTTTACATAAATTGGTGAGTCTTGTACAATAAAACTTTCTAACTGCTCTGAAGCATCAGAGTCACTTGAATCATTATTTTGTGGTGGTACGTATTGTTCATCGTCTGACTCATTATTTTCTGCAAATTCAGATTCACCTCCCGAAACATCTTCTTGTATTTTTCGTATTTCTTCAAGAAGTTCAAGCTCTGATAGTCCACGACGAGACATCTTTACAGTCGTCTTGAATTTTCACAATTTAACGAATGTTTTAATATTCTAGAAACGAGAGTCAGCAGAACCTAATAAACTGCTCAATAAACAAAATACTTTTAACGAACAAACAGTATGTAACAAAATACCTTCTAGGAATAAACGTACATAAACATAATTTTATCTATCCGACAGAAAGTTAAAAGAAATCGTCAAATTTCCGAGAAAACGATAATAATTAATACAGGGCCAGTTTGGCCCCTTCAGACTTCTATGGTAGGTTTGTTAGAAAATCCATTTAATAAATTTAGTGAATAATATTTTTTTGCGTTAAATAAGACTTTGTATCAAAATATTAAAAGTCATAAAATATGAAATTATTATTGTGTCAAATAAAAGAACTACAATAACTTCAAATCGCAGCAGGGGCCAAATTGGCACCTCCGACTTTCTAGTGTTAAAACAAATCTTAAAACACGTTAATTTAAATTTTTTAATGGCACTTAATTGCTGTGTTAAACATTAGGTGATTAATGTTGGCGTAATGATGTAATCGAGGATTTTTTAAAATACAAACCGAGGACACGGAACACTTTTCATTCATTTGATAGGTGGCCTGATCGCCTTTGCAACGATGTATTATTTGAATTTTTTTTCCTATCAGGTTAACCAAAATTATGTACCTACTTAGTTAAGTGAAATGGAATTACAATAATACTCATTCAGTAAATTAAATTACGTTAGGAAAGAATTTACTGCTCGTATTTCTCATTGCATTATTGCTGACGGTTGTAACGTTTCAACGTTCCATCTCGTTTTTATAATTTTTCCCTTTGTTTTTCTTTGTATTTTACTTCTGATATATAGCTTTTCTCCTAATTTTGTTTCATGCTTTGCGTTTTAGTTTACATTTTATTCTGTAGCCTTTCCTTTCAAACTAAGCTCCCATTAGCTTTTAAAATAAATTCAGCACTTCAATTGTTCTACCTCCTGTCCTATTTCTTAAATTGTAATTAGCGAGCATTACACCTACTCTTTAGTATGAGGTTTTCTTCCATACGTTTACTGTTTAAAAACGAGTGCCTACGTAAAATTAGTTCTCTTCCAAATAAAATTTCAAAAGTTTAAAATCAATGAAAGTATAGAACAATTTTTTCCCAATTTATCGGGGTAAGTATTTTTATAATTTTAGTTTACTTTGTGTTTTTCGGTTAATTTTTTTAGTAAGCGATCATTAGAACTGCTTAAAATTTTTTATTATCTTAATTTTTTACCGCTTATTGCTATCAATAATTTCTGTTCAGCTTTTAACTGCAATTGTTACCTTTGTGTGTCTTCGTTGGACAAATAAATTCTGTTCAGTGGTACTAGTTGCGATCGTAGGACTTTTGTAAGGCAGTCTGCTTACAAGTGAAATATGTCTCCTTGCCAAACGTGGATATCATGTGCTTGTATGCCCATAGTAATACGCACTGAATTTTTTCTCTTAGTCGCTGAGGATAGCCTCATAATAACTCTAACAATAAGACAGAAATCCAGCATCCCCGTTCCGCACCGGTGTCGGTTCGTTACGATAAGGGCCTGCATTTGGACACACCTCCATCCAACAGAGGAGCGAAAAGGAGCAAGGGTGCCGAAGTCCCTCCAAAATCTGAGGACAGTAGCGGAGATCCCTCGCAACCGAACATCAGCGAAATGAATAGAATAGAATAGAATTTATTTAGTTAATATACAAAAATAGTTTTGTTAAAAAACATAAAATGTCATTAGAATGGGCAAATACCCTGAGCAAACTAGTTCTATTGAGTAAAAGATGTAGTATTCCGTTTTTGAATAGATACAATGTTTCAAAAAGTGTGATTTGATTTTAATCTTAAACGATAACAAGTGAAGATTTTTTACTTCTCAAAAAATTATACAAACCAACATCAGTCGAATTTTTTATGCTCTTTGTCAACCTAAAACGTTGTGCTCTAATAGCATCTCTAGATCTTGTATCGTGATCATGGAAGTTTAGGTTTACGTTAAACTTACGGAATGTTTTCTGCGTAAAAAATATTCACTTATCTCTATGCCTTTTGAAAAAGAATATCCTTTAATTCTGCATCTGCTGTAATTCTGAAGGAATTGGATCCATTTACCCTTGTCATAACGCCAACACTGATGACATAATGTCCAACACATGTATAGCAATTGATGGTCATTTAAAAATTAAAAAATTAACGTGTTTTAACCTTTTTTAAAGTCGTCAAATTCTGAAATATTGGAATAAATTCATACTTTTGCATAATACTCTGTATAAAGCATATTTGTTCCTAAAAACTAATTTTTAATGTACCAGGGATTTAAAACTGGAACTAAGAGTTAGGTTGGCGAGGTGCTATGTTTTTTCGACCTTATTTTATGGAATGGAATCTTGGACCTTGAATGCTACATCAATGAAAAAACTGGAATCATTTGAGCTGTGGGTGTACAGAAGAATTCTGAAAATATCATGGACAGAACACGTCACAAACAAAGAGGTTCTGAGAAGGATGAACAAAGAAATGGAAATTTTAAATTCAATAAAAACAAAAAAATTGGAATATCTCGGACATATTACACGTGGAGAGAAATACACCTTGCTCCAACTGATCATGCAGGGAAAGATCCAAGGAAAGAGAAGCATGGCTGCGTAACCTGAGAGAATGGTACGGATGTACATCAAATGAACTTTTCAGAGCAGCCGTCTCAAAAGTTCGAATAGCTATGATGATTGCCGACCTCCGCCGCGGAGATGGCACTTGAAGAAGAAGAATTTTTAATGACAATCATTCATGGCAAAAACACAGTAAATAATTCTTTAATAGATGACCCAAACCTCCCTACAAAAATAAAAATTTAGGTCTTATTCAAATTGTATTTATTTAAAAAAATGTGTAATTAAATGTATACATAGTTATGTTATGCTTAGAATATATAAATAATTTTTTAATATCAAATTAGTAAAGATCGTTTTGTTTCAGATTTACCGTGGACCACAAAACAACGAAAAATTAAGGCAATATCTCGTATGTATTCTCTAGGAGGCTCCTAAGTAATTGCATTTGACCTCCGGTAATTAAGGCTGAATATTCAGACCGTTGCAGATTGTTCATCATACTATAGACATAAAGACAAAGGTTTAACCTTTGAAGGAGTTTCTCTCAGTAGATAGATATTGAGTTATATTATGTAAGTACTTCTTGTTTCTAATACGGATAATTATTATGTTTGATGTAATTAGTTGAGAAACTACTGAAAGTTTTAATTTTAAGTAATATAAATAAAAGTTTAATTTATAAATCAGTAAAAGGATTAAAAATACAGTTAAGGGTAAAATTACGGAATAAATCTTATTGTAATATATACTATTATATAATCTTATTTTAAATAAATTATAAATTAACATAAAATTATTGGAAAGAGTTGATTTTTATTTTTTTAATATCATTTTTTTAAGTATATACAAGGTGGTCCTTAACTAATTGTACAAAAAAAAATCGTAGATTCTGTACTTTAAAATATTACGATTTAAGTCAACTTGCTTTAATAAAATGTTGATATTAAGAAAGATACAGGGTGTTAAAGTGGAAATTTAAAATTTTATTATTTGGTATAACTTTCACGTTTGTAAATATTGGATGTAATTGGATGCTTTGGAATAGGAAAAATTACAGTTTCATACAAACTTTAATAAAACTGATAGAGGGGGGAAACTGATGCCACATATGTGGCATAAATTTGCTCTTAACTTTTTTGCTCTTTAAGTTACCTTTTATAAGTCAGCTGAATAATAATTCTTTGTTGTGATATTTGTACGGTAAAGCACTGAATACCTGTGAATAAGCATAATTAATAGTTTGTTCTTATTAAAACAACTCAAACATGTTAATATGCAATATTACAAAATGCTTTGTTATGGCTACTAAATGTCTTATTTGAGAGAAGCTTTTATCTTTTCCTTTAGGTGCCGTGTCTCCTTATTGAGAAGTTGGCCGTCATCATGTTTACAATTTTCTTTCTCTATCGCTTCTATAAGCAATGGTTTGGAACCATTGGTATTCATTTTTTACGGATATGCGAATTACCTTGTAATTTGAATGGTGAGATTTATTTACATTTTTTATAATAAGATTGCATTGATTTATTGGAAGAATTTTCATCAATCTTAAGGCGAAATATATGGTTTGTGCTGGAGGGTACACCACCACATTATAGATAGAGGGCAGTGAGAACATACTTAAATACAACTTTCCTGAACGTTGGATTGTTCGTAATAGTCATATTTCTTGGTCGTGTAGTGAGATATTATTACAATTATTTAATTTGTAAAAAATTTCAAAAATATACTTATTAATATACATATAACACTTACAATAAATACTGCAGCAGTTTCTTTAGAATCAATGATGCTATTTAATATGAGACGATCTTTTATGTAATGTATTGACAAACATCAATTAAAGAAAATGGTGGACTTATCAAACACTTATTTTGACAAAAGTTCAATGTTATTTAGTTTAACTATTTCTTAATTTGGTTTGTAAATAAAATGGTTATTCTGTTATTTTTTTAATCCTATTATTAATTTTCCTGCTGATACATTTATTGTATTTAATATGTCGTTAACTATTAACTTTGTTAAAGGTACTTCATATAAAAATTCAGAAGTATTGATGTTTTTGTCTATTTTTCTCTCGTTGCCCGGAGTAATTGAGTTAAAGCAGAATTATGCAGTTGATTTGTAAAATGCGATTATCTCGAAAACTATTGAGTTTTGAAGTTATTAACAAGTATACCTTTTTTTTGTTAAAATAATGTATCTTTATTATTTTTTGTCACAAATACTGGTAATTTAAAGAGCAAAAAAGTTAAGTACAAATTTATGTCACATCAGCTAAATAAAAGTATGCCTTAAATGTGCTTTAAACCATAGCCGTAGAGAAGAGAGATGATTTCGAACAACTTAAAAAAAGGCTAAACGTACGACATAGCCATTAACACTTGGAGCATGTATACCAATCGTAGCTTAAACATCGAACAAAAAAGAGAGATAAGGCTCTTCAATAATATAAGATAGATAGCTTCTGAAGACCTAATGCCAAAGTTGGCTGTTCAAAAATTTATTGATAGTTTTCGTGATCACAAAATGCAGAGAACACTGCAACTAGCTGGTCACAAGATGCCGGTCAATGTCTTCTTCGCCGCCCTCGAATATGAATCAGCCACGCAGGTCACTGTCGGGTACCGTAAAATTAGTACCGTAAAAAGAAGAAGATAAAGACAAGCTTAACCAAATTGTTTATATGATTAAAGGCATTGCGTCCAAGAAAACGAAGACTACAAGATGCTGGAAATGTGGCGAAATTGTGACTCACCTACAGGAAAACTAGAACGAGTCAGCCTTAGGAGGCAGCTTTGACCCGAAACTCTTCCAAATGCCCTCTCATACTAATAGCTTCTTAAAAATCCCTAAAAAATGAGGAACACCTGTTATGATAGAGCCTTGAAACCATAACGAGGAGGTTAGCCTGGAAATCATCATTGGAAAGGAATTGGTGACTTCTACTAAAGAAATTGCTGTAAGAATTATCAATGACTACCCAGTGACCATCAAAGAGACACAAGTAGAAACCTTTGTACCTGTGACATCCATAATCCGCCAGACTACAACATCGCGTAATTTTAACGAAAACTTAGACCAAATGGTTGCAGTTGCTGAGCAGTCTCTAAATCAGGTGGAGAAAAGAAAATTAAGAGAATTTCTTTGGTGGGATCATGAAATTTTCGTACCGAAAGGATGAAAGACGGAAATAACTACTATTCATCATCATCATTATCATCGTGTAACCTCTTCTATCCACTGCTGGACATAGGTCTCTCCCATTTTTCGCCACTCTTCACGGTTCTGTGCTTTTTGTTGACATTTCTTGGATATTTTTCTAATGTCGTCCATCCAGCGTGTTGGTGGTCGTCCTCTGCTGCGTTTGTCTTCTCGTGGGCGTTAGTCAATTAGTTTTCTGGTTTATCTTATGTCTTTCAGTCTCGCTATGTGACCTGCCCAATTCCATTTCAGCTTGGCTATACGTTCGACGACATCACTGATACCTGTTCTTTTCCTTAAGTCTTGATTCTTTATTTTATCTTTTTTTTGTCACGCCGAGAATTAATCTTTCCATGCGCCTTTGTGCCTCTCGCATTTTTAGTGCTGTCGTTTTTGTGGGCGCGAGAGTTTCTGCTCCGTATGTCATAATAGGAAGAACGCATTGGTCAAATGTCTTCCGTTTCATAGCTATCGGGATGTTGCTCTTAAAGATGTTTCTTAATGAACCATACGTTGCCCAAGCAAGTGTTATTCGTCGTTGAAATTCGCAGGTCTGGTTATCCTTGCCTATTCTGATTTCATGACCAAGACATATGTACTTTTCTGTCAATTCTACCACTTTTTGATGATTAGATGTTCGCTAGGAACTAAATTTGTCATAAATTTGGTCTTACTGATGTTCATATAACTACCATTGGTAAACACTAAATTGATACTGATAATACTAAGCCAATTTGTCAAACAGCTCGACGATTACCACAGGCGAAGAGAGAGAAAGCTGAAACAATTGTTCAAGAAATAAAGAAAGACGGGGTGATACAACCTTCTACCAGCTTCTTTCCCAGGACTTCGGTCGTTCTGGTCAAGAAGAAAGACAAAACGACGAGGTTCTGTAAGGACTACCGTTTGTTGACCAATGTTACCAAAAAAGATAGTTATACTTTGCCTTGTATCGATGACACGTTGGATACATTGGCCAGAAGTAAAGTGTTTTCTACTTTCTGTTTGACGTTTGGATACTGGCAGGTAGAAATGGACCCAGTAGATAAAGAGAAGACTGCTTTCACCACTGGATCTGCATTGTGGCAATTCAATGTTATGCTATTTAGACTCTGTATTGCTTCTGCGACATTTAAGAGGCTTATGGAAAATGTGTTAAGGGGGTTGTCTTGGTAAACGTGCCTGGTTTATTTAGACGATATTAGCGTCTTGCGGAAGACTTTTGAATATCATCTAAAGAATTTAGAAAACATCTTTAATCGACTTTAAACTGCACAATTGATGTTGAACCCAGAAACACACCAACCACTTATTTCAAAGTAGTCAATTATCTGGGTCATACAGTCAGCAAAGAAGAAGTGACCGTGGATATGGGAAAAATCAATTCCAATAAGGACTGGCCAGAACCAACTTCTCAGTGAGAAGTTTTCTTGTGCTATGTACTTATAATTCGAGGTTTATTAAAAAGTTTGCATATATCGCTAAACCATTAAAGCGACTTACAAAACAAAAGAAGCAAGAAATTACTCCTTTATCGTGGAAGTCAGCTTGAAAACAGTTGGTGATTGCAAAGAACAGAATAGCCAAAATACTTAATCCGGAGGGTATTTCGATGTTAAGAAAATCCTTCAGAGAATTCGGAAGCGGTTTTATTGGATAAATAGTTCCAGAGATATAAAGGACTGACGTAAGAAATGTACTACCTATGCTACGAGTAACGGACTTTATTAGAAAAGAGAAGCTTCTATGAGACAATATAATATTGGAAGTCTGTTTAAAAGAAGAGCTTTCGATATTGCTGGGCCATTTCCGGAAAGTGATTATGGAGGCAAATACGTATTGGTTGTAATAGATTACTTCACGAAATGGGGTAAAATCTACAAAGTTCCAGAGTGGAAGGCCGTCACTATTGCAGATGTTTTGATCAAAGAGTATACCAGCCGATTTGAACTGTATTTGGAAATCCATAGTGACCAAGAAATGAACTTCAAAAGCAATCTATTTTAGGGAATCTCTAAAAGACTGGTCATGAAGAAAACAAGACCTACAGTCTATCACCCACAATCGAATAGAATGGCAAACCTAATAAGACAATTGGCAAGTATTTGATAAAAATGGTGCCCAATCATTGGCAAGACTGAAATCAATACATTTTGTTCTTCGCAATGGACTACAGATCCGCTGTCAATCAATCAACGGACCAAACACCAGCATAAGTCCTATTCAGACGTGAGATGCGACTACCTTGTGATCTAGAGTTTGGATGTTGACCTGGAGAAGATATAGCTAGCAAATAATGTGTGAACGAATTGCAAAGAAGAATGGACAATATACACGAGTTCGTCCATTTCTATCTTTAGATCGCTAGCGACCGAATGAAAAAACATTACGATACCCAAGCTGAAAAGGGAGGTTTTAAGAAGAACGACAAGGTCTGGCTCTATAATACAAAAAAGCATAAGGGTTGTTTTCTTAAGTTGCAGCCATTCTATAAAGGTCCGTACCTTACGTAGATAAAAAGTAGAAGTAAACCAAGTTCAAGAGGTATCTGAACAACAACTAATTGGACAAGATATCGATAAAAAGAACCGGTCTTCAGACGTCTTCGATAAAGTTCCAAGAGAACTGTTACATAGAAATGTCGGTAGAAAATTCCAGTAACGTTTCGATATAGAGAATAACCGTATAAATACAAAGAATTTAGATTTTTAAGTTTAGTCTAAAATTAACTGTTGTATCGTGTAAGCTGTAAAATAAATTAATATTGTGTTTCTTTTTTTGAATTAGAATAAGTGTTGAAGACTGTAATAAATTATACAGTGTAAATAAATAAATAAATTAAGTAGTGTTAGAGCATTTTAATAATAAACTAAACAATTGTAGATAAAATGTATAAAAACAATACAATACTTTGAAGAGAAAGAGATCAAAAAAGATACGATATATTTAATGTATACAAGAAAATTAAACACATGGCAGGACTAAGAAAACAACATCTGAATGCTCCACTTCTGGGTAGAGATAGAATTACATATACGGATGGGAAAGTACAACGCTGAGCAGAATACATCGACGAACTGTTCGATGATGAAAGAGTTATCGACGGTTCCATGACCTTAGCTATAATCCCTAGGGATTGTAAAGCTTTATGATGGTGATGATGATGATGCGTAAGATGCGCATTCCAAGTAAAATCAACTGCGAAATATGAGTCCTGTGTCCAACTGCCTACTCTGTTCCTAAAAAAGCTATAAACGAATATAGTGACACGACAAGAAAGAACCACACAGGGATCGTCTAATTAAGACACGGTCTAAACTCGAAGGAAGATTAGTTGGTAATTTTGACTATGGTCGTGGAAGTCTTTCATTTTATTAAACAAAAGATACATTTAAAATACTTGTCATATCAGACAAAATAAAAAACCGTCGTTTCAGCCTTTGTATTACGTAGTAAAAAATATTGGTTTACACATTTCGTTAAAACGCATTAATAAATAAAATTTTAAAATATAATAATAATAATGTACCAGTTTCAAAACCTGTAACTTTATTGATGATCCTGTAAGGAAAGTTGAGTCAAATTATAAATATAATTGTAGCAGCATTACTCATCAAGTATTACGTTAATTATCTAAAAACGACGCAAAGCAGCTTTTATATTAGTTTTGGTAGTATTTTTATACACATCTATACCTATAGGTTATACGTTTTTACATATATAGAACTTATCGAACTGATTATATCAAAAAATATCTGAACTGTAGACAACCTAAAATAAAACTAAAAAATTATTATTTTCAGTGTACAGTATAAAGAAGAGCCAACGCTTATTGCGCAATTAGAATGATGGTTGAATGCACCCTACAGAGTTGATGAGAGGCAGCTATGGGCTGGCTCTACATTGCCGGACTTCTGCTGACCCTTTGTACCCTCATGAGTAAGTTGCTTGTCACTTTACATTGTTCAGAGGTTGTCTAGATGCTTGTACACGTGAACGGCACATTAATTTCTGGGGTTTAATTTACGTCACTTAAATTTAACTCGAGATCAAGGGTATTTTCGGTGTAGCAGTTACAGGAAATATTTTATCCACATCCACCAATAGGTCACTATTTAAATATTTTACGCTTTTTTGTATATATATATATATATATATATATATATATATATATATATATATATATATTTGTGATATTTAAAGTCTTGGTGCGCCAAGCAATAATTAGCTAATTAATTTTTTTCTTTTATTAAAATTATTTAAATGATATGATTATGACTCTATCACAATTTTTAATTCTTTTATCTCAGGGTTAAATTCGTGCTTCAATATCTATGCTATTACATGTGAAAGGTAAGGTCCAGAGAATACCGGAATAATAAAAAACACATATGATCTAACACTATATATTGAAATAAAAATAATGAAATAATTCACACTCAAAAGTTTTCAATAAACAAATCTCATATAAGGATTCTCAAAATTTTGTTCTCCGTACGTGAACAATCAAAATTAATGGTACAAACAATATTAATTGAAATCTCAAAATCCCAAACTATTCTAACTCTCCTAATCAAAATATTTATATCCTTTCTAAATTACGTGTAAAAATTGTGTTATCAATAAAAGAAAAAACTGCAGAAAACAAAAATATCTCTCTCTGATGATGAGTGGTCCAAATCCTTGTTCCTTGTAGACTGTATTATCTCCTCTCAACCGCTCCCTATGTAATCAGCAATCTTACAACAGATTGTTGCAAGTATATCGTGCTTAATGATCTCCTTCAAAAGCAACAATCATTCAAATTATGATAGCCTTTCTCCTCTCGATAAACTGAATCTCTCGTTGGCCCGAGTGAAAAATGACTCTTGGAATATCTCTTCTTTACGATAAACTGAATATCTCGTTGGCCTGAACAGTGACTCTTGGAATATAAGTAGGAAAATATGACTTACAATATTTTGCTGCTTCAGCCTCTGTCAGATACACTAACTCCACAAAAACTCACTAACATTCAACACTACTGCTTGCTACTTCTCAGGAACTGCCAGAGAACAATCCCTGTTCGTCTTACAGATTTGGAAAACCAACTGCCTCCTTTCTCTCTCCTCAATCTCGCCAAACTTTTTCCTACATACTTATCCCACCTTTTTCAATCTCCGCCAATCAAAACTCGTCACAATTCCCCCATTTTTTCAATTCGATAACAAACAAATTTTTACCTATACTTATAAATTTCCTAAAACTTATTTACAAATAATATTTTTCTATAATTCTTAAAAACTAACAAAAACCTCTTTCTATAATCCCTTCTATTGTCTTTAATCACTGCATTAATGTATTTTGAAAAACCCCGTTCAATTGTCTGTGGCTTTCACTTAAACTTATGCGGGTCACTCAAGTATAACAAAGAAATAATTTATGTATAGCTTACTTTTTGTTTAGTACAGGAAATCCAAGAATTTAATAACTTTCCTTCTCCGAAATGTTTGTTGTTTATTATCCTACTTATCTGAAATATTTTAATGTTTTTGAACTTTGAAATATTTTAATCAACCCAATATTTTTCTCGATTTTACATATCATAACAATATATATATATATATATATATATATATATATATATATATATATTGTTGTAATTTTGAATGTCCATAAGCAATAAAAAACCGATATACAAATTTTATTACTTAAATAAAAATTAAAATTATTGATATTTCATAAAGACACGGGCATATAAATTTTCAAACATCCTGTATAAGACAAAATATGTATTTTAAGTTGTTCGAAGAATTGTTCATTAGGCCTCAGAGACAAGACTTTCAAATATTATCGATAAGAAATTTAAATAAGTCGGTTATTGTGGAATGGATTTACCCGGAATAAAAGTGTATATAGAAAGTGTTTAAACAATAGACCGGGATTTGCGGTGGTTTTTCTCCCCGAAAGATTATATCGGTAAAAGTTTATTAACAAAAGACATTGAATTGAGAAACAGGTATCGTTTGTAGCTATTAGTAAGAAATATTTGTAAAGCAGATAGATTTAGTTAGAATAATTAAAGAATGTTGTTTTCTGGAATTACCCGAATGACGTTTTATAGAGAGAGTTGGTTGGTAACGATATACGTCACAGAGGTGAATGATTTTTATTGGTCAATTTTTTAATGCAAGGAGGTGGTGGTTTTGGCTATGAGATAGGAGAGAGGAAAAAAGTTAGTTAGTCAGTTTTCGTCGTCCAAGAAGGAAGGAGCTTTGTGATTTGTGTTTGTTTGAAGTCCCGAAGACGTAATTTACCGGGTGTGTTTATTTGCTATTTGCCAGCTTAAAGCTGACCAGTGTGAGGAACGGGGTACAGAGAGATAGAAAAACCAAAGGGTATAAGAATATTAATATCAGACGAAGCCGGAAACATTTGGAGTTATAAACAGGCGCGGAGATTGGCTCAAAAGGAGTCTGCATAGACTAACACGAGTTGTTGGGTTGCAGATACAAGGACAGATAGAAGAAAAGTGTACGTCATCTGGACCACAATAGGAGCAGAAGCAGAGAAAGGATTTTTTTTTGTGGCGTGGCCATAGAATTGCAACGGCAGAGAAAGAAAGGTCAGTCAATTTTCCATTAGAGCAGGAGTGTGGGTTTCATTTATTAATTAAATAAATTGAATAAATAATAGAGACAGTTAATTTTGCGATCATTTAAAAAAAAAAGAATTATAAAAAGAGCTTAGTTATAACACATATTAAAAATCAATGTAAAATAACATTTGGGTCCATGATAGAAAACAACTTCTCATATATTTAAAGTTAGTATATTGCAAATATTACAGGATTGATTGTTATATAAAATTTCATTAAAATAAAGGACATCTCACATATAGTTCAGTTGAAATTCTATGTATTTTATTCAGGTCATATTACCTATCCCAATTAGGAAGCCAATTGGAAAATATTTTGAATCCACGATCAAAGGTAAATAGTACAAGTTAAATAGCCTGAGATTGTAATTGATTAATGCTGATTTATTGTGATTAATTGGAGATTAGATCATTTAATAAATATAGACAGGATTTTTTTTCTAAATAAGCAATATAATACAATTTAAATAGCATAACAATATATATATATATATATATATATATATATATATATATATATATATATATATATATCGAGAAAAGGAGTACGACCGTCAATCCAATATAAACTAAGGTACACTCGAAGAGTGGTGGGTTTATCGGTCAAAGTGGAGAAATAAAAGACAAAGACGATGGCTACTTCATCTATTTATTGAAGACGTTTCGCTTTCTGCTCAGAAAGCATCATCAGTTCATCTAAAAAGAACAATATGAAACCAAACATCCATAGAGAAGTTATAACCAAAGTGTGTTACCTTACAAAGACATGTAGCAGTCAGTGATGTAAAAAATATGAAAAAGCTTACAAAGCTGGACATTCAGAGTTAACGTTGTATATAACAATTAATTGAAACTAGGTAAAGTTTGCAATTTGACAAAATTAGCACAGCAAAAGAACATGTGATAAAAATACATGTATATATAAAAAAAATTTTATAAAAACTTAGTAAAAAACATTAAGGTTTATTTTAAAGTGTAAAGAACTAGAAAGATCATTAGATTGCACTTCCAACAAATTTATTTAAAAATTATATTTTAATTTTAACTTTAGGTAACATTATAAGTTATTAAAGATTAATAGTAATAAAGAAAAAAAAATGAAGTTACCAGTCTTTAGCTTACTGAGGCTCGTTGGTAAATGAATTTAAAAGTTTTGACACCCACGCACAACAACGTGAGTAGAAGTGGCCTTGAAGTCACAATGACATAAACAGCAAGGCAAGCTACCAACCTCTATGTATAAGGCGGTATATTCAAAGAGTGTGATAAATTTGGTTGACAACTTGTCGTTAAAAAACCAAGCAGTGAAAGGAAAAGGTGGTTAAGATCACCATTTAACCCTACAGTGATTGATCTGTCAACAAAGAACAAAGCAAGAGAAGTCAATCCAATATATCATATAATGTAATATTATGACGTCACTAGTTAGCCAGCTAACAGGTGAAGATTAATAAAAATTTCCACAGTCCAAAGGTTCAAATATTAAGGACCATAATGAAAAGGATTCTATGAATCAGATTCAATTTAAAGTTTTATCAAACAAGTTCATCAAAAAGAACAATTACTTCATTATGTAAAAGTGTTATTGACAAATAGTAATAAAAAATGAGTTGATAAATCTTAATTAAAGAAGGAATAATTTATTTATATTTATTTTTATTTTTATTTAAATTTATTATAAGAAAATGTGATAAAGAAAACCCCAAAATGGGACAAAATTTAAGTAAACAACATATCAAGCCTAATTCTGTAAAATTAATGCATGATAAATTTGGCTCAAATTACTAATGTCCGTTCTCTTATTAAGAGTATTAGGATGTTTTAATATTGCACACATTTCTAAAAACTGTCTTTTAACGAGATTGCGTTCAGTGCCAAGAATTTTAACTTCATTAAAGTTTACTTCATGCTTAGTGTTAATGGCATGTTGGGCAAGAGCACAAGTATGCTTAGATAAATTGATATCACTGCGGTGTGTCGTAAGACGCCCTCTCAGTGATCTCCCAGTCTGACCGATGTAACATGAGTCACACTCAGCACAAGGTATATGATATATTACATTCACTTGTTCCAGAAGGGACAGAGGTGTTTTAGTTTTAGAGAACAAATTCCTGACAGTCTTAGCATTCTTAATAGCAATTTTAACAGGTACGTTATTATGTTTGTACAGTTTAACGAGTTTCTCAGTAACTTGAGGAAAATAAGGTAAAGAGGAGTAATGGGTAGTTGGATTCCCAAGTACAGTATTAGGCAGAACAGAGTTATTAATTGAATTATTTGATATCATTCTAAGTTGGTCACCATTGGGTATATCATTTAAAGAAGAACCATAGCTTTGAGCGAAAAGGTATTTATTAATAAGGGAGGATGGATAGGAATTCTCAACCAGAATATTTTTAAGTAATTGAAAGGATTCCCTTCGATTAATCGGATGTATCAGTCTATTTAGCCTGCAGCTTAAAGCTTTAATAAGGTTTAATTTGTATTTAAAGGGATGACAAGAATGGTAGTTGAGAAACCTATTAGAGGCCATTGGTTTCCTGTACCAACTTGTAGTAAGGGTGTTATCTCCCATTCTAATGACACGCATGTCTAAGAAGGGAATACTATTTGTGTTGGAGTCCTCAAGTTCAACAGTGAACTGTAAATGAGGATCAAACTCATTGAATAAAGACAAGGTGGCCTGAATCTTGTCTGGAGGTAAGGCTAGTAATAAGTCATCAACATACCGTTTAATAAAAGGGATTTCGAAATCTAAAAGACCCAGACGGTCAGATACTAAATCATCCAGTACATAATTAACTAGGATGGGAGAGATTGAGGAACCCATAGGTGTCCCAAAAATTTGAAGGTAATATTTGTCGTTGAAGACCAAAAAATTAGTGTCAAATGTTAATTGTAAAAGTTCTGCAAAAACATCCCAGGATACAGGACAGTTTGGTTGGATGGAGTTCCAGTGATTTCTTAGGGAGGTAATAACGCTCGAAAGAGGTAAATTAGTGAAAAGAGATACCACATCAAAACTCACTAAAATGTAGCCTTGTGGAAGTTCAAAATTATTAATAAATTCACTAAAGTGAAAAGAATCAACAATATTAAAGTTGTTATTATAATTATAAGATTTAGATAAGATGTCAGTTAAAAATTTTGCAATATTAGTATTTGGTGAATTAATGGAGGAAACAATTGGCCTCATGCTCAATGTGGGCTTATGTATTTTAGGTAGACAATAAAATCTGGGAGCATATCCATCATAATTATGTAAAAATTTTGCAAGTGATTGATCTATGATCTTAATATTTTTTAAGTGTGTAATGAATTTATTTATTTTATTTGTAAATTTAGAGCAAGGGTTGGTAGAGAGAGGTTGATAGTATCTATCATCATCTAACAACGATTGGCTGAGATTAAGATATTGATCTCTATCCATGAGGACAGTAGCATTCCCTTTATCACTAGTAAGGACGAGAAGATTAGGGTGAGTTTTTAAAAACGATACCGTCTCCCTGTAAATCTTATCTAACTCCGATATGGGTTGTCTAGGGCGATTAGAAAAGTTCAACAGAATATTATTGGAAGAAGACCTAAGAGATAAAAGGTCAGAATTGTCAGCATGTGACAAAATATTTTCCACATCTGCTAAAATTCTACTAACAGAATAATCTCTGAAAGTTGGCTGTAAGCCAAATTTGGGGCCCAAGGATAACAATTTAAGAATGTCCTGAGGAACCTCAGTACTAGATAGATTTTTAATCCACTTAGGATTAAATGGAATTTTTTTAAACTGGGGAGTGTCTAAGTTATTAAGCTTCTTACGAAGGTGTGCCATGGATTTATGATATACAAAATTAAATTTCTTATGTAAAGATGACTCAAAAGTGTCCAACAAATTGTCAGGAAGGTGATTATCCAGAAAAGAAGTGACATTATTGATTTGAGAAATAATAAATTTAATATCGGTATGAACCTTAGAAATATGGAAATTAAGTAATCGTGCCCTCACCTGTCTGTTTAACGCTTGGCTTCTGCGGTAAAGGGTGTCATTGGTGGAGCCTGATGTTGAAGTGAGTATGTTGGAAGTGGTGTCTATGATAAATCTTGGGATCTTCTTAGTTCTCCTACACTCCAAAAGGAAAGTTCTTCTAGCTTCTGCTGTGGCTAGTTTCTCTGTTAGGTTCGTCCATCTCTTCAGCTTCTTCACTACTGGTTCTCCATGGATGCGCCTGGTGGTGGCATAAAACCCCTCTGTAACAGAAAACATCGAGAAAAGGAGTACGACCGTCAATCCAATATAAACTAAGGTACACTCGAAGAGTGGTGGGTTTATCGGTCAAAGTGGAGAAATAAAAGACAAAGACGATGGCTACTTCATCTATTTATTGAAGACGTTTCGCTTTCTGCTCAGAAAGCATCATCAGTTCATCTAAAAAGAACAATATGAAACCAAACATCCATAGAGAAGTTATAACCAAAGTGTGTTACCTTACAAAGACATGTAGCAGTCAGTGATGTAAAAAATATGAAAAAGCTTACAAAGCTGGACATTCAGAGTTAACGTTGTATATAACAATTAATTGAAACTAGGTAAAGTTTGCAATTTGACAAAATTAGCACAGCAAAAGAACATGTGATAAAAATACATGTATATATAAAAAAAATTTTATAAAAACTTAGTAAAAAACATTAAGGTTTATTTTAAAGTGTAAAGAACTAGAAAGATCATTAGATTGCACTTCCAACAAATTTATTTAAAAATTATATTTTAATTTTAACTTTAGGTAACATTATAAGTTATTAAAGATTAATAGTAATAAAGAAAAAAAAATGAAGTTACCAGTCTTTAGCTTACTGAGGCTCGTTGGTAAATGAATTTAAAAGTTTTGACACCCACGCACAACAACGTGAGTAGAAGTGGCCTTGAAGTCACAATGACATAAACAGCAAGGCAAGCTACCAACCTCTATGTATAAGGCGGTATATTCAAAGAGTGTGATAAATTTGGTTGACAACTTGTCGTTAAAAAACCAAGCAGTGAAAGGAAAAGGTGGTTAAGATCACCATTTAACCCTACAGTGATTGATCTGTCAACAAAGAACAAAGCAAGAGAAGTCAATCCAATATATCATATAATGTAATATTATGACGTCACTAGTTAGCCAGCTAACAGGTGAAGATTAATAAAAATTTCCACAGTCCAAAGGTTCAAATATTAAGGACCATAATGAAAAGGATTCTATGAATCAGATTCAATTTAAAGTTTTATCAAACAAGTTCATCAAAAAGAACAATTACTTCATTATGTAAAAGTGTTATTGACAAATAGTAATAAAAAATGAGTTGATAAATCTTAATTAAAGAAGGAATAATTTATTTATATTTATTTTTATTTTTATTTAAATTTATTATAAGATTTTATATTTTATATCTTTATCACATTTTCTTATAATAAATTTAAATAAAAATAAAAATAAATATAAATAAATTATTCCTTCTTTAATTAAGATTTATCAACTCATTTTTTATTACTATTTGTCAATAACACTTTTACATAATGAAGTAATTGTTCTTTTTGATGAACTTGTTTGATAAAACTTTAAATTGAATCTGATTCATAGAATCCTTTTCATTATGGTCCTTAATATTTGAACCTTTGGACTGTGGAAATTTTTATTAATCTTCACCTGTTAGCTGGCTAACTAGTGACGTCATAATATTACATTATATGATATATTGGATTGACTTCTCTTGCTTTGTTCTTTGTTGACAGATCAATCACTGTAGGGTTAAATGGTGATCTTAACCACCTTTTCCTTTCACTGCTTGGTTTTTTAACGACAAGTTGTCAACCAAATTTATCACACTCTTTGAATATACCGCCTTATACATAGAGGTTGGTAGCTTGCCTTGCTGTTTATGTCATTGTGACTTCAAGGCCACTTCTACTCACGTTGTTGTGCGTGGGTGTCAAAACTTTTAAATTCATTTACCAACGAGCCTCAGTAAGCTAAAGACTGGTAACTTCATTTTTTTTTTCTTTATTACTATTAATCTTTAATAACTTATAATGTTACCTAAAGTTAAAATTAAAATATAATTTTTAAATAAATTTGTTGGAAGTGCAATCTAATGATCTTTCTAGTTCTTTACACTTTAAAATAAACCTTAATGTTTTTTACTAAGTTTTTATAAAATTTTTTTTATATATACATGTATTTTTATCACATGTTCTTTTGCTGTGCTAATTTTGTCAAATTGCAAACTTTACCTAGTTTCAATTAATTGTTATATACAACGTTAACTCTGAATGTCCAGCTTTGTAAGCTTTTTCATATTTTTTACATCACTGACTGCTACATGTCTTTGTAAGGTAACACACTTTGGTTATAACTTCTCTATGGATGTTTGGTTTCATATTGTTCTTTTTAGATGAACTGATGATGCTTTCTGAGCAGAAAGCGAAACGTCTTCAATAAATAGATGAAGTAGCCATCGTCTTTGTCTTTTATTTCTCCACTTTGACCGATAAACCCACCACTCTTCGAGTGTACCTTAGTTTATATTGGATTGACGGTCGTACTCCTTTTCTCGATGTTTTCTGTTACAGAGGGGTTTTATGCCACCACCAGGCGCATCCATGGAGAACCAGTAGTGAAGAAGCTGAAGAGATGGACGAACCTAACAGAGAAACTAGCCACAGCAGAAGCTAGAAGAACTTTCCTTTTGGAGTGTAGGAGAACTAAGAAGATCCCAAGATTTATCATAGACACCACTTCCAACATACTCACTTCAACATCAGGCTCCACCAATGACACCCTTTACCGCAGAAGCCAAGCGTTAAACAGACAGGTGAGGGCACGATTACTTAATTTCCATATTTCTAAGGTTCATACCGATATTAAATTTATTATTTCTCAAATCAATAATGTCACTTCTTTTCTGGATAATCACCTTCCTGACAATTTGTTGGACACTTTTGAGTCATCTTTACATAAGAAATTTAATTTTGTATATCATAAATCCATGGCACACCTTCGTAAGAAGCTTAATAACTTAGACACTCCCCAGTTTAAAAAAATTCCATTTAATCCTAAGTGGATTAAAAATCTATCTAGTACTGAGGTTCCTCAGGACATTCTTAAATTGTTATCCTTGGGCCCCAAATTTGGCTTACAGCCAACTTTCAGAGATTATTCTGTTAGTAGAATTTTAGCAGATGTGGAAAATATTTTGTCACATGCTGACAATTCTGACCTTTTATCTCTTAGGTCTTCTTCCAATAATATTCTGTTGAACTTTTCTAATCGCCCTAGACAACCCATATCGGAGTTAGATAAGATTTACAGGGAGACGGTATCGTTTTTAAAAACTCACCCTAATCTTCTCGTCCTTACTAGTGATAAAGGGAATGCTACTGTCCTCATGGATAGAGATCAATATCTTAATCTCAGCCAATCGTTGTTAGATGATGATAGATACTATCAACCTCTCTCTACCAACCCTTGCTCTAAATTTACAAATAAAATAAATAAATTCATTACACACTTAAAAAATATTAAGATCATAGATCAATCACTTGCAAAATTTTTACATAATTATGATGGATATGCTCCCAGATTTTATTGTCTACCTAAAATACATAAGCCCACATTGAGCATGAGGCCAATTGTTTCCTCCATTAATTCACCAAATACTAATATTGCAAAATTTTTAACTGACATCTTATCTAAATCTTATAATTATAATAACAACTTTAATATTGTTGATTCTTTTCACTTTAGTGAATTTATTAATAATTTTGAACTTCCACAAGGCTACATTTTAGTGAGTTTTGATGTGGTATCTCTTTTCACTAATTTACCTCTTTCGAGCGTTATTACCTCCCTAAGAAATCACTGGAACTCCATCCAACCAAACTGTCCTGTATCCTGGGATGTTTTTGCAGAACTTTTACAATTAACATTTGACACTAATTTTTTGGTCTTCAACGACAAATATTACCTTCAAATTTTTGGGACACCTATGGGTTCCTCAATCTCTCCCATCCTAGTTAATTATGTACTGGATGATTTAGTATCTGACCGTCTGGGTCTTTTAGATTTCGAAATCCCTTTTATTAAACGGTATGTTGATGACTTATTACTAGCCTTACCTCCAGACAAGATTCAGGCCACCTTGTCTTTATTCAATGAGTTTGATCCTCATTTACAGTTCACTGTTGAACTTGAGGACTCCAACACAAATAGTATTCCCTTCTTAGACATGCGTGTCATTAGAATGGGAGATAACACCCTTACTACAAGTTGGTACAGGAAACCAATGGCCTCTAATAGGTTTCTCAACTACCATTCTTGTCATCCCTTTAAATACAAATTAAACCTTATTAAAGCTTTAAGCTGCAGGCTAAATAGACTGATACATCCGATTAATCGAAGGGAATCCTTTCAATTACTTAAAAATATTCTGGTTGAGAATTCCTATCCATCCTCCCTTATTAATAAATACCTTTTCGCTCAAAGCTATGGTTCTTCTTTAAATGATATACCCAATGGTGACCAACTTAGAATGATATCAAATAATTCAATTAATAACTCTGTTCTGCCTAATACTGTACTTGGGAATCCAACTACCCATTACTCCTCTTTACCTTATTTTCCTCAAGTTACTGAGAAACTCGTTAAACTGTACAAACATAATAACGTACCTGTTAAAATTGCTATTAAGAATGCTAAGACTGTCAGGAATTTGTTCTCTAAAACTAAAACACCTCTGTCCCTTCTGGAACAAGTGAATGTAATATATCATATACCTTGTGCTGAGTGTGACTCATGTTACATCGGTCAGACTGGGAGATCACTGAGAGGGCGTCTTACGACACACCGCAGTGATATCAATTTATCTAAGCATACTTGTGCTCTTGCCCAACATGCCATTAACACTAAGCATGAACTAAACTTTAATGAAGTTAAAATTCTTGGCACTGAACGCAATCTCGTTAAAAGACAGTTTTTAGAAATGTGTGCAATATTAAAACATCCTAATACTCTTAATAAGAGAACGGACATTAGTAATTTGAGCCAAATTTATCATGCATTAATTTTACAGAATTAGGCTTGATATGTTGTTTACTTAAATTTTGTCCCATTTTGGGGTTTTCTTTATCACATTTTCTTATAATAAATTTAAATAAAAATAAAAATAAATATAAATAAATTATTCCTTCTTTAATTAAGATTTATCAACTCATTTTTTATTACTATTTGTCAATAACACTTTTACATAATGAAGTAATTGTTCTTTTTGATGAACTTGTTTGATAAAACTTTAAATTGAATCTGATTCATAGAATCCTTTTCATTATGGTCCTTAATATTTGAACCTTTGGACTGTGGAAATTTTTATTAATCTTCACCTGTTAGCTGGCTAACTAGTGACGTCATAATATTACATTATATGATATATTGGATTGACTTCTCTTGCTTTGTTCTTTGTTGACAGATCAATCACTGTAGGGTTAAATGGTGATCTTAACCACCTTTTCCTTTCACTGCTTGGTTTTTTAACGACAAGTTGTCAACCAAATTTATCACACTCTTTGAATATACCGCCTTATACATAGAGGTTGGTAGCTTGCCTTGCTGTTTATGTCATTGTGACTTCAAGGCCACTTCTACTCACGTTGTTGTGCGTGGGTGTCAAAACTTTTAAATTCATTTACCAACGAGCCTCAGTAAGCTAAAGACTGGTAACTTCATTTTTTTTTCTTTATTACTATTAATCTTTAATAACTTATAATGTTACCTAAAGTTAAAATTAAAATATAATTTTTAAATAAATTTGTTGGAAGTGCAATCTAATGATCTTTCTAGTTCTTTACACTTTAAAATAAACCTTAATGTTTTTTACTAAGTTTTTATAAAATTTTTTTTATATATACATGTATTTTTATCACATGTTCTTTTGCTGTGCTAATTTTGTCAAATTGCAAACTTTACCTAGTTTCAATTAATTGTTATATACAACGTTAACTCTGAATGTCCAGCTTTGTAAGCTTTTTCATATTTTTTACATCACTGACTGCTACATGTCTTTGTAAGGTAACACACTTTGGTTATAACTTCTCTATGGATGTTTGGTTTCATATTGTTCTTTTTAGATGAACTGATGATGATTTCTGAGCAGAAAGCGAAACGTCTTCAATAAATAGATGAAGTAGCCATCGTCTTTGTCTTTTATTTCTCCACTTTGACCGATAAACCCACCACTCTTCGAGTGTACCTTAGTTTATATATATATATATATATATATATATATATATATATATATATATATATATATATATATATATATATATATATAGATATATATATATATATATATATATATATATATATATATATATATATATATATATATATATATATATATATATATATATATATAGATATATATATATATATATATATATATATATATATATATATATATATATATACATTAATATATACACTATTACTACACTATTACCACACTACTATTCCACGTTAGTTGAATTTCACGTTATAGATCTATAGGTCTATTCGCTACGTGCGTGACTGACACGACATCTACCGCCTTCATCTGAAAGTTTTGGACCTACCAATTTGAAGTTAAACATATATTAAATAGATACGAAATTGACAAGTATTAATAATTAGTTTTTTAATTATATTTTTTTAGTTTATGTACAAAATAAATTTAGTATTAAAAACTGGGTTTCTAAAAATTCATCAACTTTATTTTTTAACCCCAAACGGAAAAGAAAGAGAAAATCTAGTACTAGCAAATCAAGTTTTTGCATGTGGAAGAGCCTGTAATTAAAAACAATATTAGTAAAAATTATGATATAAAAGCTAGTCATCTGGCAGGCTGCAGTTATCTCGAAGCCTTATGAAACATCATTTAATGTAAATTATTTAAATTTTTCCTATTTCAATTGCATAAAAATTAAATTATGTGATATTTACTTTTTTATATTAATAGCACGAATCCATCTTTTTCTTTTCTCTAATTTATATGAAATCTTTGGAAACCTATAAAAGCTACTCACTATTTTTGCTATTATTAGCCCAATTAAATACGCATATGCATCCATTTGCATCAATATGCATCCAATACGTATTTGCACCCATTTTTAATAAAATTTATGCGTAAAAAGATCCAAAACAAAAAAATTTCTATATACTATATTATTTATCTATGGATCCAAAAGGTCCAAATTTGTCATATTTCGCCGCTACGCACGCTGGCATCGTTTCAAGGTACCCCTACCTTGGTCACGCACGGAGCGAATTTATAATAAATGTATATTTCTAAGGAATTATAGTCCCAATGATATTTTGAAAAATATTAAAGTTTTACCATGTACGGAGTGTAAAAATAAAGTTGTCGTTTTTCATCTTATTTTAGAACAGCTTGTGAAACAAACAGTTATTAGAAACAAACGCTACATCTTATTAATATTGCGAAATACCTTCTTTTTTTTTCAACGTTTTGTATAATCTTTGATAATAGAGATATCGAGATTTTTTATAAAAAATGTTCACAAAAAATGAAGCTATCCCGAAATAATAATAAGATGTAGCCTTTGTTTTTAATAAATTCCAAAAGGTGTTGCAAAATAAGACAAAAAAAGTGGAACAGTAGGCACTTAAGTAGACTAGCGCGGAGCTTTATACTATGTTTTCTGTATTTTCAAAGTAATTTCATTATTTATTTCTTTTTTATATTTTAAATAAATTCAATAAATCATTATGTTTGCTCTTAACGACACCTGTTAACTTTACTTCTACACCCCGTATAGAGGTAAATCTTTGACGTTTCCCAAAAAGCATTGGTCTCTAAGGTGGAAAAAAAATTCTTTGAAATATTATCACCGGTTCAGAAGCAAAATAGATTCAAATTTATGTTACTTTAAAGGTGGTGCCTAAATTTTGCAGTCTAGTAAGATATATGGCTACCTACATTCTAATAGCACGTATGTGAATTTTTAGACAAAATAAGTTAGATATTGACTGTGAGTCTATTGCGCACGGTCTACCGAATGATTTTAATCCCAAGTACCAGAAAACATTAATTAGCACATTATGTATAAATTTGTAATAGCACGGATCATGTTCTTTCGAAAATATGTATTTTCGGATATATGTATACCACATATTCGATCAATTCTAATACCACGATAAAGTGTGCTGCTAAATTTGAGTTCTAATAGCTCTTATCAGCCAAGCTACTTATGAACTCTAAACAACAGCACGTGTATTATATTCTAACCTATAATATATAAGTTGCCGCCTTTGCGTTTATTGTAGTGTTTAATAGTATAATTTTCTTGAAAACATGAATTCTAGTAAATCGTGAAATTAGTTTCAAAGGTATGAAATAACAAGGGCAAATGCATTGTTACATTCGGCTATCCAAATGGATTCAGAAACAGAGCTAAAATTTTGAGTTAAAGAACATACACAGATGGAATGTATTAATGGTTCACGGTCTGTATTAAGCGGCAATTGAAAAACAGAGTTATTTATTTTCCTGCTGATTATGTGACTACTTGTAAGTAAGCCAGAAAATACCATTTTCATACGACGTAAAATATGTCACACATAGCTTTTTTAAAGATTATACCGCCACCAAATTACAGTATTATGATTCCATCCCTCTAGGTCAAAAACCGGGTAAGCTGGGCGTCACAGACATTGTGTATCTAAAATATGACATCGATTTTATTAAATATAAATTAAACTATGAAGATGTATACCAAATAATACCTGGAAGACTGGTTAAAATCCCGATTGATGAGAAATCTCTAGCTTTACGTAAAAATCGTATTCCAATTCCATTGACTAAATGGAAACATTAACAAGAATTAAAATGTGCCAGTCCACCGGATTTTCATAGTTACTATGAGAATTTATCGCACGTAAACAAGAAGTGTAAGACAAAAAAGTCCGACGAAAAAAAAATTTACATTTAGAAGAGAATAAGAAGAAAAAATAAAAATCAAACCAAGTTAAAACAAAAAAAGGAAAAATAAAACTCAGTTTATTTTAAATTTATTTGTAACTATGGTTTTAGTCATCTGAGAAAGGATATTTGTTACTGTTACTATATTTAAGTTTATTGAGTAACTTGTCGTAGCGTAATCAGTAACTTGTCGTAGTGTAATGTAGTGCCACCTTAACAACACACGTTCCCAAAAATTGTTGCAAAACAGAAGGAATAAGGCAAATATAATAAATCATGAATGTGTTGCTTGTGTGAGTCCATTTCAAAAGGTAAAAGAAATAATAAATTAGACTTACTCACAATCAATTTAATTTAACTATCAGACGACCTGTTTCGCTTTCTACAATATGCAAAGCATCTTCAGGTCACGATACAAAGTTAAATAAATGCTGAAAATAATAAACCCATATTAGGGTGTTGTCTAATAAAGGTAAAACAAAGATAGGTGATACAAATTATATAAATTACAGTAATTATGCCAATATTACATGTCTGTGGTTTTTAAAAATGAATAAAATGTTTAAGCAGACAAGGTAAGACCCACAAATTGGTAAAATAGTCTATTAAACTATAATGAATTAATAAATAAACAAATAAATAAAACATTACTTACTTACTTAAAGAAAATTGACCGAATTATTAAGCATTCAATAGTTAGTTGGTAATTTTAATATCTGACAGTTGGGACCGGAAATTGGTTATACCAACAGGTAAATTCATGTATATATGTATAACCAATTTCCGGTCCCAACTGTCAGATATTAAAATTACCAACTAACTATTAAATGCTTAATAATTCAGTCAATTTTCTTTAATTTATCAATAATGTTATCATCAATAGTTTATTTGCTTATTATTTAAGTTCCATATTAACATATCAAAACTGGAATAAATATTTGAAAATATTTATACACACCATGACAGATAACTCACACCAACAATTATTTCAAAGAAAGTTTGTAATTTTGTTATACATTTTGATTACAAATGTACATATTTAATTTAATTACCAAATAATCATTTAAGTTTGTTCTGTAACTTTGACTAAGCTGAGTTAGTTATCATAGAAGATGTATTACAATTATTTATATTGTTACATTGAAATCTAATTATTTAAAGTTTGTTAAACTATGCCAATATTAACACATCAAATAACTTTGATATCTAAATTTAAAATTAAAAATTTTTAGACATTTATTAATATCAGCTTATTTCATAAAACTAGATAACTTAACTTACAGCTTAACTTACAGCATTTAAAATAGAAGAAGAACTGTCACACTTTAACCTACATTTGTCAAGTTTACCTCTAAAATCTGATATATAACATAAAAAACTCATTGTCTCCAAGTAAGAGATGTAGTTCTTTTAAAATCCTCCCCTTTTTAAATTTAATGTCTGTTTCGTCCCCCCGTTTTGACGTGACAACGTCTTAAATTAGGTTGTGGCTCGGAGTCACTCATGAAAAAGTGTAACGCCCGCTCACATCTGTTACGATGAGTCACCGAACGAGAGAGAGGCCCGCCGGACCGGCGAATGCCTTGCATCTCTCTCCCACTCAAACATGATCGGTCCGCTGCGCGCGCAGCACTAGAGAATTAGGCGCGTTGAATTGGTGCGTGCTTGTGTCTCTGTCTTTCTCGAGCGTTCTTGGCGTTAGAAAACCGAGAAAGCGTCATAATACAAGTTCACACGTGTGGTTAAAGTAGCGTCAGCTGTGTCTGTAGTGAAAATGTGGAGTGCTTAGATTCGTCATTTACAACAACTACAAAAATAAAGGTAAATAATTGTACACTAATATTTCATTATCGTAAACTATGATTGATTGATTAATTGTTAGATTGACACAAAAGTTGAGAAACTGAGTTTATAGGTTATGTAATATAAATAACTTTAAAGAACTTAATGGTATAGAACATTACTTTCATCAAACAAACAATTACATTTACCTATCTCTACTTCATTGGATAAAATCTGTCTCCTCAAGAACTTCCCCGTTTACTGTTAAACAATTACAATAGTTGACTTGAGTTCTCCAATCAACAATACAAGATAGTTTGAACCATGTTCTTTCAACCATCAATTAATAGAGTACCGGCATGTAAGTAATGTTTTATTTATTTGTTTATTTATTAATTCATTACAGTTTAATAGACTATTTTACCAATTTGTGGGTCTTACCTTGTCTGCTTAAACATTTTATTTATTTTGAAAAACCACAGACATGTAATATTGGCATAATTACTGTAATTTATATAATTTGTATCACCTATCTTTGTTTTACCTTTATTAGACAACACCCTAATATGGGTTTATTATTTTCAGCATTTATTTAACTTTGTATCGTGATCTGAAGATGCTTTGCATATTGTAGAAAGCGAAACCGGTCGTCTGATAGTTAAATTAAATTGATTGTGAGTAAGTCTAATTTATTATTTCTTTTACCTTTTCAAATATAATAAATTCAGACTACTGTCAGTTGATATATATTCACTACACTACTTGTTAATGATATATTAAATCTGATTGGACCAGTAATTAATGAGATAAAAGCTAAAAACAAGAATAATCCTAACCTATGATACAATAATAATTTATCATTGAATTACTATTCAATACATCAACCTGAACCAGAAACTTAAAAACAACTGGAAGAAGCTATAAAGGCAGGAAATAATGAAATTTTAAGTAAAATCGATGCTAGCAAGGTGAGACTTTCACTAAGAATCGAATAAAATGAAAAGTAAATGGTATTGAAAGAAAAAATTCGCATCTAAGACAACAAATAGAACTACTTTAGAGACAAAATAGAAAAAACAATATTATCATATTTGGATTGGATAGTGCAGAAGAAATTTTCGACTTTCATGCAGTATTAGCGTCGATAAATGGTCTATTAAAAATAAAAATAAACGAGCGTGGTATAAACAATATCTATAGACTGGGAAGAGGTAAATCTGCGCCATAATTAAAATAGAGTTTCTGTCGTACCTCACAAAACAATTAATTTTCCAAAATAAAAAAAAATTCAAGGTTTAAAAATAAGCATTGTTAACGACCAAAGTTCAAAGAAAGCAACGAACCAAACTGTTACGTTTAAAAAGATATTCTATTTGTAAATGGTAGAAAGTATACAATAGAAGATTTAAAAAATCTAGATCACACAGAAGAAGAGGAACAAAACGAGCATCGTACATAAAGTGAATCTAGCACCTCAATAAAAGGGGTTTTCACCCCGAAAAGTTCAATCGTTACATAAATTATTAATTTCAGCTTAGTATCATTGTACAAAAAAAATCAATAAATTAGGCTCAAATAGGACTTATATTTTTTAAGTGTTTTATATTTTTGTAGTTGCGTGTACTTTTTAATTGTTTTTATCTAATTATTGTCTTTTAACTGTATATTGTTATATATTTATATATAACATATTATAATTGTTTTATTAAATAGTGTGTACTCCATTAAAATGGATAAATTTATAAGAGATGTAGATTTTGAACCTTATTATACTTACGAGATAAATGAAATAGTGCAACTAAATGAGTTTATTGAACCGAAAAATAATCAAATTAACTTAAAAATAATTCACCAAAATATTAGAAGCTTAACAAAAAATATTGATGAGTTTAGTGCAGTATTAAGTCAACTAAATTCAGATTTTGATTTGATAGTACTAACTGAAACTTTTAAACTATGTGATGTACAATGTTACAATAACCATGAATACATATTCTTCCATAGTAATTTAAAGTTCAATAGAAATGACTGGGTAGCAGCAGTGGCGGCTGGTGACTCAAAAATTTGGTAGTTCTGCAGTATTTTTTGGTTTTTTTTTTTAATTCAATATCTTTTAATCGTTGTATTTTACAACGAGGCTTTTAGTTTGATATTTTACACCATATATTTATTCATTATATATCTATTAAAAAATAATAAAGAACTTACCGATTTTCTTCTTTTCAAATTAAAGATAAATCCAATTATATCAAAAATAGCAATGGTACATTATGGCACACTAGTCATTATTTTATAGTTTATGTTTTTAGTAGAATTTTATCGATAAATACGTGAAACTAAGGAATGCAAACGAAAAAACACTACAAACAAAATCGCCACAACAATAATTGCATTATAGGGTCTTACGAACTAATTACACACAGAGCCAAATATATTATTTTTTTTTATAAATAAGCTCGATTCGTCGATTTTTTTTAAAGCAAACTTGTCTATAACTTTTTCATTAAAGTTTGGTATTTCTTTTATAAGTGTTTTTTCTACTGACAACATGGTTAATGCTACAAGTCGGTCTTCAGTCATGGAATTTCTCAAGAATGATTTAATCCGTTTTAAACTCGAAAAGCACCTTTCAGCTTCTGCCGTACTCATGGGCAATGTAATTAGAATTTAAAGCAGTTTCTTGAAAAGGCTCTGTTAAATTATTTTCAATTAAAAATTTTAAAAAGGTATTGCCCCATTAATGTCTCTACAGTCTCTTCTAAAATAAATAACAGATAATTCAGTCTTCAAGCGCTCCCTATCTAAATTTTGATATGACGCGCAAGTCAGGCTTAAATTATCATCTGGGAAATTATCACAATAATTATCAAATTGCTCAGGATAAAGCAATGAAGTTGCAAGTAGGTGATTTTTAAAATCAAATCTATCATTTGCACAATTTATGATTATATCACAAACTTCGATAGATGCTCTCCGATGACCTACTGGACTGTTATCCTTTCATAACCTTTTAGTTGGTAATGGTTCAACGCATAAACTAGAACCTTGGTCAATGGTATCATCTATTGAATTTCTAACTGAATTCATGTATCTTTCGAAATCTGTCACCTTTTTATTGATTTCCAAAGGATCCGTTTTAGTCTTTTGAAGGGCATTATACAAAACGTCTACTTGTGGCATTATGCGATGGAAAAATGTTAACCAAAAAACAAAATTTTGATCCACTAGTATTCTTCGAATGGAAGACGCTGAACTACAGACAGCTGCCTTATCAAACGATTCTTCTATTTCTTCCATACATTCGATAAAAGAAGATCGATGTTCAAACACAACATTAACAGTTCGAATATTGAAGTTCCAGCGAGTTGGAGCGCCATGAGGAATTTTCTTTTGGACGATTTTATCTAAAACTGCCACTCGTTGTGGCGAATTTTTAAAAAAGGTAGGGATTTCATTTAAATTTCCAAAAAAAAGTCTAACTTGAGAGTTTTCGAAACAAGCCTTAGACATTATTAAATTTAATTGATGCGCGTAACAGTATACAAAATGAGCAAATGGATATTTTTCTTTGATTCTGGCTTGAACTCCTGCATGCTGTCCACACATGACCGCTGCCCCATCATAACTCTAAGCAATTAGTTTATTATTTGAGTTTTCCAGGATAGGATCCAAAACACTGAAAATATTTTTGCTTAAAGTATCTGCATTTAATTTTGAAGGTACCAAATATGTCCAAAATCGTTCTACCGGTGCTCCATTGCGACAATATCTAAATACTACAACCATTTGTGATTTTGCTGAAATGTCTGTAGTCTCGTCGGCCGTGACAGCTAGATATGGAGATTCCCGAATTTCCTCCAAAATTTTATCCTGGCATAATTCCAACATGCAGTCCAAAATATCATTTTGAATTTCTTTAGAAATGCCCTTAAAAACCATCGATTCTTCCAAGTGTTGTGCGAAAGTTTTATCCAATTCAGCAGTAAAATTTATGAGGCCGCGAAAAATTCCAGGATTGTCGGATGTTTGTGTCTCGTCGTGTCCTCGAAGCGCCAATTCGAACACACTACAAAATTTTATGCAGTCTATAACTTTTGAGAGAACATACCTATTTTTTGTTACAGCTTCATTGAATTTTTGAATATTTATCCAGTATGCAGAATCTAACTGTTTTTTAATATTCACGGAGCCTAATAAAGCATATTCCAGTTGATTGTGCAAATGATGCTTAGAAATTTCGTGCTTTTTTATTTTATCACTTAAATGTACTAAGTCTGTTACACCAACTTCCGTCCATGACTTATCACCTCCAAAGAGTACACAAGGAAAACAGAAAAGAGCGTTTTTTCTGTTGCAGCCACATATCCAACTATTTCTCGTATAAATATCGCAATTAAATTGTCGTTTGTAATTATTCCCTCGGCTTGATCCTTATTTTAATATCCGGCAAAGGACGTCCTTTGCATTTTAATTCTAGTTTTTCGTCATAAGAATATTTACAGAATCTCTTAACATTAATCAAATTATAAATAACATCCATCCTGAACAGCACTTTTATTCTCATATACTTAATATAAAAACCGAATTACGTGCAGGACAACTTATTTTAACAGTCGTCGCGTCGCGATCAGCGATTATTTAAAATTACAATAAACGTAGGTTTGTACACACTAGTTCGAACTGCGACAAATGCAGCTCAAATATTGCTTTCAGTCGTCGCCTGAAAAGTGTAGGCGAGGGGTTGAGCGGGTGTTATCGGGAATATCTTTAACAGTTCACAGCTCGGAGTAGCACCGGTCCGGTCAAATAAGTGGGACTTGCTGTCGCCATGAGATGCGACGGACGACAGATTAAAATAAAGGCGGCCATGCACGAAAACTATCTAAATGAATTTAAATTTTATAAGTAGTGATATTTTTTATTTAATTTTCAAAGTAATTTTGTTTGGATTATTTTGGTGGTTCTGCAGCTCCGCAGCACTTATATACCAACCGCCACTGGGTAGCAGTATATATAAAAAAGCCATTACTTTTTCGCTTAAAAAGGTAATCATTGGGCATTCTCAAGCAATTGAATTACTTATTCAAATATAAAGTAAAAGAAAATCTTAGTTACTTGCATTTATCGTTCACCATCTGGTGACGTGGAGGAATTCCTTGAAGACTTAAAACAATATTTAGAACAATAAAAACAAGAACGATTATCGTGCCATATACTACTCGGGGACATTAATTTTAACATTAAGGATATAACTAATCAATGTGTTTACGAATACCCCAATTTGATGTATGAATACCAATTTGAATCTATAGTCAACAAATATACAAGAATACAAGGAAATTCTAAAAGTTGTCTTGATCACATTTTTTTTAAATCACAGGGAATTATTAGATAAACTAAAGCAACAGTCGTGGACACTTGTGTTACTGATCATAAAGCGATTGTTATTTGTTTACCACTTAACCTAAAAAATAGTTATACAAAGCTAAGCGGAGAACAACACATAATCAATTACAAAGAAGTAAAAAAGACTTAAAAGTTATGACTGGAGTGAATATAATGCCTCTAAAAATGTCAATGTCAAATGCAATTTATTATGTGAAATTCATAACAAACTTACAGTAAAAAACAGTTATATAAAAAAATACAAAAAACATGAGAAGATGCGCCAAAGTTGGATAAATGCAGGTCTGATTAAATCCATAAACACAAATAATCTCTTGTATCGTAAACATGTCAAAGATCCTGATAATGTTAATAAAAAAATGAATATTTTAATTATAGAAAACACCTAAATATATTAATAAAAAATGCTAAGAAAGATTATTTTATAAATGAAATTAAGAAAAACCAGAATGTTGTGGAATATTGTTAAAAACTTGACAGGTGAAGAAACCAAAAGAAATACTAAAGAAATAGTTGCGTAAGAAGGAACTACTGTAACAGATGGTGAAACTATCTCCAATTCGTTTGCTCGGTATTTTACAGAAATTGAAGAATCTTATGCTAAGAGTATAACACCACCGACATCGTATTTCCCACAATACAACAGCGTGATATATTCTATGCATCAGAAAAAATCACTCGGTATTGACAACATTAGAGCAGAAACAATAAAAATTATAGATAAACAAATCATCAAACCGTTGGTGGAACTAATAAATATAATATTTAAATCTAGTCAATGTCCAGACAAATTTAAGGAAACAGTTGTTGTTTCTATATACAAGAAAGGAGATAAACTAAGTTTGTCAAACTACAGACCAATCTCACTAATTACCACTTTAACAAATATCTTTGAAAAATGTTTAAAAATCAGATTAACATCTTTCCTTGATAAACACAGCATATTATCGTCTTCACAGTTTAAATTCCGTGAAGGTTTATCGACAAATGATGCAATAATGGAAATCACCAATGAAATATACAATCGAATTGACAATAGCTAACCTACTGCTTGTGTGTTTCTAGACCTGACAAAAGCATTCGATACTATAAGCTATCCAAAACTACTAGAAGCACTAGAAAATAATGGAATAACGAGGCACTGCTCATAATTTACTGAAGTCTTACTTAAACCACAGACAACAAATTGTTAGGATAAATAATATAAACAGCGAAAAATTTCACTTAAGATGCGGTGTGCCCCAAGGTACAGTATTAGGACCACTACTATTCAATATTCATGTCAACGATCTATATAACCTCAATACTGAGGAGAAGATAGTAAGTTTTGCCGATGACACTGCAATTTTATATAGCGCAGACAATTGGGAACATTTAAAGAATAAAATTAAGCTAGATATGCTCAAACTAATAAAATGGTTTAATTATAATGGTATAACCATTAATTATGAAAAAACGTTTTTTGTTCCGTTTTGCAGTTACAAAGTAACACTACCTTTTTATACACCTATAACAATTAACAACACGAAGGAAAACGTAATTATAAAATCAAGTAACACTATAAAATATCTTGGAATAAAAATCGACTCTCATTTAAGATGGGATGTCCAAATAGATGAAATAACAAAGTGTCTAAGAGCTTTAGTTCCAAAGTTTAAATTTCTCAAATCTTAAATAGATTTAAAATATTTAAAACTATTATATTATGCACTAGTTGAGTCTAGAATTAGATATGGAATTCTTAGGTGGGGCGGTGTACAAAAGACTTATTTAAAGAAAGTCGACATATTACAAAAAAAATATTGAAAATAATATTTAATAAAAAAATTACATACTCCTCTCATTCATTATTCTGTGATACTAACGTAATGGATACGAGGCAACTTTATATGTATTCCCTGCTACTGTACACATACAATCATAAGCATATTCTGCGTACCTTACCTGATCACTACGAGACCCGCACTAAAACCAATCAACATCTTCAATTGGGAAATATCAAAAAATCAATAGGACAGAGATCTGCTATGTATCCTGCTCCAAAAATATTTAATCACTTGCCCAACATGTATAAAATATATATTAATACTCTTAATTCAATAAATATGGTAAAATCTATATTTAAAAAGTATGTGTTAAGTCTAGATCGTATGTTTGTGCATACACTTTTCGATCTGATTAATTAAGAATAATCAAAATTAAAAAAAAAACAGAAGAATATTTGCAATAGAGTGATTTTTTATATTCGTTCGTATAAATATAAAAAAATAAATACATGTAATATACATACTACACAATATTTTTAGATTATTATACACATAAGTAAATATAATTAAATGTCGTCACACACTATTCCCGTGTTCGACCAATAGGTTTTAACGGGTAATGAGTAAATGTTTTTTTGATTTTTAAGTGACAAATTTAAATTTAATATATGTGTAAAAAACTACTAATTATACTATTTTCTTGTATATTGAAATCGATGGTCATACGGCTCACACTCCCTCTAAGGCGAAAATTCACTCATCCCAGACACCTACGGTATCAAAAGGATTGAGCTCTGGTGGGACTTTTTCCATTTTATCGAGCCCTAGGTGACTTGGTACGTCGGTGTATCTCCCAAAAATTTTCGCACGCATCTGGACGTCGAAAGTAGCATAGCTTTTTGCATGATCTTACATAGATGCTCATTTAGACCCAGCTTTTTTATGTTTTCTAGGAAGTTCTTCGGGATGACTCCAGTGGTAGAAAGAATAATGGGTATCGTCTGGGTACTTTCCATTCTCCATTGTCTCCCTATTTGTATTTCCAGATATCTGTATTTGGCGATCTTTTCGTTATACTTAACACGGAGATTAGTGTTGTTAGGTATCGCCACATCGATTAGTGTTGTTTGTCTTGTTAGTTTATTAACTAGCACGAGATCTGGTCTATTATGTGCTACAGTTTGGTCTTTGAACACAGTGCGATCCCAATATAGCTTGTAGTTGTCATTCTCAAGCATACTCTCACGAACGTATTGATAATATGGGAGATGGTTTGTTTGTAGAAGTCCCAATTTAAAAGCTATCTCTTGATGGAGGATCTTCCCTACTGAGTCATGCCGTTCCTTATATTCAGTTGCAGCAAACGCCTGGCAGCCCCCGGTAAGATGTTGGATAGTTTCTTGGGTTTGACACCCATATCGGCATTTGTCGTTTTGGACCTGAGGGTCTTTAAAGATATATTCCGGGTAATTTTTGGTTGGTATAACCTGATCCTGACTGGCGAGTAATGAACCTTCTGTTTCAGGGAACATCTTTCCTGATGACAGCCAATAGTTCGACGCTATATTGTCGACATAGTCTTGACTGACTTCGGATGTCGCCCGTGCAGAGGTTCACCCATCCAGATGCGCATTTTTTCGTTCTTAGTAAGATGGTTTATGCGCATTTCTTGTTCCCTCAGTTTGATCGGTGTTCGTAAATTAGTAATCTGTTTTTTTAGTTCCTCGCTTATATCAATAGTGTGTAACTAGATATAACCTTATAAAAAAAAAGAAGGTGGTTTAATAAAACAGATTATTACTTATAACCCAATTTAATAATAATAAAATAGAAAACCTGTAAACCGTAATGTACAATTTAACTTAAATACCATACATAAAAAATCCCCTCAACAAAGTTATATATACATTCCCTAATGTACTAGAAAAGTATGAACTTTTATTATGAAGTTTTATTCATTAATTAAAACAAAATTTACTGACAACCAACATATTTATATATTCAAACAATTATAACCCCTCCCTATATTTAACACAATGTATCAGTTTGACAATTTCTAAGTTGATTCCAATCAGATAACCTGTAGATATATTTCAATTGGTCTGTTCAGAAAGGAACAGATCCAAGATGAATCAGTGACGTTACCAGTAGGGCTGTAAAAATACAAAATGGACCTTTGTGCACAAATGACCTTACAAAAGTGTATTAAAATCCATCCCCACCCTGTTATTGCTAATACATATATATATGTATATATATATATATATATACATATATATATATACATATATATATATATATATATATATATATATATATACATATATATATATATATATATATATATATATATATATATATATATATATATATATATATATATGATGTTAAAAAAAAATTGAATGTTATATAGATAATGATACGCAAATATGAATTATGAAAATTGACTAAAATTATTATTAAGTTTTGGTTCGTTCACTCACTAAAAGTTTAAACAATATTTAAGTAACTTATTTTTAAAATAGTACGAAAACAATAAAAAAAAGGACCTGGCTACTCTCAAACCGAGAAGGTTCTTCTTCCGGACGCCTTACGCCGCTGGGACTCGTCCGGGTGAAAGCTGTAAGCCCTCTTTTCTAGCACCAAACTGAACAGCTACTCCAATACCCGGGAAAAACCCAAAAAAACTCCAACTAAACTAAACTGAAATCCATTACCCCAAAATCCAAAATAATCTTTATTGTATTGACTTTTATATTCCTTTTTTTCCTCCAGCGACTAAAAATAAAATCAAAGAAAGCTCTCATTAGCTTTATTCTGAGTTGATAAACAAAAAGGCGGTTAGGACAAGAAAAACTAGTCCGAATGATGATAATTAGTGAAGGTTTCGTGCACTTTTTGTGACCTTGGAAAATTAATCGAAAACTATGTATTTATAAAAAAAAAGTTGGGATTTTACTATGAATATTTCAATGAAGAATTAAAATTTAACTTATCACGAATATATTATAGGCAAATAGTAATGAAGGATCTCCTTATATTACCGAATTGCTTGGATATTGATGAGAACGTGTACTTAGGAGAATTTCTAACAGAAAGAATTCTGAACGTGATTTGACTGATATAATTAGGGTAAAATTATTGAAAAAATGATATTAATATGAAACTAATAATGGAGAAAAAAAAAATAATGATGTACTTTAATTAAAATAAAACTCACCCAACGCAACAATATTTCAACAATTAAACCAAAATCTTCTTTTCCCAAAACTTTCAATATTTAAAAAAAAAACGCCTTCTGTAACTTAAACTCACCTCTGAATAACTTAAAATTTTTTCTGATAACTTGAAAACCTCGTGGCGTTGGTCGCTGAAGGATCAATCTTCTACCCCGTTCAAAGGTTAGATATAAAGTGAGCTCTTACACTTTTAAAATTGTTGGCTTCCGTCAGTTCCAAGCTAAGCGGAAGCGGCAGGTAAGCAGTTTGACCAATTGATAAACAATTGATAATACGATTACATGTATAGTTGGTTGCATACCTTACAGGCAGAATTAAGTTATTTTAAATTTCTCAGTTACGATAAAACAATCTTATCGTTACACTACCATGTATAAAAACCTAAAAAACCACGTATCAAATAAACTCATAATAATTATAATACCGCGTAAGTGACTTAAAACACACCAAAGCTTATCTTTAAACATTTTGTTATTACAAACAATAAAAATTAAGTATGTTATACATAAATATGCAATAAAACTATTTAGAATGTATTTTAAAATGCGCGACGTAAGTTAGGGATATTGTCAATAAACTCTAAAAAACTTTGAATATATTTAAATAATTTTAATATAATAAATTTAAATGATATTATTTTTTAAATTAAAAATATTTTATAGTTTAAAAAAAATATTATTTCCTCCAAAACAAATATATAAAAAAAATAATTACCTATAAATAACAAAAATAAAATCTCTGTTAATAGAGGTTTTTAATAAGTCGTATATCCAACATTAGCATAAATTATTGCTTGACTTTTACGTGGCATACTATCTATTAAACCATCAAGATAACTCTAAGTTGTTGAAGGGTCTGCGGATGGGTTATTGTGATCTGTAAACCTTTAATGCAGTATGCCCCAAGCATGTTCAATGGGGCTAATGTCTTAAGAGCGCAGTTGTAATGCCAGATGAGGAATTCCATTCAAATTTCTACTTTCTTCGACAACTGCAGATCTATTTGGTCGAGCATTATTGTGGAGAAAAAAAATTGGTCCCCAATGGCTGCATGAAAATTAACAATAATATGTTCAATGATGTCCCGTCTGTAGAATTGACTATTTATAATATCCTGCCAAAAGTAAAGATCTGTTCTTCAACCGAAACAGATTCCAGCAAAAATCAAAACACCACCACATCCAAATGAATGAACCATCTAACAGGTCTTTGATTTCTTTGTACCCTTGGTCTTGTCCATACACGTACTCTACGGCTATCTGAAAATCGGCAAAATCCTTTCCTACAAAGAGAAATACCTCCAGAGCAAACTGGATTTACGGAGGTAGAGATATTTGAGAACATCTTCTAAACAGAAGATAATTTAAAAATCTAGGGAATTCGATATCCCACTATATATTTGTTTTGTGGATTATCGCAAAGCATTCGACAGGTTTAATAGGCAATACTTATGGCAGATACTAAAAGTAGGCGTACCACAGCACTTAATTTCGCTTATAACCTATACAAAAAAACTGGAATAGTTAAAGTGCCTCATTCTCAAATGAATTCTATTAAAAATAAGGTAATGGAAACGGATAATACACGACATCACGATGACCACTATGTCCGGGGAGTCAGAATTGAAGAAAGAGCCCAGTCTAACCTTTGACGCTAATATCGTAAGGTCAATGGTATACGTCTTAAAGGACGCCTATTTACCAAACTAAATGTTTTTGAATATCTTTGAAAAGAGTGGAAACAAGGGTACTATTTAAAGGCACTGTCACAGTGTTCTTGCAATAAAAAAAGTCTTCCTTCGCACAGTTAGTAGAATATATCGGTCATCTCGAGCCGTGGTAGATCTATGACGACCTGTTCTTTATCGTTCAGAAATATTTCTGGTGTTCCGATATGTAGACACAAGTCTAGAAATAACACTGTGCGAAATATTGAAAATATTGGCAACTTTGACTTGTAGGGCACCATTTTGAAGGATCGCCACAGTTCTTTTGTTTTTATCTTGAATAAATTTACGACACGACGAGGCATATTATTACTTCTAATTAAAGCACTTACTGTTCCGCTTATTGTATTACAATTAAAATATAAAATAAACAGTTCGGGAATATTTTATTTTTTTGAATAAAAAAAAAATAACAAAAAACTTATACAGAAGTAAACTTAAAACTTAAAATTTGTATCTTGGTATAAAACATTTAATTTAAAACTTTTTTAAAGGTGTTGTCCAAAATTTACAGATGCATAACGTGACGTTTTCGATCTAGTTCAGATCATCCTCAGTGCCTTCTTTTTGTACTTGATGCTAACACTAAAATAGTAGCGGTGACAGCAGTATATGGTTTTACATGTTTAAAACTTTAAATTCTTATGCGACCCTAGGTCGATGACAATAATGTAATAAAAAAATCTTTGAACTATAAAACTAGTGTTAATTGTTGATGTAGATAAGTGACATGGTTTATACAGTTGGGCACAATTTTATAGTAATAATATTTATTTAGTTATTAGCTATATCCCTAATTTATGCCTCACAGTATATATCTAAGGTGTACTCAAGTTTCTGAGGCCAATAAATGTAATAAATTATGTTATTAACTTCTTATTATAATTTTCTCTACGCTATCTTAAAATGAGTTTATATAAAGTAGAAATCCAAAGATTTCTATTAACGAAAAATTCAGATGTTTGTTTTGATGTGTGCCTTCTATAAATTTGCAAGGTCAAACAGACGAGGCTAAAAGATGTAATAGATATAAGGAGGATCTAGAAGTTGCATCCATATCATAAGGTACGTTGTGTGATGCAACTTTTAGATCCTCCATATCTCTTTTACATCTTTTAGCATCTTCTGTTTTGCCTTGCAAATTTATAGAAGGCACAGATTACAAAAAATCTAAATTTTGCCAGCCAGTTTATTGTTGCTTTCTTTGTCAAAAAAGATTTATTTTCACATTTAGGGCTTCTGGACCAGTTGCTCTGATGATTCCTGCTAGGCTGAAATACGTATAAACGAATATACAGAGGCACTATACGTGAAATGAAATCTTAACTGTCCTTTCCTTTATTTCGGTTAACTCTTTATGAGTACAAGAGACCAACTGGAAAAATATGAGGTGAATATGTTGTGGAATGTAAATTTTAGATTCCCCATATCTCTATTACATTTTTAGCAGCGTCTGTTTTGCCTTTCAAATTAATAGAAGGCGCAGCTTAAAGCAAACATCTGAATTTTGGTTTCGTGAATAGAAATCTTCGGATTTCTACTTTCGAGATTTATTATCAGATGTCGCTATATCATCCAAATCGAAGCCATTTTATTGTTGCTTATTTTGACGGAAAAGATTTGCTTTTACGTTTAGGTTTTCTTTACCAGTCTCTCTGATGATTTCTTCTAGGATGAAATACGTACAAGTGAATATATAGTGGCACTATACGCGAAATCAAATCTTAACTGCCCTTTCCTGAATTTATATAGGTACTTTCCTTTACATCGCACTTTGCATTACTTATTTTTATTTATGATCGTAACACCATGAAGTAGTTTCCGTTTATATTTTTATTGTTCTATGTGTATGCCCAAGTATCTTATTCTGAGCTTAAATTTTTAGTTTATAAAATATTAGTTTTTAATTAAAATTTGAAATAACCACCTTGTATCTATTTTCTGCTAAAAGAATTTAATTATATGTCGAATTTATAATGTACTAAACGATCCAACTAACCTTCTATATATATTACCGACGTTATGGCTCAATTACATCAAAGATGCAGTTTCGATAGGTAATTAACGTTGACCCAATTCTCTCAAAATGCTTTTGTTCATAATATATCAGTCTATTTCGAAGCAAATTTTTAATTAAAATTTAATTTTCAACGGTATCTACAATTTTTGGCACAAAATCGATATTTTCTTTGTAGATAATTCAACTGACATGCTTATAAAGTCAATTTAAAATTGTTTTTTGGAAGATCTTGATGGTAATTGTAGTGTGAGATTGTGATTGAGTAGGTATGACAGAGGTTGAAATGAAAAATGAATATAAAATTTTTAGGGCGAAAATGTTGATAACGTAATCAAGTTTATCCGCCTATTAAAAAATAATGGACAGTTATTGTGGATATTCAGTAATAAAACAAGCTAATTTCCTAAAACAAACAAATATTACTAGAGAATTATTTTTTACGTTACTTATTATTAATTTTATTATTTTTTTTGACCATTTTTGTGTAGAATCTTGTAATTTACAGATTGTTTTGTTATTGCTATAAATTTTTTTCTCGAAAGTTGTGTTTGGAAAATACTTTTCTTGTAAATTTTATTTAGATAATAGCTTCGGATCTGAACATCAAAACCACAACAATAAATATTTACCATTATTAATGACAACCAACATGCCTATTGTTGTTAGTTGTCTTTTTTTACATTATAATCAGCGAGCCAGAGGTTGGAGCTGGCTGAATATGAAGACTTGGATTAAAGAATCCGTCGTCGAAACAATTTCTAAGTCGAATTGGTAGTAAATAGTGTTTGATGAATTTTAAGCACTTTTTATGAATTTTATGTAGCACAAATTATAAAAATACTTTCTCACAAAAAATTAACTTTATTATTTATTTAAGTATACGCGTATAAATTGCAAGGCAAAGTAAACATATAATGCATTATTGTCGGTCGAATCTAAAAATTGAGGAGAATAATTTATGTATATATATTCAGGGATTCTACAGTATCCACTGCCTTCTCTCGCTCAACCGTGTCCATCTCTCTCTGTTGGTCCATTCTTCATCGTTTAAGCCTCTCTTACTCATGGCGTCGTCTACTTCGTTCCTCCAGGAGTTTTAGGGTCGTCCTCTTTTTCTCCTTCCTATGGGGCTCCATTCGGTTATTCTCTTTATCCATCTGCTGTCGTTAGTTCTTCTTACATGTCCATGTGTATGTTGCATTACATAAATGCAACATGCATATACGCTGTATAACAGCAAATTTACTAGGATGTAATTTGGAGCTGGAAGATCAGATAATAGAAAAACTGATGGAGTTTAAATATCTAGGCATCACATTATCCAGCTACAGTAAGCTCTAAACAGAAGTGAAAGATCAAGTGAATAGAGCAAACAGAGCCGCAGGTTGCCTGAATGAAACGATATGAAGAGATAAAACTATTGGGAAAGAAATCAAAGGCAGAACTTACAAAACAGTCATCAGACCAATAATGACAGATTTTTTCCGATAGTTCTTCTGCCGATATGTGACTTATCTCTTGCTATTAAAAAACCGCCTGCAGTTTATTTTTGAATGGTTTAAGTATCTCGACAGAACTGTTGCCGGTCCCAATCCCGGATATAGGAGGAGGGGGTCTACAACCATACGGCTCATAAAAACAGGATTATGCCTCTAAAAAAGAATGGTGAAAAAACTAACTGGTAATATGAAAAGGCAATAAGGACGGCAAAAAAAGATTATAAAAAATAAGTGTATTATTAATTGAAAAATTTAAAAATAGATAAATAAAAAAATATGGAAAATTTAGTTGGGGAATATACAAATATTAATGAAAAAGAAGATATATTTATTAAGAAATTTAAAAAAGTTGGCATGGTTATAATTAGGTTTACTAAAATCAAGAAAAAAGGCAGTGACTGTAACTACAAAGAATGATTCTTGTCGACCATCTTCAACGACCCTTTGAAAACTAAAGACTTTTGTATTAAGGTGACATTAAACCTTCCCTTACTAAGTTCTACGATAGCTGCCTTAATTGGGGTCATTAGGACTAGTGTGAAACATACACAATATATAACCATAATAGCTCTGCTCATTGTCTCTGAATTTTTATTTATAGATTTCAAAAATTTACTCTTTGCTCTTTAGAGTATGGCTTAAGCAACACATTTTGCCTGATCCTATGCTTGTGCAATCGATTTTCCAAAAAGAAAAACTGAAAAGGGAAACAAAAGTCATAGTTATCCTAAAACCTTGGAAATACCCACAACGGCAAATAAGTTACCTCTCTATATCGTTTTTGCCACCTATATAAACTGTATGAAAGTCTTATCCTGCATCACATATAGAAATCGGTTGAATAAAAATCATATACATTACCACAGCAAGCCTGTTCTTGGAGGACCTGCACCAGCCAAGTCCTAGTTCTGACGGAACATATCAGAAACGGATTTAAAGGAAAAAGATAACAGATCTAGTTTTCGTCGACTTAAGTGCCGCGTACGACACCGTCAACCACAAAAACCTGTTAGTGAAACTCTACGCCATTTTAGAGGACTACCCACTCCTCAAAATTAATAAATCATTACTTCATAATAAACAACTCTACATGAGTCTTGAGGGAAAAAAGTCATCGGTGCACCAAAAAAAAACGGCTTGACTCAGGCTAGCGTACAAGCATCTGTACTTTTCAACCTATAAAACAATGATCAACTAACGTCAACTTTTACTAGAAACTTGTTATACATAGACGACGTAGGCATCAGAGCACTTTTTACCTTTAGTCTCGACTGTCCAAACGAAAACTAAACATTACCTGGAATAATAACCTTGTTCGAGAACACCGAAAAGCCAATATACCTCGGACTCACACTAGACTACTCATAAACGTACAGGTTCCACTGTGAAAACCCTGAAAAAAGTTCGACCCGCGACAACCTTTAAAAAAAAGTTAGCAATAGTATGTAAATGGAGCGCCAAACCCACAGTACTAAGATCAAGAGCGCAGGCGCTAGGCTTCTCAACGGTGGAATACGCATGTTCGATATGGAAGAGATCTATGCACACCAAGAAAATAAATAAGAGTAGGAACGAAACCTGCCGATTCATTATCGAGTGTGTAAAACCTACCTCTCTGAATAAACTAAATAAAGCTTCAGGTCTATCAAATCCTGAGTCCCTTAGAAAGGCTCACGAATCCACCAAAAAACCAAACAACCTTAGACAAACGCCACAGTCTTTTAGCAACGAACCGTATCCTGGCAGAAATACTTAACCAAGTTAAACCTTATTAAACTGGGTCTGCTGAACGGGAATAACGAGTGTGACTGCGGAGTAGTACAGAACATAAAACATCTACTAGTCTACCCAAACTGACAGGCAATCAACTAGCATTAGACACAGCCCAATACTGTGTTCCTAAAACATAGTAGTTTTCTGGACAGAAACAAATAAAGTAAGCTGATTTAGCATGATATAAATGGATATGTAAGTAATTTTATTTTATATATATATATATATATATTAAACCAAGAGCTAAGATTATTACTATTATAAAAATTAATATTAAACTCACTAGTCTTCCTGGTTGAACCGCGTCGATATCCATTGGGCCGAGCTTTCGACATCCTCTCTGATGTCTTCTTCGGGCTTCCGAGGTCTCAGTCTCCCGAGCCTCCAGATACTACTACACTCACTAGTCACTGCACAGTGCAGTGACTAGTGAGTGTAGTAGTATATATATATATATATATATTGTTATGATGTGTTTTTTGTTTGAATGATGAGCAATGAGTATTTTTAATAATATAATATATAGGGTTTTTATCGCGGTTCTCAAAGAATTAGCTTGTAAGTACTTTTTTAAATTATCTTTATTATAACTATTATGAAACACACATATATATCTAACCTAGTCAATGTAAATTTAAAATAAACTATCTTTAAATTGATATTCTTATAAAACTAATTAAATTCTATAGACAATCTAAAATTTAAACAAAACTATCTTCAAAATTGAAATTGTTATGACACTAACTAAATTATATTAACAAAATTTTGTACCTTTCTTTCACTGAATGCCTAAATGAACTGTTTTCCACTATATATATTCTAATCACCACTGAAAGTCTTCGTACTTCGGTTATCCTTGTTTTTTGTGAAATTACTTTTTTCAATTATCAGCTTCTACCAATTTAAGATATAGTTTTCTTCACCAGCATTTGTACACCACCAACCAAACCAGCAAACAGCATTTATATTTATTCTTCTTTACAATAGACCAATATCCAATTATTATAAGTTGATTTATACTAATCTCCAACCATACTATAATTTAATTTCTTCCAATATACCTTTTTTTATCTTCAATAATTATTTGTGTATAATTATAAATGTGCATTAAATTATATGCATAATTTTTAATCTTCATTTAACTCACTATATTAAACATTTTGACTATTTGTACTTGATTCACTGACTCTTTCATAATAAACTGCTTGACTTCTGACTAAAAAACTTAAAAACTGCCGAACAATTGACTTCACTAAGTAAATGTATCTATCTTCTAACTAACTTTCATGATAAAACTCAAAAACTGCCAAAAACTGCTATCTTGAATCCAAATCACGGGTATTTATATGTTTTGGATTTCTAGAACCATCTGGTAATAGATCATGTTCCAATTTGTTCTATCAAATACTTGTCTGAATTTTCTGGAACAAACCATTTCGCAAACATGGCCATCTCCGGAGATCCAGAGAATTCCATTCTTTTCTATTAATAATTTTGTTGACATTTAGGCTTTTCAGATCAGAATATATAATTAAATTAGTAACTAACACTCTAATTTAATAAAATACACATTTCAAACAATATATTATTATAATAACCCCACTTATATTCGTATTATGATTCTTAATTTGACACTTGGAGTATGTATAGTTGGTTGCCTAGGCACATGGCTCACTTATATATATTTACAATATTAAAATACAACTTTTTATAATTATTATATGCTAATTTATTAAAAATGCCCTCACATAAATATATTTTTATTAAATTCTCTAGTATATAACTTATTTAAAACAACCAAATATCTAATATTATGTAGTATATAACTTATAAATTATTTTCTATAAACCCTAATCGTCACAATACCCCAAAAATAATATTTAAAATAAATAATTTACTTATTATTTTTTTAAATATTAATTTTCTCATACCTTATTAAATTTAATAAATCAAATTTTTTTTTATTTATTTAAAATGTGTTAAATACATCCCTGTTCGCTGTCTATGTCAAAACAGAGAACAACGCTGCACAGTTCGGCTATTCTATGGTCAAACTGTCATGTCAATTGGAGAATGGATTTTATCAGAGAATAAAATATAACCTTAATTAAAAATATAATCTATATTGTGTTCTGTTTATTTATAGACAAAATCTAGGAAGTATTTCCATTCAAAATAACTTTCATCAATATAAATTGGTAAGTTTTTTTTTTTTTACTTTATTATATTAGAAAGACATTTTTATAGCAATTATAGTATCAATTTTGTGTCTAACCCCAAATTATGATTTTTAGGGTACAAATTAATTTCCATATATAGAAAATTCAACAAGTATGATGTCAAATTGATTCAAAATAATGAAATCTACCATCTATTTAACAAATCAAGTCTATTGAATAAAATGGATATATCAGTAAGTTATTAGTGTTATTATATTTGTGTTAAAGGTATAGAAATCATTATTCAATCTCTTCATGATATTGAAAAATGTCGTTGATATGAAATATGCCTCTTAGTCTGTTCTCTGCATCTATTAACACATAACTATTTAGTCCATTCTGATTTTCAATTGTATATGGACCTTCAAACATTGGTTGTAATTTCTTACAACGGTTTTCTTTCACATTACTTTTTCTAAGTGAACGAATTAACACTTGGTCTCCTTTTTGAAATGTGATTGGTTTTTTTATATTTCGATTTTGTCTTTTGATATATTTTTCAGCTTTCCTTCTAATTCGGTTATTCACTTTCTGCATTACTTGTTCTAACATATCCTGATTATATTCACTAATCCACTTTCTGTTTCCTATATGGCCAAACATTAAATATTCTGGTACTTCCTCTGTATTCAAATTATGTGTATTATTTAAAAAATACTCTACTTGTGGTATATGTTGCTGCCAAGTTTCGTGTTGATTTTGGCACAGTATCCTTAAATATTTTATAACTTCTTTAATATATCTTTCTGCAGGATTTGCCTGAGGATGTCTGATACTTGTAAAATGAATGTTGATTCCCTTTTTCTCACAAAATGTCCGAAATTTTTGGTTGTTAAAATATGTAGCATTATCTATTATGCAATTTCTAAATGGTCCTATTTCTTCGAAAAATTGATTAATATATAATTTTAATGTTTTAACATTTGTTCTGGAGCAGGGATATAGTTTAATAAATTTTGTATATAAATCAACTATCACTAGTATATGCTTTTTTCCTGTTGGACTGAGAACTAAATTTGAAATAAAATCCATGGAAACTGTATTTAGTTTTTCAAATACAACATTAGATTTATATGTGTTCTGGTTTTTGAAATTCTTTTCTTTGTTTAGTTGACATATTGGGCATTGGGTAGTAATTTCTTTTGCTATACTTATGTCATTCTTTGCAAAATAATTGTCCCTAAATAGCATCCATAGCTTTCTTGAACCAATATGCATATAATTGTTATGTAAATTTTTCAATATTTTCTTTGCTAAAGTTCTAGTTATTACATATACTTCTATGCCATTTATTATTTTACAATATACTCCATCTTTCCTAAGGACTTTTTGTTTTTCACTCAAATTGATCTGATCTCTTATAATTTCTTCTTTAGAATATAATCCAGTACTTTCTACTAATTGATTTAATCCAATTTTTATTGTTCGCTGCCCTTTTTGTGATGTATTTTCTAACCTTGATAAAGCATCTGCCACTATATTGGATTTTCCAGAAATGTATTTGATTTCAAAGCAGTATTCACTAAGTATTAGACTCCACCGATGTATTCTACTGTTTCCATATTTGTTATTTAATATAGACGTTAAAGCTTGGTGATCTGTTTCTATTGTAAATTCATTACCCAACAAATAAAATCTTAATTTTGTGACACAGTGTATTATACTTGCTAGTTCTAATTCTGAAACTGAGTAACCCTTTTCATGTGGCTTTGTGATTCTTGAAATGAATTGTATTGGGTATTCGACCCCATCATGTATTTGTAATAATACCCCTGATAATCTCTCTATTGATGCATCTGTTCTTAATATGAATGGCTGTGTATAGTCAGGATAGTATATTTTCAAATTTGACAGAAAAATGTTTTTAATTTCTTGGAATGCTAGTTCTCTTCTCTGATCCCATCTCCATTTTACACCTTTTCTCAGTAGTTCAAGTAATGGAATTTCTTTTATACTTAGATCTGGTATCATCCTTTTATAATAATTAATTATTCCAATAAATCCTCTTAAAGTTCTTAAATTGTGTGGTGTTTTATATTCCTGAATGACTTGTGTCCGTTCTGGATCCATTTCGATTCCCTTAGTGTTAAGTTTATAACCTAGATATATGACTTCTTTTTGAAAAAATGTACATTTTTCTTGATTTATTTTTAGTCCAACTTTGTCTAATCTATTTATTATAATTTTTAGGTGTTTCTCATGATCTTCAGCCGTTTTAGAAAAAATTAAGATATCATCAATGTAGTGAATTACAAAATGTTCATATTGATCCAAAATATCATGAAGACATCTACATAGAGCACTGCAAGATGATTGAAGTCCAAATGGTACTACTTTGAATTGATATACTACTCCATCTATCTGAAATCCTGTATATTGTCTACTTTTTCTTTCTAGAGGTATTAACCAGAAACTATGCTGTAAATCGATTTTAGTGAAAAATGACATTCCTGTAATTCTTCCTAATATTCCATCTATACTCATTGGTGCTTCAAATTGCTTTTCAGTAATCTTGTTAATATTCCTTGCATCCAAACATAACCTGATTTCACCTGATCTTTTTCGTACTACTACTATGGGGTTAATAAAACGTGTGTCTGCCTTCTCAATGATCCCATCTTTTAACATATTATTAATTGTTTTGTTTACTTCTTCTCTGTATTTATATGGTATTGGGTATGATTTTGTTTTAAAATCTTTTTCCTCCTTAACTCTTATACTATGGATATAATTCTGTGCAATTCTATTTTCTTTATTGACAAGTCCCTTGTGTTGCTGCAATATGGAAATGACTATTGATTTATATTCTTCAGGGCAATTTAAAACTTTCATTATATCTTCTTCTTTACAAATAAAATTATTCTTCATTATGTACTCATTATTCCTTGCTTCCAATTTTACGCACTCCGCCTCGTAGGCATCCATCTGCTTAAAATTTCCATTCCTTAAATATTCACTACAATAATTATTCTTTACATTCTTCTGGGACATTTCCCTATCATCAAAATACATTTCTTCTTCATAAACATCATTATTTTCTTTTAATAATATCCTATCAACTCTTATTCCTTCTTCTACCTCATCTTTCTGCATAAATTTAATTATTTGCCCTTCCAAAGTTACCATTTTTTCTTCAAAATCTATCTTTACTTTCTTCTTTTCCAATTCATCATTTCCCATTAATATATCAACACATAAATCCTTGACAATAAATCCTTGCATATTAATTTCTTTATTAAGAATATTAATTTTAAAATTGGCTAGTTTATCAATTTCACCCAACTTCTTATTATTTGCACCAATAATTTTAATTTTTGGAATCTTTATTATATCTGATAGTTTTAATGTATTAAAAATAAAATTCTCCGAGACTAAAGTACTTTCTGAACCAGTATCTATCATAATCTTAATCATTTTATTTTTGGCCAAAGCATTTATATAAATTAAATTAATAGATTCAATAATTTTCTCTTCATCTAAAGAAATAAATTCAGAAGGTTTTTCATAATAGCAATGGCCTAACTTGTAATTCAGAAAGTTTACTGCACAAAATTTTGATTATTAGAATTGTCAGATTGTATCTGACCACTTGGATCTGATGTCCTATGTCTTTCCCTACTATGACTTCTACTCACATTCTCCTGCCTTGTACTACTTCGTTCCCTGCCTTCGCAGCTTCTATTCCTTCGAACACAATTTATCTGTCTGTTATAGTTAGGTCGTTCTGTATTTCTTCTATTGTTAAAATCTTGTCTATTATTATTAGTACTGTTATTAAAATGTTGTCTATTATAATTAGTATTATTATTAAAATTTTGTCTATTATAACTAGTATTATTATTAAAGTTCTGTCTATTTGGATTAGTGTTAGTATTATTAAAATTTTGTAAATTATCACCATACCTAGTATTATTGTTATATGATTGTCTATATTGTTGATTATCATTTTTATTATATTGAAAAGTATTGTTGTTTTTTCTGTTGTTATTATTACTTGTCATATTGCCTCTTTGTATTCTTTGAATAAAATTAATAAAACTATCTATTGTTTGAATATTTTGTACAGTTACGGTTTGCACAACATCAGCATCAAAATGTCTAGATACATTTAAGACTGTTTCATCCTCTCTAAGTGGTGGTTCTAAATATTTTGCAACTGTTATCAATTTCAATGCATAATCTACCATATTTGATTTTAAATTTTGATTATACTTTCCAAAATATAGAATTTCTCTAAACTTGGCTTGCTCTAATTCACCCCAATAATAATTTAAAAATTTATTTTCAAATGTTTGAAAATTATCTAAATCATTCTCAATACTAGCAAACCAAGTTGCTGCATTGTCATTTAATGTCATTCTAATATAATCTTTAATATCATTAATATTATTCACAAATCTTAATTTATGTTTTAAACTATTTATGTATACTCTAGGATGCAAATTTTTTATATTACCAGAGAATTTAATCCCAGTCTCATTTGTTAAATTTAAGTAAGGTCTCCCTATGTCTCTCATTTGTGAAATATCATCTATTCTCTGTTCCACATTTCTTATTTGATTACAATTTATTTGGATATTTTGTTGTATATCGTCTAATTTTTCTTCTGTGTTTCTCCTGTCTTCGTTAATTTTTACTTCTAAGTTACATTTCTGTAACTCTATTTTCTGTTCTATATCTATCTTATTATCTTGAATAATCCTCTTTACTTCTGTCCTCTCATTGTCTATCCTTTTCTTGTAGTCATTCCGTATACTTTTTATTTCATTTGCTACTTTTTTCTCTGCAGCTTCAAGTTTTTTATCCATTTGTTTTTCCATTTGTTTTACAATTTTATTATTATTATCTTCTATTTTCTTTTCTAATTTTCTATAATTCTCTTCCAATTTCTGTTCCATCTTTTTCATGTCTTCTTTGACTTCTTGTGAATTCTGTTCCATTTTTTGTTCTATTTTTTTCATGTCTTCTTTGACTTCTTTTGAATTCTCTTCCAATTTTTTTATGTCTTCTTTGATTTCTTTTGAATTCTCTTCTATTGTCTTGTTCATCTGCATCATTAATGACATCAAAGCTGCCATATTGACATTTTCCTCTCTTTCTGGATTCATTTCTGCAGTATCTTGTGGAACTTGAACTAAACTCTCCTCTTGTATAGGTTGTGTTTCTACTTCCACATCTTCTTCATTCTTTTTGCTTCTTGTACCTTTCTTTCCTTGAGACATTTTGAGACTTTACTTGTTCAAATATAATTAAAAATAAAATCTATAATTTTTCCTTTCTACTGATAATTAATTTAATTATATGAGAGCACTTATCTTCCCAAACTAATTCTTTTAAATAGAGAGCCACCGCGTTGGGTGCCAAATTGTTATGATGTGTTTTTTGTTTGAATGATGAGCAATGAGTATTTTTAATAATATAATATATAGGGTTTTTATCGCGGTTCTCAAAGAATTAGCTTGTAAGTACTTTTTTAAATTATCTTTATTATAACTATTATGAAACACACATATATATCTAACCTAGTCAATGTAAATTTAAAATAAACTATCTTTAAATTGATATTCTTATAAAACTAATTAAATTCTATAGACAATCTAAAATTTAAACAAAACTATCTTCAAAATTGAAATTGTTATGACACTAACTAAATTATATTAACAAAATTTTGTACCTTTCTTTCACTGAATGCCTAAATGAACTGTTTTCCACTATATATATTCTAATCACCACTGAAAGTCTTCGTACTTCGGTTATCCTTGTTTTTTGTGAAATTACTTTTTTCAATTATCAGCTTCTACCAATTTAAGATATAGTTTTCTTCACCAGCATTTGTACACCACCAACCAAACCAGCAAACAGCATTTATATTTATTCTTCTTTACAATAGACCAATATCCAATTATTATAAGTTGATTTATACTAATCTCCAACCATACTATAATTTAATTTCTTCCAATATACCTTTTTTTATCTTCAATAATTATTTGTGTATAATTATAAATGTGCATTAAATTATATGCATAATTTTTAATCTTCATTTAACTCACTATATTAAACATTTTGACTATTTGTACTTGATTCACTGACTCTTTCATAATAAACTGCTTGACTTCTGACTAAAAAACTTAAAAACTGCCGAACAATTGACTTCACTAAGTAAATGTATCTATCTTCTAACTAACTTTCATGATAAAACTCAAAAACTGCCAAAAACTGCTATCTTGAATCCAAATCACGGGTATTTATATGTTTTGGATTTCTAGAACCATCTGGTAATAGATCATGTTCCAATTTGTTCTATCAAATACTTGTCTGAATTTTCTGGAACAAACCATTTCGCAAACATGGCCATCTCCGGAGATCCAGAGAATTCCATTCTTTTCTATTAATAATTTTGTTGACATTTAGGCTTTTCAGATCAGAATATATAATTAAATTAGTAACTAACACTCTAATTTAATAAAATACACATTTCAAACAATATATTATTATAATAACCCCACTTATATTCGTATTATGATTCTTAATTTGACACTTGGAGTATGTATAGTTGGTTGCCTAGGCACATGGCTCACTTATATATATTTACAATATTAAAATACAACTTTTTATAATTATTATATGCTAATTTATTAAAAATGCCCTCACATAAATATATTTTTATTAAATTCTCTAGTATATAACTTATTTAAAACAACCAAATATCTAATATTATGTAGTATATAACTTATAAATTATTTTCTATAAACCCTAATCGTCACAATATATATATATATATATATATATATATATATATATATATATATATATATACATATATATATATATAGATATATAGATATATATAAAATATATATATATATATATATATATATATATTGTTATGATGTATTGTTTGTGAATGATGAGCAATAAGTGTTTTTAATAATATAGGGTTTTTATCGCGGTTCTCAAAGAATTAGTTTGTAAGTACTTTTTTAAATTATCTTTATTATATCTATTATGAAACACACATATATATATCTAACCTAGCCAATGTAAATTTAAAATAAACTATCTTTAAATTGAAATTCTTATGAAACTAATTAAATTCTATAGACAATGTAAAATTTAAACAAACTATCTTCAAAATTGAAATTGTTATGACACTAACTAAATTATATTAACAAAATTTTGTACCTTTCTGTCACTGAATGCCTAAATGAACTGTTTTCCACTATATAGATTCTAATCACCACTCAATGTCTTCGTGCTTCGGTTATCCTTGTTTTTGTGAAATTTCTTTTTTCAATTATCAGCTTCCACCAATTTAAAATATATTTCTTCTTGTATTTATAAACCACCAAGCAAACCAGCAAACAGCATTTATATTTATTCTTCTTTTCAATATACCAATATCCAATCACCAAATATATTATATAATTTTAATATTCAATTAATACTTCTTCCATTATACAATCACCATTTATACATAACATAATTTTTAATCTTCAATAATATTTTCTTTATACTGTTTCTTAATCTTCATTTAACTCACTATATTGAACAATTGGACCTTCTGACTTACTGATTGACTGACTCTAACTAACTTTCATACTAAAACTCGCTATCTTGAATCCAAATCACCGAGTATTTATACCTTTTCAATGTTCTAGAACCATCTGGCAATAAATCATATTTGATTTTGTTCTATATATGAATGTTTGAATTTTCTGGAACAATCCATTTCGCAACAAGGCCATCTTTGGTGATCTAGAGAATTCCTTACTTTTCTATCGAGAATTTTGTCGACATTTAGGCTTTTCAGATCAGAATATACACTTAAATCAGTAACTTAACATTTTAATTTATTAAACTACACATTTTAAACAACATATTATTATAACCCCACTTTATATTCGCAACCATTACTTAAACGTCACTTTATAGAGTATTTTTGGTTGCCTAATCACATGGCTCACTTAAATATATCTACAACATTATAATTACTAAAAAAAAATTTCTTACACTTATTACATGCTAATTTCTTAAAAATGCCCTCACATAAATAATTTTTATAAAATTCTCTAGTATATAACTTATTAAAATAACCAAATACTTTTTTATATCTAATATTATCTAGTATATAACTTATAAATTATTTTTAATCACTATTTTTCTTTCTCCTATATCATATCAATATATATATATATATATATATATATATATATATATATATATATATATACACATATACATAATATATTCAGTATAGATTTATTTAAAGAGGCAATATTTTTAAACGTTTAATTTTTAAAATAACATTTCAAGATTATTAAGATAAATAGCATCCTTTTTCTTTTAATAAAAATAGTTTTATATATTAGACAGCGGTGTATATAAACTTAAATGTGGGGACTGCCCTTACATTGGTCAAACGGGTAGAACTTTTATCAAACGTATAGCAGAACATAAAAGGGCTTTCAATAATAGAAAAACAAAATTCTACGTACGCACTCCACCTTCTAGACCATAATCATTCTTTTAATGACGAATTTTAAATTCTTCACATTTAAAATAAAGGTGTTAAGCTATCTTAGTTCTTCCCTTCTCAACGTATTCAGTTAAAGAATATAAAGTGTAAATACATACCAAAAATAGATCAGCCTGAATCATCGATTGATCTCAGATGTTATGTCATACAATAGATGGAAATAAATAAAACGTATTTTACATTTTGCGAACAACAATGCTATTGCTGTCGGTAATCTTGGTCATGAAACTAAGGAATCAGTTATTCAAAGTTCCAAAAGAGAAGTTTTTAGCCATATATGAGCAGATAATTCCAACAAAGGCGCATTCATCTATAAAACAATATAATCTGCAAAAAATTCACAAAGGCGAATATAAGGCGTTTGTTCTTAGTGGTGTCAGCGAATTTTCCTACGATTATGAAATTTTTGTACGAAGTTAAACTAATGTTGTACCCGATGGTTTTCCTGATTTAGGATTAAGTCCAAATCTGGTTCTTCGGCTAATACAAACAGTACCAAGACTTCTAAATCACAAAATATCCTTTGATAATTGGTTAAACAGCGTCCCATTGCAAATTTATCTAACGAAACAGGGCATGTTACCACTAGGAACAGTTAGAATAAACAAAGTGCCAAATAGTAACGTTCCAAAAGAGGCAAAAGAGTCACAATTGAAGGTAAAAGAATATCTGTTGTTATATAGTATTACAACAAAATAGTAAACATTGTATCAATATATGTTGGGAGTATGCCAATAGTAGTTGAAGTTAAACGGTTTTCGAAAAAGGATAAAACACACATAATGGTTCTATGTCCAAAAGCTGTAACGATCTAGAACAAGTATATGTGAGCAGTAGATCACCTGGTTTCAATGTTGGGATATTATAGGATCAAACTCAGATCCAAAAATGGTACATGCGTATATTTTTCCATATTATTGATTTGATGCAGGTCAATGCGTATATTCTTTGGAGAAGAAGTGACAATGAGCATAATAATTTAGCTCTGGCAAATTTTAAAATGGCACTAGTAGAGTGTTTATTCAAAGTTAATAATAAAGTTAAAGCTGATTTTACTACAAAAAGGGGTCGTCCGTGTGGAGCTATGGAAAATTTACAAAACAAGAAAAGAATAGGTCCAGCAACCGATATTTCAACGCAATATCTACGAACAGATGGATATGGTCATCTTCCATTATGGTGTAGTGAAAAAGGCAAAGATGCAAATATCCCTGTGGTTCAAAAAGGTTAATCAAATGCAAGAAGTGTAATGTTTTTATTTGCTTAAACAAATATGGAAATTGTTTTTACAACTTTCACACAGAAGAATTAATTATTACAATTAGAAAATAATAAACGTCATTTTTTTATTAATTTTACTTGTTGAATCTTGTTTTATTGCATAGTGTGCCATATGACACACAAAAAAAATACAAAAATACAAAAAACTAACCAAGTAGGATTTTTTTATATATTCTTACCGTAATCTTGAAGTCAAGTTTGTAATCATAGATGTTTTTTATAAAAAATAAAAAAATCATGCAGTGAAAAAATCATGAAGGGGTTAATCATATTAACCCATTCGCTGCCAAACTTCGCTTTTTAAATTTTATAGCACCTGCAGGTCAAGTTTGTGTTCTGAACTTATAGAAAAATATTTAAAAAATTCTAAAACTTTTCACAATAGCCCCGTGTCTAAAAATTTTTTTGTTCCAATTTTGGAACATGGCCGTAAGTATATAAAAAAAACATCAACGTCAATTTAAACTTAAACATTTATTGATAAAAAAATGTTAACATTTTGAGAGGGTCTATATATCTTTTTCATCAAAAGATTTGAAACGATTAATAGGATATACATTAATTTTACAAATAACGCATCCAAATGTACAATCCACATCCAAACCGTATTTGATACATTCTCAGACAAAAATTTAAACCCATATCTAATAGGTTTTCCTTGAATACGCTGTTTACAGCTATACTGGCCGTAGTAAGGTACCACGAATTCATCAACAGATAGTGATATGGTTTCACCAACCGGCACATATTTTTTAAATAAATTATTTAAAGGTTCCATGAGTGGTCTTATTTTAGCAAATTTATCATTTTTTTGTAGCTGAGTGTTATCTGAAAAATGTAAATTTTGCAAAATTTCTTAAAACCTATTTCTCGACATTGCGCTGGCGATTGCTTCGTTTCTGAGATCCAAATCCAAACTCCAGTACATATCTTTTCTGGTCCTTTGAGAATAACCGTAAATCAGTAGAACTACAAAGAATAATTTGAGTTCTTCAATCGTAAGCCAAAATGATGTGTTTTGTGTCGGGCATACTTTATAGTCTCGTCTTTTATGCATTCAAAGACATTCTCACATCAAAAAAGTGTAAAGAAATCGATTGTACTTTCACAGTGAGTAATATTTGGATTTGGAAGTGAGATATTTTCTCGATGTTTATCTTGGGACAAGTCACCTCTTTGTTACTCGTTTTGTCTATTTGATTGAGCCTTATTCATTGAAGTTCATCATTGCTCGTCGAGAACATATCTTCAGCCTCTTTTGTCTAACATTGTAAAATAAGAGTTGCTTTAGCTGGGTGTTCAGTATCTCTGATAAAAACTTATTAGAAAAATCATTGAAATTCACATCATCCGATGATTCAGAATCTCCATCAGAATCTTCCGCTGGAAGATAAATGTATATGTTTTCAGAATCAAACTGCTTCTCATGTAGGTCATCGATTAGATTGTTCAGAGTATCAGCTGAACAACTCGTGTTCTTTACATAAAATGTTTTCACATCCATAATTCCAAACTAAAAAGGAAAACCTCATTTAGCAACATGTACAGCCAAGTTCCATTTTTGGAACGTACAAAAACTAGAGGTTACTCGGTATATTTAATTTGAGGTTAAGCATTAAAATGACACAGATATATTGTATAAGCGTATATTATTACTAAAACTTACCCCGATCGCTATATTTCACAACAGAAGATAGCTATAATCAAGCTAGAGGATATACAATTGCACCTTCCTTGAAATTTTGATATGAATCACACAAAAAAAGCCACTTACACGAAACCAGTGAGTAAATTCAGTATGCACGTGTTCTTTTGACACTACCGAACACAAATAGTTTATCAGATTTAAGACCAACAGTTACATCTTGTAACCAGCAGCGAAACTAACAATTGTTCCAGATTTTGAACATGGCAGCGAATGGGTTAATATCGTTTTATTGTAGTTTTTGAGGTAACACGGGTAATTAGCACTAGCGTTATGTTTTGTTTTAAAATGTGTAATAGTTTCTATCAACATACTGTTCCTTTTAAAAATTTGTGGTGCTGAAAGAAGGGGTATAATCCATAGATAAAAAGTTATTGCATTTAAAAGCTGAAAAAGTTAAAACTGCACCTCTTCCGCTTAACGAGAGTTAAACGTCATTTATTTTAGACAAGTCTAAAATAAATTTTATTTTTAAGAGCAATTTTTAGATCCATAGCTAGAAAAATACATCGGCTTAATCGGCAAAGTGCGTAACTCCACTTTTTTAACAAAATTACATTTTTGTGCCATCTAGTAGAAAATATTATAACGCATACACTAGAAAAGTCCATAAATCCAAGATTAAATTGTTTGCCTTGCAATATCTTAAGTAGAAAACGGCGTATCTCCTTTCCCGCCAAATTGAGTCAGCAAACTTCGTAAATCCATCTGTTTGTTTCAAAGTGTTCATGTGTGCACGTGTATAGTGAATTATTTAATAATTAGAATCGAGTTGGAATTCAAAAGCCCATTTATATAAAGTTTATAGAAACGACTACTGCAAAACACACAATCATACAAATGTATCAATTGCCACATTCCATAAGGAATTCGATAAGCAACGGCTGTCACTTTATCAACCGAAAAAGGATCTATGCAAAAAATGTGTCACTTATCAAACAGGCAATTCAACAGAAGATGAATACAATGAACACATAACACTAAAAAATTAAGCAAGAAATGAAAAGAGTGCAGATAATGAGTCTCAACATGAAGTTTTAACAATGGATCTTCAAACAGTTTTGCTCTTTCCAAAATCCAATGTTTCTGCGCTTTATTACAAGACCACACTTATCGTCCATAATTTCACACTATTTGACATTAAGCGCAAACAAGGCTACTGTTACCTTTGGAATGAGAGTGAGGGCGGATTGACAAGCAATGGATTTACAAGTATAATTCATTTTTTGGAGGGACATGTGAAAGAACATCAATTAGAAAATCAAAGTAACATTAACAACATTAAACTATGAAGTGATGGCTGTGGTTATCAATACCAAAACATTACTTTGTCAAATGGTCTTATTAATTTTGCACTGGAAAAGGGTGTAACTGTGATACAGAAATATTTACATAAGGGCCATACTTAAGGACAGTGAAAGTGGACAGCGTTTTTTCCGTTATCAAAAGAGAGATTCTAAACAATAAAATCAATATTCCCGCAGATTACGTATTTATCTGCAAAGCAGCATGTCGAAAAGCTCCTTACAGAGTTGAATAACTTATGCACGACTTCTTCAAAAAATATGATGAATTGAAATATTTTAAATCCATTAGACCAGGAAAAATCTCTGGACAATTGGTAATCGACCTAAAAGCATTGAAATATTGCAACGATGGAGTGTTTTTTAAACTTCGACATTCAGAGAAAGATTGGCAAACTCTTTCAATAAGACATAAGCAGCATTCAAGCAACTAATACAGATAATATACCGGCATTGCACACACAAAGACTAAAAATTAAAGCAGAAAAATATGCACACCTCCAACAACTTAAGACGAGCATGGAAAACGATTATCACGATTTCTATAATAATTTACCTCATCATTAGTTAATTCTTTTTAGTTTTTAAGTTTTCTTAATTTTCTACTTTTTCATCCTTTTTAGTTTTTAAGTTCATAAATCTTATACTTTTATGAATCAACATGTTTTTATGTTGCTTTTTATTGCATAATGTTTTATTTTAAATGGTAAGAAAAATGAGTATCTCCAATTTTTAAGCTAAAATACAAAAAAGCAAACTGCGTATCTCCATTTTTTTTAAATTCTTGCGATTTAAGTTAAAATATTAGAAAAGTATCTAATACTTTCCACCTTGATGATATTTTCTAATCAACAAAAACAATAACTATCGTCAACGTAAATATATTTAAAGGTAAAGTCGTTTTTAAATCGTTTTTTGTGTCTCCTGTAAAATATATATGAAAGGAGTTACGCACTATGCCGATTAAGCCGACGAATAGCTAAATTATGTAAAGAAACCTTAAAACGGCGAATCTTTTGTTAAATAAACTACTCGAATATTTATTTTCGATACAGTTTCAATTTTACTTATTATTTTGTACTTAATTTGGACAATCAGGCAAGTATAAAGTTCATTTAAAATGTGTATTTAAATTTCTATTAAAATGGAGCTTTACTGAACCGAGGTTTAAAAATATAATTTGGCGAAAAAACAGGACAGAAATATGACAACTGAAATTTCAGTTCCGTTTTAAAATTCGTTTGAGCATTTTAGACTAACCTCAAAAACAGAACATATAGAAAATATTCAAAAACAACAATAATAGAATATTTCTATTGTTTCTGATGGCTATTTCAATCCTCACTACATGTTGCTAGATAAAATAATTGTTTACTGTAAAATATCTAACAAATGCACTTCTGCAAAAAATTTGTGGTTAACATAAAAATTGAACAGTAGTAAAACAATGCAATTTATGGAAATATAATATATAATTTAGTGTATAATCTAATATATAAGTTGTATTTAACAAGTTAAACAGGGTGTTTCAAAAAGATATATCATAAATAATTAAATCACGCATTCCGGGGACAAAAATCTTCTTCTTCTTCTTCTTACGATGCCTATCCGTTCCGGATGTTGGCGATCAACATGGCTATCCTAACTTTGCTTGCTGCTATTTTGAATAGTCCGGTTGTCGATGTATTAAACCGCTTTCTCGGGTTTTGAAGCCAAAATAATCTTCTTCTTCCTGGTTCTCTCTTTCCAAATACCTTGCCCTGAAGAATGAGTTGCGGCAAGCCGTATCTCTGTTCATTCCTCATAACATGGCCAAGATATTCTAGTTTGCGCTCTTTAATAATGTTAATAATCTAGCATTCTTTGCCTATTTTACGTAGGACCTCACCATTAGTCACACAATCCACCCATGAAATTCTTAAAATAACACCACATCTGGAATGCCTCGAGTTTTCTTAAAGAAGCTTCGGAAAGTGTCCAGGCCTTTACTCCGTATAATAACGTAGAAAATACATAGCATCTAATGAGAGAGATTTTGGTAGCAAGTGGTAAATCGTGACTTCTGAAAAAAGACTTCATCATTATGAACGCCGATCTCGCTCTTCCTATGCGTTGTTTTATTTCACTGGAGTGATCCCATCGGCTGTTAATGTTGGTACCAAGGTATGTGTAGCTGTCCACTATTTCAATTGGATGTTGATTAACCAAAAGCTGTGTATTTAATATTTCGCGCTTACTGACTACCATGTACTTTGTTTTCTTTGTATCAAGATCAAGTCCGTGTTCTCTACTTATATCTGATATATGCGACAATATTCTTTGCAAATCGTTCAGACTATCTGCAAAAACTACTGCGTCGTCGGCATATCTAATGTTGTTTAGACGTATTCCGTTGACTAAACGGGACTTTTCGGGACAAAAATAAATTGATTGAATCCCATCTACCTTAGTACAAAAGTTACAAAATAAAAATTGTTTTTTTGCATATCTCCTAAACTACCTGATATTTTGTAAAAAAAACCGTTACTTCTTGTTCTGAAAGGATTTTTCATACAAAAAAAACCACAAAATCTAAGCGCCCAAAAAAATTTTAAGGGGGATGTGCAGTGCAGCCCTAAATCCCCCCAAGCTTTTGAGTACGTTCAAATTAAATGAATTTTGTGACATGGCCTACACATTTCAGGAAATGGCAGATATATATTTAACCTTGGGTAAGTTGGATCAGATTAAATTATAATTTTAATAAGCTATCGGGAATATCGTAGGTGAATATCAAGGAAATAGTGCAGCAGCCGCAAGGCGTTATGCAGTAAAATACCCCAATCGAAATACATCCGATAGACGATTATTTCTGACCATTGATCGTCGTTTACGGTAAACAAGAACATTCCAACGGCAAGTTGTTGGCAATAGTGGTCGTCCAATAATGGATGCAACTGATGAAGACATTTTAGAAATCATTGAAAAAGTCCCTGGAACAAGTACAAGGGTAATAGCTGCTCAACTAAATGTTCCCCAGGTAAGAGTTTGGAGGCGTTTGAAGGATCAGCTGCTTAAACCCTTACTTAACAAAGGTTCAAGAGTTATTGATTGAAGATTATCCTAAAAGGATTGGATTTTGCCATTGGTTGTTAATGGAAAATAATGTTAATTTTATTAGAAATATTTTGTTTACCGACGAGGCTACCTTCAGTAGAAATGGAATAACAAACTATCATAACGAGGGCCGACGAAAATCTTCACGCCAAAAAAACGGCTCATTACCTCAATTCTTAGTTAATGTTTGGACAGGAATTGTGGATAACAATCTAATAGGCCCAGTATTTCTTCCCAACAATTTAAATGGTGATAATTATTTACAGTTTTTGGCAAACGATTTACAAGAGTATTTGGAAGAAGTAAATATTGCAATAAGACAAAATGTGTGGGTTCTACAAGATGGCGCTCCACCGCATTATAGTAATGAAGTCTGGGAATACCTTTGCAGGCAGTATCCTGGTCGGTGAATTGGAAGGGGTCGTGACGCACCTATTTCTTGGCCACCCAGAAGTCCAGGTCTTAACCCCATTGTTGCGTCCCGCCATATATTCAAACTTTCTTTTTGAACCTTGAACGACTCTGTGTTGATCCTATGCGCATGGAGGCGTGAGCTGACCCATTTTTTTATGACAAGTGACATCAAGAACTCGACAAGAAACAACCTTACTTTATAATTGTATTTTTAATAGTCGTAAAATAAATATTTTAAAAACAAGAATTTTCCTTCTGATTATCGCAGAAGAACGTATATTTGTTATAATCAAATTTACGGAAAGCCCTTTTTTCATGGTCCTTCATCGCTGGATTGGAATTAATAGTGCCAATAATTAAAATTAAAACATCGTTTTCGTCATAACCTTGAAGGAGTTGGTTTTGGAATGGAGACTTGGACATTTTGCAAGGTATAAGGCATATATACATTATATGAGTTTTTTCAGTTTTCTTTATTTGAATCAGAATCAGTTTAAGTTGTCGTTGGATGAAATGTTGGTTTCGATTGGTCAAAATTAAATGATACTTGACCATATTTTAGTCAATAACAATATAACCTTGCATAATTTGTTACTATACTTCTTTGGTTACAGTAATTAATTCCTAACATTTGTCGTAATATTGTTATTATAACCTCCATAAATTATTAGTATTATCGAATCGATTTAAATTTGCAATAAATAAACATAAAGTTCATTCTATAGAACTAAGAGTATACCTCGTAATAATTATCGCTGTGTTTTCTTTCATAAAATAAACATTTAGTCAAGCTTTTATTTGCTTTATCTCACAAAATGGCGGATGATTTAGATCTTTTAAAAGGTAAACGTAAAATTATTAAATCAACTCTCACTCGTTTTCATTCATTTTTAAATAAATATATCTCGTCTTCTAATAAAGATTTTAATCAACTCGATTTGCGCTATAACAATATTCTAGGAATTTTAGATGACTTCAATAACATTCAATATAGTATAGAGGTGGCTTCACCACTTGTTGACGGAGATTTTTTAACTGATGATTTTGAACGGGAACAGTTTGAAGAAACTTATTTTAAATTAATTTCTCTTGCTAAAAAAGAACTTGAAGAAATAAGAAGTAAATCAAGCTCCTCTAAATCAGTTATTTCTGACAATAGTCAAAAGCCTCTCAAAGTTGTAAATGCTGAAGAAAATATTCTAGTTGTACCTAGTAGTATTGAGTGCAACATTGCCAACACATTACAAGCTACCAATGTAAATACAGCATCGAACATTAACTTCTCTTTGCCAAATAATAATGGCATAAACATGGTATCTAATGATTTTGTTGACTCTAAAACACTTCCATTGCCTTCGGTTCACACACCATTTCCTGTTTATGATATTGGTCTTAAACTGCCTGATATCAATTTGCCTTGTTTTGATGGTTCTTTTGGAGACTGGCTATTTTTTAGGGATACTTTTATCTCTGTCATTCACAATAAACCTAATTTGTCAAAGGTTCAAAAGTTTCATTACTTAAGACTTGCCTTGAAAGGTGAAGCAGCTGAAACTGTACGGAATTTACAAATTTCGGAAGACAGTTATGATGTAGCTTGGCAAAGTTTATTGGAGCAATATGAAGACACCAATGCCCTCATAAATTTTCATGTTAGACAAATATTAAAACTAGAACCAATCTCTAAAGAATCACATTATGATCTTAAGCATATTCAAGATAAACTAATTCAAAATCTGCGGGTGCTAAAAACTCTTGGTGAGCCTACCGATTATTGGGATACCTTATTAATAAACACAATTTATCTTAAGTTAGATAATAAAACTAAGCAAAAATGGGATTCTAAGGTATCAAAAATCACAAAGCTTAAACAACCCAATCTTAATGATTTTATTGAATTTTTAAAAGATAGATGTAACCTCCTTAAAGCTCAACAACCTGATTCAAAATTCATTGGCAAATCTAATACTTTCAGTCATAAGCCAAAGGCTTTGACTTCCACTAATGCTGCAACATGCACGTTTTGTAAACAAAATCACATCATTCAGAATTGCTCCAAGTTTTTACAACTCAGTCCTAAATTAAGATACGAGCGTGTTAAGCAACTTAAACTATGCATTAATTGTTAACGTAATAATCATTTTACTAAAAATTGCACCTCTAGTAAATGTAGAAAATGCAGTAACTTACATAACACTCTTCTTCATTTCGATAAACAATCAGTACCTTCTAAATCTCAAACTTCTGAATCTCAGTCTGATCATTTTGGCTCGCAAGAGCAGCCTAGCACTTCCAACGCTGTCGCATCGTTTTCAAATACTTTATGTTCAGTGGAAAACAAGGATTGTATTTTACTTTCTACAGCTCGAGTGACTGTTCTTGATGATCAAGGGAATTCTCATAATTGTAGAATCTTGCTAGATAGTGGCTCGCAAAGTAATTTTATTACAGATGCTTGTTGCAAAAAACTTAATCTGTGTGTAGACAAAATAAATATGTCCGTTGCAGGAATAAATCAAAGTACTTCCAAGGTCAATTTGAAAACATTAGTTACAGTTTATTCTCGTACTACTGCATACAATGCATCTTTATCGTGTTTGGTAGTTGACATGATTACACCTTGCATTCCGTGTATATCCTTTGATAAAGATTTACTTGACTTACCGTCTAATATATTGCTAGCTGATCCTGATTTCAATGAAAGCACACCTATTGATCTTCTAATAGGAGCAGGATCTTTTTGGGAACTACTTTGCTCTGGACAAATAAAACTTGGAACGAATTCACCTATATTGCAAAAAACTTTATTCGGATGGATAATTTCTGGTCCGATTCGATTGGATGAATCAAAATTCACCACAACTCATTGCAATTTTATTATGAATAATGAAACTTCTATAGAGTCTTCATTAAACTATCAATTGGAAAAATTTTGGGATATTAATGAGTATCCTTCAAGAAAACATTTTTCTCTAGAGGAATCCTATTGTGAAAAGCATTTCGTAGAAAATACTATTTTTCACCCAAATGATCGTTTTGTTGTTAAATTTCCTTTGAAGGAACCTATTAATAAGTTGGGAGAGTCTCGAGATATTGCTGAAAACCGTCTTTATTCGTTAGAGAGAAAATTTGCTAAAAATCTTGATTTAAAGATTCAATATTCGAAATTTATTGATGAATATATAGCTATGGAACATATGACATTGGTTTCTGATTCAAGTCTATCTTTAGGTTATTTTTTACCTCATCATTGCGTCTTTAAATCTGATAGCACCACTACCAAACTTAGAGTTGTATTTGATGGGTCTGCAAAGACTTCTTCTGGTCTTTCCTTAAATGATCTTATGATGGTCGGCCCGGTGGTGCAGGATGATTTATTTTCAATACTGATTCGTTTTAGAAAGCACAACTTTGTATTGGGAGCTGATATTGAGAAAATGTACCGGCAGGTACTAGTTGATCCTAAATTGCGTTCACTGCAACGCATTCTTTGGCGAAGTGATCCTTCTAATCCTATATCTGTGTACGAACTAAACACTGTCACATATGGGACAGCGTCTGCTTCGTTCCTTGCCATCCGTTGCCTCCATAAAGTAGCTTACAATATTTCCGAGAAACATCCTTTCATTAGTAAAATCATACTAAAGGATTTTTATGTTGACGACCTGCTCACTGGTGGATCAACAATTGAAGAGGTTCAACATATAAGGTCCATGTTGTCAACCATTTTAAATACTTTTGGATTTCCACTTAGAAAATTCGTTTCTAATTCTATCGAAATTGCAAACTCATCCACTAACCCTGAATCATTTGTCAATTTAGGCATAGACGAACCTACAAAAACCCATGGACTTTTATGGCATCCAAAAAATGATGTTTTAATGTATACAATCAGAGATCAATTTTCCGATCCTGTCACAAAAAGGTCTATTTTAAGCATTATTTCTCAGATATTTGACCCTCTTGGACTGTTACTTCCGTATACAGTAACAGCCAAGTTAATAGTACAAAGATTGTGGCAACTGTGTATCACATGGGATGAATCAATTCCTTTGAACTTAACATATCAATGGCAACAATTCAAAGATCAAATCCACTTGCTTCAGAAGTTACAAATACCAAGGCATGCATTATGCATCTCGGCTGAAGTTATAGAACTTCATGGATTTGCTGACTCTTCAGAATCAGCTTATGGGGCAGTTATTTATGTGAAGTCCATAGATAATTCAGGAACTATTTCGGTTGACCTACTTTGCGCTAAAAACAGAGTAGCACATTTGAAAATTTTAACTATTCCTAGATTAGAGCTATGTGCAGCATTATTATTGGCCGAGCTCATGAATAAAATAAAAGATTCTCTACAACTGCATGTGTCAAAAATTTATTATTATTCTGATTCTACTATTGTTCTTTCATGGACCAAATCCTCACCACATCTTTATAAGGTTTTTATTGCTAATCGTATACAAAGCATTCAATCACTTTCTAATTCTCAACAGTGGTTTCATATTCCTACTAAGAAAAATCCTGCAGACCTATTGTCTCGCGGTATTCCAGCTCTAGAGTTATGTAATTCTGATTTGTGGTGGCATGGTCCAGAAGAGCTTTTATTACCTTCTTCATTATGGTCTATCAATGGCACTCCACTTGTTCCTTGTTCAGAACTTCCTGAAATAAAGTCTATTAAAACTATTGTGTTAAATACAAATCAAATTCAAGACTTTAAAGGAATACCCTATTTAAACAAATTTTCTAACCTCACTAGACTCACTAGGGTTTTTGCTTATGTACTGAGATTCGTGAATAACACTAGACATACACCCTTTAAGTGTACAGATCACTTAACTGTAGAAGAGATAAATAGTTCTATGATACAACTCGTAAAACTGGTTCAGTCTGATAAATTTACATTAGAGATTAAAGCTATCAAAATACTTTTACCCAAAGATCACATTCTGTCTAAGCTAATTATTTTAGATCAACATAATCAATTGATGCATGCAGGGCCTCAATTAAATTTGTACACGCTAAGAGAAAGGTATTGGATACTCGATGCTCGAAATTTAGTTAGAAAAATCATACATAATTGTATTGTTTGTTTTAAATACAGTTGTGTTCCACTGCAACCCTTAATGGGTGAACTCCCACCAGAAAGAGTAACCCCAAGTAGACCATTCTATAATACAGGAGTAGATTATGCTGGTCCTTTTATGATAAGAGATCGATTTAACAAACCCTATAAAACGATAAAGGCGTATATCTGTCTTTTTATCTGCATGGCCACGAAGGCAGTTCATCTCGAACTTGTTGGAGACCTTACTACACACTCATTTTTATCAGCATTGAGAAGATTTTCTTCTAGACGAGGCAAACCTTCTGTAATTTTTTCGGATAATGGCACTAATTTTGTAGGTGCCTATAAGGAGCTTGGTTTATTTCTTAAACAAGCAAGTAAAACAATACATATTAATTTATCACTTGAAGGTATATCTTGGAAATTCATACCTGCGAAAGCGCCTCATTTTGGGGGATTGTGGGAACGGGGAATAAGATCTGTCAAGTTTCATTTGAAAAGGGTAGTCGGAACCAATGTTTTATCCTATGAACAGTTTCTAACAGTCTTGGTTCAAATAGAGGGAATCTTAAATTCCAGACCTTTGCATCCGTTGTCGTCCGATCCCAATGCTACTACACCACTCTCTCCATCGCATTTTCTCATTGGAGAAGCTATCACAAGCATTCCAGAACCAAATTATTTGAATACACCGACTAACAGATTGAAGCAATTCCAGCTTACTCAAGTAATCACTCAAGATTTTTGGTATCGATGGTCTAGAGACTATATTGGTCAACTTCAGGCTCGAGAAAAATGGAAAAATAATTCACCTAACCTACTTCAACCTGGAACGTTGGTAATCGTTAAAGAAGATGACTTGCCCCCACAAAAATGGTTAACCGGTCGTATTTCCGAAGTGTTCCCTAGTGTTGATGGTGTTATTCGAACTGCTACCGTAAAGACTTTGAATGGAAGTTATCAACGCCCAGTGACAAAACTTTGTGTTCTACCAATTATTTAAAGTCCACTAGACTTTCAATGGAGGCGGCTATGTTGCGTCCCGCCATATATTCAAACTTTCTTTTTGAACCTTGAACGAGTCTGTGTTGATCCTATGCGCGTGGAGGCGTGAGCTGACCCATTTTTTAATGACAAGTGACATCAAGAACTCGACAAGAAACAACCTTACTTTATAATTGTATTTTTAATAGTCGTAAAATAAATATTTTAAAAACAAGAATTTTCCTTCTGATTATCGCAGAAGAACGTATATTTGTTATAATCAAATTTACGGAAAGCCCTTTTTCACCCATGTACTTTTGGTTTTGGGGGTGTATAAAAGAGAAAGTGTCTTCTGTAACAATAGAGGACGAACACCAATTAAGGGTTAGAATAATTGAAGCTGCAAATCAATTTCGTCAGAAAAATATCATTTTTCAGCGCATTCGGTTTTCCTTATTAAAACGATACCGAATGTGTATTGAAGAAAATGGAGGTCATCTTAAACATTTATTGTAGTATTATATTTATAGAGGTTAAAGACATTTTTTGTACTTGTTAATTCATTTAAGCCGTTTATTCAGTTGTAACATACGTTAGAAAGTAGTAGCCTCTTTGCAGGTGTGATAAGTCTGCGAATAGATAATATTTGATTTCAAACAGAAATAGTCGGATTATTTTTAGAAGATTAACTACTACGGTTACGGAAGAAAGATAGATGCATATACGCTGGTTAGAAATACGTGAAGCAAAGGTTATTTCTTTAGGGGTAACAATTTTGCCAATTGCTTTTATGTAATCAAATAGCACTACTTCTGGGATAGCGTTCATAACAATGGCTTGATTTCTACTGGGACCTGATTATAGATTTTTATATAGATTTTTTCTGTGTGATTTTGGTTACTGCAGCGAAGCTAGGTTGAGCTGTTTGTGATGATGATGCCATAATTTGATTTCAATATTTTGGATGCCAAAATATTGAGTAGGACCAGTAACGACTAGACTAATTTTATTTGTCGGAAGTATTTAAGTGATATCGACTTACCAATATTTACTTGATAAACAATCACATTAAACTAACAAGTTTTTATTAAAAATCCTATTAGTAGAAGCCTAATGTTCACTCGTTGGCTTGTGAAATAGGAATGAGATACTTTTTAAAAGATCCATAAAAAATTAAATAAGGTAGACTGCAAAAGCCACCGCTGCATCCAGTTAACAGCTCTCTTAATAGGTGGTAAGAAAAAGTTATGAAAAACCTAACTGAAAACTAATATAAACCACTGAAGCTGGAAGAGCAAGCAGGATTTCGAGTTTCATGATCTTGAATTGATCATATCTACACATAGATCCAACTAAATAAAAAAGTTATGGCTAGGGATGTACCAACTTATCTGTTATTTGTGGACTTGACGAAAGCTCATGACACAATATCCTTATGAAGATTATGAGGTACTGAAAAGCTCATCTATTAATATTCCACTTGTAAAAGCAATAAAATGATTCGGCAATGATCCTCGATCAAAAATAAAGACTAACATCCAGTTTTTCGAGAATTTTAGAGTAAATAAGAGACTAAAAAAGGCGGCGGTCTATCTTCAACACTCTTCAAATCTACCAAGTGAGGCACTGAAGAATTCGAGGACGATTAAACTAGGTATAGGAAGATCTAAAAGTCATAACAAAGAGATTAGTACATGAATACTGGCGGTAGGCACTAAATGTTAACTCAAATACATGTATTGATACATTGTACAAATACATTGGAGCAGCTGAAAACGATAAACTAAACTTAGAAGAGAAAAATGCAATATCTGTCCATGTTCCAAATATATTTTTTAGGAGCAAATATAAAAAGAAATGCACGCATTAGAACAGAAATCGAAGAACGAATCAAAAAGGGGAAAAAATAATAGGCTCACCAAACTGGTCAAAAATTCTAAACAAAAAAAATACAGCTACATAACAGCCTCTTTAAAGACGGTGTGCTTTGTGGATTCAAAATATGGCAATTCACTAAGAGAACGGAAAAAAAACTAAATTTTGTTCTAGCAATGGGCTCTAGTTTATCTCCATTATTAGCCGATATACTTATGGAAGATTTTGAAACAAATATTATTTCTAAACAAAATTTAAAACCCACAGTATGGTGGAGATATGTAGATGATGTATTCTCAATATGGCCTCATGGATCAGAGTTGTTGGACTCATTCCTGAATGACATAAACGATAAAGAGAAGACAGTAACATCTACCATGGAAAAAGAATATAATAACACACTACCTTTCCTGGATATTTTAATCTCTAAGAACGATACTGGATATGAGACTCAGGTTTATAGAAAACCAACACACACCAAGATATTTAAATTTCAAATCAAATCACCATCATAATATTAAAAAGGAAATCATTAAATCCTTATATGATAGAGCCAAATTTACGTTCTCGGAGGAAAAACATTTCTTAATATCTGTTTTATTAAAAAATGATTATCCTTTATCGTTTATAAATAAAGAATTTTCAACAATTGACCGAATAGAACAGAACAACTTAAAACGAGATTCTACAGCATACGCAAGGAATAATACTAGGAAAATAACAATAACATACATAAAAGTTTTATCAGAAAAACTTAAAAGGATAAGAAATAAATTCAACATTTTAACATTTAAAACAACAAACACGTGGAAATCTATTTTGTCTAAAACCAAACCTATAACAATGAACAAGAAAGGACAAAGAATTGCATTTATACAATACCTTATGAATGCGATCAGTTTTATTTAGGTGAAACATCAAGGCCCTTAAATATTAGAATAATTAAACATTAATCTTATATTAAAAATAGATAAATCCGTAAAATAGTTTCGAAACAAATTTTACGGACATTTCTATCAGATGTCGCTATTGCGTCCATAACGAAGCCATTTTATTGTTGCTTCTTAAAAGACAGAAAAGATTTATTTTTCACGTTGAGAACGCCTATGAATAACTGTTCTGATGAGACTTAATACGTCGAAATACGTATCACGCTTTGTGCGTGAAATAAAATCTTTGCTGTCTTTTTCATTTTAAAAATAGATAATTTGATAAATCTCAAGTATATAAACACGCATAGGATAATGAACATAGGGTTTAATGAAATGATTCTCAAATATAGTCCTAAAACAAAGGGATGGTAAAAAAAGAAAAATTAAAGAAGCGGCTCTAATTACGCTAGATGAGACCAATTTTGTCGGCAGAGTGTAGTAGGATTTGGTTACCCATATTAAAAGAAGAAGTTAATAAAAGTAAAATACCAGTATTAGTAAGTCGGTAACATATAGAGGGTACATCATTTATGTTTTTTTAAATAACAAACATATAAAATCAGAATTTGGTGTTTATTAAATGTAAACTAAAGGCACGACCAAATACTTACCATGTCGGGATAGTATTATGAGGTTTTTTTCTGGTTTCTCCTTCATAATTTACTATGAAATCACTAACAGGAGATTTTTACTGTCATCATGGCATGTGTTTGTCTTTTCAAAGACGAATTACATACTATGATTTTTTATGACGGATATTCTCAAGTTAACGTTGATTTCATGTAATCGAATGAACTATCTTACAAGTAAAGTCGTCCCAGGAGTCAGATAAAATTAAATTATTAGAAGAATTTTTCACCAAGTAACAAAAAAACAAATTTGTTTAATTTACTAATGTTCGTATTTTGAGAACGATTCCCGAAGTGGAAACTGAAACGTCAATAAAGTTACTTTAACCTTTAATTGTGGCTAATTCCCATTTAAATAGTAATTACTTTGACATGCCACAAGAAAATAGCTTCAGAACAATACCACTATCAGGACATAATTATTATAAATTGTATACTAGCCTTTGTCGTATGTACTAATGTGATTTTTTGTAATTAATAAATGTCTTTAATAATATAAGGTTTTCTTGGTTTTTAAAAATTTAATATTTGTCGAGTTTACATAGTTCTTCAAGCAAAAACCGTCGATATAACTATTTAAACTAGTTAATATAACCGCCCTCTGACTTGCTGAACTCCAAAAATGACATCAGTACCCAGCGGTTCATAGAGACCGCCGTAGCCTGGTCAGCATTTCATTCGTCGGTCCCGACGCGACGGTCGGCTATTGCGTTCAACTTGTTTAAAATTTTGATATTGGAAAAATCTAGAAAAACATAGTTTAATATGAATGTTTGCGCCGCAAACAATTATCTTAGACTTTTTGTACAACCGGCAACAGTGTGCGTGTCTTCAACCAGGAGTGCGCGCACCGAGCAGACGACAGAGAGAGATCGAGACAAGACATCAACCAGCAAAAACCGTTGGCAGTTTCGGTAAAGACAATAAATTCGTGCAAGAAAAGGTTTTCATTTTACAAAAGACGATAATGTTTTTGTTTAAACAGCATTAAAGCCAGTGTTTTACAGTCCACCGTAGTTTTAATTTTGCCTAGTTACAATACAATAAACATTATTGGTCCTTCGAGCCGGATGGAACATTTCTTGACGAACTATAGAAAGGCTGAAACTCAAGTTTCTACGGTTGTCGACGCCAAGAAAGACAAACACTTTTTACCGGCAAATTGGTGAGTGAGCGATCATTTTTTATCTATTCCAAACAATAACATTTTTCATTATAGCCTCATTAATTTAATTTATTTGTTTTGAAAATAAAGCTATAAATTTAAGTTTGAACTATATTACAGTCACCTCAAATACGATATTTATTTTAAGTAGGTTAAAATTACTGCAAATTCAATATACAGGGTGAATCAATTTTCAACTTAAAATATTTTTTATTTTCTTTCTTTTCAAACATATCTAGCTAACATTACACTATATTTAAACGATCTTTGGTGGTGTTTGCACTCGATTAAACATGAAAGCAGAACTGAAAAAACTCATTTCGCGCCGCACATCGCTAAATTCTAAACTATCAAGCTTTACTAGCATAGTTAACAATATGGCAAATGAGGCAAATATTTCAGAACAGGACATTTTAAAATTAAAATTAAGACTAGAAAAGATAGAACCATTATGTGGGGAATTCGATAGTATTCAAAGCGATATCGATATCAATGCTGAGGGAGAACTAGAATTACAACAAACTCAGGATAACGAAAGGTTCACTTTCGAAAATAATTATTTCGATTCTGTGGCACTAGCCAAACACTTGATAAGCAAATACGATAATTCAAATTCAAGCAATATTCCTGATAATGACAATATAAATTTGAGTTCTTTGCCTCCAATGCATCTAAAAACATTTAGCGGTAACTACGAGGACTGGATCGAATTCCGCGATACTTACATAGCCATGATACACAGCAATAAAAAATTGGACGATATGAAAAAATATTATTATCTTAAAGGTTCATTAGAAGGTTCCGCGGCACAAGTCATTAAAGAAATTAAATTCGGGGCTTCTTATTACAACAGTGCTTGGAACTCACTATGCGAAAGATACGATAGGGCTAAAATGTTAATTCACAAGCACGTAAAAGCACTTTTTAATATAGAAACAATAAGCAAAGAAACTTCACACAAAATACGAGCATTGGTTGATGAAGTTTCTAATCATTTGCAGGCATTAGAGAATTTAAATAAAAGTACTGACAATTGGGATCTACTCTTGATTCATATGATTACATCTAAATTTGACAACAATATTTTATGTGATTGGGAAAAACATACTAAAGAGATGCAAGACGAAACGTGGAGCGATTTAAAGCGATTTCTAAGGGATCGTGCAGAACATTTAGAAAAAATAGAGGGTAAGAGTGAAAAGCAGCCTTCAATACAAGAGAAATCGGGTAAATTCGATGCCAAACAACGGTCTAAAGGGTATGCTCGAAGTTTTACTTCTACAAGCGAGTTTAACGGTACTAGCAAAGGTTGTGTTTTCTGCAAGGGCGATCATTCAATTTATTCCTGTGAGCAATTTCTTAGGCTTTCTATTTTTGAGAGGCGCAATTTTGTCAATAAAGCCAAATTATGTCTAAACTGCTTAAGAACAGGCCATATTCGTTCTAAATGCAAACTAGGGCCTTGCCGAAAATGTAAGCAATGGCACAATACTCTTATTCATGAGGAAATCTCTAGTAATAAACATGAAAACAATGAAACTATAGCAAACAATAACACTTCTCTAACTACCATAACTGCATTGCCCTCTGTGCAGCAAACAATTTTATCAACTGCCTGTGTAAAAATAGCAGAGGGGTAAATATCACATTGCGCGTGCGCTTCTAGATTCAGGTTCTCAGAAATCATTCATAACCGAGCGCTTCCTCAATCTCTTAGGTTTTCAGGGTCAAGCTACCAATCTTTCTATCACTGGCATCAGCAATCAGACTTCTTGTTCTTCCAGAAAGTGCAATATATGTATAGAATCACAATATCACTATTTTAAGGCTGATGTTACATTTTTTATTCTAAAGGAAATAACTAGCAATCTACCTGCAACATTTGTCGATAATGAAACCTTGACTATCCCAAGCAATATTATCCTAGCAGATTCTAAGTTTCTCGAATCTAGACCTATTGACATTTTAATTGGGGCAGATCTATTTTGGCAACTATTATGTCCCAACCAAATCAAAATCAACCAGTACGTTTTCCAAGAGACTCATCTAGGATGGGTTGCATCGGGTCAGGTCGGCCTCTCTAGTTTAAACAATATCAGATGCCACCTCAGCACTAGCATTAATTTGGATTTGCAAATGCAATTAGCAAAATTTTGAGAATTGGAGGAATGCCAATCTACGAAGATTCTCTCCACTGAAGAGCAATTTTGTGAAGAGCACTTCAAGGAAAATACACGTCGTAACGAGAACGGTCGATTTATTGTGCGTCTTCCATTAAAGCAGTCACCAAAATCACTAGGTGAATCCAAGGTTCAAGCAGAACAGAGATTCTACAGCCTTGAAAGAAAACTAAAAAGAAATCCATCATTCCGTGAATTGTACGTTCAGTTCATGCAAGAATACCAAGAGCTTAATCACATGACTGCGATAGAAGAAAACGATTATCCTCATCCTGTATACTATATGCCACATCATGGAGTGCTTCGTGAACAAAGTTTGACTACCAAACTACGAGTAGTATTTGACTGTTCAGCACCGACCACATCAGGGTTGTCTTTGAACCATATTCAATGCGTCGGGCCTACCTTACAGGATGATCTATTTTCAATACTAATTAGATTTCGTCAGCACCGATATGTCGTAACAGCGGACATCGAGAAAATGTATCGCATGATTACTGTTGACGATGAGTGCAAAAACTTACAAAGAATATTATGGAGGGACGATCCTTCCGAACCAATAAAAACATTTGTTCTAAACACCGTTACATACGGACAAGCATGTGCGTCTTACTTAGCAATAAGATGTCTCATCCAACTCGCCACAGACAATGAAAAATCTTTTCCCGAGATAGCGGAAATTATTCTGCGCGATTTCTACGTTGACGATATGCTTACTGGAGCAGACACTATTGAAGACGCCCAACATATTTGTCAAACCGTCTCAAACATTTTAAAGGCAGGTTGTTTTAATCTACGAAAATGGTATTCTAATGACAATAAAGTATTAGATGGCTTGCAGCATTCAAACGATGCATGTATTTTGAAGTTTGATCCAGAAGAAAAGGCAAAAACGCTTGGACTAACATGGTCATGTAATGCGGATTTACTACATTTTGAGGTGGAAACACTACCCATTAATAAAATTCCTACGAAACGATCTGTTCTTTCTTCAATATCCAAGATTTTTGAGCCATTAGGACTTTTAGGTCCATGCACAGTGTTAGCCAAAACTATAATGCAAAAACTTTGGCTCGAGAAGATTTCTTGGGATGCACCCATTCCAAACGATTTAGCAGAACGTTGGATTAAATTCCAATCTGAATTAGCCCAGCTTAGTCAAGTCAATCTTCCTAGGCATGCCATATGCAAGAATTACAAATACATTGAAATTCATGGATTTGCCGATAGCTCTAGTATTGCATATGGGGCGTGCATTTATTTGCGTAGTCTAGATTATGACAATCAGGTCCACATTCATTTACTTTGCTCCAAGTCAAAGGTAGCTCCAATAAAAACAATTAGTATCCCTAGGTTAGAGCTTTGCGGAGCACTTTTGTTAGCACGTTTATTCAATAAAGTAAAGCAATCTTTGAGAATAACAATAAACGAAACCATTTTATGGTCGGATTCTACTATAGTACTATCCTGGATTCGCACCAGTCCAAATTTACTGAACACATTCGTCAGTAATCGAGTATCCGAAATTCAATCTCTCACTTCCAATTGCAAATGGCGACACGTATCATCACGTGACAATCCATGTGACATCTTGTCCAGAGGTCTATTTCCCAGCCATATTTTGAATCACGAGATATGGTGGTCAGGTCCTCCATGGCTTCAGTTGAATGAATCCTCTTGGCCCACCTCAAAGTTCGACTATATTTTAGACCTACCAGAATTAAAGCAACAGAATTTCACTCATTTGGCCACTGCCTCAAAGTTATTTCCATTTGAGCGCTTTTCACGTTTTAGTCATTTAAAAAGAGTGGTTGCTGTTTGTTTTCGTTTCAAATCAAATTCTCTGCGCTCAGATAAGGAGAAAAGATCTCTTAATAAATTTCCTATTACCATTGACGAATTAGATCAAGCTTTTCATTCATTAATTCGAATGTCACAAAAGGAATCTTTCTCAAATGAAATTGAACTCTTAACCAATAACAAATCAATAATTAAGGGCAAACTAGCTAGTCTAAACCCATTTTTGGACGATAAAGGACTTCTGCGGGTAGGCGGTCGTCTGATCAATTCTTCCTATGAATTTAATAAAATTCATCCTATTGTTTTAGACTCAAAGCACAAGTTTTGTCAGCTTCTTTTTCAATTTGAGCACTATAGATTAATGCATCTTGGTCCTCAGGGTTTGTTAGCCACTATCCGAGAACAATTCTGGCCCATCGGGGGCAGAAGACTCGCTAGGTCAACAGTTAAATCGTGCCTCACTTGTTTTCGATTTAATCCAAAGACCATACAACCTATGATGGGTAACTTACCTAAGGAGCGCCTCAATTTGTCTAGTCCTTTTAGCTATACCGGAGTAGATTATGCTGGACCTTTCAATATCAAAACGCACAAGGGGCGTGGTGGTTCTATAATTAAAGGTTACATCAGCTTGTTTATCTGCTTCACTACAAAGGCGGTGCATATGGAACTTGTTTCAGGTCTTTCAGCAAACGAATTTTTACTTGCTCTTCGTAGATTTGTTGCACGGAGGGGCAAGCCTATAAAGATATTTTCCGACAACGGAACTAATTTTGTTGGGGCATTTAAAGAGTTAGGTACTTTTCTTTCTAATAACGAACTAACCTTGCAGAAAGCATATACTCAAGAAGCTATTTCATGGCATTTCAACCCACCGTATTCACCACATATGGGCGGAATCTGGGAAGCGGGTGTTAAGAGTTGCAAGCACCATTTAAAGAGAGTTCTTCAAAACACTCATTTTACATTTGAGGAATTCAATACAATGTTAAATCAAATTGAGGCTATATTAAATTCCCGTCCGCTCTGTCCGCTATCATCCGATCCATCCGACTATACTCCATTAACTCCTGCTCATTTTTTAATTGGTCGACCATTGGTTGCATGTCCAGACCGCAACATTACTGAAGAAAGGGTAAACCGTCTTACAAGATATCAGCACATACAGTTATTGTGTCAGCATTTTTGGCGACGTTGGAGTCTCGAATACATAGCCGAACTTCAACACAGAACCAAATGGAAAACCAACCATGGCAGCCTATCTGAGGGTTCTCTTGTTTTACTCAAGTCGGACAATACTCTACCTACTCAATGGCGTTTAGGTCGCATCGTTCATATTTTCAAAGGCTCTGATAACGTCGCAAGAGTAGCATCAATCAAGACCCAAGATGGAATCGTTAAGCGGAGCTTTACGAAAATTTGTCCATTACCAATTGAAAGCTAAGGCCCTTTGCTTTCAAGGCCGGGGGCATGTTTGCGCCGCAAACAATTATCTTAGACTTTTTGTACAACCGGCAACAGTGTGCGTGTCTTCAACCAGGAGTGCGCGCACCGAGCAGACGACAGAGAGAGATCGAGACAAGACATCAACCAGCAAAAACCGTTGGCAGTTTCGGTAAAGACAATAAATTCGTGCAAGAAAAGGTTTTCATTTTACAAAAGACGATAATGTTTTTGTTTAAACAGCATTAAAGCCAGTGTTTTACAGTCCACCGTAGTTTTAATTTTGCCTAGTTACAATACAATAAACAATGAAATTATACGAATTTTTATTATATATAGAAATGTTTCTTCAACGTCGATATTCCCAAAAAAAATCTTTATTTCGAAAATAAGTTACAATTTTTGAGAAATTCTACAAACTACTACATTTAATGATTTAAACTTGACTATTGAAACATAATAATTACAATAATAATAAAAATATTGATTTCTTCCTATTTATAACGTCGGATATCGGAATCTGCTGATTCTTAATAGTAAGGGAGCTTATGGCTACATTTCTCCTCCCTCCATTGGTTGGGACTTCGTCCTCGAAGTTTTGGTTACTTCGGCTATCAGCTCGTCTAGTATCTGGATCTGGGCAGGATGCAATTTTTCTCCAAATAGGATTTTGGAAATTCGCTTTCTTTTCCTAATTAGGAAGATTATTAGGAAAGCTAAAATAGTTAAAAATATTATAACAGAAGTGGTGCTCAGTCCTATGGATAATCGGGGTAGTACTTCTATGGTATCTATTGGTTGAATTTGGCCATGTGTCTCTGGGATTGTTAATTTTTCAATTTTCATCTCATGGTTTGGTATTAATTTTATTGGAACAATTTTTGGAATGGAAATGTCTTGAGACGTCTTTTTATTAAATTGGATACCTTCAATCATTATTGGTACATCTGTCGTCAAGAGGCTGGTTGAATTAATTTCTATCTGCTGGATTCTCATTGGGTGAACTATTCCTAGCAATATGACTTTGCTGGTTTCTTGGAAAAAGTTCTCTGTGATTAACGTTTTTGTGCAATTATCTACATTGGGTATGTTACATTTGGATTGTACATAGTTGGAACAAACTATGTTATCGCCTTGTCCTATACAAGTGTTGAACCATTTATTATTTGTATAGTAGCTTGCAGGTGGCAGAATCATAACATGATCTCTGTTTGGAATGGGATAGATTTTATAGGTAGTGTAAGGAGTTTCATGGAGTATAGGGATTTTAATTATTATGAGCATTGTATTTGAAGTTACACAAACTAAAGTTTTTGTTGACTCTATAAGTTCATAAGGGTGTTCATTACTATTGGGAATTGAATTTCTGGGATAAATTTTGAGAAGGTTCTCTTTAAGGTCTATTATTTCCTTTAAAGTGAATAATTCTATATTAGAGATATTAAGTTCAGATAAAGTAATGGTTCTTATAAGTTTCATTAGAAATTCGTTTATATTTTGGAGATTTATTATCTCGTTGTGTAGAATGATATAGCTGTCAAAATCAGCTGATAATTTGTTGAGTGCAGATATGAGAATTGAATTATCAGAATTTAGTTTTTCTAAAAGTTTATCGAATCTCGTGTTAAAAGAGTTTCCATAAGATATTTGGTTATTAAATTTTTTTATGATTTCGTTTTGTTTATTTTCTAAAGAGATTATGTGTGATTTTAACAAGTCTAAGTCAGAGTCGTCTGGATTTCCAGTGACGTATTTGATGGCTGTACCTAGAAAATTAAAAAGTCCGCGTTTCTGTTTTCGCGTAATCTTGTGTAGATCGTCTTTTGTTTGTTCTTGTATGTGGGTGTATTGGGAGTACAGTAGCGAGAGAGGTGCATTTTTGAAGTGATCTTTGAAATAGCTTGTCGGACTAGCGTCAATACTGTCGGATAATTTGTCTAGTGGAATGTGAAGAAAATGTCTGTGATAGTGGGAGATTTCTCTTGATTTGCCTATCTCTTCAGCATAGTAACCATTATTCGGAATCTCCTGAATATTGAGTGGATGGACCAGGGCGAGGATTGTCCTGTGAAAAATTTGGGTCTTGAGTAGGTTTATCTACATGTTTTCGTATTCGTTTTACATATTTAAGGTGAGTGCTTGTTAAATTTTGTTTATCTGTTTTACCTATTATTTTTGTTTTGTCTTGCGTTTCTGGATGAATAGTGGAGAAAGGGGCTTGTAATTTGGACTTATGTTTTTTCTTAGAAACATATAGGGATTTTGTAAGGTCTATTTCCGGAATATCTTCGGCATTTTCGTTTTGTCTATCTAAGAGTTGTTGTCTTTTTTGTTTTTGTTTATTATATAGTTCTGCAATAAAGGGTTGGAGTTCTTCTTTATGTCTTTGATTATATGTTTCGTATATCGGAAGATCAAAGTCGAAATGTATTTCTTCTGCATAGGGTCCGTACAGAATTGAGAACGGGGAATAATCTGTGGAACTGTGGATTGATTGATTGTAAATAAGAATGGCGTGTGTTAGAATGTCATCTAACGAATCATTTGGATTTTGGGCTTGTAAGGTCCTAAGTTTTTCAATAAGAGTTGAATGAAAGCGCTCTACTGGAGAGTTTGAGGAAGAATTGTTTACTGTTGTAAAATGTATTTCGATTTTGTGGATATTTAGGAATTCTTTAATGACTGCGGAATTAAATTCGGTGCCGCTGTCGCATACAATCTTTTTTGGGTAATTGTGGTGCGAAAAGTAGTGTCTTAATTTATTTAGTATGGAAATGGAAGTTTTGTCGGTGAGCTTATAGCATTGACCGTATTTGGAAAAAGAATCTATTATTGTGAGATACAGGTTTTTATTGCAGTGGAATAGATCGATATGTAATATATCAAAAGGTTTTTGACCTAACAACGGTCCTAATTGGGGAAGTTTATAAGGGCGTCGTTCGTATTTATTTTTTAGGCAAATTTCGCATTTATTGATAAAATTAGAAATAGTTGTCTGCATTGAGGGCCAATAAAATTTTTGTTTTAAATGTTTGTAGGTTTCAATTATTCCGTTGTGATTTTCTACGTGATATTTCTTTATGCATTCTATTTGTTGGTTTTCTTCTTCTATGTCCTGAAGTAGTATATTGCAAAATATTGCTTTGACTGTGGAATTTATTTTTTCTTTAAAATAGTTACAGATAAAAGGTCTAAATTCGTGAGGGATTGTTATTGCAAATTTTTGATTTGGTCTAAGGATATTTTGGAAGGTATTTGCTATTTCTGTTTTCCAATTATTTGTCAAAGTGACAGTGTAACGGTGTTTGTTAAAAATTCTTTTGTATTTAATTTCAAAATTATTTGACTCTGGTTTAAAAATAATTTGGTTTGAGGATAAATTAATTGGTTCAGGTGAAATCTCTATTCCAGTGATAGGGTTCTCAACTGATGTATGTTGTGTGTTAGTACTGTTTTGTAAGTTGTCAAAATCGGCAAGGAAATCGTCTATGTCGAAATTGTCGGGTGGTTCAGCACATTCTGAACTCGAGCTTAGGGCATTTATTTGGACTCGGCTAAGAGCATCAGCAACTTGATTCTCTTTGCCTTTTTTATATTTAACTTCAAAATCATATTCTTCTAGTTTAAGTCTCCATCGGGCTAATCTAGAAGTGGGGTCTTTAATTTTGTAGATCCATACGAGAGGATTGTGATCTGTTTCTACAGTGAATTTTTGGTTGTATAAATACATACGGAAGTGTTTACAAGAATCTAGTATGGCTAAAAGTTCTTTTTCAATAGTGGAGTAGTTTCGTTCTGCGGAATTTAGAGTTCGGGAATAGTAGGCAATAGGGTGATTATTTTGAGATAATACTGATCCTATAGCTATATTAGAGGCGTCTGTAGTCAGTACAAAAGGCTTTTCGAAGTCTGGATATTGTAAGACTGGAGAATTAGTTAACAATTGTTTGCATTTTGCAAAACATTCTAAATAATTTGGATTTGTGGGGTCGATAGTTGCTCCTTTTCGAGTACATCTCGAAAATGGGGACGTTATTTTTGCAAAGTTGGGTATGAATCTTCGGTAGTAACCGATTAAACCAAGAAATGATTTAATTTCTTTTACTGTTTTTGGTAGAGGATATTTTTGTATAGCTTCGATTTTTGCTGGGTTAGGTTTGATTCCTTCGGTTGTCACTACGTGACCTAAGAAAGAAACTTCTTTCGTGAGAAACTCGGATTTGTCTAACTGAATTTTTAAATTATTTTTTCTGAAAGTGTCAAAAATAGTCGCAATATGAACTAAGTGTTCTTGCAGTGACTTGGAAAAAATAATGACATCGTCCATGTAGACGAAGCAAAACTTATGAATAAAGGGCCTAAGAATATTGTCCATTAACCTTTCGAATGTTGCTGGGCTATTCTTTAAACCAAAGGGCATACGTAAAAATTCAAAGTGACCATGCGGAACTGAAAAGGCTGTTTTCCGAATAGAATCCGGATGAACTTCAATCTGATGGTAACCTTGAGCTAAATCTAATGTTGTGAAATAACTGGCTTTTCCTAAGTTATCCAGTATTTCATCTATCTGAGGAAGTGGGTAGCGATCACTTTCAGTATGATCATTGAGCTTCCTATAATCAATTACTAATCTAAATTTTTTCTGACCTGAGGCATCAGCTTTTTTTGGTACTATCCAAACTGGAGCTGAGTACGGTGAAATTGACGGTCGAATTATCTTATTATCTAATAAATTATTTATTTGTTTTTTTATTTCTTCCTGCATTGCTTTGGGATGCCGAAATCCCTTTACATAAATTGGATTTTCATCCTTAGTTTTAATTTCGTGTCTAACAGCTGATGTGAAAGTTAAATTTTTGTTTTCATCGTAAAATACGTCTTTAAATTTTTTGCAAAGACTTATAATTTTATATTTTTCTTCGTTATTCAAGTGCGAAGTACGTATTTTGTTTTCGTTAAAATGCGTCGTTGGAATTTTTACTATATTATAATTACAGAAGTTCTCAACTTCAATTCTCTTATTAAATTTCATAGGCATAGGTAAGTCGAAAGTGTCTAGAAAGCCGTTTTTTGCAACGTGAATAGAATTGGGAATTTTGATACCTTGAAAGTGTCTTTCACGCAATAAAACTTCGCCATTATGAACGCTTACTGGAATTTTTTGGTATAAAGTTTCAAATGGAATGCTAACGTGAGGATTCTCGAAGGTTAAAGTATGAGTTGCGTAGCTAATTGTGGCGTGGAATCTTTTCAGATCGTAAGTTCCAAGGAGGAGGTCAAAGTGTTGGCTAAAATCAGCAATTTTTACGTCGAATGTTTGTGGAATTCCATATTCTAGGAATAGTGGCGTCTTAATATTTAAGTCGTGCTTGGAAGTAATTTTCATTGACGTTAGCGAAAAAGGTTTTCGATAAATATGATTTTTATCAAATAGTTTGAGAGCTCGCGGATTTAAAATTGAATGGGAACCGCCGGTATCGATTAAAACGCGTAGATGTGTTTTGGGTGTAATGAAGCAAGGTAACCCGGGGGAACTTTCGATATTATGTAGGTTTATACAGGGGGTGGATGATCGTGTAACGGGATGACTTGAAAATCCTGATGATTTTCATCATGCAAATCGGGCTCTTGTTCGGATTCGTAATTTTCGAAATCATTTTCGAAATATTGGGTATCATTTGAGTCTATGTGAAAATTGTGGCTTCTATTAGTTGTAATTGTCATGGGCTGATGGTTTCTGGTTGTGGTAGTTTGAACACCGCTCATTGGAGTAGCAAAATTTGGTTGGGGTCGAGGAGCTTTATATTTATTTAGTCTTTGTTGGTTGTTTTTCGGAACATTGTTTCGTTGGAAGGATTGATTTTGTTCGTGAGAACTGAAATTTTGTCTCTGAGGAAAATTATAGTTCTGTTGTGGAGTAAAGTTAAAATTGGGCTCTGTGTTGTGAGTTGAAGGTCTCACATAATTCGAATGCGTGGGTTGGAAGTTTGAGTATGTGGGTTGGAAGTTTGAGTGTGTGGGTTGGAAGTTTGTGGATCTTTGATTATTCGAAGATTGATAGGGTTTATTTTTGAGTGGGGCCTTTTTGTTTTGTTGGCTCTTAAGGAAGTTCATGTATTGTTGTTGATTTTTGTGGTTATCGTAGGCAATACACTTTTGAAGGGCTTCTTCTAGGGAATTTAGTTCAAAATGCGATAAGTATTCGCAATAAGGCTCGTTGATTCCGGTACAGAAAGTTTTGAGGGCAATGTTTTTGAAATATGGAGTTTTAAAAGTGACTGTCGCGGGATTATCGTTTAAAGTGATGTGTTGGAGTAAATCGTTCAGATTTGTAGTTATTCTCTGATGATAATTGTCGTAGGATTCACTATGTTTTTGGACGGTGGTGGATAGTTGTGTTACTAATATGTCTTCGGAACGTCTGTCTCCGTATTTAGTTAATAATGCTGGACGAATTTCTGTCCAATTGGTTTTATTAGAATAGTTTAAGAAATTTCTAGGTTCTCCTTTAATTCGAGATACGATATGGGAATTTAAGATAAATTCTTGGGACGGATTTAAATCTTGGGTGCCTAAGAAAACTATTAAATTATCTACTGCTTTGATAAAGGTGGAGAGGTTGTCTCCAGAAGAGAATTCGGGCAGAGTTGAGCAAAGGCTAGCAATATCGCTATTGGTCATCGGCATTTTGGAACGTGATTTAGATGCAGGCTTAGATTTAGAGGTTTGTAGATTTCTTTTTATTTTTAGATTTAAATTGTCGAATAGTAAACTTAAATTTTCGATACTATTTTGGGAAATATCATTCAATGTACTCATAAAATATATGCAAAAATATAAATGCAAGTATATATAAAAATTCGTTGAAGTAAAATGTTATAAATAATATAAATTCAATAAACAATAAATAATAAATTCAATGTAAATGTTTAAGAATTCAATTAAAATAATAAATGCTCATAAACAATGGTAAAGAAAGGAAAAACTTACGCAAGGATGATCGTGTTTGATTTCCAATACATTTTTCTCTTTTACCAGGTTCTTCAGGATTTCATTAAACTAATGTAGACCAGGAAACGACTATGTTTCTGTATGAAATATCCTGTGGTTCGCAGCGCCAGAAATGTTTCTTCAACGTCGATATTCCCAAAAAAAATCTTTATTTCGAAAATAAGTTACAATTTTTGAGAAATTCTACAAACTACTACATTTAATGATTTAAACTTGACTATTGAAACATAATAATTACAATAATAATAAAAATATTGATTTCTTCCTATTTATAACGTCGGATATCGGAATCTGCTGATTCTTAATAGTAAGGGAGCTTATGGCTACATTTCTATATACTACAGGTTAAAATTAATGGGAAAACAAACCCAGGTCGGCAAAGATTATTCGGAAAATCCAAGATAATGGGTTAGTGTTATAATAAAAAATATAAAATAATAAAACGACACTATAACTGTAAACTAAAAAAATAAAAATAGTTGAATTTAAAAATATTAAACATCGTGCATTTGCAATGCTCAATCACTATTTAAACAATATTTAGGGATATGTAAATTTACGCATAATATGTATCCATCTCACCACTAATGAATGTTTACTGTTAATATATATTATTTTCTGGCATTACCTTGTTCCAAAATTAATTTAATTATTATAAATTTGCATGCATCTGCATGCATTTAATTTCAATTAGGTAATGTTGATTGGATATATAGAGTATGCTCTCAAATTATATTGTTTGTATAGAGGAAACTAATAACGGAGTTTGCCATTTTTAAATGTTTAGCCAAACATAGCTACTTCAAAAGAAAAATCACAATTTAATTATTTTGTACTGAAAGCTTCGTTATTTTAAAGCATTTAGATTGAGCATATTTTACAGTAAAATATTTAACAATATTCATAGAAGTTTAAATAAATATATTAGTTCTTACCAGAATATTTTAATACACGTGTAAATTTTAATTCATCCGAACTCAGATTTGTGATAGCCTATAATATTTCAAAGATAAACTGTTTTTGTTTTGTCAGAAAATAAATAAACAAAATGCGTCAACACGACACACCCACCGATCACGTGTCAAAATCTGTTTTCCTCTAACTTATCTAGAAATTGAACGAAGTATAATTTAAGAACTTAAGTCATTTTTGTCACTGTAAAATAAATACGATGATTTAAAAAAACACAACTACACAAGGCTGATACATACTTTCCCTTAGAGGATAATTACTAAACTAACTTAAAACTTAAAATTTTTATTTTTTAAATGAATCGGTCATGTCAAAAACAAGCCGATGGACATAATTACTAATTTTACAGTAGAGCAAAAAACTAAATAGTTGAAATATAGATGAAATGGATGACCTCAAAATCCAAAGTTATATTCTAATTGTGTTTCTAATCATAATGATCTAACTATACAGTGTAGGTAAAAGTTTATGGTCGGTATGATAAAATTTAACAGGATATCTAACACAAATATAAAATCAGATTTTCAGCGAATAGACAAAGATAAAAATCATATTTCCCCTTGGTCTCCACTCCATATTTGACGGCCATTGGTGAGACGATTAGTTCCGATCAGAGATATTTTACATATCTCTGCTTCCGATCCTAATATACGAAACTAGAGGTGGGTCGTTGACATTTTAAATATACAAATAGTAGTTACATTTACATTACACATTATTAAATCACGAATAGTCTAAATTGACATTTAAAAACATAAGTTTTTCCACTTTTCTGATTAGCCGTGTTCTTCTTTTATTTAAAATTTAACCAGATTTTAAACATGTGTTCACAAGGAACAGATTTTGTTACAATACTACAATATTTTATGAATATAGTGGTTAAGTTAGGATACACATGGCGATGGTTTTTCCACCACTGTAATGGACAGTTCCAATCTCCGTTCGAATTTTTTTGTGAGTATTATCATCAGACAAATACATGTCAACTTCTTTTATATCTCTCGATACAGGTGTATGTTTAGATGAGTTCTGTCCAATTCATCAAAAATACACCATAGACTTAAGTCATCTTTATCAGTTTCTTTTTCTTGTACTGGTTGATTTTCAATAGTACAATATTCTTTTTCTTTTTTTATAGAAGTAACCAGCTTCTTATCTCTTTCTTTTGTTTTTTACCTTCATTTTTATCAGAAAATTCCTGCATTTTAAATCAATATTTGTCATTTACGAATCTACGGATTCTCACTAGTAAGCCAACTAGTTGATGGTTGATTCAAAAAAACTACGCTTTGTGTAGACGTAAACAGAGGAGCAACGAACACTTTACGTCGACGAGGACGATTAGTTGACCTGAGAGACTACTACAAAACTAAAAATAACTCTTTCAGGACAGTGGACAGTCGGGCTATCGGTTAACGTTGAAAATAAAATAGGTATTCTGATTAATGAATGAGTTTCGATTTATGATTGACCTGTATTTTCGAAGGTGATGGATACTTCCATTAATAAAAATATTATTTTAGAACAAAAGAAACAAATAGGATTTACTAAACCTATGCAAAGTTTCATAGTTTTCCATCCATTTTCATCCGTTTTCCATAGTTGAAGAACGAGCTTTTAAACAGTTTGCAGGGTGGATTCCTGGATATAAACCACCAACAAGAAAAACCACCACCTGACTTTGTCAGGTTCATTACTTTAGGAATATTATATCAAAACTGAGCAAATTATTAGATCACAAGTTGTTAAAGAAGTAAAAAATATCTGTATTACTACTGACCTCTAGACATCTGGAGTAACTGAGAGATACATCGCATTAACAGGACAATATTTAACCAAAAATTTAGAATTTAAAACGGTTTTATTAGGCTGCTGCCATTATTCAGAATTCAGAAAACATCACTTTTGAAATTAGTGTAATTATTAATCAGTGGATTTAAAAACAAAAGTACATTTTGCAGTAACTGATAATGCTTCAAATATGGTCAAAGCTATTAAATATGTTTTGGAATGAAAACATTTAAATTGTTTTTCTCATACGTTAAATTTATTGGTGGAGGACGCACTTACATACTGTCGTGTACAAATAGATAAAATAAGAAGTCTTTTTTCGACAATTCGGAAAAAATACATTTCAAAAAATGTACCTTATCTTCAGAAGTAGGTAGAACTTCATCTATTACATGTTAAAAAAGAATGACCGAGTTAGAAGAGGCAATCCGTTCCACATTGGTATTAGTTAATACAGACTTCTTAGACCAAATCTAAATAATGAAGACTGGATTATTTGTTCTCAACTTTCCCAAATTTTACGGCCTTTTAAAGAAATAACAATTACAATGAGTGACCAAAAATACTTGAAGGGTAGTTCAGTGATTGTTATGTTACGCTGCCTGCAAGAATCTTGCAATAAAATTTTAGCAAACGATAATCTTACATCCATAGTATCCGACGTAGTACAATTACTAATATCGGGTTTAGCAAAAATATTTAGAGAGATAGGACAGAGTGGCACATTGTCATTATGTACATTTATGGATTTACGATTTAAAGTGCAGGGATTTTCCGATAAAAATGAAGCTAGAAAACAAAAGAAAGAGTTAAGAAGATGGTTACTTTTATAATTAATGAACAAGAAGATTGTACTATTGAAAATCAACCAGTACAAGAAAAAGAATCCGATAAAGATGACGTAAGTATTTTTGATCAATTAATTGTACATAACTCATCTCAACGTGCACCTGTATCGAGAGTCCATTATAATGGTGAAAAAACCATCGCCATGTATATCCTAACTTAACCAATATATTCATAAAACATTGTAAATGTGAACACATGTTTAAAATTTGATTTAATTTTAAATAAAAGAAGAACACGGTTAACAAGAAGTAAATTAGAAAAACTTTTGTTTTTAAATGTCAATTTAGACGATTCGCGATTTAATAATACGTGTAATGTAAATGATCGATTTACTATTTGTATTGTTTAGTTTATTTTTTAAGTTATAATAAATATATTCTTCATTAGTTTCTTTCACTTCAATAAATATACACATAAACGATAATATCTATTATATTTGTTTATACACTCGCTTATTTGAAACTACTGGTAACAATCAACTAGTTACTTGTTTACGAAAAACGATTCAGTTTCGTTATCGATAAAAATGTCAACGTTCCACCTCTAGTTTCTTAATTATGGCCTGTGGAATACCTGTTCTGAAGTTACTGAAATGGTATTATTGTTGCAACGTGACGTTGCCAAAAAATTTTATATGAAGCTTGTTAATTGTTGGCGTTATAATACAGTTTATTTTTATTGGAAATAAGGCACAATGTGACTTTAAAATAAGCTTATTTTGATGTTTAAATTTTTAATCAAAATTAATTACAGAAATTATTAATTATTAATTTTAATTACAGAAATCGTACTTAAAATACGAAACGTGAATAAATTTTATTTATATAAAACGATTTCCGAAGCAGAAATCAAAATGTTAAATAACACTTATTGTAAAGTAAAATTGTGGCATATTTCCAATAAAAAACAGTAAGCTGCCATTTAAATCTATTTCGCCCAAATTTTATTATCTTAGAACATCGTTCAAATGCTGAAAAAATAACAGGTCAAATAAAACCAATAAGTTTGGCAACGTTGAATTTCTTCTTTTGTATTATTTCCACTCATGTATTTTCGGCGATATTTAAAGGGCGTACCTAATATACCTCCCTTTTTAAACAGGTGTTTCTCACTCCATCTCACGTAAGGTCCCATACCCACCATAAACTTTTACCTACACTGTATATCGTCTCGAAGAAAATAAAGGTTTTTTGAAAAATAACTTTTGAAATATTGGACTAATGCTGTTTTTGCATGAACCGAAAAAACAGAAATACATACAACCATTTATATTTTTATTTCGAAAGTATAGTAACTACAAAAACTGGTAATTATTAAATAATAATATTATGAAACAAAATCAAATTCATTATCTGACTCAGGAATTATGTCGTCAGCTTGCTAACTGGTAGGCCACTGGAAAATTTTCTCTTTAAATGGTTGATATTCTCCTAAAATGCTGTTTTGAACTTGCTTGATATTTGCAATTTTTTTGGAATTAATGACTACAGCATTATTTGGGTAAGCTAATGATGTTGGTAGCAACACGGGGCGTTTAGTTTTGGAAAGACGAAATGTATGGCTAATGAAACCGTCAATAAAATCGTGAGTCACAACTGTACCTTTTGCATGCTTATCGTATTCAAACAACATAAACGACGATGGAGAGAAGGTTCTTATTTGTTGGTTTTGCACCTTTAAACCTAGGCTTTAATTGGAGAGACAGTTTCGCTTGTAATATGTTGGCCACCAGTTACGATAATCTGACGTGTCTTTATCTCAAAAACGGAAAAATTTGTCCCAGCTCCAGACATAAGGAAATAATAATATTCTGCTGGCACATAAATTCTGTCATGCTTCTTAATTTTTGTTTTCGGCACCCCAAAATCTCGATCGTTCGGTGAAAATGAATGTCGCTTGATTGGAAAGTACTGGATTATTTTAGAAAATCTGCCTGTATACGTCAATGAGAGCAAAAACCGGATCATTGTATGGTTCTTATTTTATCCAGGACAGTTGTCGGTAAACAAAAATACTTCTTGTGCGTTATCGGGTAAAAAAGTTTCAAAATAATGGGACCACATGGAACAAACTTCATTATCGCCTTTATTGGCTTGGCCTTCATGATAAACGTAAAAGACAGATTCCTTGCTTTTAACATTTTTTTTATCGAAGCAGTTCACCCATAGTTGATGTAAATAAAATATCTCTTGTATCGGTATATATGGCAAAGGAAGATTTTGCATAAAATCGAACGTGAGAACAACTAAGTCCTCTTGATTTTCACAAATATCTCTCACAAAATTTATCTTGGAGAACGATTTGAACCTTTGGCGAGGTTGGATGTATTTAATTACCAGTCTAATCGCACCTAGTTTTTGTGCTTTTATTTATATCCACTTAATAATTAAAGTGTTGTGTTATTATAAATAAAAATTAGTGAACTTATTGGAGAAAATCTGTAAGTAATTTTAATCTAATTAGATACTTACTTCACAACAAGTTCATATTGTTTATATTACCTGATGTTATTAACAAACGAAAATGGATGATGTTAATAGTCCAGGGCCGTCGAGGCCCCAAATGTTATTGACATCACATAAAACTTCTTCATATTCTGCAGCGTTAATTAATTCAACTCCAAAATTCCCATCCAAGAAACAAGCTATTTTATATAATGCTCTGGAAAATGCCAAACTTGAGGAATATCTACTTGCACTGGGAAAAATTATAGAACCAAGATATATTATTTTTTCATCACGAATTTCAAATCACCGTATTTGTATTTACCTAGCTAGTGAAGAATTAGTAGAAACTGTCATGAATGCTGACAACGGAAGAATAACCATCAATCAACAAATAATTTATGCTCGACGCTTAATTACACCAAATGAAAGATTACTAAACTCTAATGTTTGCCCTAGTATTCCTCACACTTTCATAGAATCTGAACTTAAAAAGTTAGGCCTCAATTTATTAACTCCAATTAATTTTTTACGAATAGGTACAACAAACCCAGAATATAGACATATACTGAGCTTTCGAAGACATACATTTATCTCTCCTTTAGAAGGTACATTAATTCCTCCCTCAATTGTCATAAACCACGAACAAACATCTTATCGTATTTTCTTATCTTTAGAAAAACAGATGTGTTACTATTGTAAACAATCTGACAATTTTGTAGCAAATTGTCCATTCTGTACAAATCCAAATCAAAACTTAACAACAACAGTGCCAACTACTACTATAAATACAGTAGTTAATACTCTTCCACATGACGTCCCGACCACATCAGCCTCTTCAGCGAATACCTTATCCTTACAATCCTCGACTATACCTTCTTCATTAACTACACCAATATTAACTGCATCCCAAATATCACCCTCAACATCACTCCCAAGTTCTCAAACTACATGCACAGATACAAATATAACAACTACCCAATTATCAACAACACCTAATGTTTCACAACCTCATACATCAATCCCAAACTCTTCTTCAACACTAGCATGCCCTATCAATAGCATATCAATAGATACAACTGATACACTTGAAATAACTAATACACCTATTAAAGAAGTAAACACAGCTAAGCGCAGCCTTGATGAAATTTTATCCCCACCTTTACAAGAACCTAAAGAAAATTTCACAAAACCAATACAAAAACTTAAAAAATCCAAAACTATTGATAATTCTGAGACTATTGCTAACAGTATGGAACCCGTAAAAGATTTTATTACTAATAAACTTATAACACCGATATTAAATTTTGAACAACTAACTGATTTTTTTGAAAATGCTTTAGGATCTCCAGATAAATTGAGTCTATCTAAAACTTATACAGACGACACGTTAGGCTTACTTAATCTGTATAAAGAGATCTATCCTCACATTATATCAAAAAAAATGAAATCGCGATGTACTAAAATAATTAATTCAATTACTCGACAACTAAAACCTCAGCTCGATAGCGACTCCTCCATAGAACCTTCTACATAAGCTCACGTTCAAGTCTATTTTACAGTGGAATTTGAACGGTTATTATACCCGTTTAGAAATGTTACAATTAATAATTGCTCAAAATTCACCTTCTATAATTTGTCTACAAGAAACTCATTTTAAAAATAACAAAATTCATAATTTGAGAAATTATACAAGCGTATCTAAAATTAGGCAAAATCAAGAACATGCCAGTGGTGGAGTTTCAATTTTTATCGAGAATTCCTATGAATATTGCAGTATTCCTCTAATAACAAATCTAGAGGCTGTAGCGGTGTGCTTAGTAGGTCAACTAAAAGTTAACATCTGCAGTCTTTACATCGCACCTAATTCTGATCCAAGTATAGCAGATATTTCTAATCTTTTATGTCAGATTCCTACACCTCGAATTATACTGGGAGATTTTAATGCACATAATTCATTATGGGGCTCAAAAAAATTGACAAAAATGGGAAGAAAAATAGAAAATATCCTAAATAATCTTAATTTAAACCTACTTAATGACGGCAGGAATACTCGATATAATGCTGCAATAGGAGAGTTTTCAGCAATTGATTTGTCAATTTGTGAACCAAACTTGCAACCTAGTTTATCGTGGGACACTTTACCTGATCTATATGGAAGTGATCACTTTCCCATCTTAGTTAACAATCTGTTGTACCATAAGCACAATACACACATCACCAAATGGTCCTTAAATAAAGCCAACTGGACACTGTTCTCAACATTGATCTCTTCATCAGCTATGAATCTTAGAAAAATGTTAGACTCAGAACAAGATATTGACGAAAAAACATTATTTTTCAATGAAGTCATCATTGATGCAGCGAATAAATCCATTGGAAAAACAGCTTTTCATCCAAAACATTCACCTGTACCGTGGTGGAACGATGCGTGCAAACAGGCAATAAGGGAATCTAAATCGACTTTTAATAGATATAAACGATATAAAACTACTGAAAATCATTTAGAATTTAAAAGAATAAGAGCTAAATGTAGATTTATTATTAAAAAAAGCAAGCAAGAGTCATGGCAAAAGTTTGTTTCAGAAATCAATAGATCTACTCCAATTGGTCAAATCTGGAACATGATTAGAAGTATATCTGGAAAAAATTCACAACACTCTATAAAGTACTTAATAAAAGACAATCAGACATTTACGTCCGAATGCAATATATCTGAAATAATGGCAAATCAATATTGTACCGCTTCTAGTGATGAAAACTATTCAGTAGAATTCTTAAATAAAAAACGATTTGAAGAAAATAAAGGAATACCAATAATCAATGACACTTCACCAATAAACAATCCTATAAGCTTGACTGAACTTATTGAAACTCTTAACTCCGTTAGAAATACTAGTCCAGGACCAGATAATATACCTGTGCTTTTTCTACAGAACCTACCACTAGTAGGCCAAGAACTATTATTGCAACTATTCAATTTTATATGGATCAATAAGGTATTCCCACACATATGGCACTCATCAATCATAGTTCCAATACACAAACCAGGTAAACCTAAATTTGAAGCAGAATCCTATAGACCAATCTCTCTCACGAATGCAATGTGTAAGTTGTTAGAAAAGATCATTGCTAATCGACTCATGTGGTATATTGAACATAAACATCTTATTATACCCGAACAAAGTGGATTTAGGAAAAATAGATCAACATTAGATAACTTAATATCATTGGAATCAGAAATTCATGAAGCATTTATATGTAATCAAGAATGTTTAGCCATATTCTTTGATGTAAAAAAGGTTTTTGATACAGTATGGCGCTACGATATTTTAACCACACTCCACAATTGGAAGATTCACGGTAACATGTTTGCTTTTATTTCAAACTTTCTACGGGAACGATATTTCCAAGTTCGAATCAATAACCATTTGTTTGAATCTAAATTACAGAAAAATGGAATTCCACAGGGCTCGAATCTAAGCGTAGCACTATTTTTAATTGCTATTAACAATGTTGTGTCGGACTGCAATCGCACAATTAAAACTTTTTTGTATGCTGATGATCTGGTAATTCTAGCAAGAAATAAAAACATATTATCGGCTCATAATCGTATTTCTGCAGCTCTTAAGTCGATAGAATCGTGGTCTAACAATATTGGGCTCCAGTTCTCCAACACAAAAACAAAAGCTAAACAATTTTTACGAAAATCAAATCCACAAAAGCTCCCAAATCTATTTTTAAACAATTCTCCTATAGAATATACAAAAGAAATAAAATTCCTAGGGATGCAACTGGACTCAAAATTAAGTTGGACAAGTCATATACACTCGCTAAGAGTATCGTGCCAAGCTGGACTAAACATTATGAAATCTGTGTCACATAAAAATTGGGGAGCAGATTTTCCAACTCTAATAAATTTATATAGAGCTTTAATTAGATCAAAACTGGACTACGGATGTGTTGTGTATAACACCGCAAACCAAGCATTGCTTAAAACTTTGGATACTCTTCAGAGTTCAGCCGTTAGACTTGCTCTAGGAGCATATCGCACCAGTCCTGTGGACAGTCTACTCTGTGAAGCTGGAGAGCCACCCTTAAACCTAAGAAGAAAATACTTAACTCTATCGTATGTCTCGAGTATAAAATCTAACCCAAAAAATCCAGCTCTTCATCATGCTGTTGCTAACAGGTTCCAGGAGGTCTATCGAAAAATAAATAGGGGTCCTGTACCTTTCTATAAACGAGCTAATAGATACTTATTCGATTTTAATATTGAACTACCTCCCATTTATCCTATCTGTGAAATAAATTTATGTTTTCCTTGGGTTGTTCCCTCTCCGCTTTGTAACCTTAAACTTACAGCATATAACAAAAATAACGTGATACCAAATTTTTTTAAAACTCACTTTCTCCATGTTCTCACACAGTACAAAAATTACCATTTTATATACACAGACGCATCTAAGACCATAAATGGAGTAGGAGCATGCTTTGTGACATCCCATGAACATTCCATCTATAAATTGTCTCCTAAGACAAGTATTTTTACAGCAGAACTATTTGCCATCAATAAGGCCCTAACCTATATTCTAGAAAAAAAACTTCCCAAATCTCTTATAATATCTGATTCACTTAGTTGTCTGACATCAATTTCTCAGATTTATCCCTCTCATCCAACATTGCAGCAGATTAAGTTAATGTTATACCGTATATACCAAAACAATTTGACAGTAGAGTTCCTCTGGGTACCGTCACACGTTGGAATAGATGGTAACGAAAAGGCAGATAGTCTAGCTAGGTCCGCAGTAACCAATACAACCGCATCAGTGGAAAATCTAACGGTGCATTTGGATTTAAAACCTTACTTAAAATCAAAATTGTACGATGTTTGGCAAAACCAATGGAATAGAAGCACCACTAAATTGATAGAAATAAAATCTTCCGTCCTTCCATGGAACTCCTGGCCTTCAAAGCGACAACATCAAGTCCTATTAACACGTCTCAGATTAGGACACACTTCTACTACACATGAATACTTGTTGAAGAAAGAAGAGGACCCAGTGTGTTTTGTTTGTGAATGTAAAGTGACAGTGAAGCACATTTTAATTGAGTGTCCAATATACTCAGTGGAAAGACTATATCATCATTTTCCAAAAACATTAAAAGAACTTTTAGGAGAATCTAAATACGTAGCTGACTTGATAGAATTCTTGAAAACTATAAATCTTTTCAATAAAATTTAATACAATACATTAATAATTAAAATATATACTGTATACATTATTATGTAATTGATATTTTGTATATGCCTATGTATGTCTTTATCACTTTTGTATTTTTCTTATGCTAATAACCCTAAGTGGTTGAAGCAAAATAAATAAAAAAAAAAAAAAATTTATCTTGTGAAATGTCTTGGACCTTCTTTTATGAACCGCTAGCTCAGCTTGTGCGGTACGTTTGGCATGTGCTTCTAGGGACTGGCTGTTGATTTTTGTAACCAATTCTTCGCACTTAATACAGGTATCAACTTGGGGTCTACTAAGACGCAAAGATAACTGTTCTTTAAAATATTTTGCGTAGTATTTATAATTAACATCCACATTTGGATGTTTTTCTTTAAAAAGACTATGCATGGTTTTGACATATAGGTTTATATCAAGATATTTTATTTTTTTTTACTTGCATAGTGTTTCTTTTTTCTGAGAAATGACAAAATATGATCATAAATAAGCTTATAAACTTCAGGGGATTTGGTATTCCATTTTGGGTATTGTCCTCGCTTAACACGGGGGATCAAAGACTTGAGAAGCAAGCTGCAAATGCTTCTTACACCTTCCTGATATCCCATAAATCGAAGTGAAAGCCTTTTTACAGACCTTTTCATTCTTCTTTCGATTTGAAACATGATCGGTGAATTGAAATTCTTTCAACACTGCTCCTTCTTTTCGGGACGGTGTCTCTGAACAGGCAACTTTTCGATATTTTGCTGCAAGAATATATCTTGCTTATTTTTTGGTGGAAAAGTTGTTTAGTGTGTCAACACAAAAAGCCAATAATTCTTCTTCAGAAAATTTTTGGAAAAATTTTGCTCTGCATCTTAAAAGAAAATAGATTTTTAAGGAATGGTAAAATTTCTAGCACACTAGTACATAAAATAAGTTTGTAGCTAATAAATTCCAGTATAGTGAATGATTAAACCTCTTATTAATATTACAAAAAACGCCGATTTTTATTCTTGGAACAAGTGTTCATTGAACTGACACTAAGTTTATATTTTTAAAATTTGTAAAACAAGAACCTTAACGACAATAATACATTACTGTAGTTTGTTTATTTATTGCGGAAAAAATATGGTTTTATTAATTAAATAAAACAATAAAACATCAGAATACCCATAACCTATCTTGGATGTGGCTTGCTTTTTTACGTTGTCCCCTTGTAATAATTATATGTAAGAGTATTCAGGAAGGTAAACATCATTAGGGGGTGTTGTGGAATATACCAAAAATATATAAAAAAAACTATGCATGTGCAGAATCATGGTCAGCGCTCCATCTGAAGGGTTAATTGACTTTAAAATATTTAAAATCTCGTAATCTCGTTTAGCTGTAGGATTGCAATTTTAGATGTAATTTGTTACTTTCATTTTTTTTTTCAGCACACGAATACCCCGCCCCTCAGGGTGCCCAGCACGGTGCCCCACAAGCTGGCATCCCACAAAGCACCCCAAGCCCATTCCCTACAGGTGGAGTAGGAGGTGTACGAAGAACGTTATCTGGTTGGAGAGAGTGGAGAAGAGCAGATCCCACTCTAATCAACAGTCTTTGGAGAAGTAAGATGGGAAATGGTATTAGAAAACAATTGGGTAAGGAGTATCCTTTATTTTTTAATCTAGATTTTACGGTACAAATATTACATCTCGTAAATGTTTTGCTTTGCAGTGAATCTTTCGGTAAAACGAATTTAAAGATGCAATGTATGCAATACATAATAGCATACCACATCGCACAAGGCCATAATCTTGTTATTCTACCAGTACTATATATAGAGCATTTCTGATACAGACTATCATCTACCTCTGATTTAGCTAAAATATAAAAAAGCATGATACCAGGTTTATTTAGATTATTGTCTATCTTGTCATCATAAAGCATAAAAGACAGAAGTACATTCATATTTAAACTCGTTTCAGAAGAGACCATTGTTTCTGAAAAAGTTCTCTTATTTGGAATTACATATAAACAATAGAATCTCCCTATTATTTTTGTGTATCGTCCTAACGTAGGTTATTTTTGTGCGAATAATTGGTTCACCAGTTTAATTAAAATAAACCAGTTATTGATGGATTCAACCGTTACTTAATGGAAATTCATTTTATGTAACAATAAAACACTAAATTTTGTGGAAGTTTTGAAAACAAAGTTTTCAGTGTTTTATTGTTACATAAACCAGTTATCTTCAGTTATTTTTCCTTCAGTTTTCTTTACCACTTCAATAAGAAATAATACTGACAATTTTGGAACAAGAAGCTTCCAGAACTAAAGGAATTTAAAGTCTTAAAATCACAGAGAACATCACTTTTAGACCATTTGTTACTGTATTTTTTATGTAAACGTGGAAAGAATAATAACACTAAAGTCATGTCTTATCGATAATAATTAACCTTCGGGTAGTAGTGCTATAGCTTCTTACAAGTTTAGTTGCCTCGGTGTCGTAGACCATCTGGTTCTAAAAAATGGAAATAGAGGATTTTTCGTTTTTATTTTGTAGGAATTTAAATAGGTAAATATATTAAGACGTTTTGGTAAAAAAAAATAATATGAACTTTATTGACCTAAACAGAAGAAAGATTTGAATAGTTATTGAAAAAAAAATGTCGTTTGTATTCATTTTTCCTTACAAAATTAAAATAAAAAACGTATCGCAAAAAACATACTTGCAATGAACATAAATGCAACGAATAGCTACAAAAAACAGAACGATATACTTTAATTGTAGTCCCTACAGTTTTGGCTGGATGACTTCTAATTTAATAAATGAGGGAGATTTTATTAGAGACATTTTCAGATCTATAAAATATTCAGAAAGTCATGAGCTCAGAATACGGTATAACATTCTAAAAAAAATCATGAATACAAAGTTAAGTTAGCCAAGCAAACTTATTTTAATAATAAAGTGATAAATGCGCAGAATAGTACGGCTGAGGCTTGGCGCATCATAAATCGAAATAGTGTCGGAGGTAAAAATCGAAACTCTTCTAAATACCCAAGTAAATTTAAAAATAATTTGGGAATTTCTGTGGATGACCCTCTTGACATAGCAGATCTGTATTCTATGTTAACACATGTATCTCATAACATATATAAACAATTAACATTTCTAGTAAACCTTTCATTTCAGGAAGGGAGTTTTCCTCAAATTCTAAATACTGCTTTAGTTGTGCCTATACATAAAAAAGGTGACAAATCAAAATTTGATAACTATCGAGGCCTATCACTTTTATCTGTGTTTTCAAAAATATATGAGAAGGCATTTCATACACGTCTCCTCTCGTATATTAACAAGCACAACATTATAGAAAAGTCTCAATTTGGTTTCCGTGAAGGTATAAGTGTGCAAGATGCACTACTAGCGCTGTGCAATCATATTTTATCGAACTTTGATAAGGGTAATAAAGTTATCTGTTTGTTTTTTGACTTTGACGAGCTTTTGATACTGTAAATCATCCAATACTGCTGGAAAAACTTTATCGTAGTGGTGTTAGAGGAACTGCGTTAAAGTGGATCCACACTTGTTTATCGAAAAGGTTTCAAAAAATTAAGGTCAATGTAAATGGAAATATAATATTTTTTTCAGAAGAAAGTGTCCTCTCCGGAGTTCAACAGGGAAGTATCATTGGCCCTCTTTTATTTTTGATTTTCGTCAATGATTTAAATCAACTGATAAACGATAGCTTAACATGTTTGGTTCGGAATCCATTAGATAATGTTTTTACTAGAAAACATGGAACAGCAATTAGCCTGTTATGTCACTCAATTTGCTGACGATAACACGGTTGCGCTAAATTTTAATAATTTTTTTTATGTAGTACAAAAAGCAAACTGTCTGTAGCGTGCAAATCCGCTACTTTTTAGAATCAATTTTCAAATACCCACATTGCATTAGAGGTCCTCTCATTTAGCCGTGTTTATTTTCATTTTAGAAAATATTTGTTAGTTGGTCCATCTACATTTTGTGTCCGCCCGGTATAATACATTTTCAATTTTATAATGCACATAGTGAGACCCGATTCGGATTTCAAAAGGTATTTCCATTATCCCGATTTTTTTTTTTTCTTCGTGAGGCTTCAGTTGGTAGTTTTCATTTGTTGTCTCTGGAACTGTTGTTTGTGAAACTGCTGGGTTTTTTTAAAAGGATGGATCCATCTGGAGAACTGCTATTACATATTATATTAAATTTTCTTTTATTTTTGGGAACTGGTACCAATTACATATTTCCTTTATTTTTGGGCAACCGCTACTATGTATTATTTCTGGAAACGAAACATCTTAATATCAGGGCCACGCCCTTCTCCTGGGTGCCAACTAGGAACGCATTTTCGTTACACCTACTTGGCGACTGGAATCGATAGAAAAAAAAAATCGTAAAAAGTATGACTCATTACTGTTTAAATAATGCCCTAATCTTAAATGGATCAAAGGCCAATATGGTAACCTTTCACCTTCTACTATGCAGATGAGTCCATTAATAAAACTAGACATTGGGTCAATGGTAAATAGCCACTTTACTAAGTTGTTAGGTGTTTACCTGGATTCTAATTTGTCTTGGAGCTCTCACGTTGATTATGTAGTGGAAATATTGTCTGTGCACTGTTATAGTCTATGACAACTTAGGAATTTTGTCTCCCTAGATATCTTAAAACTTTACTATTTTGCTCATGTAGTCAATTTTGAAATATTGCTTAGTTTGTTGGAGAAATTGCTCGCGAATTAATGAGGTGCTTGTTCTTAAAAAAAAAAACTTATTCGTACCATGACGTTTAGAAGGCGCTTGGATTCCTGTAGACCAGTTTCTAAACAATTAAATATTTTAAATGTCATTTCGCTGTATATTTTCAGTTGTGTTGTTTATGTAAAGTCACATAGATGCAATTTTTTTTTCAGAAATGATGTTTCCTTAATGAATGGCTACAATTTTCGTTACAGAAATGATTTGGTGACCCCTGTTCGTCACTTGACCGTTGTGGACAAGGGTCTTTACCCAAGATGCGTTCGTTTGTATAATAAATTACCTAATTATGTTAAAGAGTCAAATATTTATGTATTTAAGAGAACAGATAAGGATTTACTTCTGGTTAACACTTTCTATTCGTTAGAGGAATACTTCCAGACATATTTTTAACAATTTGTATGTTTTTGTGTATATTTTACTGTTTTTATGTACTTATAGTTTTTACTGATCATAGATTGTATTTGACGCATTTCAATACTTGTAAAAGTCAGATGAAATAAAGAATATTGATTGATTGACAGACTCCTGCGATATGCTCTAAATAAATAAATGCATTGCGTTTGTAGCAGATAAAGAGAGTTTTTCTATTCTTTCTCCAGCCGCAGTAGATGCACCTTTCAGCAGGTAGTGGCATTTCTTGATTTTCCGGTGCAATCACACTTTTGGCTTTCGGCTTCAGCGTCTTCGGAATATTGCTAAGAGCGGCTTTACTTTTTAAATATAAATGAACCAATGCGTTTGCTAAATATCTTAAAAAATGTCGTCGCCATATATTTGGATCTCCGTTATTTCCTTCATATATTATCCGAGTATTGATTCCTTTAACATTTATTAATGTGTATAATATCACCAGGGGCCATCTTCTGCTATTTGGGATGCAATTGAGGACCTTGCTGCAAGAAGGGGGCAGCTCCATTTATAGTAACTTTTGGGAAAATAGAAAACATGTTTTATAAAAATTTACTTATGTATTAATTAAAATAAAGCAGTTTAGTTAAAAGATAATCATATCGGTACAGCTGCAAACTTTTTCCTTTATTTATAGAACTTCCTTTTTGCAGAAAAAATAAAAAAAAAATTGGAGCTGCCCCTCTCTTGCACCAAAATTACAAAAAAATGGTATCCATTGTAGTTATTATTGGAAAATAAAAAAAAGTTACTGCAAAATCTGTTTATTATTATTAAAAATTAACAAAAAAAAAACGTTTTTTCTTTTATATTCAAACAGAAAATCAGTCTATTCGTCTGCTTGGTCGTCGTCATCCGTGCCTGAAATCTGGGAATCATGGTTATCATTACCAACGTCATCACATTTGAGGGATTGGTAAAACTCCATTTCGTTGTCTAGAACGTAGTTGGTAGCTAACTGCATTACGTCTTTGTACTTGGCCTTTTTTACGGGTATTGATGACTCGTACACCATCAATTTAGTTTTAACTGAAAGATTATCTTTATTGTCCCTCAAAATGTAGTACGATTCAAAAATAGGAATACCAGTTGTAACAGACACATTAACTGTATCCATGTAACCCTTGCTGTATTCAAAAATCCGGTGTTGAGAAATCTTAAACCTCTGTTTCTGAGAATTTATGATAACTTTTTTAAAATGGTTCTCAAAATTACCACTAAAGTTAAAGATCATATCTTGATGAACCATAATGGGTATGAAATATTTGGATGTCTGTTGAATAAACTGACAGAATTATGTAGGAGAGAAAATATAATCTTTTTTTCGTAAAATCTTTTCTATAACACCAAAACAACGGTCACACGGTAGGAAACTGTGCCCTGGTTCAGGAAAACAATGTTGAATATTCTCCACAGACTTCTTATAAGAATATGCAGAAACTGCAGTATCGTTGATTTTTATTTTAAGCTGCAGTATTATCGGAAAAGAGGTACAGTTGTCTGACATTTCTTGAAAGAATATTTTTTATGTAGTGATAAAGAAAAGTAACAACTTCATTCGATGCTTTTCTAGTGGTTGTTTCATCGGAAATATAAAAATGAGCTTTGCCGGTTTTGCCTGAATGTATGCAAAAAGTGTAGACCCATAGTTGACCTTTGTAGAAGGCTTCGCCGGCCGGAATTTTTGGCAGAGGAAGATTCTGCTGAAAATCAAACGTTAAAATTTCTGTTATTTTGTTGGCTCAGTTTTGTCTTTTCTTTTAAGTCTGTAAAAAAACGACTTGCTTTAACCTCATGTACTTTCCTTTCAAGTCGTAAATTTTCCTTTTCAGTATTATCATTAGCTGGATCTTAAAGGCTATTGTGTATTATGTCACATATTTTGCAGGTGTCTAAACGAGGCTCCCTAAAAATACAATTAAAATTTACTTTAAAATATCTAAAATAAAAATCGCAGGTTACTTTAGGTTTATAGTTTTTATCAACAACACTTTCCAGTTCATTCAGTTACAAATAAAGTTCATGCATCTTTTTAACATTGAGATCAGAAGACAAATAAAAACGGGACGTTTTCACTCGGCTGTAGTGTGACTTACGTCGTGAAAAACTTTTTATGTGACTATCTACCTTTTGCAGTAAATCTTTTTGAAATACAGTTTTTTCCATTTATATGTTTACCTTGTTTGCTATTCGGGGGTATAATGTTGTTAATGTAAGTTCTAGCAATATTATCCACTCGTTTTTTGGATTGCTCCGAATGCACTACTACAAACTCGTATTTTTTCTATCCCCAGCTTAATATAGTATTTGTAAGTACAACTACGCCTCTTTCGCTCGCCAGTTTTAGCTCGAGTTCTGATTGCTTGTTGTTATTAAACCACCCAAGTAGATAGTTTGAATCTGTTTGTCTCCTATTTCATTAAAGTTTACTAAAATTGCTTGCCTCTGTTCTTCGTTCACCTTTTCAAAACATTTAAACTTACATTCACAATTAGGTCCACTTTGCCTAGGTCCCACATTACTAACTTTCCAGTTAACATAACTTTTTCCTTCTGCAATACACTTTTTCTTAATGTTCCGTTTACACTTAGCTGGATCAACACTTTTTCTATTCTTCGCAAACGAAACACTTTGAACCTCGTTTTGAACCGTATTGACTGAAAGCTTGTGTTTTTACACTCGTTCTTTTCACTGAAGGCCCTGCTTCATCAGGATCAGAGCTTTTTTCCGATTTGAATGAATTATACAGATCAGATAAACCTCTACTAAACAGACTAACATTGTCAAAATTGGATTTTGTACCACTCATAATACAAATAAATAATAAAAAACACCTAAAAGTACATAAACAGTTGTATAGAATCACACGTAGTCAACTTTCGTAAAATGCACTGCGAGAATACGTTAGACCGTTAGAGCAATGGACTTCAATCGACTGAATCATAGACTGAATACTAAACTTAAACTTCCGTTAGTTCTATTCGAGGCCAAGCTAACGGTTACAGCCGAAGTGTCTCGATGTTTGGCGAAAGAAGGGGGCAGCTCCGGAGCTGCATCCTTGTTGCAGCAAACAATTTCGGAGGCAGGTACATAAACAGTTATAGGTTTACCATTTATAAATGAATCTGCTTCTTTCTTGCACCAATCGATTCAACTAATTTTTTTACATAATATTCATCTATAAACTAAAATTTGACCAAAAATGGAGCTTACCCCTTCTTGCAGCAAGGTCTTCAATTGTAACAACTTATCTACAGCGCCAGCGTCGACACCCCCTTTTATATTATTATAAGTAGTGACTATTACTGGTTTAGATTTATCACCACTGATGTAAATATTATCATGATGGTTCATGCTTGATAATAAAATTACATTTTGCGTTGCTTTAGGATATAAGAAACGATTGTGATATCCTCTGTAAAGACAAACATGCTTGTATGGATCGGACGTTTAGTGGGATTTTAAAACTCTCCTGGCAGGTCTGTTTTATTCTTTTTTAGCGTTCGAATAGTAGTTATTTTGTAACCCCGAAGAAACTTTTCCACGAGAGGTGTAATTTAGTTATCTATTGTCAAGTTAACGCGTGAATTAGAAATATATGTTTGCACAATCTTAAAACTACATCACTAGGATTGTTAGAAAATTTATATGGTCTTGAGGGAATGTAATGACGGAACAAATATTTACCTCTGAAAGCAGGGAGCATCTCATTAATGATAACAAATTCTAAAAGACTAAAGCCATTTTGACAATTTCTTATGAACTAATCAAATATTACACGAATGAGAGCTAGCTTGTCAATTTTTGATTAATCTGCACGTATTTCCTTATCATCAAACCTAATGCAATGAAGAAGAAGTCGGAGCCTTTGTAGAGTCATTGTAAGATACAAAATTTCTATACGATAATCCTCTCCCTTCCAAATATCTTCAGCGCTGGCACGATTACAGTGACCTAGCCCAGATAAATACAAGAGTCCCATATAAGTACAGATTTACATTTCATCAGTGAGATTAGCATTTGGCTCTCGCGCATAGTTTTTGTTGAATAAAGGCTATGTATCTATTTGTATTTTCCACATTGATACCAATTATGGTAATATTCAAGAAATAATTCCAAATCTTAACAGCATCTTTTAAATTTTAATAATTTTTGTAGGCCCTGTGAAGCGAATTATTGGGAACTTGAAAATTGGTCCAGATAAACACAAGAGTCCTATAAAAGCATGGATTTCCATTTCATCCATGAGATTAGCATTTTGCTCTCACGAATAGTTTTTTTTAATGGAGGCTGTGTATTTATTTGTATTTGTCACAATGATACCAATTATCCTGCCATCCGAGAAATAATTCCAAATTTCGTCATCCTCCATTAAATTTTTGGTAATTTTTGTAGGCCCTGGTAAGCAAATTATTATGTTATCCTGTCTTGTTCTAGTGGTTCTTGGTTTAGGAGGATGCTTCTTCCAGCGAGTTGTACGGATCTTGCCTAGAACCTTAAAAATTTTGCATGACTTGCTTATACATATTCTAGTTTGTTAACAGACCTATATAGAAAAAAGAGCAGACCGACAAACCGCAATTGTCTTATCTGCATCTAATATCTCCTGTTTTGATTCACTTTCGTGATTTATAACATCCTTAATGTCCTGTTCCTCTTCCTCTGATTCATTTTTGCATAGTCCTACTTCTTCTAAAAGTTTCTGCAAGTAAGCTTGCCCGTGCTCGTAATCCCCCATTGCAAAAATCTAACAATATTTCAATTAAAATTAGAGAAATGCACAAATATCTAAGAGCTAACCTCGGAATATTTTTGTATCGATATTAGTGGCGCCGGTCTGACGAACCCGAAAGCTCGTTTACTATACCACACTATTAGACTGTGATGGTCACACAATGACTAACCGTCAGTCACAACGATAGATAAAGATACTAAAACGTTTAAAGTCTTACAATAACCGGTTTATTACCAACATAAAAAATACAGTCTACCCAGTCTCTCACACAGTGTCGCCACTATCCAAAAGTTAAACAGCCTCCTGGTATAAAACGCATTTTACAGTTTTCTATAATTGTAACAACTTCGTTGTACGAAATATGTAGCATTCCATGCCGTCACTTGCAAATGGTTCTTTAGTATCCTGATGATTTGATATAAAAACAGATGTGAGATATAAAGGTCCAAAAAGTGCTTTTTTTGTAATAAGTCGGTATACTCAACAAAGAGGCTTCCTTTCTTAGAGTGCCGTCCACCTACGGAGGTAGGCAATCATAATGACTAGACTTAAGCAAATATGCAAATTGCATATTTTGCATAAAATGCATAAAAAATGCAAAAATGTCAAATTTTGCATATTTTTATAAAAGTGAGCATAAAGTGCATATAATTTGAAGATTTGGTGTTAACTATATATTTTTATATTCAACCTTACAGATAGCATGAAAATGTCAATATTTAATTTTGTTTTATAATCACTTGGTATTCAAATTCTTGGTATAGTAACTAATAAAAGACAGCGGCTTATAGTTTTGCCATGTTTTGTCCTGGAATTAAGGGTTTGTGTTTGCCAGTTTATGTATCTAGGTAAAAATTTTTATTTTGACGGTCAGTTTCACTTGGTTTCACTTTTGTTGTAAAATTGGAGGCGTAAACAAGTGTATTTCTGATTGCGAATAATTATTGTGCTTTGAAAATGACGAAAATAAGCAATGTTTCAACTTGGATAAAACCTTACAAAGAACTATCTATGGATATGGATAAAGTTTATTGCTCATATTGTGGCAAAACCGTAAGTACATACGTATTATTTATTATTTTATTTTAAAAATGTACACGGTGGTACAAAGATTTTAAAATGGGAGATTATGTTTAAGAAAAGTACTGAAACAAGGCTAGTTCGCAATAAATCGATGTATTTTTTTTCAAGCATTTTTTAAACTCCTTGCGATAAAAAATGGGATACCTATTTAAAATTCAAATCATTCAATAGTCTACTGAAAGATCGCACATTTTTTTTCTAACAATAGCATAGTTTGCTTTTATTTTGCTAGAAACAAAAACATCATATATTGGACTTAAATAATTCAGTGCTTTTAATTTATGCTGACAGTATTTTTTCGGGCGGACGTAATTTCGGCCGGAAAAAGAGCAGGTACTAAAAGCCGGTAGGTAAATTCGGCCGGAGGTTTTAAGTTGCTTCCTTATCTCATAGGTATTTTCGGCCGCAAATCAAATAAAATAACAGAATGCTTTATATTAAAATATTTCTTTATTTCAATAAAATTATTACATCAACTTATTTCTATAAATTAAGTAAACTATAAATTTTTAAACAACGTTTTGATGTGATACAGATTTAACGAAATTAATTCTAGAAATATTGTCAGATCGAAGCATATTTACCATGTTTTCGATAAATTTTAGTTTGTTTTTTACTTGTTTGTCTTTAATTTTTGCTGGAATATTTAAATTTTTTATTTTTAAATATGCATCGATCTGACAATCTTTTAATTTTTCTATAAAAATAAATATAGAAGGGTGACTTGAATAAAAACTAGAATTAAAGTGCGAATGGAATGATTCGCAGGCATTTGTGGTTCTTTTAATTGATGGGTTTTCATATGCCCATATATTTGGTGGAAAATGAGATTCTGGCGCTATGTAGTTTTCTAATAAATAGTCTGCGTATTTATCTATAAGTTTATGGTCCGGTTTGTATGACATGAGATCAAATATGAAACAATCTTCAACTTCAGAGGGGTCTAAATAAGTTAGCCCAAAAGTATGAGTAAGCCATTTGCTTTCCTCGCAGTTTTTATCTTTATACATTTGGGTTAACCCTAATGATTGTATTTTCCTATACCACGCCTGGTGCAAGTGGAATCTACAACCATTTAGTTTGGTTTTGGGAAAGACAACTTTTAATGCGTTATGAATTGCGATTTCAAAATCCACAAATACCTCCTTCGGTTCAAAAACAATATTATAAAGTTCAAAAATTTTAGATTTTACCAACAGAAAAAGTCTCATATATGTGTCACTGGTCTTATTGGGCAACAGACAATACAAAAGAGGAACATAATGCCCATTTTCCAGTCCATGGATGGTAAATAACTGATAAAAATATTTTGTACAATAAGAAAATGTGCCATCCATGTAAAAATCTTTCATTTTACATAAACTTATTATATTTGTATGGCAAGAAAAAACAATGATATTATCAGCTGTGCTGTTAATAAACAAAAAATTTTCACCTGTTGTGGTTTTCGGTCCATAACTATCGAGTACAGAATGTACATCGTGAATATCCTTAGGCAGGGCTGGTAAGAGCTTACGGCGGCTGTTGTACAAATTTCTTCTTATTAGACTGACATCTATCGATGACAAATTCTCTGGCAAATGATTTGAAAGAACGCTTTTAATAATTTTTGAAGGTTTCTCCGATATGTCTTCCTCAGCTTTGCGCTTGCATGAAGTCGTCACTATTTTTCTCTCCAACGTAGTTTCATCGGACTCGTGGTTGTGGATTAATTCACTTCTAGTAACTGTGTATTCCGCACCAACAGTGTACAGTTTGGCTAAACATCTTAAATTTTTCTTTATACACCTCCAACGTACTTCACCACTTTTTAATACGTCCTGTTTACAAAACTGAAACTTTTCTACAACTAGTAAGTCACAACCGCGTGAACTCTTAATTACTGAAACAGATGCCATCGTATACAAATAATATATTTTATGCTTTCTATCGACTAGTAGCTTCAAGATATGTTATAATACTGACTAGCTATAATAATTTTATACCTGTTATTTGTGAATTTTATACATTTAAAGGAATAATCTTAAGTAGGTACAACATAGTTATTAGAATAAAGAGATAAGTAAATTAAAGGTATTTCCGACAGGTACACAGGATTAGGTATTTCCAAATAAATACACAATTAATATTTTACAGAAACTATGAAGCGTAATTACCAATATTTTAATCTCATCGTAAACATCAACCCCTCGGCCGAAATTACCCCTGTCATAAATGGTACCCCTTGATTTATGCAGGTAGGCCAAGGGATTACCGGCCGAAATTACGCCCGCCGATTTTTTCTTTAAATGTAAACAGAAAAGACCATGCGCCTCTTGTAAATATTTGGGGGTTTTTCCTTCTTGTACAGTCATTTCTTGACATTTTCAAGATTACTGCACCGATTTTTATTTGATTTAATTTAAATATTTTAATTGTTATGCAAAAACAGTTCATTTTTAGTTTATTTCTACAATCTTAGATTTTAAAAATGGGTACAATTATAGAATATTTATATTCTTTTTTGATTTCACCTGAAAAAAAAAATTCAAATAGATCAGCATGTCAGAACCGCGAAACATTTAGCTAAAAAAGTGAAAACCACATCCGGTGAAAAATGTCAACCTTTAGTGTCCAAGTGCTTACAGTCAAATTCCAAAGAACAAACCGAACAAGAAACTTTTAACGAAGACTTGTGTCGTGCATTAGTATCTTCTAATATACCGCTTTCAAAATTATCTAATGAAAACTTTAGTTCTTTTTTAAAAAAATATTGCAAAAAAAAACATTTCCAGTGAACGAACTCTAAAGAGAAATAATGTCAATTTGTTATATTCCTCAGTTATCCACAACATAAAAGCCGCAATAGGTAATAATTACTTTCACATATGTGTGGACGAGACCAATGACTCCAAAATCGTATTTAATTTCCTGTAAGCAAGAGGAAAAAACCAACGCTATAACAATATCTCGGTTTCTACAAGAAGCATTATCAAACTTTTTTCTTCCTGCTGCTGTGCCTAATAATAAATTATTGCTTATTTTATCTGATGCCGCACCATAATATGGTGAAAGCAGGACAAAATTTAAAAATATTTTATCCAAACTTAATACATGTCACTTGTTTAACGCATAGAATGAACAGAGTTGCTGAGGAAGTAAGAAAAAAACCCTTTCCACTAGTTATCAGTTTAACAGCGAGCGTCAAAAAGGTATTCCTGAAATCACCTGTAAGAATACAATGTTACAGAGATATGCTTCCTGCTGTTCCACGGCCACCGCAACCCATTTTAACACCTTTGGGATCATAGTTGAAAGCAGCTAATTTCTATGCTGATCATTTTGTTGAGTTAAAAAAAAATAATTAACCTTTTAACGGATGATAGATGCCAATCATTATTGAAAGCTAAGCAAGACTTCCAAAATAACATCCTCCAACAACAACTGTCATTCATAAAATCAAATTATAGTTTTGTCCAGAAAATTATAAATCAATTAGAATCCTCCAAATTATCATTGTTAGAGAGTACAGTTTTAATAAAAGAATTTGAGTCATTGTGTCAAAACGATAAAGGTACTATTGGAAAGAAAATTTTTCAAAAATTTAAAGTAATAGACTAGAGCAGTTCACATTGCAGTCTCGAGTATCACATTGTAATATTGTAATACAGCGCATTTGCCGTGTTTTACGTGTTTTGTATTTACATTAATTTAAGTAGTTTTTGCGAGATGAATTCAGATTTATAGAGACCGTGTACAACTTCTTAAGCCTGCTAGGCAAACAGTAATGAACAGTGCTATATTGTGTGCAATTTATTAAAATCTGAATTTTCAAATTTTAGTTTTTAAAAAAAGTGTAATATGTCTGTAGGCAAGACAAAACCATTCCTGGAAATTTAAACCAACTTGACAAAATGTACACGTTAGTTATTTTAACAAAAATATATACGATTCCTTTAAGTTGTTGACTGGGTATAAAACTGTCCCAAAAATTATTTTGTCGGCCTTGTTCACTATTTCATTTAAGTGAGAAAATTGTGTGGGTTACTCCGATTTAAATAATTTGTACAAATCTATAAAAAGGCATTTTAAGTAAAACACATATAGAAGCAATTATAAAAGAAAAAAAATTTGGGAAAAACACGAATTGATCACGCTTTAGCGTGATCGTGGCGTCAGCCGTCGCAGGCATAGGTAGGGGGAAAGTAAAAAAAATCGTGAAATATTAAAGAGATTGGCTCATGTTACATGTTTGCTTGGAGAACATAAACTTAGTACCCGAGGGTATAATGAAAGTTATGAATCTGTAAATAGTCAAAATTTTGTGGGTTTACAAATTTTTATCTGAATATGATAAACTATCAAAACATCATTAAGATCATTCTACCGTATTTTGAGGTAACTCGAATAGGAAACAAAATGATTTGATCAAGACTGTGGCAAATATTGTTCTGCAAAAAATCAAAGAAGAAATAATAGGAGCACAACTTATTTCCATTATTCTAGATGAAACTACTACCACTACGACTCTAATTTGAGTCAATTGTCGGTTGTTCCGAGTTACATCAAAAATAATGGGGAAATACAAGAACGATTTTGGGGATTTTTTGATATAATTGAAGATAGAATAGCAGAAAGTATATATAGACATGTTTGTAATATAATTGAGCAACTGAACTATGGCTCCAAACTTTTCGCTCAAAGTTATGATGGAGCGGACATAATGTCTGAATACTTGGGCACTTAACTTCAAACCAAAGTTAAGGAGACGTTTCAAAACGCAATTTTTGTGCACTGCTTTGCACACAGGCTAAATTTAGTTCTAGAGCAATTAGTCGCACTCAATAAGATTTGCAAAGTAGTTTATAAACCTTGGGAGGAATGGCTGCTTTTTTTTAAATTGCTAAAAGAGATACATGTTTAGATGTCATTCTTCAGAAAAGGTTTCCTCGAGCAGCTTCCACCAGCTGGAACTACAATGAGAGGTTAGTAAAAACAGTTTGCCAATATCGACAATTCCTAATAGAGTTATTTTAAAGCATTTTTAACGATAAAGACCGTTGGGACACTGAAGCTGTGAATTTCTCTAGAGGTTATAATTTAGAATTACTCAAACGAGATATTGATTTTAATTTTTTGCTTTAAGTATTTTCTTAAACAGATATTTAATTTGATGAGTTCTCCACTAAATGAAATCATATTGGAGTTTGTATTTAAAAAAAATAACGAATTCAAAGTCAAAATCAACAGAGAGAGGGAACAATTTGATATCATCTGGCAAAAAACTTGCGACCCCGAAGAGATAGAGCTCAAGCCAAAACACTAGAATTGACGATGTAGGTGCCAAAAAAATATCTTATCATTGACTCTTTTGTGAAATAATATATAACATTTTCCAGCAGCTTAAAGAGTTATGCAATTTCAATAAATATGTCAACTCTAGTTCCCAGGAAGAGGCTATTTATTATTCAAAAAAGCATTATGATAACTTTTTTGACATGCTTTCCCTGCATTCCCAACTGTGCTTTTAGTATGCTTCTAAACACTCTGTGCAAACTAACACTATTTCTAAAATACTGACAGTTCTTTAACAAACTAAACTGGATAAAGCATATGGTGAGGTTTCAAGTGCGTCTGTAGAATGAAGCTTTTATTTATTAAAGCGAATTAAAACCTTGTCAGAAATTCCAAGTGAGAAGAGGCTAGCTAACTTAGTGATGTTGTCAATTAATAAAGAACTTATTAAAGAAATGTCTAAAAATCTCAGTTTTTACGAGTCTGTCATAAATGAGTTTGCCTAGAAGACAGAAGAATAGAGCTGCAGTACAAGTAAAAAGCTTAGTAAGTCTTTTTATAATTTCATTTAATATGCATCCTTTTCTTTAAAGGCTACTGCAAGCCACTATTTTTCCTAAAATCATATTACGTTATTCAAAATTTACGTCATAATGCCAGAGAGTTACCAAAATATCAGAATAATAAATAAGTAAGGAATGTTCAAAAGTCAACCGTCAATTGGATTTTTAATAGTACAGTACATGTAAAGAATAGAAAGATTAGAATAGAAAGGACAAAAAAGGTCCGCCATAATTTAGTTCTTATTCAAAATAATCTATTAAATAAGCAACTAACTCTCTACACAATACACAACAATAATTAGTTTTCAAAGCTATTAAGCTATGTTTAATATGTATTCATATTGTAAATCAAATTACTAAAGAAATCAAAATAAAATAAATATATATATAAATATCTATCCTCTATGAATGTTGGCTACCACAATGGCCCATCGTATTTTATTAGCAGCTGTTCGAAATAGGTCTGTGGTGGTCATACCTGTCGACTGTCTCAAATTCTTAAGCCAGGATATTCGGCGGCGTCCTGGTCCTCTATTTCCTTCTATTTTCCCTTCTAATATCAATGGTAGGATTCTGTATTTATTTTCATTTCTTACTATATGTCAGAAGTAAGCTAACTTTCTTTCTTTAATGGATTTCAAGACTTTAGGTTCTTTTTTGTAAACGTTGCATTACTACGTCGTTAGTTATATGATGTACGTATGATATTCTGAGCATGCGACGATAGCACCACATCTCGAAAGACCGCAACCGTCTGCAAGACGTATCAGTGAGTATCCATGCCTCTGCTCCATACATAAGAACAGAAAACACATAACAATTACGGGTTTTGAGTCGGAGATGTAAGTTCAAGGTTAAATTGCAGAGAACTTTCTTCATCTTTTGGAAGGCACTCCTTGCTTTTTCGATCCTATATTATTTAATCTCGTGTAAGTGATCCCAGCTGTCTGTGATGTTGCATCCTAGGTATGTTATTTTTTCTGTTCTATCCAATACCTCATTGTCTGCCATAAACTTTGCATCTGTATCTTGGTTTTTGCTTATGATCATAATTTTCGTCTCCTTATTATTAAGTTTCATTCCATATTTTCTACTGATGTTAACTACTTGATCTATCGGTCTTTGTAATCCTTCAGCACTATCCACAACAAGGACAGTGTCGTCTGCATATCTTAGATTATTTATTACTTCACCGTTAAACAATCACGCCATCAGTCGTTTCTCCCTAAGCTTCTCGAAATACATGTTCAGAGTACGCATTAAACAGCAAAGGCGAGAGTATGTAACCTTATCGTACTCCTCTTTGTATTGCTTATGCTTACTATAAGATTGTAAATTATCGTCAGGGCTGTAAACATTCTTGCCAAATACTCAAATTCATTAAATTTTTATGTATACCCGTATTATTGGTGTACAATTGTCTAATATATTTTAAAAAATAAATTATTTTATGAAATATTGATCTTAAGCAATTGTTACATCAAATTTATATTATTAGTAATAAGAAATTTTTGTATATTTAAACAATATAGGTAATTCTAAAATTCTCAATGTAATTACGATTTTAGTTTTCTTCTTATTGTACCATGTTGACGCCTATGAAAGGTTGATGTTATGGAAATTTTAAATAAAAGTGACGTTAGTTTGTATAAATCGTGACGTAACATGATTTAAGTATAAAAATACTATAGAAGTAGCAGCTTTGCCACACTACTGAGGTATTAATATTTCTGAGTAAATAAGCAAATATATAAAATAACTTGTGATTTTCCTTTAACGCGTTTTAGTAATCAGAATCTTTAATCAGATTATGCATTTTTGGTATTACTTCATATTTCCAGAAATAGCCAATTGTGCTTAATGAAAACAGAAAATGTATAACAAATATGTTTTCTGTAATGATACGCTTTTATAATAACTTTTATCTGTTGTATTATATATGTCTATATTCCAATCGCTATACGATTGGAATAATTGTTCACGAACATCTCACGTTCTTCTTATTTATGTTATGTTACCTTTGGTTGTAATTAAATAATCCAGTCATGGTTTTGACTTATCCTATCAAATTATATCAAGCAAAACGAAATTACATTAGTGGCGAAATGCGGAGGCAAGCAGTAAGCAGCAAGCTGGCATACTATCTGAGTAAACAGACCAGAATTTTCCAATTGAGGAGAGCGTTAACAACTAAGCAAGCGAAACAGAGTAAATAGTGATAAATAGTGATTAAACTGAGCTCAGGGTAACCAGCGATGTGAAGTTAACCCGTTAAAATAAAAAGAATAATACGTTGTTCTATTTGTTTTAGCTGTAATTAATCCTAACTTCTTGAGATAAAGATATATTTTTTATGCTTTTCGTTGTTTTCAATGTTTTTATTTTGATATATTTAATACCGAAAGTAAAAAAACTACAATACAATTAAAAAAAAAATTGTTATTTCTCAAAGTACAGACATGACATCTAATTTTTAAGTTACTGAACAAACCCAAATTCTAAAAAAAAATAAATACTGCAACATTTATATCTTAATAATCATTTCTTTAATCTTTGTATGTAGATTATAGTCGTAAATTTCTTTTTATGGAATTTATTTTCTCCATTTTCGTCTTCATGGCCTTGTATTATATTTTATTTGTTTTTCTTCCGTTGAGAAAAAAATCTGTTTACATTTTTTATCTTTGAAAAGTTACTTTAAGAGTAATACAAAAGTATTTTAATAAGAATCAATATCGGTTATTGGGAATGTTTTAACAAATGTTACTGAATCCCTATATCTTTCATTTATTTCATAATAATTAATTCATTTGTTATTTGATGATAAGATTTCTAAAGTCTGCATAAATTACTTAATAATTCATCTTTTCTCTTCTGGAATTTAGACTTATGTTTTAGTTATTACAAAGGAACACTAAATTATACCATACTTTGTTGTAGGTACATTGTTTTGTATTTCCTTCATTTAGAGTGAATTATGTCTAACCTTTCACGTATAATGCATGCTGGTACATTTAAATTTATATTTCTAGCAATGCAGGAGGAAATATTTAATAAGAAAATAATGATATATTTATTGTGAGGTGTTTAAAATATTATACAGTAGAATCTTACTAAGGCGGTACAATAATTCAACACCTTTAATAATCCGGCACCCTACGCTCGCTGTCAAGCAAAGGAAAACACAAGACTCTAACTTTGAAAGATAAAATTAACATTTTAATAAAGTTAAATAGTGTAGAAAACATATTATGACGTTTAGCATGCTGCTATACACGGTCTTAAGAAAAAAAAACAAAAGGTTTTATTTTCCAGCTACACACCGGTCCTAGGACCGGTTAGGGACAGACAATTCCACACGGATTTCTTATATACAATCAAGTTTAATTTTCAAATTATTGCTCGTACTTTTTTCAGCTGAAAAATAGTGTCATATAGCCGATTTCATTTCTGTCTTAATAAGATCACATAAGAAGTTCTAGGTTATTTAACTCTTTGAGGCACAGAAGTCTGTTAATATTCTAGACCCTAGTTGCACACAAAATAAAGTTTTAAATAGGAAACATTTTTTTGTGTTTAGGTTGGAGTTGGTAATCAACAAAAATAAAAAATAAGAAATTTCATTAAAAACACCTGTCACTTTGACCTATAGAGGGTGGTACAACAGTTGTACCACTGTGCAGCACCACTATTTTCTTTGTGTATTAGAAATAATGAATATTGTTTTAAAAATCTTTATTTTCAGATAAAAATAAAACATAAATTTTAATGATATTGTTAGAAACAATCTTTTGTTTTGCTGAGGCATAAAGGAACCTTACAAATGGTACACGTCCATTCAGTACAGATTTTACTACAGCGGGCACACCTTCTTCTTGTTGACTGTATTGGCTGGTGGTCTGAAGACGTAAATCTTACTTCTTCAGGCAACCTTCTTTGTCGTTTATTTATTGGTACCCCACTACTTTCTTCCGAATTAGCTGCAGTTGAAGTAGAAAAAAATTCTCATCCACCATTTTTTGCTTTTCCTATCCAACCCATATGATGACTTCATTTCGTCAAACCTGTCTACAAAATTCATGTTAAGATTATAATCAACCAAAGCCGTATGATATAGAACAGACATTTTCAATCCATCTTTTTGCCTTCTTTGAACAGAAGTTGTCTGGGTGGGATCGTAAAAATTAGAAGGAATATAAACAGACCTCCTATCTTTCCATTTAATAAAAGTTATTCCATCACTACTTGCAAGATAATCGTACTCACCCTGCTTTAGTTGCTTATCTTGACGTAATTTTGGCAAATGCTGTCTGTTTAACATAACTGTTCCACATGAATAAAATTCGAGGTCTTTTAGTTTTATTTGTAAGTCATAGGAATTGAAGAAATTATCAAAGAATAAAATATGGTTTTTTTTGCGTCAAGTTCTCTGTCAACCTTAGAACTACTTTTTCGCCTAAAAAGTGTTCTACATAGTCGTTTGTTTTGCCTGTATAAACATCAAAATTATATACATGACCATTTTTATCAGCGAGTGTCCAAATATTGTAGCCTCTTTTTATTGGTTTTTTGGGCATATACTGTTTCAAAATATTTCTTTGTACTTTATCATAGACTCATCAATGGCTATATTAGCTGTTGATTTGTAGTGTTTTTGAAAATTATTCTCCACTTCATTGAGGAAAGGCCAGACTTTATACAGCATGTTATATTCATTCTCTCCTTTGGCATTAAGTTATTGTCATTTAGATGAAGAAGACTTAGCAGCCAACCAAATCTATTTACAGGCATGAATTTACAGATACAGTCATCATAAAGATCTTTACTTACACTAAAGTAATTTCTATAACTTGGCAGTGGTTTTATACCCATTAGCAGATTTAGACCAATAAATACTAAACTTTTATTTCCTTCACGGTTGTTGGAGTATATTTCTTTTAAAATTCCTGTTCTGCATTGTTTAAAAAGTAATTTTATCTAAAATATCATCAGATATAAATAGACTGAAAAAACTGTAAGGGGTAAGCAAGATGTTTTCTTTTTGTAACAATTCCTGACATATTCCTTGTTCATCAGTAAAATCTTTTACTGGTAGTATTTTTTAATATTCTGCGTAGACCATGAAATTGTCTTTTTTTTATTAGGAACTTTCGCAAAATTCGTCGGCAAGGGAACATCCACATCACTCAACACATTTTCCTCACTAGACACATCGTCATTATTTAGTACAAACTCATCACTCGGTGGTTCAAACGTCTCGTCTTCACCTGGTGGTTCAAACGTCTCGTCTTTAACCTGAATCATCACCAATTTCTGATTCTTGATCACTAGGAATTTCCTCAAACTCTCGGTACAATTTTTTCTCTGTCATCACTACTAACCTGAAAGATAACGGCTCCTTCCTATTATTACTGGACGCCATTTATTCCTACAAAGGAGAAACGTTAGCTGCACGTTGGTACATATTTTGGATTGCCGTATATATTCAAAAATACAAAGTTTGTATCAAAAATAGTATTGTTGTATGTTCCAGTGATTAAATAAATACACTACTAATCTAAAATAATATAATAAACAACACGCAATACTTACTTTTTAATAAGAAAATCACGATGTTAAAATTTGTTTTATAGATAAGTGCACTAGAAGTTATTAGAACTGCAACTGATATCTAAAGACACAAATTTTATGGAAAATATTTCTGCCACGTATTTTAAACATGTTTATTAGGTAGTTCAGTATAGTGGTACATTTTAGCCGTCGCTGTGCCGAACGATAAATCTATTTTGTTAGGTGGTACGTTTTATGGACCGTTGTGCAACATGGGACCAATTTTTAGTGGTTACAAAAAATATACCAGTGTACTTCAAAAACTTAATAGAACTCTGTGGATTAGTCAAAATTTTATTTCGCGCGTACAAACTATCGATTGGTTGTTTTATAACAATATCCGTTGTTAAATAACTAACGTAATAGTTTAATTGGTAGGACTTAGCAACGTGATGCTAAAACGTAAATACATGTGGGATTTGTAAGAGGATATTCGACTTAAGTAAGTGGTTATAGTGAATATTTAATTAAAAAAGTTACAAAACTTTAAGTAGAAATAATATATCTTAACGACATTCAGAACTTTTCAAAATATTAAAATATATATAATACTAAAAAGATTAACTCTTCTAGTTCATGATTGATACCCTGAAAGTTAAATCCATTACCAGAGTACAGCTTAAGAAGTTTCTTCTGCTTACAAAGCGCTTAAAAGCTGCTATAAATAAATGAGCACATAAATCGGATACAAGTTCTAAATGAACAGCACGAGTTGTGAAACACACAAATAAGGCTACATATACCTTTAAAAGTTTGCATCTACTCCCCTTTCGATCCGTGACCAAGAAATAACCCGCGTAATCTACTGTGATATAAAAAAAAGGGGATAGGCCAACACGATCCTTCGGTAAATCACCCATAATTGGAGACAGATTTTTAGGTGGATTTGCACGACAGCACCTAATACATTTATGGACGATACGCTTGGCTGCATTTTTGTCATGAATAAGCCAAAATTAATTTGCCATTGTAGATAAAAGAAGAAGAGGACCTGTATGACAGAGTTTAACGTACAGGTCTGAAAGAATTAAGTCAGTAAAGTAATTATTAGGTGGCAGCAAAATCAGATGTCTCTTCTCAAAAGAATAAGATGAATTTTTTAATCTACCAACAACACGCAGTATTCGATTTGAATCGAGAAATGGTTGCAACGAAATGAGTTTGATTTTTGAGCTTACAGGCCCCTTTTTGTCAAATTGCGAATTTTTTCTGAGAAACATTCATTCTGAACTATTCTTACTAGGTCAAACATAGCGTTCAAAACCTTATGAGAAGTTAAAGCAACTGAAACCCTCTTATAAAAGGAAGACTTGGATATTTTGCAATTATTAATGAATTTCAGAATGTAAGCATTTCAGATTTCCGAAGTGGAAATTGAAACGTCAATAAACGTATTTTAACTTTTAATTGTGGCTTATTCCCATTTAAATATAAATTAATTTAAAAGGCCACAAGAAAATAGCTTCAGAACAATAGTAAGCAATACATCTCTATAACTTAATCAAACTAGAGAATTGCTTTATTAATAAAAAGTCTAATGTGCCAGACAAAGTAATGACGTCGGCGGTATTTAACTCCGGAATGTCATCCGGAAGAGAAAATTGTGTAGGATAATTATTTGATTTCAGCCAGGAAGGTTCATGCCACCATAAGTCAAAAGACATAAGTAATTAAGGACTAATTCCACGAGAAGCAAGATCAGCAGGATTGTCCTTCGAAACTACGTGATGCCCACATTTCTCTTCCGTTTTGGTCTGAATTTCAGCGACAAGATTTCCTACAAACGTTTCTAATAGTTTTGACTGTGTGCGTATTCATGCCAGAGTGATAGTAGAATCAGACCAATGAAATACTTTATCGAAATTGATCTCTAAGGACTTGATTACCCTTTCAGAAATACGAGCAAGTAACAATGCTCCGCACAATTCCCAATGAGGTATGCTAATCACCTTTAGGGGTGCAACCTTGGATTTGCGCATAAAAGACGAACCAAAACATGTCCAACAAAATTAATACTCTTAACATAGATTGCAGCACCATATGCCTTGTTGCTGACATCAGAAAACCCATGTAGCTCACAAGAGATCGAATCCTTTAATTTTACGTACCTAGGTATTTCGACATTATTTAATCTAAGTAATTCGTTCTTGAAATGCTGCCACTGCGTAAAAATGATTTGGGGAACAGATTTATCCCAGCCTTACTTTTCTTGTCAAAGAATTTTCATTATAATGTTGGCCGTAATTGTGCAAGTGCTAAGCAGTCCAAGAGGATCATAGATCTTAGCAATACCAGAAAGAATTATTCTCTTCGTTACCTTATTAGGATTAGGAAATCAGCTACCTTAATATGTTAATGTGTCCCAATCACACATCCAGTTTAGACCAAGTACCTTTACCTTTTCTTCTCCACCGAATGATTTTAGATTTGATAGACACTTGGAACTTTGAATTTTATTAAGAACTACTAGATTATTCGATACCCACTTCTTCCTCAACTCAAAACATCCGCTATTTAAGATATTGTTGATATCCTTGCATACATTTGACAATGACTCTGCGCAATCTCCACCTGTTAGAAGATCATCAACATAGAAATTTCGCTTGATGATCTTGAAAGCAGTAGGGTGAAGATCTTTATTATCGGATTCTACCTGAAACAAGCAACTAATGACCTGAAACGAAGCTAAAGCTGTTTCATATGTGACCCTATTTAGCTGATATGTGCTCAGAGTGTCAAAAGGAGAAGAACTCCAGAAAATTTGACAAAGTGCTCGTTGTTCAGAATCCACGAGCATCTGACGATACATTTTTGTAATATCAGCAGATACAACAAACGCATGTTGTCGAAAACGCAATAAAATTAAGAATAAATCGTCCTGAATGGTAGGACCTGAAATTTAAATTTCATTTATTGATAGACCAGAAGAAGATGGAAAGAAACCGTCGAACACCACACGAAGGTTTGTGGTGAGACTGTCATCCTCTAAGACCCCGTGATGGGGAAGATAATACGAAAAGCTCTGTTGTCTATCATCAACCTTGGACATGTGACCACGTTGTATGTATTCTTCCATAAATTCGATATACATCATTTTAATGATGTCATTTTTATGAAGTTTTTTCTCCAAGTTGAGAAAACGTTTTGATGCCTGTCGCTTTAAATCATCTATATTTTTAACGAAACCCCTTTGAGGTGTGTTGATGATAAAGCGACCTTCGTTATTTCTCTTTACCATTGAGGAGAAGTGTTTTTTGCATATTTAATTTTTCTCGGAGAGTACAGGGTCCGTGTACTCTTCGAGTTTCCAGAATTTTTGTAGCTAAACATTTAACTCAGAATTTTAAAATCATTTCTACTGAAGTATGATAATATTAAATATGAAACTGATTCTCTTTTATCATTAAACTGACCGGAAACTATTCAAACAAAGCTTGTTTTTTGCATGACTGGAGCAGAAGGACCTAGACTGAATTGTCCTACACACAAGATTTTCCAGAAGGTATTAACACCTAAAGGAATGTCGATTTTTGAAGCAACATAAAAATCTGAATCTGCTAGCCTTAAATGACGTGGAATAGTTGAAAAATCAAAATTGAAAATTAATTTGAAAAATTCCTAAGTGATATGGCTGATCCACGACAATTGATATTACGACCAATTATTAGACCTACCTAATATACATGGCAAATTTCATAAAAATCAGTCTAACTGTGACACTAATATGGCTATTAAACAATAGGGGTTAGTGATAGAAGGGAGGACATTATGGAGTTGTATGTACTGTTTAATATCACATAATAAAGAAACAAAAATAAAAAATTTTGTCTGAAAATAAAAAAATATTCGGGTAGGTGTTTCATACACTTTTCTCTTAGGGGTATGAAAAAAAGATAACAATCTATTTTCAGACCTACAGAATACACATGTAAAATTGCATAAAAATCGGTTTAGCCATTTTGGAGAAGTATTGCAACTAACTGTGTGACACTAAGATGTCTATTAAAAAAAAGGGTCAATAATAGAGGAATGAAAATTAAGGGCTGCATTTTAATTGCCACATCACAAAAACAAAAATAAAAAAATTTGTTAAAAAAATAAAAAAAATGTTTGAGGTGAACCACCCTTACCCCTTAGGTTAGGGGTATGAAAAAGAGATAACAACCTATTCTTAGATCTGCAGAATATACATGTAAAATTTAAAAAAAATCGGTCCAGCTGTTTCGGAGAAGTGTTCCCAAGCGGTCACCTATCCAAGTTTTAACCGCAACTGCATAGTATATTGTGATTTACAATGAGAGAAAAAACTCCTATTCAAGTCTTTCCGTACAATTTTTTGAAAATTATCTTTTACACAATATATATAATAACGGATTTATTACGGCTGTCGCCGCTTCTCCGCCCCCAATTTCCATCTTTTTCTGTCATATGCAGTTGCCTCTTCTAAGTCTCTTGCCGCCATTGCTTCATCAATATCGTTGCGCTAACTTCTCCGTGGTCGTCCTCTCTTTCTTCTTTCAGGAGGGATCCATTCCAGTACTCTCCTAGGCCATCTGTACTCTGGCATTCTTTTAACATGTCCGAACCAGATTAATTGTTTTCTTTCTATGTCATCATTGATATTTCTCTCCATTTTCATTTCGTTTCTTATTTGTTCGTTTCTAACTCTCTCCAGTTTCGATCTACCGCAGCTTCGTCTCAGATAATCCATTTCTGTCGTCAAAAGTTTGTTTCAAAAGTCAAAAATTGTTTTTTGCCAGAGAAGAGAGTTTAAGGCACGGGTCGCTGCTCTGCCCTTGTTTATTCTTTCCCTGATTTCATCTGCGCTATTTCCCTTCTTGTTGAAAATGACCCCCAAATATTTGCAGGATTGCACGCCTTTGATTTTGTCGTCTTCCAAGACTAGGTCACATATTTCATCTGTTCCCACTAAGAGATATTCACATTTTGTCATATTCATGTTTAGACCTGCCACCTCATATTCTTCTTGCAGTTTTCTTACCATATAGCTAAGATTGTAGCTGTCTTCGACAATTACTACCTGGTCATCCGCAAAGAAAAGTGTATATAGCTTGTTTTCTTCCACCGTTATTCCCATGTTTCTACATTTTTTTACCCATTTCACTAAGGATCTGTCCAAATAGATTTTAAATAAGGTGGGTGACAGACAGCAGCCTTGTCTTAGTCATTTTGTTGTTTGAAAAGGAGAGGTGATTTCTTGTCCCATTTTAATTCTTGCAAAGTTTTGTTCGTAATATTTTTGAGTGGCGTTAATAAGAATTGGGTTTATTTTCAAGTTACCCATTTCTATCCATAGTTGGGAGATCGGTACACTGTCATATGCTTTTTCCAAATCTATTAAAGCTATATGAGTTTCTCTATTTTTCTGTACTCGTTTTTTCATTGCAATTTTTAATGTGAAAATATTATCCATAGTGGAGCGTCCGGCCCTAAATCCCGCTTGTTCTTCGGGTTGTTTGTCTTTGATATCATTTTCTATCAGGTTTCGTAGTACTTTTGAGTATAGTCGGCCTATAGTAGCAATCACTGCGATCCCTCTATAGTTTTTAGGATCCATCTTTGTGCCTTTCTTGTGTATTGGAGAGATATACGATTGTCTCCATTTTTCTGGAACTTCTTCTCCGTTTAAGCATCTTTCGAATAATTTTTGGATCATCTCAAACAGTTTTGATGATCCATACCTAATCAACTCTGGATGTATTCCGCCTGGGCTTGGAGATTTTATTAATTTCATTCCCTTAACTGCTTCATTCACTTGTTCTATTGATATTTCGATTCTTCCTTCTACTTCCACTTGTTCATTTGTCTGTTTAAACCTTTCTCTTCTCTCTGTTAATAAGTTCTCAAAATGCTCTACCCATGTGTTCTCTGGTATTCTATTTATTATGACTTGGTTTTTTGTCGTTGTTCTCATCGTTTTTATAGTTCTCCAGGCTTCAGAGCTCTTTGTCCCTCCTATATGGTTGTCTAGGTATTGGCATTTTTGTTCCCATGTACTATTTTTCTTTTTAACCACTTCTCGTTTGACTTCTTTATTCAAGTTTTTATATTGTTGTTTTGTATGTTCGTCTCCCTGTTGTAATAACTGTAGATATACTTCCTTCTTTCTTTTTATCTTTTCTTCCACTTCTTTATCCCACCAATATGGTTTATCTACTCTTCGTACCTGTGGCCCTAAGGCTTCTAGCGCTGCGTCTTTCATGCAGTTTTTTATATGTTCGTATTCATCCGTCGTTGATCTGTGTGTTTCCTGTAGTTTTTGTGTTAGTCTCCAGGAGTAAAGTAACTGTGTGCTCTCGTTATCTAGATTATCTAAGGTGTACGTAGTTCTCTCTATTTTTTCTCTGTGTTCTTTGTTGATGTCTGTGTGGTTCCTGTCTACGAATGGTGTATATATTTTTCCTATTATCAGGCAGTGGTCCGAGCCGCACTCTGCTCCTCTATTCACCTTTACGTCCTGTACTCTTAACTTAGTTTGTTGTCTTGTTATGAAATAATCTATTATTGATTTTAGACCTCTTGTGTGCTGATACCAGGTGTATTTATGTATGTTCTTGTGGGCGAAAAAACCATTCAAAATCTTTAACTCATATTGTTGGCATATATTTATGAGTCTTTCTCCATTGTTGTTAACAGTTTTTTCTCCATGCATGCCTACCACTTTACTTTGAACTTGTTTTCCTACTCTGGCATTCAGGTCTCCTCCGCATATAATCTCATGGCTGTTAGGAATTTCGTTCAGGATTTTTCTAAAGTCTTCTTCAAAAGCTTCCTTTTCTTGCACTGAGTAGTCATTATTTACGGCATATATCCCCAGAATTGTTATTTGTGTTCCTCTTAGGAGAACCGTCACTTTAATAAAACGTTCGTTGTATGCTTCCCAAGATTTAATATATTTTTCAAATTTCTTGTGTAAAAATATTGATATCCCTGCTCTTGCTCTTTGATCCTTTCCCACTCCTGAGAAGAAATGTAGATAGTCTTTTAATTTTTCGCTTCCATTTCCTTTTTTCTTGGTCTCAGAGAGAATGGCTATATCTAATTTTTGATTTACAAATTCCTGCATAATTTCTTGTTGTTTGTTCCGGATTCCCTGTATATTCCAGATTCCGTAATTCATGGTCCATTTTCGTTGCTGTTTTCGTCTACTGTAATTTCCGTCCGGTAACCGAGGCTCATTGGGTATTTTAGCACTGTAGAATTTTCACAAGTGTAAGGTCGCTGGCCTTACGACTTAACCCCCATCCTTGGAGGACCGAATTTTCTGTTGGGGTTTATTCCCCTAGCCGATATGTTCCAGTTTTTAGGCGCCAGAAACTCGCCTTTTACCCTCTCTCGTCTGCTACATAACGTACTCCCATTGTACGCCATGCACCCAGTGGTTACGCGACATGGTATGTCTTCGTGGACGTGAGAGTAGGATTTGCTGGCAGAGCTGAGTTTTATTCCTAAAACCTCCAACTCATTCGTTGGAAAACAGTGGGCATTTCTTAGCGTTTTGTTACGACAAAAGCATCGGCGGCTTCATGTCGCCCCCAAGACCCCTTACCAGCCTTTAACCACCAACCATCTTTACACAAACCTTCTAATAATAACAAACACAAAAATAAAAGAATTATCTAATTTGGTGCAGTCATTCTAAATGCCTCTACAAAAAATTTGGAGATTCATTTTTATTAATATAGTTATACACAATATATATATACATATATATATATATATATATATATATATATATATATATATATATATATATATATATATATATATATATATCTATATATGCATAACTATATTATTTCATAAAATATTTGTGATATTATACAAATAGAGACACGTCCTGTGTGTTTTTTAATGTTATTATATATTCGAATGTGTATAAACATAACAAAACAACAAGTAATAAAGACATATTTATACAAATGAATTTGAAAATAATTGTCAAATGCAAAGCATAACAAATGATATTTGAGCGAAAATTATTACCTGAAAGACTTCATCGTACCTATGTATTTAAGGAACTGTAAATTTCCGTTTCTCAAAATTAATGGTGACGGCTCATAATATGCATTTTCATACGTTGCTCATCATGTCTGTTGGGAAGTATAAACTTGCAGCAGCTGTTTGTAGGTTTCGACAATCATTATAAATTAATAATTGTTAAACACATGAGTGAATATATTAGGATTTGGAATAATAATAGAAATGAACTAATAATTTGCCCAGGGTAATTTGAAGGTTGAAAGTAGGCCAGTGAAAACAGTTCACTTTGATAATTGGTAATAATCATTCCATTTTCGGAAATGCTAAAACATATCGATTTTTGTTCTAAATGGAATATATATTTTAACGCTACATGCATCTGTCATTTCTCAACCCTCCTACCGTATCAGTTTTATAACTCTAATTAGGAAATATATATTATTTTTATCACATACTTATAGAGACATTTGAATGTAGTATATAGGCAATTATGAATTGTATTCCTAAATTCCATTTTTATAAAAAGAAAATGAATGCATTGAACACCTTAAAAATAAATGGCCCGCTTTTTCACCAAGGTATTTATTGTCCAGTTAACCTATTCTGAATTACCAAAATCTCCTGTAGAAGCAGATATGATACGGCAGTAAGATAGGAAAAATTATGAACAAAAAAAAAATAAAATTAGAGTAAAGATAAATTGGTGTGGACATTTTCAAATAATGCAAAAAGTAAAATTAGTCGAGCAAATATTGTAATAGACGCCACATCAAAAAAGAGAAGAATACTTACAAAGAAATGTGATCAAGGCATTAGACGACTAGAAAACAGAGAATATTGGGAATCACATCTGTACGACCACAAAACGCGATCAGGATGACCTAGGAATACAATAAAATTTTAAATAATTCAGTATTATCATTATGTGAAAGGTTTCTGGTGTTCTAAGGCAGATAAAAATATAACTATTTACAGGACTTGGGTTAAATTTTGTAAAAGGTTTTGTTTAATTTATATATTTTATTTTATATATTTTAAGATATATAAGCTTTAGTTGCCGGTTGTTTCCAATCCAGCTTCTTAGAAGGCTTAACTTTGTATAAGTATAGTATAGTTTCAAAATTGTAGGCACTAAATTCCAGGAAATATTGATGACATTTAACATTATTCTTAGTCTTCCAGTAGCGTGCACTATATTTTGTAAGATTTTGACGTAATGCTACTTTGATTGAAGAATTCTCACAAATTAAATATACTACTATTCTCTTATGATGTAATCATTCTCTAACTAACGGCTTCGATGATCTACTGTTTTTTTACTGATCAGCGTTGTCATACTTTAATAGATACTTTAACAAGTCCATTAGTGTATGACTATTTACATGATATGATCTAAATTATTAACCCAGATAACCCTGACATAAGAAATTGTATTAAAACTTTAATTTGTTGCTATTAATATCTTTTATTTAGAAGTACATTACTGAAATGATATTTTAAAAAATGGCAAGGTACACAAAAAAAATTACCGTCCTACATCTAGGACGTCAAGACCAAGCATTACCATTTATGTGGTAACTCACAAAGCAGCCTACATGGACACCAACATCACATTTTTGACACTTTGTAGTGGTTTTTTTCCGATTCAAAGAAAATCGGAATTTTCACTTTGACTTGACCGTCCACAAGCAGATGAAGTCGCTTTTGTATAAAGTTCAAGAAGAAGAATATCAACATAAATAAGTGTTGCGAATTAAAAGGGAAAAACAAAAACCAAAGTGTTAATCTTCTAAGGGGAAATTATATTTAACGAAGATAAACTGTAGTGAATAAAAATAGTAATGGTTCAAATAAATTGTCAAACAACAGGGAATGTAACCAATACAGAAGAAAATATGAAGCTTACTTAAAACACTACAAGAGAATCGGCATAGCTCAAGAGAATGAGAGTTGTGCTCAAAGAGAATGTCGGCACGTTTGCTTGCCTGTAGTAACTTAAGATAGTTAGATCAATCTTAAGATGATCGTGAGATGGGCGCCAGGGAGAATTTTGAATATCACACCAATTTGGGATATATGTAGTTATACATATCTTACTATATGGAATGAAAGCTTGGACATTGAAGAAACAACACATAAGAAAAATAGAAGCGTTCGAAATGTGGTGTTACAGAAGAATATTAAAAATTCAGTGGGTTCAAAGGATTACCAATGCTGAGGTACTACGACGTCTAAATAAGGAGTTAGAAGTTATAAACAGCATAAAAAGAAGAAAACTAGAATATTTGGGTCACATAACCAGAGGAGAAAAATATGAGCTGCTGAGAATTATTATGCAAGGAAGGATCCAAGGAAGAAGAAGCATAGGAAGAAGACGCATCTCCTGGCTGAAGAACCTTAGAGAATGGTTTAACTGTAGTTCACTACAACTTTTCAGAGCAGCAGCCAACAAAGTGACCATAGCCGTTATGATATCCAACCTCCGATAGGAGATGGAACTTTAAGAAGAAGTAGTTATACACTAACTGAAAATTAAAAGATTATAGGAAAACAAATAAAAATCTGTAATGCTCTATACACTATATTAAATATAATCTTAATTTACTTATATCCTTAAAACATATATGTATTATATACCAAACAATGTCTAAAATATATTCCCCAAAATATTTTTATACAAAAACAGTTATCTAAAAGTATGAAAAAAATAATATGACCCCAAAATATAAATATTTACAAAAAAATGTATCTACCCAGTCCTTTGACAATGAGGTAAATTGGTAAATATGTAAATTGGTATGAGTAAAGAGTATTTAAAATAGCACACAACAATTAAATAATTAGATAAATTAATAAAGGAGGCAGTTTTAAAGTATGACAATAGTCAGTTAAGTAACTAGACCAGTACACAACTTACATCAATTTAACAAAATAAAGGTACGTACTAGTAACCATAAAATGGGATAATGTATCCTGACAACTTATGTTGTTATGTAAAATATTAATAAATGAATAAATTAAAGATAAAGTAGAAATGTAAAAATAAAGGCAAGTAAAAGGATTCAGCAAGGTAAGAGTACTATCCAGGGATTGTGCACAAACCTGTTTTGTAACCCGCTTAGGCTGAAGGCCTAAGTATTCAAGGATATAATATATAATACAAAAAAAATTAAATTTAAATTATTAATAGTTTAGAAAAAATAAATAAATGTCCTTAGTAGCCTTGTTACTGGTAAGGAAGTTCCCTAAGCCGTGGTCTATTGTCCAGGTAGTGGATGGACTATAAGGTGGCTCTGCCTATGTTGGCTAATGTAACAGCTGACTAGGACTGGCAGACCAACCAGAAAATTCCAACTTAATATGGTTTCTTTGCCCAAAATCAACGTCCAACTCTTCCCAAATCCAAGTATTTCCCAACTTAAAAAAAATATTCTTCCCCAAAATTAAAGTCCCAAGATTGGAGCCGGCAGGCAGAACCTCGGAGGGTTTTTCCAATAAAAAAAAACAACGTAACTTTCTAACGAAAAACTGTACAAAGTAAATACTTATTCAAACTCAAATTTTTCACATTTTCCCAAAAATAATAACTTAAAAATTGTTCTATCCCTGCTCCTAAGTTCTGCCTGCCGTGATAACTTAACTTCTCTTCTCGAAGTTCCCTTCCAAAATGACCAGAATTCCCTTCAAGAAGGTTAAGTTTCCAATGACAAGGGTATCGATTATATTATCAATTGATATAACGATGTTCAAAAGTCATAAAATAAAATATTAGAGATCGTATTGTGGGTTGCACACTCCAACGGCGGCAAATTAGTAGCTAATGTAGGGATCCGGTTTGCTAACGTTCAAAATGTTAGATTATTAGCGATCGTATCGTTACATGAGGACCACATCTACACTAAAATCCTTGTATTTAGGCGATACGTGTATTGATGCTCCCTGATATGGTTCAAACCACGTCACGTATCCATTCATCAACGCTGTGGTTCTTTTCTATTGGATTTGACAACCAGTAAATCAAAAAGTCTTCATCAAATTCATGAACCAGTCTATGGGAGTATTTTCTGTATCAGTATTAAGATCATTACCCTTTAACCAATTATCAAGTATTTCTGCTTCCTCTGAGATGTTTGTTACTTCAGACCACTGGTACTGTCGTGGAACTTTCAAAACTTTCTCAGGTTTAACCAAATTTGATACTGGAATATCATCATCCGAGTCGGAGTCAACCGAACGAAGCACATGGATTTCAGCTACAGTTCTCAACATGTTTGAAGGCAAATTATCCAGAGACATGTTTTCTTCTTTACCAGAATCCTTATATGTTTCAGCGGCATCTTTCGGTGGTAACAGAACTATATCAGCTTGAGAATGGGGTAATTTATCTTCTTCCAACATATCCAAAGCCTCATGCAAAGAAAAACCCCTGAAACAATAAAATCGGTATTTTCATAACACTATTAAAAAGTAAAATAAGCAAAGAAAGCTATTGATTACTATATTTATTTAAATTTATTATTTTCGTGTCATAATAGTGCATAATCCTGACGGCCTACATGTAGGACGGTCAAATTTATCACCACCTGGCAGCCATGTGGCAAACATTTTGGTTGGATAAATGAACACTTGTGTACGTTTTTTGCAACCGCAACACAAGTAGACGTTTCAAGCGATACGCGATACGAACAAACTAAACGATAATGGGACAATTCGTCCTTGAGTAACAATTTGTGTTAGACGACGTTATCAGATTTTTTAATCCAGGGCCGCGTTCAGAAATTATTGAAATTAGCGTCCTCCAAGAAGAACGTCAGGGTTACTTGGGTTAAAATCGAACTTGATTAATTATCTATAATCGCAGCCTGATCTTAGTATTGCCGTTAAAACCCATCATATCTTTTTTCAAACCCATCAGAATTTAGTTCCTGGAATTTTAAAACTTCGTCGTATAATGGTATATTTAGTCCCGAACATTAACTGCTCCATTACTTCACTGCCTTATTTAGGAACATTTTAAAGAGTGTTGAAGATAGACTACCGCATTGACTTAGTCCCTCATTTACCATGACATTTTCGAACAACTGGTTGATAATTTTTATTTTTTTTTTTATTAGAAATTGTCGTAGAATCATCGTATTGCTTTTATAAGTGTATGATTATTAGATTAGCTTCCAATTTTCATAGCCTGCGTAGTTGTATTGTGTCATAAACTTTTATTAAGTCCACAAATATTAGATAAATCTAGCTATCTTTGGCTATTATTTTTCATCAGGCTTTTCAGAAATTTTTCATATCTTCTTCACTCCTTTTTTACACATATATGTACGAATTCAGTTAGATTTATATCGTGCAAGTAATGAAAAAACCTGTAGTTGGTAATGCAACTACTGCAGGACAGTACCCTAGGCCGTTGTAGAGTGTATTTCTGTAACTTACTCATAGATGGCAGCAGTAATCGTACAAAAAGTGTTCCATACCGTGTGATTTAAATTATCGTGGTAGGTAGTGTTATTATAACATAATTTTTAGTTGTAAATAGTACTTGGTCTTCTATTAATATTACTCTGTGTTGTCGAAGTTCCCAAATGTCTACAAAATTTGCAGTATCGGAAATTTGAAGACATAAAGAATATTTACAGATTTGTGTAATCAAAAACCCAACACCGTTTTAACTATAATTACTATGGCTAAGTGTTTGTACACTAGTTCCCTAGTGTATTATTGATTATTATAATTTACAGTGTAATTGTTTGGTTTAGATTAGAAACCCTAAAATATCTCCATTAAGTACTATTTAAGCAAAACACGCCAAGACAGGTCCATTTTTATTTTGGATAACTGCAACTACGACGACGTCATTCATCTGTTTTTTGTTTAAATGGTACTTACTTAATGGAGATATTTTAAAGTTTCAACCCAAACAATTACACTGTATGTATACACTAGTCGTAGTTAGTAGTAAATATTAATCAGCATCTAAAAACGCGATATTTTTCACAGACCGAAAAAACCTTTAAACCAAGAAGAACTTTTAGCTTTGCTTAATAAAAGTGACATAGACGAGTCTGATGACTCTATACCTATACACTATAAGTGACTTAAGCGATTACGAATCAGACAGTGATGGAGAGAATGAAAAGACAACTCAAAATTTTGAACAGAAGAAAACTCTTAATGCGAGTGAAAATGTAAGGGATTCTGAATTAAATGAATATTAAAAGGAGATTAGCCCAACAGAAAGTAGTTATGACAAACAGGAAACTTCTTCTTCTTCTTTTTACACAGACATAAACTCTGTCTGTTTTTTAATGTTCCTCCAGTAAGTTGTCGTTCTATCGTTTTCGTGGTCTTCCTACTGATCGTCTTTCTATTGAAGAGCCGTCTCTTGCCATTTTTACTACTCTATTTGTTGTCATTCGGCTTATTAAGATCGTTTCATTCTACTTTTCTGTTTCTGATCCAGTTCTTGACGTTCCCCACCTTGCATCTACGTCGTATATCCTGTACTTCTAGCTCTGTCCCATAGTGTCTTACCATCAATTTATCTAAGTGTTTTCATCTCTGCTGCTCTAACAGCATTTTAATCTTTCACTTCAGTTTTGAGCTTTCCGTAGCTAGATAATTTGATGCCTAGATATTTAAACTCTATCACTTGTTCTATTATCTGACCTTCCAGCTCCAATTTACATCCTAGTAGATTTGCTGTTGTAACCATATATTTTGTCTTTTTTGGGGAAATTAACATGTTAAATTTTCTGGCGGTTATATTAGATTGGTGCAGCATACGTTGTAAATCATCTTCACTTTGAGAGGGTAGTATTGCGTGGTCTGCATACCAGATTATTTTAAGTTCTTTTTCTCCCATTTGGTATCCTTTTTTAGTTCTTATGTTTTTATTATTTCATCCCCAATCAGGTTAAACAATAGAAGACAGGGAATCTCCCTGTCTTATCCTATCGCAAGCTTCAATAGGCTCGGTTAGTTCTTCTTCTACTTTTACTTTTATTGTGTTGTTTTGGTAGATATTTTCGATCGTTTTAATTATTCCTAGAACTATACAGAAGCGTACAGTAAGTGGATAACGTCTTTTAATTTGACCCAGTCAAATGCCTTCTTAAGGTCCACGAAACATAGATATGCCGGTTTGTTGTATTCTAATGATTTTTCTTGCCCTTGTCTCATTATAAATATAGCGTCCGTGCATGGTCTTCCTGAACGAAAACATTGTTGTTCTTCTGCTAGTGTTATAATTTCATTCGGTTTATTTATTATAACTTTGGTTGTTAATTTAGTGTTGTGTTTAATAAATTAATTCCTTTGTAATTTTCCGGGTCCGGGTTCATTATCGTCACCTTTAGCAAATGGGGATCGAAAGTAGTCTACCCATGTTTCTTTCTGAATGTGTTTCGTTTTTATTAGTTCGTTCATCTCTTTTCTTTGTCCTCTAATCATTCTCCATATTTCTTTTTTTTTTTCGTAGAAGTCGCGTTTTATCTGTTTTGAGAAGCTCTACCAGTGTTCCCTTTTTATTTGTCTAACTAAAGTATTCGTTTCATTTCTGATTCATTTATAGTGGTTGTATGCCTGTTGTGTTTGTTGTGTTCAGTATTGTAAAAAGGCTTTTTTCTTTTCTTCACATTTTGTCTTTACTTCCTCTCTACACCATGGTGTTTTCTTTTTTGATATGTTAGTCTTCGTTACTTTACTCTCTCCAAGTGATTCTGTTGCTGCGTTAATTATGTCATTTTTTTGTTTTTACCAGCTTTCCTTGATGTTATCGTTTTCTAATATTTCATTTCCAGCGATATTTTCTGATATTCTTTTCAGGTATAAGTATTGCGTGGATTCCGTATTTAGTCTTTCGACTTTGATTTTTGTTTGTGTTGGCGCCGCTCTTTTGGGTGGGAAGTATTTCAGGATAATTCTTATTTTACATAATACTAGGCTATGGTCGCTACCTCCATCTGTTGAGTTGAGGCATCTTACGTTGATTATTGTCGATGGATGTATATCTCTGTTGGTTATAACATAATCTATCATAGATCTTTGTCCACGGGTGTTATTAAATGTATATTTATGTTGGTCTTTGTGGTCAAAAAATGTGTTGTTTATTCTTAGTTCGTTATTCGTGCAGAAGTTTATCATTATTTCTCACACTGCCTGGACAGCCGGTCCCAAGCTCGGATAAAATGTGGAGGGTGATTGGCAAGGTTAGCAACCTACCAATCGTAAAAACAAATACTGCTCAAAGAAACAATGTACAGCTACGGAATAGGATTGATATATGGGATACATATGAGCAGGAAACTGAACATAAAGTGCACACACAGTTGAAGTTAAGACGAAGGGTAAAAACTCAGCAGAAAATGAAATTATTAATGGTGTCCAAAAAATACTAAAGAAGCTGCAAAAGCTTCTAAAAAACAGAAAACGAAAAAAATGAACTTTAAATGGGACAAAAAATTTAAACTGAAAATTAAATTTCCATAATTTAAAACTAACTTATCAGATTCAAGCAGCGAGTTTGAACCATTACCATTAAAAAACTTTGACAATTATTATAACAATGATTTTTTGAGTAAGTTGCTACAGAAACTAATTTTCAACAAGTTCCTTGGAAAAGTACTAAAAGTAGCGGTATGTTGTACTCTATTGTTTTTTCAATAACTTTCCGGATTGTGGTCAATAGTGCTAAAACCTTTACCTGCTTGCTCCACCGGTTGGTATGCATCTAGCTTAGCTGTCAATCTATTTGTTATTATTCGGGTTAGTAGTTTGTAAAGGTGTGACAATAAGCTTATCGGTCGGTAGTTTTCTATATTTGCGGCGTCCCCTTTTTTATGGAGTAGAATAACTTCCGCATTTTTCCATGCTTTTGTTATTTGTCACCCCAATAGGCATTTATTTAGTAATGCTCTCATTGCTTCTCCTAATGAAGTGCCTTCCATTTTTAGCATCTCTGAAGTAATTTTATCTTCTCCTGGTGTTTTCCCATTTTTCATTTGTTTTGGGGCGGCTCTAATTTCTGATGTTATTATTTCAGGGAGATCCTCTGAGCCCACATTTAAGATATGTTTTGTTGGTATACCGGGTTCGGAATAGTAGAAGTACATAGATTCTCATAAAATTTTCAGATTTTTTTAACGATCTCTTCCTTATGCGATCACAATGTTCCACATTTGTCTTTTATCTTTATGATTTTATTCCTGCCAGTGGATTTACATGTCTTTAGTTCATTCATGTTCTTATTGTTCTCTATGGTTTCAAGAATTTGGTTTGTTCTATAAGCTCTGAGGTCTTTTCAAATATTTTTCTTAACGCTTCTGTTGAGCGCTTTATAGTCTGAGTTATCTCTGTTCGTTCTTCTTCTTTTCTCTATGTGTTCTAGAGTCTCGGGTTTTAGTTAGCTTTTTTTTGTTTTCTTATTCTGCAACAAAGTTTCTTAGTGACTGTTTGTATGTCTTTAGTTATTTTATCAGCTAGTTCATCTATATTCTTGTGCTCAAAGGTATTTGCTACTAGTTTCCGTGCTAATTCCTCTTGGTATTTTTCTTTATTACTGGCTAAGATGTCTGCCGTCGGTAAAGGGTTTGCTGTTAACAGTTTTCGTCTTTCTCTCTTTACTTTAATACATATACTAGTCTATGGCCACTGCCGGTGTTAAATTTGGTTAGCACCCTGATGTTTTTACATATTTATCTATTACTGGAAAGGATAAAATATATTTCATTCTTAACCTGGCCCTCTGGGCTACGCCATGTCCACTTTCTTTGTATTTGTTTTTTATAGAACGTGTTCAGGCAAAACATTTTTTCGGTGCTTACGTAATTTGGTAATGTCTCTCCTCTGGTGTTTCTGTTGCCTAGACCGAAATTTCCTATGTAGTTTGAGTCGGCTAGTATTCGCCGCCCTATTTTTGCATTAAAATCTCCGGTGGTGATAACATAGTGTGTTTTTTCTAGGTCTTTAGCTCGCGTTATATCTTCGTAGAGTTGTTCTATTTGACTCGTTATCCGCAGTTGAAGTTAAACATAGAAATGTATTATCTGTAAGCTATATCGTTTATTCAGTTTTAATACAAGATATATTACTCTTTCCGACACTGCTGAGTATTATACAATCTGGTGTTCTATTCTTCGCTTGACCATGAAAGCCACTCCTCCTTGGCCGTGATTCTCTTCTGAATTATATTGGAATAGAGTGTGCCCAGATTTAAGGGTGGTCTTTTTCTCTCCTTGAAGTCTCGTCTTACATAAGCTTACAATATCCCATTTAATAGCCCCTAGTTCCTGCTCTAATTCCTCTACATGGTCGTTCGTTCTCATGGTTCTAATGTTTTATGTAGCAATTTTATATTTTTGAGAATTAATTTGTTTATTATTGTCATGTATTTTCGATCTTCAGCCTTCTTCAGAATCCGTGCGGCAGTCCATATTGTAGTGGGATTCTGAGTTATAAACTCTACCCATCTGGGGTACTATATTGTTGAATCTCGATTTATGTATGAATATATTGAAGAGAAAATGACAACTAAAACGCCACGTTGGCCGAGCGGGTTGGCGAGTTTAGATTTCAGCCGCTCCTAACTTGGAGTCAGACGCTGTTTGGAACCGTCCATTCTGAATCAGGCGCTGCTTGATTCTATACCAGCCCTAAAATCACGAGATTGCCACTTCCGCCATCTACACCGTACCGAAGGTTTGCTTCTTCGCCGTGGTCTGCCGTTGTGGTCTTCCGTTGTGGTTTTCGTCCATAACCCTGGACAAGGGACCCTAAACAGGTGCTAGTTTACCGGGTCAGGAAACTCCTGAAATCTGCGGAGGGCAGGGAACGATTCCTTTTCCCTGATAGGACTGTTCGAAGAGTTCCTATTCGCTACCCCATACCCTTGTCGGGATTAAAGAGAATATAATTTTTATGTGATAATAGATAAGTTAATCTATTTCTAGTAATTTTTTCTTTATCATGATGTTCATAATTTTTCATATAATTAACTGAGAGTACTGGTAACTGAGATGTAGCGGTAGTTCCTGCATTCTACGTTATTTTCTTTTTTTATTCTTTTTATCTTTCAGGTTAAATATATCCTGCTAAATATCTATTAAAAAATCAGCATATTAACAAGTCTTGATGTTGCATTATTTAAAAGTTTAGCAAAAACTCTGTATCCATATCCTCTCTTATTTTTTATGGTTTTCATATAGTCTACAGTTAGGTCATATATAATTTAAATTTGTGGTCCGTGGGTCTTATTTTAGTAAATTGTATTATATTACAATATGTATGTTGTAATGTATGCGTTCAAAAATTGCCTTTTACAAAGTAAAGTCAGCTTCGTTGCCTTAAAAAAAATTGCTTATCATATCTAAATGACTGCGGTAGATACATCACGTGACTACTAATTCTACAAAGAATTTAGGTCTATAATAAAAGTTCTCAGTTCTCGTTTCGCCTAGATTCAAACTCATGACGCCTGAGACTTTACACTTAGTAAGTTCATGCTCATGTACCATTGTGCCAACAAGGCAGTTTAACTCTGCGCGAGTGCACGATGTATTATATAATTAAATAAATATACGTAGACGGTTGCGTTTTGATTTAATTTGAGTCTTACCATTCTTTAACACGTGTTTCTGGGTCTACCCGTCATCAGAGAGACTCGTAAGAAGACTCAAACCAAATCAAAACGCACCGACTAGTATGGCAATTATAGGAAAAATAATTACCAGAGTATACTACTAGCGACGTCTAGTAAGGGAAGATGAAGTGAAATGTCGATAGAAATTAAAGTAAACCCAAGCTTAATCAAGCCATTATATAATTATTTGCTGTACAATATGCCTTAGTGAATCCGTAAATTTAGATTAGATTAGTAGTATTCATTTATGTTTAAACACAACTACTGGTTGATCATTTAAGTTAAATTGTAGTACTTTAAACAAACTGCTAAATATATATTAGGTAACGCAGAGATCCGAACAGTTATTATAAATTATTATATTTTAAAAATATTTTGTACAATTATATAGATAGGCACTTTAAGAAGAAGCAAAATAAACAAATGATGATAATTGAAATATTATTATAGTATTATTATAGTTATTATAGTAAAAATAACTAATCAGGGGATAATCAGGTGACTCGCTTTTAATTCGGTAATCTCATTCCATGTACTAATTATCTCCTTTCGAAGAGGTTTCAATGTTTAAGGAGGATGCTCTTAATTAAGAAGGTTTCGAACCATAATTTTCCACCAATGTTTAACTGTAAATAAATTAGAGGATCTCGCTAGCCAGGGCAAAATATTAACTCCAGCGTATTCAAATAAGTTTATGATGACTTCCGCAATGTGTGGCCTGGCTAAAAAATTGGATGTTATAATACCTGAAGGTAGGGTATGAGATGAGATTCCAGAATGTCTTCTACGTATCACTTAGTTGTTATGTTTCCTCTGACGAAGATTAATAGGGACCTTAAACCATAAACGGTGGCACACCATACGATAATCTAAACAATGTGGTGCTTGTGTCGTTTGACAAGATGTTGTGATGTTTGTCTTTCACCAGGTCGTCTTCTGATCCTGGGTAGACCATTATAGATCCCTAAAAAGATATTGGATTTATCTATATATATATATATATATATATATATATATATATATATATATATATATATATATATACATATATATATATATATATATATATATATATATATATATATATATATATTCTATATACATTCAGGGATTCTACAGTATTCACTGCCTTCCCTCGCTCAACCGTTTCCATCTTTCTCTGTTGTCCCATTCTCCATCGTTTAGGCCTCTCTTACTCATGGCGTCGTCTACTTCGTTCCTCCAGGATTTTCGGGGTCGTCCTCTTTTCCTCCTTCCTATGGGGCTCCATTCGATTATTCTCTTTATCCATCTGCTGTCACTAGTTCTTCTTACATGTCCATACCACTTTAGTCTTTTTTGTTCTATATATGTTAGTATGTCTGTTTCTATTGACGTTCTTTGCTTTATTTCGTCATTACTTCTCCTATCCATTCTTGTTACTCTGCAGCATCTTCGCAGGTGTTTCATCTCTGTTGCTATGGATTTATATCTATAGTCAATTATACATATAACAATCGTTCTTTGCAACATTTAAAATGGTTATGTCGATGTCCAGATGTAAAAGGTAGCAGCTAGTGAGGTCGAAATGACAAAGGCCAAAACTGTGAATTCGACGGTAAACTTTTTGTATTTTAATTGATCTTTATTGTTCTGCAAACTATTGATTTGCAATGTACCTGCTAGTAGAGAAGCAATCTCTGAGAGCCATCAACCAGAGGTTAATGATGAAGGCCACTATGCTGACACTCTGTTGTTCTTTGTGATGCCCTGTGTGCCTCGATCTTTGTGATAGGCCTTCTTGGTGTCACGTAATTTCCCAAATAAAAGGTCCGGCTTCCCTCTCATAGGCCAACTATCTGCCAGCAATTAAACTTTCTCAGCTCATGGAAATTTTTATATCTTTGTCCTTTAAGCATTGTATACGACTTTCAGAAAAAAACCAAAAACCGTACACCTCTAAATTTTGATCGATAATACATTTAAAAAATAAAATTTTTAATCTGCAGCAAATTTAGAAGAAAAAAAATATGAGGTGAATAGACAAATAACTAACTTGTTAGGCAGACATATTTACAAAACAATTTGCTTTGTACTTCCTCCACCTTGTTTATATCTACAATTGGACTGAGATTGCTTAAATTAAATCGTTGCGGTTTTATAATAGGAATACCTGTTTTTTATTCATTTTCTTGATTACTTTTAAAACTAACAATCCTTTTTTTATGAATGTTAAAGGTTTTAAATTAAATTCGGACTCTATTTTAATTTAAATATCCGCATCACTGAAATTGTAAAGCCGCAAAAAAACCAAAACGTGCTTCCCAATTATCTGTGCGTATTCTTTTAACTAAAAAGCTTTCGAAATTTATAACGACTTCCAAAGCAGACTGCCATTATCAGCTAACGGACGACCATTTATCTATTTGCACAATTCCTTAGTCGTTTTGACGACAATGCCTTTCCCAAATTCGGGAATTTCTATACTGTGGTAAGGGAATCATTAGTGAGTTTTATTTGTTTAGGTCGGAAAACTTAGGTGATCGTTAAAAAGATATAAAAAGTTTTGTCGAATTAAAAATAGATTAGGAAAATGTTTAAAATTTTTAAAAGGTTTTTTCTATTAGCTCAGTATTTAATTTTAAATTATTTAATTTGATTTAAATTTAGATTTATTATGAAAAATATTATTAAATATTATTGTTATTAATAAAAGTGGAAGATTTCTATAATTATTAACTAAATAATGTTATGAAATTTACAAATAAACACGAGACGACGAATATTATGGTAGACTTTAATGCAAACGTTAAAACAAGATGGATGAATTCACAAAATTCTGTGAACCACAAGAATTACCCACAAAGAAGTACTCAGAAGAACTTATTGTCACCAACTAACGCAAAATCATGGATTTTGCCAGCCTCCCAATCCCGGGAAAACCATTATCAAACGCCAAGCAATTCTACCTCCATCCTTTCCTCCTTTCACTTCCAAACCAACTCGTCAACATGCTCTAGCTAAGCGTGGTGTTTTATTGGCTTAAAACCCCAATAGGTATTTTATGATGGAATAACCTTCTTAACAGCCCTCAACAGTCTTCGGCGACTCCAATACCCCTAACGAAGATAGCGGTTAAAACAGGGTTGCACCTACAAAACAGTAGATATGCTAAGACAAGAATCCCTGCAAAAATCAGGTAATACAAAGAGTGACACATGTACATTACTTTATACAATGTTAGAACCCTCATAATATCGAACCAGAAGATGATGAAACTAAAGGAGGAGCTGAATACAATAAAATGGGACATGATCGGCCTTGACGAAATAAGACGTAAGGGAGAAGCCAACATTACTCTTAAATCCGGACACCTATTTAATTTTAGAGGAGAAGAAGACACTTCTAATTCACTTTACATATAAAGCATACAAAAAATAAAATTAAAATTGCCACCATAAGCTCGATGATTGTATATCTCATCTTTAAACTGAATGCAAGATATAACCTTTTATTTTTTATATAACAGATTTAATATAATAACGACCACTTACTCTAATAAAGAAATTAAAGAATTTTATGAGGTTCTAGAAACAGCATAATATGTTACACTAGCATATAACACAATAATTGTGGACGACTTTAGCGAAAATGGGCTTTAAACAAGATGGTATAGAAGTAGCAATGGTCAGATATAAATATGGCAAAATGAAATAGGACAAAAATTGCTGAACTTCTTACTACAAGAAAATTTATCCGCGATGAACTTTTTCTCGATAAAATACCTCTGCGTTTATGGACATGGATAACCCAGATGGTCATGTCAAAAATAAAATAGATTATATCTTTACGAACAGAAAAGAAATAATCAAAGACATCAATGTATAGTTTGCAACGAGGAACAGTGATCGGAATGAGAAATGAGGAATACGAAGTGATCACAGAATAATTCGAGCAAAGATTCGACTAAATGTCAAATTAGAATGACAGAAATAAAGAACCAGGATGATCCTATAAATGCAAAAAAAAATGTATTTCCCCAGAAAACAATGGCCTGTATCAAAATATACTTACCAGATATATACAAGATTTGGAAGACGAAATAGAATATGTAGAACATGCAAATGATTGCATAACGAGAACATTTAAAGAAATAGAAAGGCAGTGCTCCACGACCATCGCAACCCACCACGAAAAACTGAGCCAAAAGACCAAAGAAATAATAGGTAAAAGAAGACAGCTGATGAAAAAAATAAGACTTAATCTACACAAAAAAGAAATTAAATAAAGATATTCACCGATCAGTCCAAAAAGACGTAAGAGAAAACAAATTCAATAAAAATAACTATAATATTTCAAGAAAACAAAAGTTTAAGAGTTTTGAGGCAAAGCAACAAAAATATGTACAAAATAAGAAACAAAGATGGAAACATTAGCACGGATAAAACGGAAATCCTCGAGGTGTCAAATCCTTTTATCGCGAAATGTATGAGAGTACCGACGAAAGGCAAGATGAACTCTCTGCCCAAAATCACAAACCAGGGATTAGAATTTATGCCAGAATTAACACCATGCAAAGTCAAAACGGCTTTATTCGAAACGAATAATAATAAATTTCCTGGCGACGACGGAGTAGTGATTGAGGCGATCAAACTGGGTGAAAATAAAATCATCCAGGCTTTGGCCAAACTTTTCACCGAATAGATCTACCAAGGAAAGACCACTTTCCATTCCTTTCGCAAAAAACTACCATTCCTTTCAGTTTGATCTCATACATATAATAGACTTATATCAACCAAGAAAACAAGCTGGATTTAAATCGGAATACAGCACTAATGACTATAAAAAGTCTGCAGAATACAAAAAAACCATTATCACTGATATTCCTGGACTACGAGAAAGCATTTAATATCATAAGCTAGCAGAAAATATTAAAAGCATTAACATAATGTCGTATAGACCATCGCTACACTAACATAATCAAACATACCACAAGATGGAATTTGAGGAACGTTAGCGTCATGTAAGACCACTCAACTCGCTCTATATATTTCAACACCTGCAGCTTTTCGCATCACACGTAGTAACTAGTTGGCTTATTTGGGATGTACATATTAAATGGACAACGGTCTCCAAATCCTAAAAGCTTTTTATCAATTGTTACATATTATGATGAAGTGACCATTTGTCTACAGGATTTCTTGAACATATCTTAAATATCCCTAATAGCTGGAAATGTATCAATCTTTCTTATGTCTTCTCTTGTTTCCTTTTTATCAAACCTTAAGCAGTTGATCAGAAGTTCAAAACGGTTTTTGTTCATAATTGCCATAATGAGAACAAAAATTGGTAAACATAACTTACTTGGTGTGATATGCGCATTTTTTAAAACACTGCCCAACACTCGTATTTCGACATTATTGGTTGCTCCAAGATACCATAACTCGCTCTCATATTGAATTTTATTTCTTTCGATTTCCTAATTAGTATACTTCAGAGTTATATTCACCATTTCTTTGTTAAAAAATAAACTCCAAATTTTTTTTTGATCTATTACATTTTTTGCTAGTTCTTTTAATTCTGGCAAGTGAAGCAACAAGTTTTTCTTCGAAAGCCTAATATTTTGCTATGGAAACTATTTAGACCTCCATGACGCCCATTCTGAGCATATATCCCACTTTTTGTTTTGGGTTGATTTGTACTTGTACTTTGTACTGGTATTTACGGAGAGACATCAGGATTTCTTGAATTAAGGCATCAAATTTATTATTTTTTGTATCCTCCATCTACGTTCTCTCCGATTTCACTCTTATCGCTTTTTACAAACTCATCTGAGTGACTAAAACCTCCATTCTCCAATAAATTGTTCTTGCTTAAATTGCGCCAAAGGCCGTCTTCTCTAAGATCTATTGCTCCAATCGGGTGTAGCTACATCGAATTTAGCCCTCTTTGAATCCGTCTTTATTGTAAAAACTCTGCAAAAATTGTAAATAAATAGGTATGAGACGACAGGTATTGTAAACCTCATGACTGGCAAAAAATTGGTGCACTCACTCACTCGCCTATTAACTGATAACTAAAAATGCAAAAGGTACATAGACGCTTAGCCGCGCCCGCATAATGAAAACAATTTAAGAGCGGATAGTAGGATTCGCTGGTCGCGGGCGACGCCACCTTGTGGTTCTAGGGTTAAACTATGCATTTAAATTGGACCTACCCACATGACTCAAAAGAAAAATCTATGACCAATGTGTGTTACCTGTACTCACTTATTCAGCGGAAACATTAACACTCACAAAAAAGGTAGTGGATAAGATTCTTGTGACTCAGAATGCTATTGAGCGCTAAATGTGGGGTGTCTCTCTGAGAAACCGCATTCCAAACGATGAAATACGTCTCAGAGTAAAAACAATATACGCTCTAGAAAAAATTGCGTCGCTAAAATGGAATTGGCCAGGGCAAACAAATTATTAGACAACCGATAGAGAAAATGTATTGTCAAGTGGAGGCCAAGACAAAAAGCACTACGGAGCATGGGACGCCCACTAACTAGATGTACTAACGAGATGAAGCGTGTTAGTAGTAATTCGACGCAAGCCGCACAAGACAACAACAGATGGAAAGAGCTGGGGAAGACCTATGTCCAGCAGTGAACACTTACAGGTTGATGATGATAATGTGAGAATAAGGAAAATATGGGATAGCATTATACTTTAGAAAAAAAAAGGCAGAAGAGGTCCACTAAGAAGAAAAATTTCCTGGTTTGCAAATCTGCGGAAGTGGTTTGGAGTTACATCAATCGAGCTATTCTCCAGCGCAGTAAATAAAGTTCGCGTTGCCTTGAAGGTATTCAACCTTCCGAACGGATAGGGTACTTTAAGAAAAAGATAAACTATAATTTTATTTACGGGGTTAAACATGTAATTCTGGTTTAGCATAAATTACTATATGTTAGATAAAATAAGAAATTATTGCAATTGATGCTTAAACTTCCCAGTATTTTATAATTAGAAAAATAAAGTATGCCATACAGATATGTAGATATGAGAAAGCAAGAACTAATCAGACTTCCAGAATTGAATAAAAACTCTCAAATCTCTCAAATTAGCAAAAAATGAAAGACAGAACGTCAATATTAGTTAAAAGAAGTCAAGGCTACAAATCAACAAAGCCTACCAATTATAAATCTACATTAATTGCTCTTTTATGCATCTGCTACAAGATGTTTTAGAGAATAATTATACAAGACATTCTAGTTTACAAATGCAAATGAATCTCCGAAATAAGCTGTATTTATGCCAGAAAAAAACATCTGTCATCAAGTTCTCGTGCTAACAATATTTTTAAGAATGTATTCCAAAAGAAACTTAAGAGAGTAGTTATAATATTAAACTTGCGTTTATGACACAGAAAAGAAAGTGGGTGTTTTAATATAATCCTACCAGGTAATAGCTTGTCGATTATTCAATATACTAATAAACCAATTGCTAAGTGATAGACTTTTTTAACACGTTAATCGCCATGTGAACCAACATATGGTTTACAACCGAAAGAGCCGCCCAGTCTCCGTGACCCACCATATGGGCTTCAGGACTTGCTTTTACTTTCTGCTCTGTGAACCTACTTACGGTTCACTGATTACATTGTGATGTATGGAATACTAAAAGGTTGGGCCTGAGAGTATCAAACTAGTTATGAGCCCATAATTTTTTCGTTTTGTTATCAAGTATGAGGAAACTAGAAATTTTAATGTAAACATATCTTTATTAATAATGAAAGTACATTCTTATTAACAAAGTAAGTTATTGATGACATGTATAAACCTCAAAGAAACATTTTAAACAATAAAACTTTACGCATTTTTTACAAGAATACCTAGAAATTTATGTTTGCAACTGCGCCTTTTTTCGACCTTCCCTGTTACTTATTTTTTCGTAGCATGTAACACATCTACGACGGTCTTTGGATTGTACCTCCTCAAGAATGTGTTGTTCATCATTATTGACAGTTTGTTGTTTGATGCTATTCAATATGCTCTCAACTATTTTCTCTTGGAATGAGATAATAGATAATTTATCTTTGGTTATATTCTTATATGTATATAAAGTATATGCATTTAACACTGATTTGCTTAACAACAACTCGAACGCAAGTTTCCTATAAAATTGTATACCTTTTCTTAACGGTGACGGATAATCTTTTAGTTAATCGGACAGATGAATAAATGTATTGCTATTGTTTTAATCGCAAATAACAGTGTCTTTTGCAATTTTTTTACCTCGTCTTGTTTTCTTTGTACTAGTTTGTACTTGCCGTATGGTTTGTGCTCAGAAAAAGCACATCACGTTTGTCTTACCACTTTATAACAACTTCATTGTGTTCTCTTTTGATAATCTCTCGTAAAATGACAAAAGACTATATATCTGAGAGACCATATTATTTAGTGGAATAATTTCTTAACGAATAACTGAGAAATTACAGTACGTGTATGTTCAAGTAACTAAAGTATTTTTATATATATTTGGGTATCGCATACAGCAACTTAAACTTATTAGTTCGTAACCTTTTATTATGCAAATTTTGCATTGGATTGTGTGTTTTATTATCTTTTATTTTGTGATATTAACAATTTATGTAATTTCAGTAAATTTTAAATTGTTATTGTTATTTTCTTTTTGTAAGCTTTGTCCATAAAATTGTACAATTTTCAATGACAATCAAGCATATTTCTATTATATTCTATTCTATACTTGCTTGTTTTAAAATGTTAGCTTACATTTTATATAAATTGAATAATAATTGTCATATGGACTTTATTTATCATAAAAATATTTTTTTTTAGGTTTAAAATGTTTTTTTCGTCCAATATTAAAATCGGGAGTAAACTTAACGAACACAGCACTCCACTCTTCTGTTCCGTATATAAAGCATACAATTTCTGCAGACAAAACATAATAGAAACACCTCTTAATCATCGCACATTTTCTTGTAGTCTCAGTAAATGTTCACCCGAGCGGAAACTCTCAGAAACCGTCATAACGATCATTTTCATAATTGCACTTTTGTTTGGAAACGATAATGAACAGCTGGGACTTCTGAAAATCAAGAATGATCACTATTATTCATCAACACCCATTTTCGTTTGGGAAACTAGACGGGAGAAATCTTTTTACTTGCGCCAAATCGGAAAAAGCAGCAAAGATGAATCACCGGGGAATTAATATTGATTACCCGTTTAATCCTTGTATTTCAGGTAGATCATTAGGTTCGCTCTCGTTTTTATCAGCGGTTTTTATTCATATAACGTGCAAAAGCTCACTCTAAAAAGCTGACAGCTTCGTATAAAGTTTCCAATGGTTACTTAGCGAGTAACGAAGCGGTTCTAATGAGAGTCAACTTGCGAAATAAACTTTTCAGTACAGCTCTCATGTTTTTATAACTTTGTTAAGGTAAATTTTGAACATGAGTACTGTACATTAGTTTAATGTATCCTTCTCGCACATCCGTGAAGATGTAATATTATATTATACATGGAGTGTAAACAATATAATATTTGTGTATGTTAAAAAAAGACACTAAAGTTATTCATTTCATCGCTTCCCTTGTGCTTAATGAGAGTGTCAGAAACTACTTTGTTTGCAATGGACTGTTAGGCCAGAGAAATAAGCAAATAGGGGAGACTGGTACACAATGACACATTTTTTAGGAAATTTACTTTAACATCGGAATGCAATCTTCGAAAAAATCTCCATTTAGAGTTGTGTTATCTGTGTACATTTGTCTATAAAATTTGATAGTTATGATGAGTAAAGTAGAAATAGTAACATATAAATTTTCAGAAATAGGCAATACTGAATTTGTTTCAATGTGTACCACCGGTGGTACAGTTTGAAACATAAGATAGTATACTATGAAACATGTTAAAAACAGTAATGATTAAATATAAAAAATATTTATTATTTCTTTAAATTATAGTACAATAAAACTCTTAATCTCCAAATCAAATCTATAATAGCAAGATAGTCGTGTGTTTTCTGAATATACAGGTGCTGGCAATAACATAACAAAATCATATTTTAAACCCATATGAATATCAAGAACATCTGGAAAGTAAAATGAATTGAAAACTTACTTCTTCTCAAATATGAAATTTTAAATTTATGAGAGACAATTTTCAAAATTTTGGCTACATAATGGATGTTCCCAAATTTCACTAACACATACGAGTCTTTTAAAATTTTAGTATTTTCAGCAATTGCGTAAGATTCTGATTCATCCTTTTGTTTCATCATTGAAAGAGAATTTAATACATCATCTAAAGAGTCTACCAACTCCAAACTTTCGGAATCCGTTTTTTAATCACTTTCGCCTGGCTTGGTCTTTTTTCTGGGAGGGTTCTCATTACAGCCTTTTGTGCTTAGCTTTACAGATATTTCGTTTTATATTCTGGACTACTACTGTTGTGGAGGTTTCTTACCTTTCGTTTTATAAAAAAATTCCTTCGTTTTTGGTGTACTAGTTAAAATGACATTTTTCCTTGACTTCCGTCTAGGATTTGAATTTTTTCTGGGTGCGGCTTTAGGAAAACCTCGTACGTCGAATGGAGTAAAGGACTTCTTGATGTCGAAGGTATTTCAAGAGTTAGTGCGGTTCAGATTCTTGGGTTGTATTAGATGAAGTAGAAGCTATATTAAGTGAAAATAAAGATACATATACAATTTTTTCGTGATTGGTAAAATCTCTTAGTACAACTATAACTTTTTGTCCGTCATAGTTTTCAAAACCATCAATCTGTCTGTCAGTAACCTGTGATAATAGAAAATCAGTTTTACTAAAAATTTGTTTATTAAAAGGATATATACCTGTAGATTTAAAGCCGTTCATAATATTTTCAGGCGTCATTGATTTTGAGTGGGCAATACCAGCACATTCTTCTATTTGGTGTCATAGGAATGCCGAGGTGGTTCAGAAGCCATGAATCAATCGCACTTTTGTAATAGTTTTTAAAGGAAAAAAAAACTAATTTGTCCAAAGGCTGTATCTTATTCCTCGGTTGTGGAGTTAACGTTAAGATTATTATGCCATTAGATTTTGTTCGTGATTGTCATATATTAATAAACACGTTTTTTTTTCTATCACCAGTATGCTTATAAAATGATCGAATACTTGCGTGAATAGTTCGGTGGTCATCCATTTATTTAAATTAGTTAGTCCTAATGTTCGGGGTTGAAAGTCAAAGAATTGGCAGGACTAAGAAAACAAAATCCCACTTGTAAAATTCTGGATAGACACGGGACTGCTATAAAACATACGGACGAGAAAGTACAAAGATGGTCAGAATATATCGACAAATTGTTCGATAATAAAAAAGGAGATCTGGAGCACATAGAACTTACATCAGAAGAAATAGGTCCATATATTACAAAAGAAGAAATATTACACGCATTAAAAACAATGAAGAGTGGGAAAAGTCCTGGACCTGATATGCTTCCTATAGAAATCCTAAAAATTCTAGATGAGAAGTACATTGATGTTTTAGTGACACTCTTAAACCAAATTTATAGTTCAGGCGTATTACCCAAGAGTGGTTAACATCTATTTTTATTTGTCTCCCTAAAAAGAAAAACGCAAGAGAATGCAGCGATTACCGCACCATTAACTTAATGTCTCATATGCTAAAGTTACTACTTAAAGTCATCCATAACCGAATATATCACAAACTGGACAGAGACGTTAATAATACACAGTTTGGTTTTCGCAAAGGCCTAGGAACACGTGGAAGCCCTTTTTTTAACTTAATATACTAATACAAAGATGCCTGGACGTCAATCAAGATATATAAGCATGTTTTATTGACTATAATAAAGCATTCGATAAAGTACGACATAAACACTTAATGAATGTCCTGAAATCAAAGAAGATTGACTACAACGACCTTAGGATCATATCAAATTTATACTATAAACAGCGAGCAAAAGTACGTGTTAACGAACAGCTGTCAGAAGAAATTAAAATTAGATGTGGAGTGAGACAGGGATGCGTATTGTCGTCAATTCTTTTTAATGCCTACTCCGAAGAGGTCCTGAAAAAAGCTCTTGAGAGTGAAACAGCTGGAATAAAGGTAAATGGAGTTCCCATTAACAACATTAGATATGCGGACGACACTGTGATCTTAGCCGAAAACATTGAAGATCTTCGGAGACTGGTGACCAGAATAGCAGAGTATGGAAAAGAGTATGGTCTAACAATGAATGTAAAGAAGACGAAATATATGAGATTATAGAAAACAAAGAAATACCGAGAATCTTCTAATAAACGGAACCAACGTCGAACAAGTGGACAAATATGCATACCTGGGAACAATAATTAACTCCACAAATGATTACAATCAGAAGATCAAAATAATAATAGAAAAGGCTAGAGCAAATTTCAACAAAATGAGAAGAGTGCTATGTACCAGAGATTTAAAACTGGAACTAAGAGTTAGGTTGGCGAGGTGCTATGTTTTTCCGACTTTATTTTATGGAATGGAATTTTGGACCTTGAATGCGACATCAATGAAAAAACTGGAATCATTCGAGCAGTGGGTGTACAGAAGAATTCTGAAAATATCATGGACAGAACACGTTACAAACAAAGAGGTTCTGGGAAGGATGAACAAAGAAATGGAAATTTTAAATACAATAAAAACAAGAAAATTAGAATATCTCGGACATATTACACGTGGAGAGAAATACATCTTGCTCCAACTGATTATGCAGGGAAAGATCCAAGGAAAGAGAAGCATAGAGAGGCGTAAAATGTCATGGCTGCGCAACCTGAGAGAGTGGTACGGATGTACATCAAATGAACTTTTCAGAGCAGCCGTCTCAAAAGTCCGAATAGCTATGATGATTGCCGACCTCCGCCGTGGAGATGGCACTTGAAGAAGAAGAATGTTCGTGGCGGAGCACCACTTAGCATAATCGTATTAAACTTTTTACGAGGAAAAACAATGACCGGAGGTAGAAATGTTTCTTTTGCTCAAATTATTGCACAGGTAGTAGCAAGTATTCCTTTTTTTGCACTTGTGCACTGGTTCATCTCTTTAATATTTTTGTGCCACAACTTTATGTGGTCGTTGGACAGTCGCAGTAGCAGTTTCGTCTAAATTGTAGATGCGAATATCTTCAACAATTCATAAATGTTTTATCAAATTTATCCAAATAAGAAAGATTCTGGCCTAGTGACATTGTTTTTAGCAGCCATTATAAATGCCAATTCTCTGACTTTTAGAGTATTCAAACCAAGAACCAATTTGCTACAGTTCTTAATATAATCGCAATAGATATTGCAAAATTGAAATTTTTTATCATAGAAATCTTTTATCTACTACGGTATTATGCGTAAACTATAGACCCATTAACATATATATATATATATATATATATATATATATATATATATATATATATATATATATATATATATATATATATATATATATATAGGAAGTTAATTTTATTTATTCGAAATGTTGGCATTTTTACACGAATTTTAAAATAACATTTAATATCCTACGATTCTTAGAAACCGACTCGGCAACCATTTTTTGTTATTTCTCGATTATACTATTTTAAGAACTTCTGTCATAAATTCAAAATAAAACTCACAATATCTCTAGTCCTAATCAACGAAAATTGATATTTTTAATTTGAGGTACCCCGTTGCACATAATATAAAAATTTAATGGGTTAGTTTGTGAATTGTTTATTTAAACAATTAATTTGTAAACAATTTAAAATAAATAGTTATTATGAAAATTTTTACTTTTCTCTTATTATTAATATTATTAATAGAAAAGGTTATGAAAAGATAGGTAATTTAAATATTTATGTAAGTATTATAGTTATAAATAATATCCTTTAAAAATAACTTACAAAAAACATAAATTTTTTACTTGAAAATCAAATTTATAGATTTGTTATTGGTCCGATTGGAGCGTGTGATACGTTAAATAAAAGGGAAGGATATCACGAATATATTAAAATAGAAAAAAGAAACAAGGCAACTACCAAAAGGGGACCACACATTGTCTTCAATAATTATTAACGTATAGGTACATACCAGATATCATAGGGCATTATATATAAAAATAGATTTACTATAAGACACATTTTGATTTATCAACTTGAATAAGACCTCTGGCTGTATACAAAATAAAGAACTGATTTAGTTCTTACATGCGACATATCAAATAAAAGGGGCGGATATACATATAAGGATTTAATGATTCCCTTTTTAACATTAGTATTGTGATTTGATTTGAATTTTAAATATCTGTTGGTGCGTTTTCTATACACCTGAGTCTCATATCCAGTATCGTTCTTAGAGATTAAAACATCCAGGAAAGGTAGTGTGTTATTATATTCCTTTTCCATGGTAAATGTTATTGTCTCTTCTTTATCATTTATATCACTCAGGAATGTGTCCAAAAACCCTCATCCATGAGGCCATATCGAGAATACATCATCTAATCTCAGAGAATAATCTCAATATGGCCTCGCGGATCAGAGTTTTTGGACACATTCCTGAATGATATAAACGATAAAGAAGAGACAATAACATTTACCATGGAAAAGGAATATAATAACACACTACCTTTCCTGGACACGATAAGTAAGATACTGGATATGAGACTCAGGTGTATAGACAACCAACACACACAACAGATATTTAAATTTCAAATCAAATCACAATATTAATGTTAAAAAGGGAATTATTAAATCCATATATGATAGAGCCAAAGTTACTTGTTGTAACTAAAATTCGTTCTTGGAGGAAAAAAATTTGTTAACATCTGTTTTATTAAAAAATGATGATCCTTTATCATTTATAAATAAGGAATTTTTAATAATCGACCGAATAGAACAGAACATTTTAGAACGGGATCGTACAGCATACACAAGGACTAATACGAGGAAAATAACAATCGCATACATAAAAGGATTATCAGAAAGACTTAAAAGGATAGAAAATAAATTCAACGTTTCAACAACATTCAAAACAACAAACACATTGAGATCTATTTTGTCTAAAACCAAACCTAACAATGAACAAGAAAGGACAAAGAATTGCATTTATAAAATACCTTGTTAATACGATCAGCTGTATTTAGGTGAAACATCAAGGCCATTAAATGTTAGATTAAGTGAACATCAATCTTATATCAAAAATAAAGAATTTGATAGATCTCAAATATGTAAACACGCATGGGATAACGAACATAGGGTTCAATGGAATGATTCAAATATAGTCCTAAAAGAAACGGATGGTAAAAACACAAATATCAAAGAAGCGGCTCTAATTATGTTAAATGAGACCAATTGTGTCGCAAATTCCTCGGTCGAATGTAGTAGGATCTGGTTACCCATATTAAAAGAGGAAGTTACTAAAAGAAAAATACCAGTATTAGTAAGTTGGTAACATATAGAGGATACATTATTTATGTTTTTTAAATAACAAACATATAAAATCAGAATTTGGTATTTATTGAAAGTAAACTAAATGCACGACCAAATACTTACCATGTCGGGATAGTATTGTGAAGTTTTTTTTCCTGGTTTTTCCCTCATAATTGATTATGGAATCACTAACAGGAGATTCTTACTGTTATCATGGGATGTGTTTGTCTTTTTAAAGACGAATTAGAGATAATGCAAACACTCTTGACCATGGAGCTGCGCGAAGGCGTAGTCGAAATTCTCGTAAAGGCAGAAAGGTTCTATTGTAAACCAAATTGTAAGACCAATTGTGGTCAGGAGTGTGTGCACTATCTCTATATGCTATGATTTTTTCTGACGGATATTCTTAAGTTAAAGTTGATTTCGTGTAATCGAATGAACCATCTTACAAGTAAAGTCGTCCCAGGAACGCAACTCAACAATATTGGCAATATCATTTTAAAGTCGTCTACTTTAAAATGTATAATATATGTCTGAATAGTCAATATAAATGAGTCAGATAAAATTAAATTATTAAAAGAGTTTTTTTCACCAAGTAACCAAAAAACAATTTTTTTTTAATTTACTAATGTTTGTATTTTGAGAACGATTTCCGAAGTGGAACCTAAAACGTCAATAAACGTACTTTAACCTTTAGTTGTGGCTTATTTCCATGTAAATAGTAATTACATTCACTTACATTTTTGGTCATCTGGAATTTCTGCGTTTCTCCTCTGGGCCAAGAGGCCAGAGAAGTTTGTGTCTGTGTTGTTTTAGAACACTGTAAAGTATTATTTTTTAACTGTTCGTCACACAAAAACAAAATTAAAATTCAAATTCAAATACTAGTCAAACGTTGAAAGCCGTAGAAATAATTATTTCAATATTTAAATTTTTAAGAGAAAACTTATAAATGCGTCTAAACACTTTGACAGTTTTTGACGTGTGTTTATTACATTTATATCACCAAATTGATGAAAAGTAGTTGTTAGATATCGACGAATGTCACGGGAAAATCTTTGGTTCTCTGGTCTATGTATTATACTGGTAAAGAACTCCTCATGAAGTGTAAAATAACGAGACGTGTATTTTATCCAATATTTATTTTACAACTGTGCCTGACAGAAACAGACAGACTCTTTTAATGGTTGCTGATTACAATCGCGCTTGGCGACGTTAAACAGGGTTGCTGGCGCAATTTGACGAGTAATATGAATTAAAAATAATAAATAAAATTTAATCACGCTCCGCTTTGACAGGTCTTTTAACAAACAAATAAAAATCTATGCAATAAACGAAATAGTATTAGTTTGTGAGATTATTTTATTAGAATCAATCAATATTATTTGCACTTTCGTTGTGTTATTATATGATATAATAGATATTAACAACACCCCTACGACTCAAAGCTCGTACCTATATAAACTACTTACACTACATTATTGCCAGGATGCAGCTGATGAATATGTCCAAGACACCCTTTTGTAGTAGGGAGAGTCATTACTTTTAGAAGAACCAATGGGTTTAATTGGATGTTCAGACAATTTCGTTTCCATCTTTGACGCCTGTGCAATTTTAAGATATACTCAAAACTCCATCGTTTCTAGAAATGCTATTGGATAGATCAAAGTTATTTGTGCAATGAAAGTTTGTCTTTCATTTTCTTAGAGTGCAAATGTAGAGAGTGACCAGGATTGAAAAATGAGCAGGAGGTAAAGGATTTTGATCTGAAAAAGCATTAGGAAGAGGTGACAAAGGCCTCAAGTTTAATATTCCTCTATTTTTACCAAGAGAGTTTGAAAGTTTCTCATTTCTTAAATTAAAGCCACAGCTTTAAAGTATTTCAATAACTTCAGCGCTTAGACGAGAATGTTCTGAAGTTGAATAAAACCATTTAGCAAATCATCGACATAAAAATTAGATAAGACTATTTTGGAAGCTTTAAGATATTTTTTTAATTATTCTGTAAAAAGTTGGATTAAGCAGTCAAACAATTTTCTGAAGGATTGGTTAATTAAGATCTACTAGAGTTGGTCGGTATATCTTAGCTATGTCAGCAGAAACAACCTATGTATGCTGACAAAAGCGTAAAAGAATAGAAAGCAGATTACTTTGAACAATAGGACCCACCATTTAAAGATTATTGACTGATTTACCTGAAGTAGAAGAAAAGAACCGTATAAATTTAACAGTAAAACTTTTTTCCTTAAAACTGGGTGATGGGGTAAAAAATTATGACTTCTTTAACTGTATTATAAGGTAACTTAGACATATGATAATATAGATGAATTCTTGCATAAATTAAAAACATATTTTCTTAAAAAGAGGATTGGATCAAAATATTTGTTCAAGATTATAGATCTGCTTCGCAGCAGTATGTCCCAAGTCCTGCAGACCCTTCTTCTTCTTCACGTGCCATCTCCGCGACGAAGGTTGGCAATCATCATGGCTATTCTGATCTTAGATGCTGCTGCTCTGAATAGTTCAATTGATGTGCATCCGTACCATTCCCTCATGTTACGCAACCATGAGATTCTTCTTCTTCCTACACTTCTCTTGCCTTGGATTTTCCCTTGTATAATCAATTGAAGTAGGTTGTACCTCTCATTACGCATAACATGCCCCAGGTATTGCAGCTTTCGTGTCTTGATGGTTTCCAAAACTTCCATTCTTTTGTTGATTCTGCTCATGCCTTCGTTGTTTGTTACATGCTCGGTTCATGATATCTTCAGGATTCTTCTATACACCCACATTTCAAATGCTTCCAACTTTTTAGCAGTCGACGCGTTAAGTGTCCATGCTTCTATCCCATAAAGCAGAGTCAAGAAAATATAACACCTTGCCAGCCTAACTCTCAAGTCCAATTTTAGTTCTTTTGCACAAAGTACCTTTCTCATTTTATTGAAGTTTTTACGTGCTTTCTCTATTCGAATTTTGATTTCTTTGGAGTAATCGTTTGTGTGATTAATTATTGTGCCAAGATAGTGGTAGTTTTCAACTTGTTCTAAAGCACTACCGTTAATTGTCAGGCTTTCACCATTATTTTGGGTTTTTGAGATCCTCATAAATTTGGTTTTCTTGGTGTTTATTGATAATCCATATTCTTCTTTATACTCAACTATCTTGTTCATTAGCTTTTGGAAGTCTTGGAGGTTGTCTGTTATTATGATAGTATCGTCCGCATATCTAATGTTGTTAATTGGTGTTCCATTGACCTTGATTCCTGCTGTTTCTCCCTCAAGAGCTCTTTTCATAATTTCTTCAGAGTATGCATTGAATAGTAGTGGTGACAATACACACCCCTGTCGCACTCCTCTTTTAACTTCGAACTCTTCTGGTATGTGTTCATTAATGCGTACATGTTCCTGCTGTTTATAATATAGATTTGTTATAATTCGAAGGTCATTGTGTTGTAGTTGTTTTGCTTTGAGGATGTCCATTGGATCTTTGTGGCGGACTTTGTCGAAAGCTTTGCTGTAGTCTATGAAACAGACGTACATATCTTGGTTCACATCTAAGCATCTTTAGATTAGTACGTTGAATGCAAATAGAGCTTCACGGGTACCTACGCCATTATGAAATCCAAATTGAGTTTCTTCAATATCCATATCAAGTTTTTTGTAAATGCGTTTATGCGTTTATGCGCAGACCCTTAGGTGACTTTTTAAAGGGAATAAAAACAGTAAATCTAGCATTCTCAGAAAGAAAATTCTTAGTAATTTCTAGAAGAAGGACACTCTTCAATTTCCCAGAATTTAGAAAGGGCTTGACATTCAGAATTGCAAAAAAGATTGCACTGATCAGTATCTGTTTACCAGAAATTATTCAACCAAACCTTGTTTATTAAAGAACTGGCATTTCTTTACCCAATTGTATTTGCTCTACCAGAATACGATCCCAAAATGTAGCTGATCCGATAAGAATATAAATCTTAGATTGTTTGCAAACTAATGAATCGGCTAAACCTATAATGTGAGGAATGTGAATACTATTACTATTATCGGCTAATTAATACCAGAAACTAACATTTCTATAGATTCTTTCTTAAGTTCTAATTTCTTATACAACTTCCCAGAAACGAAATTAGATTAAATGCATATACAAACAAATGCATTGATTTTTAATTAATTTTTTGTTAATTTTAAATAGAAATTTAAATTTTTCAAACTTTTATTTCGAAATAGATTTACAAATAAGAGGCCGAAATTTCTCTATTAAAATAAAATACATGTTTTTTTAAAAGAAAAAAAAAAGATATGAAAATAATATTTCTATTGTAACTTATAGGTAATGCAGAAGTATATATCATGTTAGCCCTGTTGATTGGATTAGCAACAGTCGTTATTGGGTGCTGGCTATCAGACAACTGCTGGTCTCCCGAACCTGACAGTCAGATTATCACGGTGGCCTGACCCAAGCTAAAGCCGGCTTTAAAGCCGCTGCCGCCCTTACCTCCAGGAAGCGAATCGGCCTCTTCCACTTCGCCTTCTCCAGATTCGCCACAGTCACCAGGCTCACCAAGACAAATGAGTCTAGAGAGCAATTGGCCTCTAGTAGAGGTAAGTATAATTCTATAAGTACTTAAAAATCTACACACTTGAATAGCAAGTTCTACTAAGATATAAATAAAACTTAAATAATAAAACAAGAGTTATGACAATGCATGTCTTTATAAATAACGCAGTCTAGGTATTCATATTATTCGATATTGAGACCGTCGATAAAAACCAAAAAATTGAACTAAAAAAATTACTAAATTAGGTCTAAAACTGTTTTTGGATTGTCCCAAAACAGCAGAGTAAGGGCTGCACAGTTTTTCTAACGGCGTGAAGGCGCATTTAATTCAAACAAATAATAACCAACAGAATAACTCAACTCTATGTATGTTTGAACTAGTTTTACCAACCAATCGACAAACATTTTGTTGAATAATTTTTTTTTGTAATAAATAATTTATTAGTAACCTTTCAACAAAACGACAAATCAGGCAAAGATCAGGAGTTCAAGACGTCATCGAAAGAACCACGAGACTTAAGTGGAACTGGGCAGGACACTTAGCCAGAACACAAGATGGACGATGGACAAGACGAATTATGGAATGGAGGCCCAGAAATTATAAAAGAAGCCGAGGACGACCACCGACTAGATGGACCGACGACATAAAAAGAGTAGCGGGAAACTGGCTACAAGCGGCCCAGTGTAGAGAACACTGGAAAGAACTGAGGGAGGCCTATGTCCAGCAGTGGACGGGATTGGCTGATTGATGAACCTTTTAAATCTCCATGCTTTTATGTTCAATTCTTCATAGATTTATGAGCTTACAGATTAATTTTATTTATTTGAACCCACGAAATAAACAACTATACAGAGTTAAAAGTATTGATGTATTGTCAATAGTGCCATTACAGCTCGTTATTAGCCAAAGCCTTCTTCAGAACAATCTTCCATTCGCCCCTGTCTCTGGCAACTCTTCTCCATTCTTTAACTCCGATGGATTTCAGATCATTCTCTATGTTATCTTGATACCTAAGTTTTGGTCTTTCTCTGGCACGTCTTCCCACTGGTCCTCTTCAATTGAAAATTTTTCTGATCGTTGCATCTTCATCTCGCCTAATTACATGTCCTATCCATCGAAGGCGTGCTAATTTATTACATTTTACAAAGTCAGGTTCCCCAAAACTTCTGTATAACTCAAAGTTACGCCACAAACCCTGTTCTTAGACTCCTCCATATATTTTCCTTAGAATTTTTCTCTTAAAACGTTTAAGCAATTCTTGGTCGTTCTGTGTAAGTGACCACGTTTCTGACCCGTATGTAAAAACTGGCCTTATTAGTGTTTTATATATGGTAACTTTAATTTTTCTAGGTAGTTTTCGGGCCATCTGTTTCCTCAAACCATAATAGCACTTATTGGCAACCACTATTCATCTTTTAATTTCGTTGCTTACATTGTTGTCTTTGGTCACCAGCGAACCCAGGTAGACGAAGGTGTCCACCTTCCAGTTCCAGATCATCAATTTATAGTTTAGGTATATGGTTACCTGATCTAGTGCAATACATATACTTGGTACTCTGTGCGTTTATTTTTAATCCCATCTGTTCAGTGCGCTATGAAAATTAGTGTCGGGATGTTAGTAAAAATCTAATGCGGTATTGATTACGTAGTTACAAATTTTGAATTATATTAAAATATTTTTTGTGGGTTAGACTAAATTTGGACTTTGTTGTTATTTGTGATGACGTACGAGAGGGAACAGTAACGGTTACTAGCCATTTGGGAGGCTATAGAAGATGATATGCAACAGGATGAAGTCGATCAATCGGACACAGATGTTTCAGAGGCCGCTTTCTCAAATGACAAAATAGATAAAGAGAATGTACATGTAATTTAGAAAGATCTGAAAGAATTGGTTCCTATTATACTGGTAAAGATGGTACTAAATGGTTAGTGCCCCAAAATCAAAACAAAGTTGGACAAACCAGTCCTCAAGATATTGTTGCAAAACAATGTCGCAAAACAAGCCAAAACAATATTGGGTTGTTGGAAACTTTTTTTCTCGGATGAAATCATTCAATATGTTACAGATTGTATGAACAAGAAACTTTAAAAAATTAGACTCACCAGAAACGCAAAACATTACAGTTCTACAGATTTTGTCGAAATGAGTGCATTTGTCGGGCTTTTATATCTTGCTGGTGTAAAAAGAGCCCAACATTTAAATACTTTAGAACTTTGGAGCACGAACGGAACGGCCCCAGAATAATTTGCTGCTACTATTTCAGAACGTCGTTTTTACTCTTTGGTACAAGCTATTAGGTTTGATGATATTGAATCTAGAGTAAAAGGAGTCCCAGAAGAACTTTGTTGGGAAGTGTTTACAACATTACTCGGTGGGTAGTTACATAACAGTGGAGGAGATGGTTGTGGGTTTCAGAGGAAGATGCAAGTTCCGCCAGTATATTGCAAATAAATTTGCGAAATATGGCATAAAAATCTACGCTGTTGTAGATAAAGAGCATATTTCAGAAAGAGTTTTGACTTGCGCTGACTATATTAACAGAGGAGAAGATTCCTAAATTAATAACTTGTTATTTTTTGTTGTTAATTTTTTATGTTGTAAACAGTTCTTTAATAAAACCTTTAAAAAAATTGCATAAAGTTGTCATTTGCAACAGTATTATATTTTACAGTTACTAAATTATATTTTATCATACCAGTCGTTCAATTTTCCAATAAATATATTAAATACATAAATAAAATAACAATATAAGCTATGAAAAATACTTCCAAGCACCAAATACTTTAAAAAAGGGAACAACATTATTATGTTTGATAAAATCTAACACGGTACCTAGCGTACCAAGCGATACCGATCGCGGGTTAAATAGATTAATAATGTACCTAGAAGATAGAGTCAGTGATTAAGACTTGAATAAATAATAAAAGTATTAATTTAGCCAGATATTCCCTCACCGAAGCAAACTCTTAAATCATCTACCAAATCATGATTAGAAATAGACATGATTGATAGTAATTGGAGAAAGTTATAATACATAGAGAATTATACGGGTGCATATTTAATATTGTAAGGCAGTTTTAGTAAAGCCAAAAGGAAAAATATTCAAATACAAGAAAAGAAATTTATAAGAGATGACCCTGGTAAAATACTACAAAGCACTGTTCTCAAAAGAACCGTAAACTCTTAGGACGTACAACTTTATTCTTATATCTTTACTATATTATTTGAGCTTATAAAATTCATTAACCCATTTTTAAAATTGTATTAAATTTTTTTTTTTTTGTTTAGGTATCAGACAGAGACACGTTGGAACTCTGACACCACGCCATGTGCGACAAAAATGGTGGAATCCTGATCTCTTCCGAGAAGGAGGAATGTGAAGTACATTTTAAGAATAATATTCTAGAAAACGGTCATATCTGCCAACTTATTATCGACGATAAGTGCGAAGTACACGATACGAGATTTTTCGAGGAGAGCATCCAGAGCTGAGGAGAGACTTTTGTGCAAAGATAATAGACCTGTGAATTCTCGAAAAAAAGTTACGATATCGAAAACTGTGTGCCAAGACGTTTGTTTGCCAAACTGTGTAGACTGTAAGATCGATTAGTAAGTAAACCAAATATATAATTGTTTCCTATGTCTTCAATATAAGAAGATTTGTATATCTCGACAGTCTTTTTCACTTGAACAATAACTTTCGTATGTGTTTCCAATAAACATGACACTAACCCTTAAAACATTATCAACCAAATAAGACCTGTAGACCTTTCGATTTTATTTGGTTTTATCTTTTATTTTAATGATAATAAGAAAACACAAAAACTTTATCACCAAATTTAGATATTTACTTTAACATTGTCTATAAAATAATGACATAAAATTATAAATTATGTTATTAGGCATAACTTTGACCTTATTTTATATATATATATATATATATATATATATATATATATATATATATATATTATTTTTCACGAAAGAACTGAATGTTTTTCACTGTTTATAAGCCATTTCATCCAAGGTAATAACTATTTTCATTGTTCTAGTGGAGTTAATTAAAATCTAGATAAAATTACTTCATGCTATGAGTTAACAGAAAAACTTCTTATGAAAATCTCCCAATTTGTTTTATTATCAAACAAATGTAGCCGTCACTACCGCTTGCCTTTTCTTTTCAGAGCATGATGTATTAAATTCAACATGACTAAAGTTGTTTCTATTTGCAGTAAAGGATACTTCCAAACTGCTACACTAAAGTTTAACGCTGGTCAACACATGTTTCTGGAATTTTTTTAAATGTTCTTAAACAATTTGATTTCGGTTATTATTTTCCGAAATATTGGAGCACATATGTATTAGCTAACTATTATACTTGAGTATAAATTTAGGTTCGAATATAACCTAGAGAAAACACAAAAATAGTTTAATAGCCTATGTATTACATACATTAGAAAGAACTTAATTAGACGATTTCCCAATAGGAAGATGATCAATAGAAAGACTACGAAAACGATGGAACGACAACTTACTAAAGGCACATTAAAAAACAGAGCCATGTCTACATAAAAAGAAGAAGAAGAAGAAAAAGAGAGGACCTAAATTGTTACATGGGGCTTTATTGTCTCCTATGGTCGATATAATCACATTAAAAATGTAAACATGTAAAACTACACTCTGGTTCATAACGTAAAATAGTTTTAATGTTTACTTTATGTTTTCTTTTATAAAAAATTAGTCAGCATTGTATAACACCTTGCACTCACATCAAAAGCTTATTTTAATATTGAATATGCAATGATATTATAAATGCACTGGAAAAGGATGGATTGGATCTACAATTCTGTAGAAGTCAAGGCTATCATAATGAAATCCACTATGTGAGGCATACATAGGGCTATCCAAGCAAGGATCAAGGAAAAAGTAGCAAAATTATCTTTGAGTCTTACGCAAACCATTCTCTCAATTTGTGTGGAGTTCATGCATTTGCAATCAACCCTAGCTGTGCAAGTTTTTTTGCAACTTCAAAAAGTGTATATAATTTCTTCTCGTCCTCCTTACATAGATGGGGGATTTTAATGGAAGTTATAGGTGTATATGACAATAGATGGAATGCCAATTACGAAGTTGTAATACCTATTTCAAAACATTTTAATAAATTAGTTTAAGTTACAGCAAAATTGTGTGACGCCAAGGGAAATATTATAACACGGGCCTCTGCTGAAATTTTACTCTCGAATATTTGTAATTTCAGGTTATTTGGATTCCTTCATTAATGTACCACCATAAATCTCTCTAAAATATGAAGGCTCTCCAGTTTGCTTCAGAAAAATGTGATGGAAATCTTCCTTGAAAAAAAAGTAGCAGACGCTTAAAAAAGATAATGACTGCAGAAACAGCTGAAGATGCCAGACTATCTATCTATCTATCTATCTATACAGTCCTTGCTGTCCAATTTTGGACATAGGCCTTCTCTTCCTTCTTTCACGTCTCTCTATTGTAGGCAGTTTGTATCCACTTCGGGCCTGCGTGTTTCTTAAAGTCATCTGACCATCTCATTTGTGGCCTTCCTCTTTTCCGTTTGTAACTATATGGTCTCCAGTGTATAATCATCTTATTCCATCTGTCGTCCTTCTGTCTTATGGTATGTCCAGCGAACTTCCACTTAAGTTTTGCTATCTGCGTCAATACATCGGTCACTTTTGTTTTGTTGCGGATTCAAGTATTTCTTTTCTTTTCTGATAGCCTGATGTTCAGCATTTGCCTTTCCATAGCTCTTTGGGTCTTTGCTATTTTTTCCATGTTTTCCTTTGTAAACGTCCAAGTTTGAGAACCGTAGGTGAGAACAGGAAGTATGCATTGGTTATTTCTAAATATGGGGGTATTTTCTATTTTTTAGTATATAGGAAAGTTTTCCACAGGATACCCAAGCCGACCGTATCCTTCTCTTTATTTTTCCGGTCTGATTTTCTTTATTTAATTTAACTAGATGTTCCAAATTTACATATTCTTTTACTTGTTCTATAGTTGTTTGTGCAATTGTAATTATTAATTCTTCTGGTTGGTTGGCCATGATTTTCGCTTTATTATCATTCATTTGTAGACCTTTTTTTTGTTGATTCGCTATTTAATTCATCCATCATATTTTGTAATTCTTCCATTTTATCTGTTATTAATACAATGTCGTCTGCATATCTCAAGTGAGTCAAGTATTGGCCACTTATGTTAATACCCCGTTTTTCCCATTGTAGTTTCTTCATAACGTCTTCCAAAGCTTGAAGGGTTTGGGTGATATAGTATATACACTATATAAGATGCCGGACTATCTCTCAAAAATGAAACTAAAAGATGTATGCTTGAATGCATATAAAAGCTGCAAGAATAAATAAATAAGCAACAAATTGGACTACATTGAAGGCACAGTTTATTCTTGATATGAACCAGATGAAATATGTTCCAAATGTCTTTGGAACAGTATGTGTCTTTACTGCTTCTAATGAAAGGAGTTTTTCAAAATTAAAACTCATAAAAAGCTATTTACGATCCTCGGTGAGCCAGACCCGGCTTAATAGTTTGGCAACGCTCTCGATTAAACGTGAAGTAGTCAACAATATCAACTTCGACAACGTAATCACACAAATTTCAGAAATAAAAATAAGAAAAAAAATGTTAACAAGTAAAAATTTTCCATGATATCCTTGACTCTGTTTTTGAGGTATTTTTCGGTTCATAAGGGTACAACTGAGTCTTCCAAATCCTGCCCATACCAGTTCTGTTCTTCTAATAATTTAATAATTTCCGTATTTTCATTCTGTTTGTCAAAGAAAATTCTTAACAAAAATATTTGGAGTATGAAGAAGTATGGAGAATGAAGTCTAGATAATAAGACCAAATACAGAACTAGAAGAACAAACATAGAACAAAGATTGAAATGGTTGAGATCTATCCAAATAATGTAAAACACGGGACTATTCAGAAGTGTACTGAAGGAAGGAATAAAGGATAGGAAAAAAAAGGCAGTTTGAAAACCAGGTGGAAGTAGGTTGAAAAAGAAATCGAAAACCTTCAAATTACAAATTTAAAGATAAAGCAGCAAACAGGAATAAATGGAAATAAATAGTTCACCAAGCCATGGACCTTCTAAGCTTGGAGAGCTAAATTTTATGTAAGCTTCTGATTAGAAAGAAGCTTGGACAAATATAATTGTTTTATTTTTGTCTGTACATGGTATTGTTCTTAAATCTTCTTTCGACATTGAAACATTTTCTAACAAACACGGTAATACCAAAGGTTTCCATAAAGGTGTACACTTTTCTTACCTGTAGCGAGTACAACAGGAACCGAAGACAATAAAGAAAATCTTGAAATATTTCACGTGAATTAATAAAACTAAATTAGTAATCTCAAAAAAATTACTCTCCCTCTCAACATTTTTTTTATTTTTACATGCATATTTACAATCTACTCATAAAAAGCACATTGAGTAATTAGTAAATGTGATGACAATATTGACTTAATTTGGGTACCGTCCAGCGACGTGACGGTTCTCAATTTTCACCTATGTACCATGGTCTTGTAGCCAAGATCCCTTCAGTCTTCGTTCCTCTTTTGGCAGTTGACATAATTCACTGATAATTTGGCTGTGGTGCGTTGAATTACGAATTTTGGCCTTGTAGGCGTTGAATGATATGACATATTTTACGTTGTTGTTCCTATATTATTGTCGATGGTTGCATTGTTAACATACTAAGGGGCGTCATCTATCATACGCAATGTTTTTGATTGAAAGATCTGCAAAATTTTAGTCAAATTTTTAAAGATCATTGTGATTTAAGGAATTGAGTGCGTAATTGGCTTCACACCATATAAATTGTTAAAGATTACAAATCCAAACGGGCCACCGTTGCCCTTTGTGGCCTGTTAGTGGTCGTAATTGGTACAAATGATGATTTTTGTTTATATTTGTTTGTTTTTAATAGAGCAGTTTTCTTTTATATCCTATTATAAAGTAAAGTTTGTGTAACCTTCTGACTAAAAAAGTAAGTTTTATGGACCTACTATATTTAAAGCTACCATGAAGTTAAACTGATTCAAAAACTTGCTAAGATTTGTTCGATTTGACGATTATGCCACGAGGTCTGAACAAATAAGGAACGACAAATTAGCAGCAATAGGCAATGTGTGGAATCAAGTCAACCAAAACTTTCAGAAATACTATTTACCAGGAAAAAACATAACGGTAGATGAGCAACTTGTTCCGTATCGAGGTAGGTGTCCTTTTAAGCAGTATATTTCTTTAAAGCCACATAAGTATGGCATGAAAATATGGTCTGTGAGTCGGAAACATATTACCCTTTAGGTGGAATACCATATACAGGAAAAACGGAAATACAGTAGCTAAAGGTCTTGCATCTCAAGTTGTAAAGCAACTCGTTGAGCCTTATTATAATTCCAAGAGGAATTTGACTTACGATAACTATTTCACTGATCTGGCCCTTGCACATAAATTACTGGCAAGTTCGCTAACTCTTGTGGGCACAGTGAAAAAAAATAAGAGATTTGCTCACTGGTTTTTTCACAAAAAAAGACTCTGGTTTAAAGATTATCATCCTATTTTTCACAACTTCGTCGCAAATGTCGGTCAACTTTAACCGGTTGTATCTCAGCAACCACTGCTTGCAATTTAAATTTTTTTCTTCTATAAGAAATATAGTGCCCAGTCTTTTTCAACGCTGTTTCCTGAATTTAATTTAATAGCTACCTGGATATTTTATTTGTTGTTAAACAAAAAAATTGTTTATAATTTTAAAACATTTCTTAGGCCATCCAAATAATCCGATTTCAATTCTATAAAGTATGTTAGATAGGTTAGGCATGTTTTTATTATCTGCGATGGGGAGACGTGGTTGGTTATAGCTTGGGGGTCAGATAGGTACCACTTCATTACAGAGAGTGACCGGTTTGATCTTCGGACATGTGGGTTCCACTGTTGAATCGGAACACACATGTCACTAGGAGCTAGGGTTCTACAAAAATCGTTGTGTGTGTGTGTGTGTGTACGTTTCTATAAGTAAAATAATTGGCAAACTTCTATATAGACTAGTTTTTGTTGTGCAAGATCTAAAAAAACTTTTATTTTTTTTTTTTAATTTGGATTGCAAAATTATGCGAGATCTATAAAATCGATTTAATTGAAATTTGGTGGACTATTTTACTAGGTTATAGTTATTTTATAGATGAATAATGAAGGTCCTAACTGCAATTCATGTGGTTGAAAAACATCTACAGAACAATTATCACTATTTTATTTGATTACGACTTTGCTCCAAATTGAAATATTTTTATAAGTTATAAGCCAGGAAAGTCGTAAAAATATCGATGTTTTTAGTAATTTTTAAATATTTTAATTTTTTTACTGATGTTACCGACCTATTCGAGAGAGAGAATTATTATTACAGTAGTTATCACCTGACTATTTCTGCAAAATTCGAATGCCACCTCTCACATCCACCTCAAAACAGATCCACAACGATTCCTCTAATTGGTAGGTTTAGTACTTTGTTTCTTCGCCTACTAGTCGGTACAAAACCATTTAATGTGTGTGATTTTCGAATTATTATAATTTTATTGAATTTAATTAATTTTATATGATATAAAATGTTAACTGGAATATTACGAGAACTTAAAAAATAAAACTAAAGTAATATAGCGTTTAAATATTCTTATATACATAACATTTTTATCAATAAAATAAACAAACTACAGGTAGATGGAATATGGGAGATTAAAAATTAATATTTGTAGGAACACAGAAAAAAATTGCGACTTGGAGTTCAAACGAACCTAGGTCAGTCTGGGGTTCAACTAAGATCTGGTGATGCATTAGCATGGTACGATCTGATTAAAATTCTAAACAACTCATACTAATGAGATTGGAGAATGCTAAGAAAATTAAAATCAGAAAAACATTACATCTTGGACATCTAATACGCCACAGGCAGTAATATTAGAAGGAAACGGAGTATAGAAATAAAGAAAAGATAATAACTGCGTAACATTTTACACGATCCCGGCTTAACAACATGAAACCACTTAATTTATTAAGCTTAAGACAAGACAAATTTACCCAATTTGTCTCCAACCTCAATTGAAAAAGCACTTAGATAAGGATAACTTGGTTTAGCTAAACATATTACGTTAGCAAATAAATAAAGTGAAAATTTCCGAAATGGAGAGGTCCACAGGCACCTATTTACTTATTTATTATTTTTTCTAATAAACTAACGAAAAAATTTCTCTCACATAAAAGAAGTTTCCAAGTTAATCCCATTTGCTCTTTTTAATGATTTCTTAAACAATTTAGGTTTATTGTTTATTAATATTTTATTCGTTTTTACCAAGATATATCAGGACCGTGAAACTCGATATTGTTACTTTATTAAAATATGCTTTAGCATTAATAAAAAGCTTACACAACCATCTAATATTTGTTTTTATTTAAGTAGAGTGTAACATCAGGGGTATCTAGTGGCAACCTATTAAATATTTTCAAGGGACATTTGAGAAAATATTTAAATTAAACTACATTTTTATATTCAAGCAACTTTATTTAAAAATTAAGACCTTATGTTGCATTAAATCTATAGTAAATCATACTATATAATATACAATAAAAATTATACTACAATCAGTCTTTCTTAAATAAAAGATGCATGCATGGCTATCATAATATATATATATATATATATATATATATATATATATATATATATATATATATATATATATATATATTTAAATCAGGTATCTAATTTCTATTAAAATTTTATTTACTGTTTAATATGTCGTGTATTTATTTTTATGTTACCTTCTAAACTTTTTAATTGTATAATATCTCCCACGGGCCCATGGGAGATTTTTAATGGGTCGTTTAACTCATAAATTATATATAAAACAATACTACAATATATAATAACAAATTTAGAAACTATTCTGTCAATTCTTATCGGTACATGTAACTTACCACTCAATTATATTATATTATATTATATAAAACATTACCGCCTATTGTTCCGCCTACTATTCCACATTTTTTATTATAATTTATTACCATCTTATTTAGTTTATTTAATAAATAAATTTACTATCAAATGATATTTACTTAGTTATATTTTTATAATTTCAAAAATTCATATAAATACCTACAATTATTAAAACATTTTAAAAATTCTAAGTATTTATACATTTACAGCGGAAGAGTCCATTTGTGTACCTAAAGAGGCGATGGCCGTTAGGTATACAAAACGTCAAAACTGACCATAATTTGTTATTTTGATTTTTAAAATGTTTCGTAATTGTTTTAAAATTTGAAAATACAAAAAAAATATATGAAACTTCGCGCTAGTCTACATTCCCGCCTATGTACCAATTTTTTTAGTTATTTTCGGAAAACTTTTCCAAATTTTAGGTAATTTGACACAGTACTGTATTCATACGTAAAGTTTCGAATCGAAATGTAGATTAATTTTTTTACCGTACATTTTGGTGGGACAGGGATGAGAAATCTAAGGCGAACCAATAATTTGAACCCCAATGCTTTGCGTAACGATAATAATTGGCGTCATAGTTTCTAAAGTTGTTATTACATATTGTAGTATTAATTTATATGTGAATTATGCTGAGTCAAATGACCCAATAGAAATTTCCTTTTGGAAAAATGGGCTTTTGGTCTATTACTTTCAACTTTAGAGAATAGTTAAATTAGTTAGCTAAGCCAGAACTCCTCCATTATTAAAACAGGTTTATTTGATTGATAAGTTTTAAGGGAGGGACTAACCTCTCTCACATTGACTATATTGATTGTGTTTTTGGGTGTGGCATAAATAAAAAATTATTCTAAAGGAACTAAATGTCAAGTTTAGACTACTAATATATTAGATAGGTGACAAAAATGTACTGCATATGTCAATTACACCTTAGACTATTTGTGAAATGTAAATTGTATGTAGCTATTGATTTAAACTCGATACGACAAAATCAGTGATATGAAAAAATGTGCATTATGGATACATTTTTTGCAGTACAGTATTTAAAGCGTTGTTTTTACCAATGTTTTAGTAATGTTTGCTTTACTAAACAGCACAGCAAGCTATCTCCTGTATCAGAAAAATTCGGTTAACGTAAAAAAATGTTTTCCAATAAAAACGAAAGAGTTAAAGTTAAATTATTAACAGGGTTAAATGTTAGAGTTACTCATAATCTATTTTATTAAACTTAAGATGACAGCATCATAGCATAAATGAGCGTTCAATACGTGCCTACGTAGCTACATTCCTTGAATAGGCATGTAAGTACTTTTTAGGTATTCCTTCAAACCATGCAAATATGTAATATTGGCAATAATTATATCAGACACGATAAAACCATATTAGTTACAATTTGTAATTTTAGAATACTAACAATTAACGACTAATAACTAAGTACCAACTGGTTTACAAAAGATGGTTTGTCCAGAAGATATTTAAATTTGAACACCCGCGCACCTATAACTTATAAAAAAAAGTGTTCTATTTAGCCTTAATGACAGAGAAATTAAGCTACCTAAATTACAATACCATTCTAAAAATCTGAAACAAGCTAGAGGTTTTTTAGAAAATAATAATTATTTACCAGAATTTTACAACCGTCTTATTAAGAAGAGAAGTTGGATTATCAACAATCTGTCTAATTCCGATAACAATCCCAAACAACCTCAAACTATACCTAGCAAAAATGATAGTAATGGCACCAACTCCAACAAATACATACTAATTATATCCTTACCATATATTAATGGATTCTTTGAAAAAATTTCAAAAATGTTGGCAAAATATGACATCAACCTTGGACAGCAATCGTCAGAAACAACCGAAAAATATTTAAAAAAATTTAAATTCAATGTTACGAAAGTTCATTAGTCTAATGTTTATAAAATAAATTGTAAATACTGCGATTTAACATATATTGGGCAAACACACCAATATATATATGAAAGGTTTGCTGTACATAAATATAGTGTACAAACCAACAAATTAAACACTACATTATCTAGAAAATATTCTTTGATTTTGAAAATGTACAGATTTTGGAAACAGATCAGAATAATTACAACAAAATGTGTATATTGGAGATAATTCGCATAAAAAAGATCAACAGCTATCAATAATAGAACCAGTATAAAAGATGTCTCCAATATATATCACTAAATCTCCAATAATTTCAATAACTTAATAAATTGACTTTGTTCGTAAATGTACAATTGGCAGATATTTTAAATACGACCCTGAACCGGTAGTGGTTGCAAGTGCTGGCCATGTACCTTTAGAATACAATAATATTACTTTTGCATTCCATCGCAAACCAGCAAACAGTGCAGACATGTAAGGTTTGTATTATAATTAATGTGCTTATGAAACTGGCAAATAGACGAAACGTTTAAGCAGTAATTCACTATTTTATTTACAACAGATCGACAAACTCAGGAATTAAAAAGTTTTTATATATATATATATATATATATATATATATATATATATATATATATATATATATATACATATATTTAGTATGCTATTTTCACTATCACTGATTATGTTTAAATATCGTTTAGTGCTTTTTCTCTTATTTATACATCTCGCTTTTTAAAAAATCAAAATACTTTTTTGTTGTTTGATCATCGGAATATTATTATGTAAAAAAGTCATTCTTTATTTAAGTGCTGTAATAAGAGGAACAAAAATATGTTGCTGCTACATTAACTGCTGCACGAAAGATTTCTGCGGATGAGCGGTCGAACCATCTCCTCAGGTCTTTCAGCCACGAGTTCTGGCGTCTTTCTACTGATCTTTTGCTCTGTACTTTTCCTTCCAGTATAACCTGAAGTAATTCGTATCTTTCGCCTTTCAAAACATGACCCAAGTATTGCATTTTCCTCTCTTTGATTGTTCTTAGTAATTCTTTTTGTTTACACATGCGACGAAGTACCTCAACATTAGTAACTCTTTGTACCCATGAAATTCTCAGCATTCGTCTGTGTATATATATATATATATATATATATATATATATATATATATATATATATATATATATATATCTCAATATCTCAAAGGCATCTATTATTTTTTCTATTTCATAGTCCATTTTCCAACTTTCACAGCCATACAGTAAGACAGAAAAAACGTAACATCTGATCATTTGTATTCTAAGCTGCAAACTAAGGTCTGATCTTGTAAAAAAAATGTTTTCATCCTTATGAATGCTTTCCTTGCTTGTTCGATTCTTGATAGAATTTCTTTTTTTGGATATACTGACTATTGATATTTGCTCATAAATATTTTATGGAATTTACTTGTTCTATTATTTGACCCTTGACATACACATGTACGTTTATTGGTGTCTTTAAAAATACTAAAGTTTCAGTTTTGGAAACGTTTAGATGTAAAGTTAGTTCTTGTGCGTTGCTTGCTATTAAGACGGTATCATCAGCGTATCTGATGTTGTCTATGCTGATTCCGTTAGTCTTAATTCCGCCTTGGACCTCGTCTAATGCTTCTCTGAATATAGACTCCGAATATAAATTAAACAGTAGCGGTGATAAGACGCAACCCTGTCTCACTCCTCGTCGGATTTGTATATCTTCGGATGTTGTGTGTTCTATTTCAATTGTTGCCGTTTGGTGCCAGTATAGTTCTGAGATCATTCTGAGATAATAAGTCTTGTTTGTCAACTCCAGTTGTTCTCAGAATTTTGGCCAGAGGGACACAAAATCTCCAGGGAGGATTCGGGCAAGACAAAGAAATATATAGTGTATTGAAAAAAGATGCTATGCTTAGAATTCGTCAACAAGGCAAAAATTTACCCACGTTAATATCTCTGAATGTTTTTCACCAGTCTCTGATTCCGATTGATCGCGATCGGCCCAAAGAGAGTAGCGAGCGTGTTAACCGCTGCACCAATAAGTTTTGTTATGAAGGAGTCTAAGAGAACAGAATGATATAGTATTGCAAAACTCATCCAAAAACAGTTTTATTAATTTTTGAAATCGATAGATTTATGGGACCAAATGCTAAGGAAATAACCTAATTGTTTGGTGAATATTGTGTCAGAAATATATGTGTTAAAACATTAAAAACTAACGAAATAACTTTCAGTAAAAAAAGTGACAAAAAAATACTTTTACAACTACGTTTATTTGAATTTCGAAAACGATTTTCAAAGTGAAAAACGAAACATCAATAAAATGTAAAATTTTGATTAAAATTTTGTTTTATTCTTACAGAAATATCAATCAAGACAGATAAAATGTTTGTATACATTGGGATTTGAATGTCTGTATAGATTATAATACTTAAATAAAATTAAGGGACGCATCGAATATTCACATTTTTTATTCACATAGAACTTTCGTGATTCAGTCAGATACAAAATAGCTAAGGAAATATTCGTTAAAAAATGTTTAATAATGGTGTAAAAATTTGTAGTTACTGGGATAACAAAAATTTATTTTGTTGCGAAGAAAGATTTTGGAAGGATTTCTATTGTGATTTGATGATAAAAAATTAAAAACAATAAAATTATATTGCGCAAATTTTTGTTCCTTTTAAATTTGTGACATCAGAATATTCTACGTGTATAACACAATGCAGAATAAAAAATTACTTTATCATGTGATAACTCTTTTTAAGTTATTGGTTAAAAAGATAATAATTGTATTGAGCATGTAAATTGATCATTAATTAGGCTCGAAATATTATATTAATTTTAAGACCTTATCATATCAAGCATGCCTTTCCTAGTCTGTGCCTCTATCGTTATGACCGATAATTATTTAATTTTGTTAATCTCTTTTTTCCAAATTAAAAAAATCGTAACTGTAAAAAATGTAAAGTTCACATAAATATTGATAATTATAAACATTTTGGCCAAAACCACCATAATAATAATGTTAAAATTAAAAATCTGAAATTACTTCTGTAGGTTTTGGATGATGTTGATTTGAATTATAGTGTTATCCTGAATATGAAACTTCCAGTACTACCGGAAGTAGACGTCAACTTTGTTATTTTAAATTGAACCCAATATTTTTTATTATATTTTCTAATTTTAGATAAAACTTGTAAACAATATCCTTCAACAAAAAGTATTTTCGATATATTTCGATTTTTCCACATTGCATAACGATATCTCCAAATAATGAGGCCAGTGACATGGAATTGTAACCAATAAATAACAAGCTCTTGCCCGTTAACTACATAGGTCCATTTCATTGATATTAAATATAAGGTGTTTTAAATTTAGCCTCCAATATGCACAATTTAAATTATTTATTAAATATAACACCCTTTCTTTAAATAGAATACCCTGTATTTTATTACATTTTCCGCTGTATTTTTTAAGCGAATTCGTTTGGTATCGGTATTTTCTATATCAAAATTCAACCAGTTTGGAGATATTTCATGATCCAAGTTTCAAACTAAGTACCTATTTGTTTATAATAAAAGGGGCAGTAATGTTGATATTCTTGAACCTTATAGGGACTTAGAGCCCTAAAAAGCAACAATTTTAAGTTTAGTCCAGTTAAAGTAATTAAAAATTTTCTTCTAGAAGTATCGGAATGATAAATTAGCTTTTTTTTTTAATTTTTTATTGCTGAGAAAGATGGTTTGGTTACTCTTAAGATTCTATTTAAACAGTCATTAAGGCTACAGTTTAAGCAAATTTGGTTAAGCAAATAATTCGCAGTAAGTTCTTTTATAATGTTTATCCTGCAAATGTATAAATAACTGCTGAATATTTAAAACGATGGTGATTATTTTATGTACTTAGTGTCGTGCAGTGTTACTGTTTTTTTAAAGGGGTATACTCCGTAATCTTTTAAATATATATTTTGATGATTGTTTTATTTGTATTCTTTATACAACACTACATTTTTTATGTAGATTAAGAGCTAAAAACTACTTAATTTTTTTTAAAGTAACATTAAATTTTAAAATCATAATATGTTTGCCAGGTCATTGAGAGACATTTGTGTTAAACTTTATATAACGATGTACAAAAGTATTAATTTGTAATGACAATGCTGTTACCTACATCAATATGTCCAATTGTTTTATGTTTTTTATTAATAACAAATAATGCTTGTTTGTTACAAAAATTTTGTATTGTTTTTAATTTTTTTTAGTTCGTGGTCCAAGAGAAAAGAAGAGTCTTCTTTTCTCTTGGACCACGACAAATATTTGATAACATGTTTGCTTAACTAACATACATACTAGGTAAGTGTGATAAGTATTATTTATTTGTGTATGTATGTATGTATTTTGGTTATAGTTTATTGTATTTGTTTATGGGATATTTTGAGTTTGAGGTTTCTTTGTTTCTCAAAAAAAAAAAAACAAAGTGCTGCCCTACTTTTTGGCAAATTTTTGATAATCTTTTCTCTTTGTATTATTACCAATATCTCTGGTTTAGCTGGAGTAGCTTTTATCTTATAATTTTTTTTTCTTTTTCGTTTTTCTTTTGTGTCTAAGCAAATAAAAATCATCCAAAGGATCACGCCCACATCGCTGCCGATTTTGAGCGACGCTGCCTCGTTCATTTTGTGTGCCTCAAACATCGCCAACGTTAGTAGTGCTACAACATACCAACACTTAATATTTTAACATTAGTAAAGGATAAGCTATGATCTCAATTTGTATTTTAAAAGTGATATTTTAATATTTTTTCATATTATTATTTTATACCCATAATTAATAATTGTGGATATTAGCAAAAATATTGACTAGGAATTTTGTATTAATTTAATTACATAAATTACAAACTGAAGTAACTAAATGCAATAATAAATTATTAAAGTTTTATAAATTAGCGCCATCTACATCTAAATATTTACGAATAATTTTTATTAAGTTATGTCTGTAATTCTGGAAATATGGTCGGATGTCAGAAAATTAAAAGCAAATAAGACTTTTTGCATTATATCTTCCTTTGCCGTAACAAGTTTTTTAAAATACCTATTTTTATTGTAACCACAAATGTCAATATCTAAAGAACCCAAGTCAGGAGAGCGAACTGTACAATACAAAAGCGAGCAATACATATATCCTTTCAAAAAAGATCAAATATAAAAATTGTTTTCACTTTTGTTTTTCAAAAGTGCGATGAATTGTTTTCGTGGACAAAATCAGAACTCTTTCCCAATCTCTAACGAAGGTATTTGTAGAGGCCGTAAAATAACTCAAAACATTAATTTCGATTGTGTCATTGTCCATAATTGGTTTATTTGTATCTTAAATTGATCAAACTGACAGCTGTATATAAGCAATCGTCTTAGATTATCACCAGTTGCATTTGGTTGACTTGGATATATTTTTGGAAAACACCGGAAGTCCGTTCAACACTTTTATTACACTCACCGTAAATAATTTTTAAAAAGTTTTAAAAAATTATCATTAGTAAATCCTACATATTCCATTATTTAACACAAATTACAAACTGGTGAAGGAAACTGTCAAAACATTAAATATAAACAATTAATGTCCTAAATATCACATCTTTGACAGCCTTAGCCTACCCTTTACTAATATTGAAATAATTATGTGCTGTTATGTTTTAACTGTATTAAAATAACTACGTTTTTACGTTCATGTTTTACCGAAATATATCAAAAGTGATTTAATTAAGTTATAGGGAATACTGATACTAAACGAATTGTTTTATAAAAATGCAGCGGAAAATGTAATACAATACACGGTGTTATAAAATAAGCAACACATTTAATGATTTAAGTTGAAAGATAAGTTTAAAACATCCTGTAGAAAATATCAATGAGTTGGACACACAGAGTTAACGGACAAGCACTTATTCACAATGTTAAATATTTACAATTTCACGTCACTGTCCTTGTCATTAATGGAGATAAGTATCGTTATTCAATGTGGACTAAGATTTTTCAAAATTTTCAAAAAAAATAATTGCAATATCTCGAAAATACTTTATTTTTTAGTATAGGACACTGTACACAAATTTTATCTAAAATATGGAGTCAAATTTGAAAATAAAATACAAAATGTTTGGTTCTATTTAAAATAACACAGTTGACGTCTACTACCGGTATGACCGAAAGTGCCACATTCAGGACACCATTATATTTCAACTCGGCATCATCCAAAACCTACAGCTTCGTAATTTCAGGTTTTCAGCATAACTGTATCCGCTATTACTTTTAATCAAAACTTGTCGCGCCTCACCCTGTATATATTTCAGATTACATTATAATATTGTATTCATAGTAATGTTTCGCATGGCATATGTCTTCCAGTTTGTTTATTTGTTCCACCTCAGATGGAACTACGTAATCGATCGAACTAGTAGACATAATATCATCACGAAATTCTACTTTCTGAATGCATTGATTTATTTTTACAACTACCAATTATACTTGACTATGTATTTAATATAAAAATGTTGTATATTTTTATCTTAACAATGAAAATGCATAAAAATCTCACGGATTCCGTTAGGTATTTTTAATTAAAAATATTAATTATAAATGTACGTTTTACATTTTTTCGGAGCCGAAAAGAATCTAGCAGTATGCTCGCCGGGCTCATTTGATATTTTCTTTAATATACAATTTTTATAAAATTCATCTCATATTTACCTCCTAGGGACACGTCCGAAATTTTACTCTAAAATTTACATAATAATATCTAGTTACACGGGTGTAGCTAGGTGAAGGATTTTGGTGGTTCAACTCGCAACCCCTTCAAAAAGTTTAGATATTAATATTTATAAAACTAAACTAAGGGGATGCACGAGGCATATCTTACTCATCAGTATCATCATTACGGTGCTACAGCCTTCAAAGAGCTTCGACCATTCTCAAGATTTCTGCGCTATTTTGCTCAGTCCCTTGGTTGGATTTTCCAGTTGGCAACACCAGTCTTCTCAGCATCTTATAATACCCCGTGTTTTCATCTCAGCTTTGGTCTGCCTCATCTTCTTATTCCCTCCGGTTGCGCTGTTAAAATCTTTTTTAATATCTTCGATTCGGGGTTTTGTCTACATGTTCTGTTCACTGCAGACGGTTTCGATTATTGATAGTCTTAATATCTTTTCCACCAAACTTATGCTTTTAGATGTTCTTCAGTTTAAAGTTATATCTACGCCCATATAATATTCTGTTTTTACAGACCGCTCCGAATATTTTGTATAGTACCTTTCTTTCAAAAATCAATAAAAAGGATTGATCTGTTTTGGTTATGCCTCTACTTGGGTCCATGCCTCTAATCCATATGCGACAAAGGGACTATCTGTGTTGTATACAGATGTATCTTATATGAGTTTTTTGAGACCGACGTGTATCTGTCTCATTCATTACTATTACACAGGTTATGTAATATTTTCTTTTATTTCAAATTTTAAAACAGCCTTAGACACCACCTAAAGATTATTCTATAAATTTCTTATTTTTACAAAAACAAACTTCCGATTTTAATTAAAATGATTAAAAATATTTTCCTGGTTGTCATATTCTGAACAAAGAAGTAGAGCATACGTAAAGCATAAGTAGAAGAATGCACTAGAAATATTTGAAACTTATGCAAAATCAGGACATCACAAGCGTACTTCGGAACTCGCAGATAACTCCCTAAAATCTTCTCACGCTGGTTAAGTTGATGAGCAGTTGTCTTCTAACAGAAAGAGACAGCAACAGAAAAATCGAAAGAGAATAATTTCCATCGCAAAAGTAATATTTTTTGCGGCAAAGGAGAGCATCCCTTTAAAATGTAAAACTAAGTATGGACGATCCACGTTAGACCAGAATTTAAAAAACCACTTCACAATGATAGTAATTTTCGAGCACTGTTGCAGTACGTAGCTGAAGATGGGGATAAATATCTTTTTGAGCATTTAGTCATTTCTAAGAAGAATGCCCTTTATACGAGCCCACAAACCCAAAATAAAATAATTGACGTTTTTATAAAATGGTTCAACACAAGATTATCGGTAAAGTAAAGGATGCTAATTTTATTCTTCTCGGCAGCGTGTTTGCGATATATTGATTTAAAATATGTTAAATAACATAAAATGGTTACTTTATGATCATCTCTAGTTCCTTACAACTTCCTTACAACCTACAATTTTATTGAATATAATAGACCACTGATTCTTATTTTTGTTGACTTCACAAAACAGTTGACACAGTAAAAATAGCTAATAAAATGTAGAGTAGACCACAGGTGTACAAATATTATGTAAATATACCAAATGTGTACGAAAATGCAATAACAACTGTAAACCATCATTGCATGAATGGCAAAAAAAAATTGGCAGAGGAGTGCAGAAGTTTTCAATGTTTAAAATAAGCTTAACAAATAGACTACTGAGAACCAAGTAAGTTCGTATAAAAACCGGAGGGGAAGACATTGTCGAACATAATACGGCAAAATTAAAGATGGTCGGGATATTTTGCTAAAATAAAAGGCGACAGTTGGATAAAAAATTTGCTAGAGTAGAGACCAAGCGTATACAAGTAAAGCTGGGAAAGACCCATAATGCGATGGATTGACAACCTAATCAAAATGGTAATCAATATTGGACAGCATATGCGGAGAACAGAAATAGATGGAAATATCTAGAAGAGGCCTATGTTTAACATTGGACAAATCAGGGCTAATTAATGATGATAAAACAGCATAAAATTAAGGAGATGTTCTTAAAGTTGAAGTTGTCATTCAGTTTTGAAATTCTCATAAGTACATCTCGTAACAAGCATGTGCTTGACTGTTCTGATATGGTTGGTCAAAGTTACAATAGTTTGGAGCTATAACTGGGTATTTGCACGGTGTCCAACATATATTTAAAATAATGGGCAAACTGCTGCTTCTTCCTTCAGACATTTGGCTAAACCCACTGCCGTTCTGAAAGAAAAAATTCGGGATCTCGTACCATCTGATAATCCTGCTTGCGATATGCAAAACACAGTAAGTTCGCAAGCTTAAAGCAATAATAAAATATAAAGGAAATTTATTTGGCGATTTTGCATGCTCTCGAAGAACTTAAATCTAGTCATAGTAAAGAAAATTCGCAAAAAGCCGTTTAAATGCTTAACACACTTCGATTTTTTCTGATTTTTTTATGTGTCTAGTGATTCTTTAAAAAGTCATTAGGTGTATATTGTCATTATTAAAGCAAATGCAGACTATTAACACATATCTTGTAACAGTATTTAGCCACATGGATGATGTTATTATTGCTTTACAATTTTTGAGATCTCAAGTTAACGAAGAGTACATTAATCTCTACGAAGAAGCTAAGGTGTTGCTCTAGGAAAATACGTATACTGCTTATACTACGTATCGTCGGAAAGCAGTTGAATCATCGGTCTAACATTCTTGCGTCAAATATATTTACGTATTACAACACCGTAATTGCGATTGGTTCTGAAATTAAAGAGGCACTTTGTATATATGTGGCAGCACTGCGACATACAAAATACTGTCGTCAAAGCAGAATTTAAGCAGCTATAACTGTAACCTCCCCTACTCCAAAATAATGGATTACTTAGATATGTGCGACCAAAAACTATATCCAAATATTAACACATTGTTTAAAATCAATGGCTCAAAATCAACATAGTTTAAAATCAACAAATTTATTGGCTATCACACCTGCTTCCCAAGAAAGGACTTTTCTAAGTTGTTTAAGAAAACTTAAAAACTACTTGTGCAACAGAACGAGTGAAAATAGACTGAACAGATTGGCTCTCATAAATATTCACTATGAGATAGAAATTGATGCGACTAAAATAGTGAATAATTTAGTGAATATATTTAAAAAAAAACCATACGATTAATTTGTGTAATTCGCATATGTATATAACAAAAAGTTATTTGTTTATTTTACTATATTGTATGACTGTATTTCACCCAGTCCCTTTGAGTCTCTTCTCTTATAGAGATGTCTCCTTTTTACTGTTAACACATGCATAAGAACACAACCAGTGATATTACATAAGGTCGCCGCAGATACAGTTCTGTAGGCGCATGCTACTCGCAATAGACTCGTTCTGTCTACACGTCAACGTTCTGTCTAATTCTCCTTCAACGTGCTGACGCAGAGATGTTTGGATGTTAACCGTCCTCTTTAGGTCTGTTTTATAGACTTTAATAAAGCGTTTGATAAAGTAAAACATGACCGACTCATGGAAATTCTAAAAAATTAAAAACCTAGATGAAAGTGATTTAAGGCTAATAACAAACCTTTATTACAATCAGCGAGCAATAGTACGAATTAAAAAAGAGACATCTGAAGAAATGGAAATAAAGAGAGGAGTCAGGCAAGGCTGCATATTATCACCTCTATTATTTAACGATTATTCTGAAGAGGTAATTCGAGAAACTCTGGAAGATGAAACAGTCGACATAAGAGTAACTGGAGTCTTAGGTAACAACATCAGGTATGCAGATGATACAGTAATAATAGCCGATAGTTTACAAAACCTGGAAAGACTCATAAGTAAAATAGTAATGTGCAGTAGGGAGTACGGACTCTCGCTCAATATCAAAAAGACGAAGTTTATGAAAATTTGTAAAAATAACCATAATACTAACAAAATCTTGACAGTAGAAGGGCAGCAGATCGAAAGAGTAAAAAAGTACACTTACCTAGGAACACTTATAACAGAAAATAATGACTACACTGCAGAAATCAAAGTCAGAATCGAAAAAGCACGTTCTAATTTTATGAAAATTAAAAAGGTCCTATGTGGCAAATATTTAACATTAGCTCTTAAAGTACGCCTAACAAAATGTTACGTATACAGTGTACTATACTATGGAGTGGAATCATGGACGTTAAATCTAGACACAATGAGACGACTTAACACCTTTGAAATGTGGACCTATAGAAGATTTATGAGGGTTTCCTGGGTAGATAGAGTTAGGAAGAATGAAGTACTGAGAAGAATAGGTAAAGAGAAGAAAGTTGAACTAACAATTAAAGAAAGAAAGCTACAGTATCTCGGACATGTGATGCGTGGCGAGAAGTATGGCATCCTGCGACTCATAATGCAAGGAAAAATATATGGCAGAAGAAGCATCGGAAGAAGACGAATTTCATGGCTCAAAAACCTGAGAGAATGGTTTGGATGCAGCTCAAAACAACTTTTTAGAGCTACTGCCTCAAAAATTAAAATAGCTATATTGATTGCCAACCTCCGTAGCGGAGATGGTACCTGAAGAAAAAAAGTCTACTCGTATCATGAGCTCCTTGTAGGTCGGTATCTCCACCGCCTTACTTTGATTTTAGTCCCGCAATGTTACCCATCACCCTTCTCATCTCAGCCGCACTCTTCACTGCCTTCTGGGCTACCACTCATATATGCTCTCTTATTGGCCATATTGGTGTAGAGTCACTCCTAAATATTTTACGCATTTATTTGATACCCTCTTTCTCTGCATCCCGTCACATTGGACTTCCGTCCCCTGTCTTTTCCGTTATGATGGCTTCGGTCTTCTTTGCTGCAAGTTTCAGTCAGTGATCTGCTATCCAACCATTTACGACGTTGCCAATCCTAGTTGTTTCGGGGATAGGCTTCCCGATCTCTCAATCGTGTCGTCGATTCGTCCTCGCAGATCAAAACCTAGCTACGCCCGTGTCTAGTTATGTTGACAAACATGTTGAAAATAAAGTATTAAGAGTAAATTTAATCTTAAATATAGTTTTTATAGTAAACAACTGTATAATTGAATTGCGTTTGAGATTTAAAGATTATTTAAAGATTATATTATGATCTAAATGAATCATATTATGTAGAATCTTATATTCGGAGGAGGGGGGCAAGTGATTATTTTAATGAATCAAAAAGTTGAACTTTAATAGAAAAAATTTAATATTTTTTTAAATATATTTTTGCAGTTTTGTAACACAAAATGAATTGTCAGATTTTATTTAGTCTTAATTCTACTATATTCGAACTCATAATATTGTTGTGAAGCTACTTTTTGGTGACATCGTAATAAAATTTACTATTTTTACAGGAAATAAACCACAATATCGTACTTAAAGATAAGTTTATTTGAGGTTTCGATTATATCACGTAAGATTTCCATATAAGTTCGTGATATTTTTTTCTATTCAAATATTTATGTGAACTTTGAGAACTAAAAATTGTGTATATATGCATAAAGACTGATTTAATAATTATAATTAAAAAATATTGTAAGTTTTTTCCATAATATAAGAAGTACTATTGATTTTGAAGCTGATTTAACATCATTTACACTTGCCGGCTAATTACATAGGTATTAATAATATTAACTCACAATGGCGAAGTACGTTATTTAGTACACTGGAATTCTTTACATATACATATACAATCCAAAATGCACAATTGATAACTTGTAGTACCTATAGTAAGATGCGTTCAAGCAACTAAAAACGCATATAATTTTTTTTTTAAATAACTCATGCAATAAATTTTGTTTGTAACAGTGTACATAAGTAAATGATATTTTGTAACAGCTTTAATATCTACGGTATGTTTTTTTTATTATTCATAACCCATCTTTTGTAGTTAGATTTCAACAAACATAAAAACGTGCTCTGATTTTTCTTCTCCTTCAAAATGTACAAATAAAAAAGCATAGAAGAAATCAGATCAGAAGTATTCATATTGAGGGTGAAATTTTAATATTTAAATTAGTATTTAAACATGTTTTTGTTCATAATTGCTCATAATACAATATTTAATAAATAATCAATTTATTACACACTTTAAAATAATAATATTTGCCAAGAAAACAAAATATGCATAATATTTTTTTTAACAGAAATTATAAGTTTTTTCAACATGCTTAAGGTAAACCTAAATTAAATTGGAAATATGTGATATAAAACTTCAGCTACAGTTTCTTCAAATATAGTAACTCTTCAATGTCAACATGTAGTGGTCTAGTTGGTCTAGTTTTTATTGGGTTGAAACTTATACCGTCTAAATGTTCCCATGATTATCTATTATGTAACCTTGTCTCTTATTGTTTTCACATTTATAGACCGTTTTACCGTTTTAAAGTTCTGTAACAAAGCATATAATTATATGGCTATTATTCCAGAAACATTATAAATCTCACCCAATCTAGCTAGTTCTGTTACCTAGATGCTCCGGACCAAATACGTACGATGTTTGTCAAGGTTTAGATAAATGTTATGAACAGAAAGAAGTATATTAAAAACGATTTTTCCAAATTGTCTGATATTTTATTTAAATAATTCATTTAAATTAACTTAATATTTATTTCTTTTCTTGAAGTTTAAAATGTAGTTAAAAAACTAGCAAGAAACAAAAATCACCCGGAATAGATAATCTTCTAGCTGAACTATATAAAGCAGGTGGCCACAAGACCATATTGGCATTACAGCAGCTTATAAAAGAAATATGGACACATAAATCCCTCCCCAATAATTATTTAAATATTGGACAACTTTGCACCCTACACAAAAAAGGATATATCTTTGAATGCTCTAACGACAAAGGAATTACGCTTCTAAATGCAGCGTATAAAATATTTTCCACGGTAATATGTCACCGTATGGCACCATATGCAAAACGACTAGTAGGAAAATACAAGGATAATTCTTAAGATTGCAACCCTGTTACAAATTTTAGAAAAAACACTGGAATATGGCATAAATACTAATCACGTAAAATCCCTAAAAAAGGACTAAAAATGAGTTTCAGCAAAACTAAACTAATGTCAAACAAAGATGACAAACCTATGATAAACATCAAAGTGACAGAGATAGAACACGTAGATGAATATACATATATGGGTCAAAATGTCAAGGTAAGCAAAGAAAATAAGACTACCGAAATAAACAGACGTGTAAAAATGGGATGGGCAGCATTCGGAAGACTCTCGTACGTACTTAAAAATAAAAATATACCTCAAAGACTGTGAACCAAAGTGTTTATTTCCTGTATCCTACCTGTACTTACATATGGAGCTCAAACCTGAAAATCTACTAAAATAAACATGGAGAAGATCAGCAAAACTCAAAGAGCTATGGAACGACAGATGCTGGGTATCTCACTCAAAGACCATAAAACCAATGAAGACATTCGTAATAGAACAAAAGTAAAAGATGCTATCGAACGGGCAGCTAAACTGCAATGGAAATGGGCTGGACATAACGAACGTCTTAAGGATGGCTGATGGAATAAAGAAATCGGGAATTGGCGGCCATATGAAGCCAAAAGACTACGAGGAAGACCGCAGATGCACTAGAGTGACGATATTAAAAGAACTGCGAGGCCAATGTGGAAACGTCTTACAAACAACAGAGATGAATGGCGAGAATTAGGAAAGGCCTATATTCGGCAATCCGAATAGAGAGAAGGGCTTAAAAAAAACTCATCACATATTACTACAAAGCGACTCGACTTACGACTCTGTGAATAAAAGATAAATATTCAAAGCAATGATAGAGCTAGGAAGACCAAATCAAGTATGGTAAATTTAACAAAACTAACTCTTGAAAACGTTCAATGTAGAATATGAATTTAGGGGGAACTATCTGAAAGTTTGCGCCAGGGAGACTCTCTTCCCTGTATGCTGTTATATATGGCTCTGAAAATAGTAATACGTATCTCACAAATCACAACCATTGGTTTAATGTATAAGAAATTAGGGCAAATCCTTGCCTATGCTGATGATATCAATATTGTTGAAATAACGGAAAATGTTGTAAGAGAGGCGTATGTAGCATTAAAAGAATCAGCTACAAAAATGGATTTAATATAAAACGCCAACAAAACAACGTATATGACACTAAGCACGCAACCACAAATCCTACGACCACTTGTTATAGAAAACGAAGTCATCAAAGCAGTGAACTAATTTGTACCTTAACACTGAAAATAATACCACCGCAGAGATAAACCGCAGAATTTGCACGGCCAACAGATGCTATTTGGGGCTTAATCTCCTCCTTAAATCGACAATTATATTGAGAAATACAAAAATAAAACTCTACAAAATAATAATACGTCGACTCCTAACATATGGTTCAGAGACCTGGAATATAACAAAAAGTAATGAAAACATGTTATAATGTTTCGAAAGAAAAGTACTAAGGTGAATTTATTGAGCAGTGAATGACAATGGAGTGCGTAGATGCCGATACGTCTTCAAACTTTATAGAATATACCAGAAACCAGATATCATAAAACACATTAAGATAGGACATCTGAGGTAAATAGGTCACGTAATGCGGTAAAATAGACCCATTAGTCAGATAATAAGAGGAAGACGGAAGACCCAAAACAAGTTTTCTTGATAATATCGATAAATAGCTGAGAAATATGGGAATACGTGTTTGGCGAAGAAAGGCGATGGATAGGGATGACTGGAGAGAAATTTAGGAGGTTAGGACCGACACAGGGTTGGAAAGCTAGAACGATGATGAAATATTTATTTAGTATCATTCATATAGATTATAAATTGTAGAGCGCCACCATAGACATATAATACAAGATAAAATAATCGTTGCAATACCAACCCCTTTCCCCCAGTGCGAAAGAGAAAATTGACGGTAAGCAGTCTCTGAATTGCTTTCTAATTTTCCAGGTTTATCGGTCAAGTGAGTTAAATGACCGTTAGAAATTAGCATTAGAAGGGAAGGCAGGGACTGCTTTGAGTCTGTTTTCTCTATCGCACTGGGGGAAAGCGACTACATTGCAGTAGTCAGTCTGTCTTATATTATTTGTCTATAGGCCCCATAGGTCTTTGCACATTGGAACCTGAGAGGTCTTTTGGGTATACCCTACGTCTATGTTTACTTTTTATGTGGTTAATTTCTGTAAAGATTTAATCCAGTTTGGCTAAATTAAGGCAACTTTTCAGATAGTTTTGAGCACAATTATTGATTGCTAGTAAATTTGAGATATTTTAGTAGTAATATCAATGGGTATTCGCTATCGGACTATTGCTACAAAATCTAATAAATGTCTAAAAAGCCCTTGTTATTATAATGGTTATATTTGCAAGATGAGCATTCAAAGTTTTTTATCTAGGATAACTTAGAGATACTTAATCCCTCTTAAGAAAGATACTGTTATTCTATTCATGGTCGGAGATTACGCTGTTAATTCCTTCTATTTTCGAATAACAAAAAATTCATTTTAATAAAATCTACTGAGTCCTTCTTTAATAACAGCAAGTATTTACTTGGTTTAAGATACCTTGTATGCGATAGGCAATAATATCCTCATATTTGCCTCTATATACTAAAACTAGATCATCTGCAAAACCTGAGTAATAAATCCTTTTCTTTTGTGCTTTGTTTGTAGTTTGTAAACCGGTCTCTTCCTAAAAGACAATATTTTGCTGATCTTGTGTGTCTTGAGTGAACGTCTGATCTCGTTAAATTTTTTTGTGAAAAGAAAGTGGTAAATCTTAAAAGCACCATACCAAGCCCTGTTTCATTAGGGATGGCATAACGTGTATTGGATGCAGGATGAAAGGTCCATATGCACGCATTAAAGTCCCACAGATGAGTTATGATGACCGATCTACCCATAGCGTCATGTTTATCAACTAAAGTCCTTCCCCTCGACCGGACTCTTGCACACATACTTTACCTGTCCCTCTCTGAGATTGAATGAATGAACTTCAAAACAATCTAGATCACCCATGGGAGACACAAAATTAAGGCTGGACAAATCATGGACGAAATCAAATCAAATACCACAGTTGGACTTTAGATTCTCCTGGATGATAACCATATGTGATTTTTAAAACTCGGCCGCTTATTTTCCTATTAAAACCATGTCGGCTGACTTAGCCCTCATTACGCTGTTATCAAATCCCTTGCCACAGGATGCAGCTTACAACAAACGGTGATTAACTCACATTACAAAGATTGCCACATAGCATTTCGATCTCAAATTACCTTTTCACCAACTCTCATGGAATTAAGGGAGAACTTTACTGGTTTTTTAAAACTCTCCGTAAACAAAAATTACTACTCAGTCGCTGTCATTGCTTTTATACGGCTGTCAACATCGAAGTCCTGATGACCGATTCGGACTTGCACAATGAAAGCGTCTGCCTCTTAGGGCGCTTCACCGTGAAGTGTAATCATCCACCTAAATTGGTATATACATAACTGAAAAGATTCTTCTTTATTTCCTGGGCAAATATCTAGGCGGAATCGAGATTAATCTAAAGAACAATTTGTTTATTGTAAACAGACTCCAAAATGTGTTTAAATTATCAATTACGGAGACGCAAAAACATTAAGAATTGTCTCGGTATTATATAATTTACAGGGTAAAACGAAAATGCTACAACATCTCTCCTTAATTTTTTGTTGTATGATCACTACCTTCGATATACCACAGGACTAGACTTGCTCATACTTTTTCTCAATCTTCAAACGTATTAGTCTAAGATCCCTGATATTAGGCGTCATAAGAGACGTACACGTTCTGTATTGAGTTGATATTCAGTACCTCTTATCTAGTTCGAGTGATAAATGTAGGATTAGAATTTTGTTTATAGTTATAAAAAGTGACATATTCTAATAGTTACTTATCTTATTTATTTTGTATATGCTATCCCATATTAACATTGCAATAATTTGCTGCCAATCCAATGGATAAGTTGTGTTTTTTTATACCAACCAATAAGGTATTTAAATTTCTGTATCGCAGGGTTATTTCCGTCACCGAAAAACTAAATAATAAATTTTATATTCTGTATTTTACCTTTTTCGCCAAGAATTCTGCTTCTGCTGTGGTACGATACTTACGATATTTAGTGCTTGCGTTACTTACGATACTTACGATATTTACGATATTTAGTGCTGAATTTTGGAGTGGAATCAATTTGAAATGAGAAAAACAAGCTCTTGGTGTGTAATGCGTTGGTAAATAAATTTATTTATATGAGTTCTTTGGAAGTTTTTTAAAAAGTTCTTCGCATGTCAATGGCTCTTGAATGAATTCAATATCGGTTAGGTTTTAACAATATATATTTTTCAACCCATACTAGATCATCGACGACCACGTTGACATATAACGAAAGACTCCATATTTTTTAAAAGTCAATATTAAGTTAAATAGTACAACCAATTACTAATTTGGGGTAATTCCATGTCTGCCTCTAATTTATTTTAATTTCTTAATGCTTTTTTATCTGTCCTGTATATTAACAATAAATAAAAATGCTTTTAGTCGTCCATGGCTGCTTAAAGTACGTATATTAAAATGTGGGATAGTTCCTGCATAGAAAAACATTAAAGTTATTTTTAGTAAATGGTGCAGTCCTGTATTCAAAGTTTAAATAAATATAACGTGCTTGTTTAGACTGGAACCAAACATAGTAAAACTTAGCAGTTATATGATATAAGTATAATGACAATTTCAATCGTAGATATATTATTCCGGTTTATGATAAAGTTACAAAAAATCACAAGCACCTTTAAGTCTTATTGATGGGTAAATTTTTATTTATTTTTTAGTTTTGTGCAGATTTTAATTTTTTTATTATTAATTGGAAATTTTTACAGAACTCAAGTTGCAATTAAAATTTGTTTATAACGAAATAACAGTTACTGATCATTGATTCGGATACCAGGATTGGGCAGTGGAAGATAATAGGGCTTCCTTGGAGTTAATAAGCAAGAATTAAAATTATATTCGAAACACGAAGCTTAAAAACCTATTACATGAAACGGACAGCCCGATAACTCTGTGTAAGGAGCCTGCGAAACAAGGTGGCCAAACAGCAGATACTACAATTCTCAAAAAAATCAGATATATTCCTCTGTTACAAACGACGAGTGATATCAAAAGATATCACTAAATAACAATCATACTAAATAAATCGCTTGAACAATCTGTAAGAAACTTTATCCCATTATCAGATCGAACAATGCTAATACAATTAGCTCCATTTCCAATGGATATAAATATAAACCAAATATATGCATACACTGAAGACAAAGAAAATACTGTTATTGAAATATTTTACCAACTTTTACCCGAATCGTTAGCTATTACAAGAAAACACGAACTTGCTCTTATCATGGGTGACTTCAATGCAAAGGAGAGATCATAAGAGAAATAAGAAATAAGATTGATTACATAATAGTCAAAGATTGATTTAAAAACTATATAATATCGATAAAGACTTTGATGCTGACATTCGATCAGACCATACTCTACTGTAGTTAACCATCACAGTTAGGCAAAGAGAGTCTGTAAAAATTATACAACTTCCATAATATCACTGGATGAACTTCAGGACCCATGCACTCTAAGTAAGTTCTTCCATGAAATAAACAAGTTGTACAAAATTTGACTGGAAAATACTAACGATATAAACGAAATAGCACGTGCATTATTCGTTAGTCTTAAAAAGTTTATTTGTGGTCGGGAAATAAGGTTAGGACGATGCTTAGAAATGCTTCGGTGTTACGTATTAACCACTCTTCTTTATCTCTTAGATGCATAGACATTAAAACAAGTGCATCTAAATAAATTTGCTGCCTTTCAATTTTGGTGTTACAGAAGAAACCTACGAACATCATGACCTCAAAGAATGTCAAACGCAAAAAATACTAGAAGAATAGGAAGTGAAGATGAAATAATATTGACTATCAAAAGAAGAAAACTTGAGTACTTAGGCCATGTGACAAGAAGGCAAAGATACTCATTATTGCAGCTTATTTTGCAAATCCAAATTCAAGAAAAGCAAAATGTAGAAAGACGAAGAATATTGTGACTTAAAAACTTGAGGGAATGGTTTGAATTCAGTAGTACAGAACTATTAAGAGCGGCAGTCAACAGAGTCGGCATAGACATGATGATTTCTAACCTTTGATAGAAGAAGGAACTTAAAAAAGAAGATAAACGCTTACTGGAAACAAATGATAACCACAATAATCACTACAGCTCAAGAAAATCTTTTAATACAACTAACAGTTAAAAAAGACTGGATATCACAAGATATTATCTTATACCTAATGGATGTTCAAAGGCAATACAAATTCAGAAACAAAAAAATACAATTTAGTACCTTTTGAAAATCCGAAAAAGGATTACACTAGCACTTACAGACCGATGGCTTTAAGAATTTTGTCTAGAAATTGAAAAGCTGAAGCAACGACACCACAGCTTTTATTTGCATAAAAAACTAAAATAATTAACGGGTAAATGAAGAATTTACAGACATACATCATACAATACTCCAATGGTAGAATTTTAAGTGATATTAAAGAGCGCTGTGTCGAATTGGAAAATTACATTCTTCTTTTTGATGTGCCTATCCGTTACGAATGTTGGCGATCGTTATGGCAATCTTTATGTTATCTGCAGCAGCGCGAAAGAGCTGCATAGATGTTGTATTGAACCAGATTCTGAGGTTCTTTAACCAAGATGTTCTTCTTCTTCCTGGAACTTATTTTCCAAATATTTTTCCTTGCAGGATGGTTTGAAGTAGAGCATATCTGGATTCATTTTGCATAATATGTCCATATATATAATTTCGGTTTACAACGTTCTTCGACGTCTTTCGATTTCCAATCTCCATCTCATTCTATCGTTCCATAGATCGTCTTCCAGTTCTCTTTCTCTGATTTCTTTATCAACTCCTTCTCTCCAACTTCTTCTAGGCCTTCCTGGTCTTCGCCTACCTCTTGGTTGCCATTCAAGAATTTGTCTTGGTATTCTATTAGCCGGCATTCTCCTTACGTGTCCGTACCATCTAAGTTGTGTCGTTTTGATGTCATCAACAATATTATGTGTAACCCCCATGATTTCTCGGACTCTCTCGTTTGTTATTCTGTCGCGTCTGGAGATTCCCGCCGAGCGGCGCCAGAAGTCCATTTCTGTTGCTCTAAGCATTTTCTCTGATCTGTCTTTTAGGGGCCACACTTCGCATATGTTGTGATACTTTTTATTATGGTGTTGTATATTCTTCTTTTGTTGTCTTTAGAGATGTTTTTATCCCACAGTACACTGTTTAGTAAGGCTATGCCTTTCCTTCCCTGTGTATTTCGTTCCTTAATGGCTGCATCTAATTTTCCGTCTTGAGTGATTTTTACTCCTAGGTATTTGTAGTTATCACATAGTTTGATCTCTTGATTTTCCTCTACGAGAAGGTTATGTTGATCTCCTCCGATACTCATGTACTCAGTTTTTTCCATATTCACTTCCAAACCCCACTCTGTAAACTCTTCTAATAGTTTTCGCATCATGTAACTAAGGTCTTCAGAGTTCTGTGCGATGATATGTCCAAATAACTGTAAATTTCGAGATTTGATGGTGGTCAGTACCTCTCGGTTCTTATTCATTTACCTGAGGACCTCCTCATTTGCGACTCGGTCAGTCTACGGGATCTTAAGTATTCTCCGATATAGCCACATCTCAAATGCTTCCATTTTTCTCCAAATATCTTTGTTCAAGGTCCAGGATTGAACACCATAAAAAGGATAAAGAAGACATAGCATCGCAGCATTCTTACTTTTGTATCAAGAGAAAGGTTGTGAATCTTGAAAATTACATCAAAGCATTATTTAAAGATCAAAGAATCTACCAAAACATCTAACAGAGACACGAGCTCACCAGTTCTAGTCTCACAAGTCAAAAGGCCATTGACCAATTAAAAGAAAGGCTCTTGATCCTGACGAGATACATACAGAATTATTACAGTAGTCATATAATGAGAGTGTTACAATTATCACTTCTTGCTTTTACAAAATACACCAGATTTTATTAATACGCTACAAAATAAAAATGTTACATTTTAAACTGATTTATTAACATTAAAATTATAACAAGAAAGATTATCCCATATTAAAATAAAAACGGCTGGGGAAAATTATTTAATTTCGGCAGGAAGTTCCTCGGCAAGGCGATTTGGACACAAGGCCAATATAAGAGGGCAACCAACTTTAATCAGTCGAAGAAAGTTGGGAGTTACTAGAGGCTTAAAAAGATTACCATTTGGACGACCACCTAAAGATGAACCTCCTAAAAAAAGATTAAAAAGGCGTGACAATCTGTCATCCAACATCGCAGCAAATCAAACAAATGCAATTAAGGATGTCCAAGAACATCGAATTTCGCATAAATATTACATTTTAAACATTTAAAAAATTTTCTAATTTATTTAAATATATTTTGTTTTATTTTTTATTGCATTGTTATATTTTTTTAATCATACATTACAAATATTTTAAAACCAATCTTCTTTTAACTGATTTTAATAAAAAGTCATCTTTTTTAGTCTAAGAATATTTAACATTCCGTATATGAATTTCGCTGAATTTACTGAAAAAATAAAAGACAGAATCCAATCTGCAAACCGCTGTCTATTCGCACTGGATAAGCTCATAAAATTTTACAAGAAGTTCAAAGATCAAAATCTATAAATCCATCGTCAGACCTGTAATAACATACGGATGCGAAACGAGGACCATGACCAAAGCAAACGAAGAAAAGCTCAGACGCTTTGAACGAAAAATAGAAAAATTTTCTGATCTCTCCAGGACATCACCACAAACCAGTATAAGATCAGAACCAATATCGAATTAAAAGCATTAAAAGGCACAATGACGCCGATATTGTCCAAGAAATTAAATCACAGCGACTAAGATGAGCAGGCCACGTGCACAGACTGCATAACGATAGACTTGTAAAACTGGTATGGGAAGAGATTCCCAAAGGAAAAATACCACGGATGTGCGTCGGACGTCCCAGAATGCGATGGAGAGATAACATCCAAGCAGATCTCCGGAAAATGAACATTCCATTTGACCCTAGGTTGACGGAAGACCGAACAAATTGGAAAAAAGTTGTACATTCAGCCAAAACCCACCTAGGGTTGTAGCGCTACGTGATGATGATGATATGAATTTCGCACCAAAGTAACATTCCATATACCTGTTTGGCACCTCGCCGCCTATTGGTTGAAACATGGCCGCTAGCCGCAAAGGACCAATAGAAAAGTCCTAGGTGCTAGGTACATATACGGAATGGTTAGATGCGTGCGGTAAGCTGGACGTAAAATTTTCCACTTTGTTTATAACCTGGTCTTTCCAGTCATATAATTATAATTTAATACTAAACTAATGATAATGTGACATTCTAGAAAGTGATTTTTTGTAAAAGAGTCATTCTCCACTTTGTACATTATCTGTCATTATATTTAAAATCTCCTTGGTAGATAGATATGATACTATGGCTTCACTCATAGTACTTATATATAGCTACTATACGGCCTAAGAAATTTAAAATAAACTAGCTTCCAAGAAATATTATATTAGTTTATATTGTTGTTATTGCTTAGTATATTGGTTTGTATTAATTTGTATTAGAGTCAGGTAGAAGCATATTTTATGCCACATAAATTTTTTTAATTACAAAATTGACCCGTTTCAACAAGTGCATAACACATCACAGATGACTGAGGAACAATGCTTGAAACGACACAATAATAAAACTTTTTAAAAAAATGTTCACGGTCATATGGATATAAAAACTCTTTTACTTGAAATATAGAAAAAATGTATCTATGTGAAAACTTTTTACAGTTTATGATAGTGGTTACGTTTCTAAGGATTTGTTCAAATAAGTATCCATTGCTATTTCTGAAAAGTAAAATGCAACCTCCTGAAAACCGAAGACTGGAGATTCCTCAGATAATTATTTTAAGACAAGTTAACCCAATTCAACTAGTTAGAGAATGCTTTTTAAGGGAACTAGTTCTCTTTGAAGATGGCGCTTTGCAATTAGTTTTTTTTAAATACCTTAAAAAGGCTTCGAGTTAGAAAAACGAAAACTGGTAAGATTTTTTGTCATATAGAGTTGAATCGATTCCATCAATTAAGTCCAATGAATATACCATTTTCTAGAAAAATCGATTTAAATCTTTTTCGTTTTTTCGTCATAAAAGCTAATTATGATTAATTATTATTAATTTAATCAATTATTTTAGAAATTATCTTTAGTTTCTATAAATCCAGCACACAATTCGTAAAAAAAGTTTGGAAAAAGAAGCAAAACATTAAATTGAAACAAAATTTTATTTAAAGGGTTTTAAATACAAAATATTTATTACGATGAAACGAAACTAACACAAAAGAACAAGTATCACTTTTGCTTAGAGAATGCCAAATTCTTGCAAAAATTCCAAAGTGATTTCTAAATTCGTTGCAAGCATCTTATATCCTTAACCAGAGTTGTGCACGATTTTGTATTGGAACGGAATAGACAAATGCTTTTATGTATTATTAAACACAATAATCACAATAATTAAAATCTTATTATTGTAGTTATACTTCTATACGCGCGTTCGACGTTGAAAATTTGTACGGAAGTGAATCGGCAAAGTCATTACATATGTAAGATATAGGTAAGCCAGAGACAGAAGATATATATTTTCTCTCTTTCTTCCTCGAGAATAAAAATGTTCCTTTTGTAGATATATTTAATATTTATTAATATTATTAATATTATTTTATATTAATTCGATAGATATATACATTTGGCCAAAGTCTTTTACAAATACAATATTCTTCCTGGAACTTCTATGATTCGTAATAAGCTTTCCATTTTTGGAACACAATAAATAAATAAACACAAACACAAAATACAACCAAAAAACTGACATCCTAATAATGTTCTTGTCAAATAATTGTAATTGATTAGCCACCTTATTATTAACGAAACTGGTCGAAAGAGTTAAAGCGCGGTATTTAGAACAAGAAGTCGCGAGTTCGATCCCAATAAGGGAATATATTTTTTTAATTATTATGTTCTGATTTTTGTCATTTTGGTTTTAAAAATTAAAGAATGGAAAAATCATAATATCTTTTTTAATATTATTTCGATAATTGTTTACATTATTTAATTTTCCAAACTATTTTATTTTTTATCATTGAATATTAAGTACATATATAGTAGTCATGGGCGTAGAGGTGAAAGGGACAAATATAATGATTGTTATTTTAAATTTCTTTTATAATATGTTTATATGTATGGAGATAAATCTCAAAAAAGGTCGATTTTAATTTTAAATTAAGATTTTTTGGCATATATATGATACTAGTGACGTTATCTATCTGGGAAGGAAGAGTTATTCTTTCACCGAGAGTTAATTTAATAAGATTTTCCCAATTTAGTGTGGATTTTGAAACGGTGCCACAAAGAATCAAAAAAGTCAAGGGACCTAATGATTTATACAAGTGCTTTCAAATAATCAGCCCTAAATTGAATAGAGGTCAGCAAGTCGGATCGAAATTGTAGGAATCGGTATTCTGTAACTCATCTCGACCTCTACTATCGGAATGTTGTGTAGAAATTGATTTCGACTAGACAAGCTCTGTCGAGATCATGTTTCGACATCGAAATTGGTCTTGACGCTTGCGCATTGGTATCATTATTGTTTTGACATTTATTTGTTGACTTTTTTAGTCTGACATTTTTTAGTCTGTGGTGTTATTTATTTAGATTTATTTAGATAAAGTTTACTAAATAATTTAACTGCTCAGCAGATGTCTTTTATTTTGGTGTTCCGCTTGCCATTTTGTATTCTTGTAACGAACTTTTTAAACTTAACCAAAACAAATCAAAACTACTTAACGACAAGCTTGAAATATAGTCATCTTTTTTGATGAATTTTTCGCGCGCACTAGCCTTTTCAGTAACATAACGTCACAGAACACTTATTTCTCTTTTTATTGCGGGGTTGCCACTAACTTCTGAGCGCGTCAAATAGAAGTTGGCGTTTTCGATTTACACCACAGATCACCTATTTACACCGATTACGATGTGAGTTACAGAATGTCAATCCAAACACAAAAACGACGCGGTAGATATTCAACATTCCGATTTCAGGTAATTACGATTTGACTTGGTCATTTCTATTCGATTTGTTAAAAGTTACAGAATAGATCTGAATATATTAATTTCTCCATGGTGCCATTTAAAAGTATCTTACAAAATGGCGCCAAGACGCTGTTAATAAAACTGAGGCTTCGTTCAATTACCTAAAAATTTAGTAATTCCAGTTTTAAGGTTCAGAAAAATTTGGTTTTTTGGGTTATTTGGTTTTTTTTTCACGTTAGCATATTGAATAAATTCATTCATTTTCGCTAGAATATATGTTGAATATGTTATAATTATCTCCACAATTTATGAGAACAAATTATATATTAAAATTTTTGACCCTTTTATTATTTATTATTAAGGACTCAATAGTTATTGTGTGTCTGTTTTTGTGTCTTTATGTGCTATAACTATAAAGGAAAATCCTAAAAACTTGATACTTGATACATAGCTTGGTCCAAGGTCTAACCGTATTGAATTTCTTCTTCTTATTCTTATTCTTTGTACGCAATTCTGCTTGTTCATTGGCGAATTAATACATTTATGGAAGGTTGTAAATCCGTCTTTTGCCCTACCGTCCGATACTTCTGGTGACTTACCTCTTGCTATTTTGATGACACGGGTCTCCCCACTCTGCTTATGGGGCTATTCCATTTTATTTTTTTCTATTTATTGTCTATTCGCTTATACAGTGTACGGTACATTTTCTTCTAATGTCTTCGCTTCTCTCTCGATCTCTCAGCGTATTTTCTGTAACTCTTCTCAGTGCTCCCACTCTCATCTCTGCCGTTTCCAGTAGCTTTTGTGTTGTGGCTATGTCGGGTCTTGTTTTTGAGGGATATGTCATTATTGGTCTTACACTGACTTTATAAATTCTTGACTTCATCTCAGTGTTAATATGTCTGTTTCGCCATATAGTGTTAATAAATTATCCTGTCAGTCTATTTGCTTTTTGTACTTGATTTTTCACTTCTTTGTCCAAGACTCCATAGCTGCACAATGTAGCTGCACATTAGTAATAATGGTATTTTATTTCCATTACTTTTCATCAAAATATTGATTCAATCCTTCATTTACTATACTCCTATTACTGGTCAAATGTTGTTTATATACAGCATACGATGCACAATATACCTATATACCTAATTCTGTTTCTCTTTCTGCTCTCCATTACCTATAGCATTACATATGTAATGATTGTACATCTTCTACCGGCAGTCCCACTGGTTTACCTAATATTTAGGCACATAATCTAATGAATCAAGTAAAACATTTTGCAGGAAATGTAAGTAATTAGCACCATTTAAACGAGCAGGCAATTCCACAGGCCCAAGAAGATAATCGTTAACTACTCCTAAACCTTATGCTAAACCCATGCTGATGCTTAAATTCTTAAACAACGTGGCGATTGTAACCAACATACGAGTTATATTGTGCATTATGCACATTAAAGTTCAAATGTAATGTCAAAAATAAAATGTACCTTAAAAAGTACCATTTTATTTTTTTGATTTTGTAACCATCTAGCGAATTCTAGCAGGAATATCTTCTTGTAGCAGTACCTACTTGTATCTTTAAAAAATAAACTGGATATAAATTTTCGGAAGAAAGGTTTTAAAATTGTGGGATACATAGCAGATAGTTTTTGAACGCTAACTTCTGGATTTTCCTTAACTTCCATTAAAATAAAATCTTCATGTGCTGCTGTTACATAATTATTTTGTCCTCTTTCACTGTTGTCTGGTACCACTGAACTTGTTTCTCTTAAACATTGGTGAAGGGCTGTAAATATTGAGTTAGTGGGATCACGATTAAGAAATTTTTTAGGGTATGTACGTTGTGCTGATCGAGCGTTATTATACCTCATTTCGCCGTTAACTAAAGCATATCATTTTTTTTTAATTGAAATTGTTATATTTAAATGCCACAAAGTAAAACACTAAAAGATAAACTTCGCGAAACGACCACAACTTGACAATGAAAAACGTAGGTTAAACTTCTGTTGACATGTCAAAGCCAACTAGGGCAAAAAATACTTCATTTAACTTTCATGATTAAAAAACGAAAAATTTTCAAATCGATTTTTCTGAACAATGGTTTATCCTATCGACCTGAAGTAAGAGCATTTGTTAGTACTATATTACATGAATTTAATAATCTAGTATTACGAATGCTTTAAAGATAAAGACAAAAAAGTTATGCGTTAAAATAACCGTTGTCCTACCCAACACGGACGCCTATGATCGGTACTAGAAATTAGCAATTTATGCAATCCATTAAACTATGGAGGATATATAATCGTACCAGTTTTTGTTTTTTTAAATAGAAGCGTTCTGGAGGTAAAACTTATTACAAGGCGCCTTCTTCAAAGAGCTCTAGCTCGCTTAGGAAGCATTTTCGGTATAGATGAATTATGTTAAATTGTCTTAAAATTATTTGAGGAATCTTTGGTCTTCGTTTGTCAGGAGAGTTTCTGGAAACTTTGTATATCGCATATAGAAATTTGCAAGAATTTAAAATTATTTATTATAGAATAAAAATTCATCGTCATGTTGGACGATGGATTGAGTTATCAATGAAAAGATCTTGCGATGGGCTGGATTAACCAAATCTCTTCAATGTTGTAGAGCAGCAAAAGGTTTCTTATTTTAGTGACATTTTGGGTAGTCCTAAATATTTTTTTTAAAACCGAACAAAAATTATCCGTCTGGCTAACTTACACACGAAACTGATTTAAAGTAAAAGATGTTGAGATCGTTTTTTAGCTAGCGAAGACGTAATAATTTGTTATGACTAAAATTTAAACGTCTTTATACGACTAAAATAAAAATTTGCCAAAGCAAAACAGTATAAGTTAAGGTGTTTAGGAGCAATAGGAGCAATGACTAAATTTATAGATTTTTAGATAGCAAACTCCGTAATAGAGGTAGTGGAGGATAGCTGTCAAACAGTACATGTCTATAAAAATAATTATCCTTTCTTTAAGTAATTAAAGATATAAATAGCGTAATACAATTCAAAATAACTACCTCGCATAGATATAACGACGAATTAATATTACCAAAGATCTGGATTTCTTTCTTTATACATAATAAGGTCTATTCGTACTATTCCAAAAAAGAATAACATAAAGAAGCTTTTATGTATGAGAATAAGAAGTCGGGGTGGACCAAAGCTCAGGTGGATAGACGGCATAACACAGGAGAGTGAGAAGAACGGTGTTGCCAACTGGAAAATCCAAGCAAGGGACATAGTGGTGAAGTGATGAGACGGTCGAGGCCCTCTAAGGGCTTTAGGAGCAGGATGGTAAAAATGAAGATTATTATTATGGAAGTTCTGGGTGAGAGAAATTTAAATAAAATACATTGTTTTTAAGGAGAAACACTCCATGGTCCTGCACAATATTGGTGGAAAAAACCTAAAATACATATTTTATAAAAGATTGGTTCAAAATTAGGCTTAAAGACCATCAAAAATGTAGAAAGATAAAAAATAAATTAAGATGGCGTTCCCACTACCATTTAGAGCGTGAAAGGTAATGTAAAATTACAATTCGAAGGACCACCCAATAACATGGGAATAAAAGAATACAGGCATTAACAAATATGTAATTTAATGACTAACTTTATTACTATAACTAACTAACTATATGCTCAAAGTTTTTTCGTAAAGTTCTTCGATTATTGTCGATGGCTTTATGAAAGAAGAATAAGTTTACCGATTCAACTCTTCTAAACTTTTTCATATGGGGTTATTTAAAAATCAAGATTTATAATACCATTCTAGCTTCATTGGAAGAAATAATATAACGAATACTGCATTAATGTAGTATAGTAAACCGCAAATTATTCTTCGAAATTTCGAACAGCGGCTTTATAATTATATGGACGTTGGTGAATATAATTTTGAACATTTAAGAAAATAGTTATAGCCGATGAGTAAACTGTTTGGAATTATAAATTGAATAATTTAAAATTAAGTTTATTGTATTTACATTTAATAAAATAGTTATAGCCGATGAGTAAACTGTTTGGAATTATAAATTGAATAATTTAAAATTAAGTTTATTGTATTTACTTTACATTTATTAAAGTTTCCTGTTAATGTTTTAAATTTCGTTTTAATGCAGTTTTTGACAAGACCGGAAATCGACACTAGCAAAACACTTTCAATAAACGGATACTTTTTCACAAGAATAAAGTTATTATCGAAAGAAATATAGATGTGTGAATTCTGCAGACAAACACCTATCTAACAATGTGCCACACACGGTATATTCCTTATTTAAAATTTATGGGTTGAATACTGGAAGGGAGGGAGTTGACAATTGACAGATGTCTATATCGTTAAAAGATGAACCCTTTAGACTTAAAATCGACCTGTTTTAGCATTTTCACAAAATGCAATGAATATTGCCAAATTTCAGGGTTTTGAGTGACCAACCCTGTATAGTGATAGATTGAATAAATTTATTGGAACACGCGGCGAATTATCACAAAGAATGCCTAAGAGGAAAACTTAAAAATTAGTTTTAACCAAAAAATACAACATTTACTCTAAAAATAAATTAGTTGAACCAATATATTATAGCAAGAATTTATGTATATTGTAAAAAGTACTATCGGTACTTATTTCCTGTATTTGTCAGTGAAGGAATCGCCTTTGAAATTCCATAAAATGTGATGTAACTCTTTATTTTTAATGTTTTTGGAATGAGATTTGCTCAATATTATATTAAGTTAGATAATGAGAGTGTTTATGTTATTAAATAGAAATATTTAAAGAAAAGGCTAAAGTAAATAACTTATTAGATAATTATTGTGACATTTTGTTGTAAAGATAGCCATACAGATGCTTTAAAATATTGTGTAGTGGAAAAAATATATTGTGGTCTAAGCGGTAAGCGTTTTGTAAAATCAAAATTTCAAGTGGTTTTCAGTAATCAATATTTTTTGACAAATCATGATACAAATTAAAAGTAACCAAGCGAAATTTACCGACAAACACTCATGTTAACTTTGTTTAGCATTATTTAAAATGTTTCAGGTCATTTTTGTCTTAATTAAGCAGTCCATTGTTATTGCGCATTTTCACATTTATATGTATGGGTAGTATTTTCTGCAATTGTATTTATATTTAGTTTTAGTCCATTCTAAGTAGACTAACCATCATAATACCAGATTTTTTGTAACACGTAATACTAATAGGGTCAACAGTAACCCCAAAGATTTCCATAAAACAGTGGTAAAATAAAACAACAATAATAATAAATTTACAAATTGTTTATTCTACAGCCAAGGCTATTAGTTATGTGATGATCCTTACAATCAAATCGATTTTACTTCTGACATTTCTGGAAATTTTTTTTGTCCAAAATTCTGGGACATTTCCATCATCTATCACGTTTTAGTTCTTCAAGTTTTTGCGGATAACACCATATAGTATAAGAGTTCATTGCACTTATGTCAATCATATTATAAATAACTCACAGGCCATCTTCTTGTTTGCCCGTTAACTGTGTATGTCCGAACAAGTTTGTCCATGGTGTCTACAACTGATTTGTTTTATTGAAATCATGAATTATTTGCGGCTTTTTTTTTCACCTTTAGAAATTTCACCGCTATTATGCTTAGTAGCAATTTTGGCTTTTTTCGGACAGTAAAAGGCTAATATAGCTTTATGTTGGTGACCAAATTTTGTTGAATATGCATCCCTACTACGTGCATTTACTAATTCCTGGAGCAAATAAGGTTTATTTATTCAAATTATTCCAAACAATGTTAAGTTTGGCTTGTGAAGTTCTCTTACAAGATCAAGGCTTGTAAAAAATTGTTGGTAGTCACATTTCTTCATGACCTTTCTAGTCCATTTGCCGTCCCTAAGACTTGTTTGCAAATTCCTCGGCAGAATGTAGTAGGATCTGGTAACCCATATTGAAAGAGGAAGTTATTAAAATAAAATACCATTATTAGTAAGTCAGTAACATATAGATCATACATCATTTATGTTTTTTAAATCACAAACATATAAAATCAGAATTTGGTGTTTATTGAAGGTAAACTAAATGCACGACCAAATACTTACCATGTCGGGATAGTATTATGAGATTTTTTTTTCCTGGGTTTCCCCTCATAATTTACTATGGAATCACTAACAGGAGAATTTTACTGTCATCATGGCATGTGTTTGTCTTTTTAAAGACGAATTACATGCTATTATCTTTTCTGATGGATATTCTCAAGTTAAAGTTGATTTCATGTAATCTAATGAACTATCTTATAAGTAAAGTCGTCCCAGGAGCGCAACTCAACAATATTGGCAATATCATTTTAAAGTCGTCTACTTTAAAATGTATGATGTATGTCTGAATTGTCAATATAAATGAGTCAGATAAAATTAAATTATTAGAAGAATTTTTCACTAAGTAACAAAAAAACAAAAATTTGTTTAATTTACTAATGTTTGTGTTTTGAGAACGATTTCCGAAGTGGAATTTGAAACGTCAATAAACGTACTTTCTTTCTTTCTTTCTTTCTCCCCTTCCTTTTACCCTATCAGGGTGTCGGATTTGGGCTAGCTATTATAATTTCCATTTACCCACCTCTTTCATTCTTTTCTGTTTCCTGTCATTATTTTCAATTCCGCGAGTGATTTTTATTTTAGTTTTCCCGCCTCTACTACTTGCTTTATAAATTTTTTTCTTGGTCCGAATCTTTTTCTTTTTCCGATGTTTTTTGCTTCATAATTTTTTCTTGTTATTCTATTGGATTGCATCCTCATTAGATGCCCATACCAGTTCATTTGTCTCTTTGCTATTTTGTTCATTATCGGTCCCTGGTTGGCCATTCTCCTAATAGTCTCGTTGCTTAATCTACCCCACTTTGTCTTTCCAACTATCCTTCTTAGATGTCTCATCTCCATTGCGTTTATCCTGCTCTTATGTTTTTATAGAATTGTCCAGTTTTCCCTTGCATAGAGCACAGTCGGTATCACTATTGTGTTATATTTTTATTCTTGTTTCTCGTGCAAGTTCTCTTTTTCCCATTAATGGGGCTAACGCATAATATAACTTGTTTGATTTCTTTGCTCTATTTGTTATTTCCCAGTATATTTTTCTGTTATTAGTTATTATACTTGCCAGGTAATAAACGTACTTTAACCTTTAATTGTGGCTTATTCCCATTTAAATAGTGACAATTCTACATATATGAAGTTTAACTGTCGCATACTGTCCAGATATGTTTATCACTTATTTCCCTGGTTTTAAAAGTATGTATTGATTTAATACATGACAGGGCCCCTACCACAGAAAGTAAGCAGCTGCTCATCGACGGGTAAATTTTTGTATGGTATGTATAAATCTTGTAATGTGGATAACCATAATTCCAAAAAAATTCGAAATTATCTAAATCTGGATTTCTCCTTCTGGCTTCAGCATTATTCAACCTCAGACATTGGGAAAGTGTGGTGAATTTGTTTTTGCCCATCGTTTTATTAAATATTGGGTTATTTTGTTATGAGATTTCTAAACTCCTCCTGATCTCAATAAGCCAATAAAACGTAGATACTTCTTAGCATCCATATTTTTCGATAAATCTCCATGTTTTAGTTAAACTTATGCATAAGTTTATTAAACTACGTAGTTTACAATACTATCTCTAAAATATAGGCACCTATCTATTGAAAATTGTATCAATGTTTTGTTTAGCAGCTCCTCCTTTTTGATGCAAAACTTTTCGTTGTGCTTGGCGACCCGTTCTTTGTGTTTATGGCTCACAGTATTATTTTTCAAGTTTATTTTTCGACCTGCAGTACAATATAAATATTTCATATCTTGCCATTGAACATATGAACAAAAACTTGTAAAAATTATTTTGTTGGTCATTATTGCTAGATGTAGAATCTGCATCAGACGAATTTTAGAAGTCCTTTAGTAAAATCCTCTTCATTGCTACCATCTGAATACACAGTACCATCCTCGTCAACTTCATCATCACTACCACATTCTTCCAACCACTACAGCAAAATATTTCCTTAGTGAACTGAACTTCTTTCAGCCATAATTACTCAACGAATGTGCAAACCTAGTACGAACTAACTTAGCGCAGAATTTTTATTACTTAGAGAGAATTATGAGAAGCACCAGGCAGGCAGAGATAAGTTAGTAGCGAATTAAGCGATTTCTAGTAAAAAAAAAACACCTTTTTTTCTATGAGTAACACGGAAATCGGAGAACCACCTTACTAGCAGAGAATACGTTACAGAATACTTAATACGTTATAATCTCAAGAAACGTTTACACATTTAAGAAAATATTAAAATAAGCAACAGAAAATGGGCTCACTGTAAACCCCATGGTATTACGTAGCAAACATATGCAAGATACAAAAAATGTGCTCCAGCTAAACATAGAAAACAACATTAGAAAAAGAGATTTCTTTTTAGAGTTTTAAGTAAAACAATTTCAAGAGAAGAACACGTTTAAGTAACGTATGGGTCTCCAGTAACCTCGTGGTATTATAAGTGTTAAAAAAGCAAACTGCGAAAGCAAAGATATAAATAGATATAAACAACACTATAGCGCAATACGCATATTATATCGCACTCATTGCAAAAAATGCCTAAGCTCTTAGATATGATAATAAACGTATATGGGAGGAAAAGAAAAAAATTGAATATAAAAAAAGGGTTGGTAAAGGAAAAAGGTACACGTGAGCAAATCCTGAGCCTGAAACAACTCATTGAAAAGTCGAAAGAATTTGCAAACAAAGTACCTATGCTTTGTTAATTAACACAAGACATTCGATTGTGTGTGGTGGACTAGATCAGAAGTTCTTAAGCCAATTTAGAGCAAAGAGAGGGGTTAGACAAAAATACGTTTTATCACCTGACTTATTCAATATTCATGTTAAACATGTCGTGAGGATGACTTAAGAAAAAAGGTTCGGTGGAGTAACTATGGCTAGTAAAAAAAACTATAATTTAAAGTCTGCTGATGACACTACACTTATAACAGCAAGTAAACAAGCAATGCTAGACCTCATGCAAAGAGTTAAATGGTAAATTTGGTCTTAAAAATAACTCTGTCTGTTTTCAATGTGCCTCTAGCAAGTTCCATTATTTTCGTGGTCTTCCTACTGATCGTTTTCTTATTGGAGAACTGTCTATTGCCGTCTTTACTACTCTATTTGTTGTTATTCGGCTTATATGATCGTTCCATTCTACTTTTCTAGTTTTTGCAGTTTTTGCCAAGTTTTTGATGTTCTCGACCTTGCATGTATGTCGTATATCTATACTTCTAGCTCTGTCCCATAGTTGGGACATTTTTTTGCCATCAACTTTTCTAAGTGTTTTCAACTCTGCTGTTTCTAACATTTTTTTTGTCTTCTTTGCGTCAGGTCGTATTTCTGCCGCGTATATTATTATTGATCTGATGACTGTTTTGTAAATTCTGCCCTTAGTTTCTTTTCAGATATTTTTATTTCTCTATATTGTTTCATTCAGGCAGCCTGCGACTCTGTTTGTTCTATTCAATTGATGTTCCACTTAATATTTCGAGCTTTCCGTAGCTAGATTATGTAATCCGAAGATATTTATACTCCATCACTTGTTCTATTATCTGATCTTCGAGCTTCAATTTACATCTTAGTAAATTTGCTGTTGTAATCATGCATTTTATCTTTTTTGAAAAAATTAACATGTTAAATTTTGTGGTGGTTATATTAAATTGGTTGTAAATCGTCTTCACTTTGAGAGAGTAGTATTGCGTCTACATAACAGACTATTTTAAGTTGTTTTTTCCCATTTGGTATCCTTCTTTAGTTTTTTAGGAATAATTGTGATAGACTATTTGGCTGACTTACCATTTTTAGGTATTCCTAGAAAGTAGAAGTCAATATTTCTATACGAAACAGAAGCTTAGCGACACTTAACACAAGAATGGCGAAAAATTTACCTGCGCAAAGCATGCTGCGTACATTTACGTACACTATGACATTATTTTCTTCATTTCCATATTCTCGTCGACCTTATTTGTTACCAATATGTTTGTTATAGTATCATGATTTGTTACTGTATAGTAAGCGAGAACTGTAGTCATCCTTTTGTTTTTATTATAAATTATTCACTCTTCCCTTTACTTATGAGACTCTATAATGCTTAGTTACTGATTATATTTTTTTCAGCTCTATTTTAGTCTTGTGATTAACACAATATCGTCGGCAAAGCAATTCTTGTAAATAACGATTCCCTTAATGTCTGCTATATTTTGTAATGAAATAAATTTCAAGGTTGCGTTAAATAATGTTACAGAGAGAGGTTCTCTATTGCAGAGGTTCTTGGTAAATTTTCATGAACTTTTTCTTTGTTTCTAATTTTTTTACTTAATCAGTAGAACCCATTTGTACCTTTCGGTGTTGGGAATTTTACAATACAATTCATTAAATTACAATATTTTACAGTCTTCTGAGGTGTCCTAGCTCTTACGAACTTTCTCCATTCCTTCCTACTGGATGCCATCTGTGTTGCTTCCTGGCAAGTCTTACCCTTACTCTGCAGTATCTGCGAGATGTCACTGTTCCATTCTTTAATGGGTCTTCCTCTTCTGTTCTTCCCTATTGGTTTGGCGTCCCACACTCTTTTTACTTGTTTATTATTGTCCATCCGGGTTAGATGTCCGAACCATGCCAATTTTTTCTCTTTGATTGACTCGAGTATCGGTTTGATTTTGAGTCTTTCTCTTATTTCTTCATTTCTGATTCTATCAGTTCTTTTTACTCCTATCGTTCTTCTGAGGTATTTCATCTCTGCTGCCTGAATTCTGCTCTGATGTCTTTTGTTTAATATCCAATTTTCTGCTCCATATGTCACTGTAGGTCTATATATTGTTTTGTATATTGTCATCTTGGCCTTTGTTGATATTTCTTTGTTATTAAGGAATCCTTTATTTAGTGCTTGGAATAGTTTTCCTGTGTCTTCCATTTTGTTGTTAAGATCATCCTCGATGTCTCCTTTGTTGTTGATTACTGTTCCTTGTTTCTAATTAATCACTATTAAACTTATTATACAATATTACTCTAATGCCTCACTTAGAGTTATCTTGCATAATTTTGTTAGTTATATGGACATATTTTGTGAAATTATAGCTTCTTACAAGTTATCCATATCAACAGTCATCAGCTTGCTTACATTTTAAAAATTATATGCAGTACTAGATTTTGTTAACTTTTGAGTGAAAATATGATCGGTTTTTAATTAAACTTTCCAGAAACCTTATTATTAACAAGTTATTACATTTTCATAAATATTAAACATGTTTCTTATTAATCAATGTTATGTTATTTATGAGTATTTATGAGTACATTTTAAAATTTTGAGATCAACAATTTTGAAATGCAAATTAATTAATGAATTGATTAATTACTATAAACATTATATCGAAGGACAGATCAAACTAAATGTAAACCACTGGAAATGTTTAGAATCTTACAAACGAAACTTTGCTTATCATCTTGGACTAATAAAAATTGTATTAATTGAGTGGTAACATACTCTGAACTGGCAAATAGTAAATGTCTATATTTAGAAGGGATCAATATTAATGTAGCTACAGGATGTAATATGTAATTTAATCCGATACAACGTAATATGGAACCTTATACTGCAACGATATTTGTACCAAAGATGTATACCTTCCCCAATAAAGCAAATTGATAAAAGGTGTCTTTCTTATTTTTATGTTATATTAGATTTTACTTGATTAGACCTGTTTAATGGGATTATAGGTCGAGGTGATTAACAGAAAACACATTTGTGATAGTGGCTCCTGTTAAGTACATATTCCATATTATTCCGTATTATTAGAATTCAATATTTTAAATTAAATTCAGAGCGACATTTAAAGTACAGTATTTTTGTGGACGAAAACTCGATAAAAAGCTCAAAAGTTTAAATCTGCTAATGAAATTGGCCATTGATTTTATTGTCTTCAGTTGCACAAACAAACTTCACAGAGTTTAGAACTATTCAAATTTAGTCAGAAGTAGCAGGCAGACAATTGCGAAATTTAAAGTTTTAATTTAAAATCAGTTTACACGAGGAAAAATATAGAAAGGATAGACGAGAAAGGTTACGGGTAGATATAAGTCCAGCCCCGTAAATTGGTGGCGGGCTAAATCATAGTAGGTTCGCTACAACGGTGAAAGTATACTAGAGTTGGAACTATCGATTCCTACAGAAGGGAGAGATTAGATGGACTCCGATAACTACACATCTGAAAAATACAAAAAGAAACAGAGGAGAAGTTCTCCGTACAAGTTTATTTCATAGAAGCAAAAAACCAGCAAGAACTTACTATAATAACAAAAAAACGAAAAAATTCAATCAAATATTGAACATAATGCAGAAGCTTATAAAGAAAAACAAAAATTTATTACTGAAGTAAAATGATCAAAGAGAAATAAAGAGAATATATAGAACAGATAAGAGAATTGTGCAAGGAAATTGTCGAAATTAAAAAAAATCTAAGAATACTAACAAGAAATCCAAAAATTGAGAAATAAATGAAATAAGAGAGATAAGAGAAGAAGAAAAAAGCCAACAACGTAATTGTACAAGGTATAACGATATATGTACGCAACCAAAAAGAACTTTGGAATCTATTGTCTAGTCTATGAGAAAAGAAATGGGTATTTACGTAAAGACAGATGAAGAAATAAAACTTGAAAATAAAAAGTGTCTCGTGAAAATGGAAAGCAGCAAAGTAAAAGCTAAGGACATACAAAAAAAGTATTTAGTTTGCCACAAATGTCAGACAAATAAAAACTTTTATTCCACAAGGACCTGAACACATTTCTGAATATAGAAGAACAAAGAACAATGGTGACTGGGCCTATATAACTAAGCAACTTGCCTATAGATAATATTCTACTCACCTTTCTAGATATAGTACTCACCAAGAACCTGGGATTAAACAGAAATTTAGAAACTGACTGTAGGCGGATCATAACCATATTCTCCTAAAAATTGACATAGGGGAAGAAGTTCTGCTATATATAATAATAATAATGAAAAGTGTACTTAGATTAAGAAACTAGTAAGTGAAGTAGTGGTAAATACTTGTGGGTAGTAGGTAGACACTTTTCTACGATCTCAGTAGAGTATGGGTCTACTTCAGGGAAGCGACCCTGTCCACGCTAATTATGCTTTACTTTCAACTCCTCACTTAAACAAATCATGTCCCATTCCTCTATCGTTTCAAAAACTAGTTCCTTTTCCCTATCCCTCCGTGGCAGTAGCGATCATCGGTACCAGCTCAAGGCGCAGGGGAAATCGTCCTGGATCTGCTTGAAACTGGATTACCGCAAGTATGACTGCGGAGCAGTTATATGGTTGTGGTAATACAATGTAAAAGGCAACAGAAAATCACCCATTATGATTTCCTAGTTCATTTATAAGAGCACTGACATATGATAAAAAAAAGTATATTGATTACGGTCCTCGTACACCAAGATCTGGCAGGAGAAAACCAGCAGACAGGGCTTCCCAGGCCGTTATCCAGCAAAATCTCTGTGACCATAGAAAATAAAGTATGAATAGGCACATGAAATGTGAGAAGTCTCTACGAGTCTGGTAAGATACAAAACATGATACGTAAAATGTTAAAGGTAAATTACCAGTTCTTGGGGTAAGCGAGATGTGCTAGCCGGGAACTGGAAGTCTTTAGTTGTATTAAATCTGTAAGTTACATTGTGGACAGAGTCATATTCGGATATTAATCTAGTCAATGTCAGTTTCGGATATTAATCTTAGTCAGTTCTTATTAATCAAGTTCTTAACCTTAGTTCTTATTAATCAAGTTTATGCACCCACAGCGAACAGTAGTAAAGATAATATACAGAAATTTTATGATGATATAAAAATGATGATAATAAGTTATCTGCAAAATAAATTATTATTATAATAATGGTAGACTTCAATGTCAAAGTAGGAAAACGTAGACAAGAAAACATTATAGGCAATTTTAGACTTGGCCAATGTAATGACAGAGGAGATCTTCTTCTTGTAGAATTCTGCGTAAAGAAACAATTTAGGGCATACTATGGACTCCAATGCTGACCGAGTCACAAATGAGGAGGTCCTCAGAAGAATGAATAAGAATGCAAAAGTACTGATCACCATCAAATTCGAAAGATACAGTTCTTCGGACATATTATGTGAAATGAATCCAGATATGCTCTCCTACAAGCCATCCTGCAAGGAAAAATATTTGGAAAACGAGATCCAGGAAGAAGAAGAACATCTTGGTGAAAGAACCTCAGAATCTGGTTTAATACAACATCTGTGCAGCTTTTCCGCGCTGCTGCAGATAAGATAAAGATTGCCATGATGATCGCCAACATTCGTAACGGCACATCAAGAAGAAGAATGGACTCCAAAAACAATACCACCTAAAAGCTATCCAAAGAAAAACTGAAATTAATATATACAAAACACTGCTAAGGCCGGTTCTCATTAATGGGGCGGTCCTCACTTCTTTGAGTATTAGAGCATAAAATACTTCGCAAAATATTTGGAGCTATAAACTATTAAGGGCAATTGCGCAAAAGATATAATTTCGAATTATACCAACTCTTTTATGAACCAGATAACGTAACGTTCATTAAAACACAGCGACTTAGATAAGCTGGAGACATGATACGAATACCTGACAATGTGATGTCTAGGAACACCTACAGGAAGAAGAAACAGAGGCCGACCGCGAACAAGGTGGTTAGATGGAGTTAAGAGCGACGGAGGAATACTAGAGATTAAGGGTGGCAAGAAACTGAACTGAATGGAGACGAATCGTAGAGTAGATCAGGATCTACAAAGGATTGGCGAGCCAAAGATAATGATGATGATATTCTCTCTTCAAACTACTCAAGCGTCGTTTATACACTTGGAAACCACCAGCAAATACTAAATAGAAGATCATAAGAAATCAGATCAAATATATATCAATTACCTACTAAAAGATACCAAAATTCAATCACGATAACTTAAACACTACCTGGAGCAGATGCCCATTCAGATCAGAATAGTGACATCAAGTTTACACCTAAAAAAGTAAAACGCCAAAAATCAACTAAACAAATAAACACTGAGTGTATTCGAGATAATAGCCAGGAAATTATGCACCAGATAGAAAACAAATTCGAAAGATCAGAAGAAACACATAACATTCAAGACCACTGGAATCAGATCAAAACCATCATGCATGAAACAAACAAAAAGTATAAAACTATTAATAAACGCAAACAACAATGAATGACTAATAAAATATTAATAGTAATGAAAAACAGAAGAGAACAGAAAAATAAAAACACTGAAGAATACAACAAAATCAATAAAACAATCAGAAAAAAAAATCCAGGATGCAAGAGAAAAATGGTACAGCAGCAAATGTATTAAAATATTAGAACTGCAGAAAAATAATGACAAGTCTCTAAATATGTACAAAAAGGTGCAAGCAATAACTGGACCAAATAGATCAACTTTAATTAGTTTACTTGATAAAGAAGGAAATATTATAGTCAATGAGACATACTATCAAATAATATAGTCATGAGACTGTCAAATAGACAAACTAGAGAGGTAAAGGGAATATAGTGAGGAACTGTTTTATGACAAAAGACTAGAAACACAAGTCGAAATTATATTGACTGATCCAAACATATTCATAATGGAAATGCTACACAACTATCAAAGAATTAAAAAGTATCCGGTCCAAATGAAATTCCCAGCGAAATAATCAAATTACTCAACGATAAAGGCAAACATTCTCTCCTAAATCTCCTCAATAAAATATACGAAATAGCGCATATACCAAAAGAGTCGCTACTGTCAACATTTGTAATAATGCCGAAATAAATAAACGCTAAACAATGTAGCAATCATAGAACTATCAGTCTAATAAGCCATGTACTGAAAATTTTCTTAAGAATACTGGACTCGAAAATTTACAACAAAATAGAAGTACAACTAAGCGAAACACAGTTTGGTTTCAAAAACAACCTTGAAACCAGAGAAGCATTATTCAGTTTGCAGGTCATGGTTCAAAGATGTAGGGATATAGAACAACCAGTATGTATGTGTTTTATTAACTACGAAAAGACCTTTATCCGGATTACAACCGAAAAACTGATAGGTGTTTTAAAACAGGCGAGAACTGATGACTAAGAAGTTTGTATTATCAAAAATTTGTATTGGCATCCATGTACAAACATACGAATTAATATCAACATTATCAGATAGGCAGACAACTCGCTACTGATTGCTTCCAATAAAAAAGAGTTACAACGACTTATAAACATGGTGACCGAAAGATGTGTTGAATATGGGCTAAAGCTTAATACTTCTAAGATAAAACATGGTTGTCAGCAAAACAGGGTTACAACCAATTAACATTATAGCGTATGAAATAGGGTTAGACAGTATCACCTATTTGGGCACCAATGTTAACGATAACTTGGATATAAGCAAAGAATTAAGATATTGCATTAAACCTTAAAATCAGATTCATACGCTGCTACATATTCTCCACATTGTCGTAAGGCATGGAGAGCTACAGTCTTACAGCAACACTAATCAAAAAATTTGAGGATTTGAGATGTGGATTTACAAAAAAATATTGCGGATAAGTTGGGTTGATTGAATTACAAATAAAATAGTGTTACACCGAATGAAGAAGAGCACAGAAATATCAAAAAGAATAAATATTTGAAAGTTACAATATTTCGGCCATGTAATGAGACATCCCGAAAGTTATAACCTTTTACATTTCATAACACAGGGAAATATCCGGTGGTATTAAGAGACATCCTCTAATCTATTTTCGTAAACAAAGCTTTTATTATAATCGCCAACGTTCAATAATCGGTCAAAGTTCTACAAGAAGAAGAAAAAAAAGTAAGTGAGAAAACGGGAAAACTTTTAACTGTATACAGTCCAGAGAAAATAGAGGCAAAAGTTCTGGAAGAACAAAGTACAATGAAAAGAGCTCTAAATCACAGTACTAGAAAAGACAAACATACTTTACTCAGGGGCAGATTCCAAGAAGTAAGGTAAGTAAATAAGTAAAATAAGAAATTGAAGAAGGAGTCGGAAGAACACGAAACTAAAAGACAAAAACACGGTATATCAACTAAACCGACAAGTCAGAGAAAAGCTACAAAAATATGTAAGTGAAAGTGTAAATTAAATCAAACAGGAAGAAGAAGGAAACCTGAAAAATATTTAAAAAAATTCCAAAAAAATCCACAAATATAATAAAAAGCCAATATAAACTGCATGGAGAAAATAGCCTTCTATAGTTCGTACCGTAAGTCTACAAGTGATCCTAAAAGCCTAAATAAATTAGGCTTTAAACTACACAGAATTGTTACTCCCAAAGATTATATAGCAGAGGGTTTCAAAGACAAGCCTTACACAAGACAACCTTAGAGAAGCCTTGTATAAAAGAATTATGGATATAGAGGCACTATAATGAAACTAATATCTTTAAACCACGTTAACCAGTCGTTTAGAGTAAGGATAGAACAAGTCCTGTCCGAAGTAGACACAGGAAATCTGTCACCATTGCTAAGGTCCATTCGCTTAACTCGGGCATATTTTGACAGATTCATAGCTGGAAACCTACAACACAAAAGTTCCTAGCTCGCAGTATTAACTTAAAGCTTAAATAAACTTTTATTATAGACTTCTTTTATTGAAAAAAGAAAAATTATTATAAATAGTGGAAGTGTATATTAAACATACTAAACCCATAACATTTTGGGTAGTATATATTTAAAAAATATATTTGAGTTATTGTAATTTAACATACCTATTTATTATAAGGTGCAAATATATAAACATTGATTGTCGGTAATTCGTAAAGTTCCATTTTATTTACTATTTGGTTTGTTTACTATTAATATTGGCTATGAGTACGTGTATTGGGTTGTATGGTAATTTCCAGCCACTTTCCAGTAGTAATTTCCAGACACTAGTCTGTCAAAAAGTAACTAACTTCGCAAAAAAATAATTGCTAAATCCACTAGACAGTTCGGACTGGGAACAGCGAACCGAGTATATATAACATATTTATACAGCTGACGTTTCAGAACAGAGCAGGAACACTGCTTTACCTTTACGCAAAAGGTAACACACGTCAATACCGGCCGAATATAGAGACCCAAATATTTGAATCAACAAACACTACACGCACAAATATAGTAAATATTTTAAGCAATAAATAATTAAACATATCATTTTTTGTATATTTATTTATAATTTTAACATGCTGCATGTGAAGTAACTAGAAGAAAATATTATATAAGTGTTTTAGTTTTGTAACAAAAGTTGATTTAATATTCTAAATAGAATGCTATTCCAGATAGTAACCATTTATCTTTCTCATTCTTTTCACATGGTATTTGTAGAGATATAATTTTCATCTCCCTACTTGCTGATGAGTACAAAGGCACATCGATACTGTTTTCTTCCTGCAAAACTTGTCCCTAAAAATATTTTTATATTTTAATTAATTATTAATTTACTTACAACAATACGGCCGTCTAAATTCAAAACCGAGTAAGGGACATTTTTTCATAATCACTTTTTTTAGCTGTGTCCTATACTTGGAAAATTCTCTATCGAATGCGCTTATTCCGGTAGTCGTAGGAATCGTATTTTTAAAGATATACAATATCAAAACCTAGTAAGTACTCGACTGAAATGCATTTATAAAATATAAAACACCGTACAGCTCCATTGCAATTTAATAACCCAGTAAATACAAGGAGGTGCTAGGTTTTAAAGTAGCAAAATTCCCATACTTGGTTTTTCATTTTGTTATCGGATCTTACTAAGTATTTAAATTTGTAACTGCAAACGCATCCCACCCTAAATTAATTTTTCAACACACGTCTCGCCAAGTTAAAGGTCGGTACACATATACGAGCCAAACGGTATGCATACGGTATGCGAACGCTATATTCGTTAATGTGTACGGCAGAAAAAACAGCTTGCGTACTGTTTCGTCGTGACTCGTCGCGAACCAAATTGTTGCGGTTTATTCCACGACTTCAAAGGAAGCTCGTCTTTCAGTTTGGACGGCGCTTACTAGACGCAGCGAACATTTTTATTGTCTCATCAAATCGACATTGTGTGAATGACGTGTTCCTTCCTAGAGAGACGTGATAAAACAGTAAACTGATTATTGTACATATTTTTATCTTTGTTAAACAAGCAAAAACAGAAACATAAATCAGTACCCAAATTATAAATAAAATGAATCATTTCGAACATGTGTGTTCCTTGTTGGTTTGTCGCTTTCCATGGATCGAGATAAGTATGCGATCAGTACGATGTAGAATATTTTTCAAGGATCTGTACGCGTACTGTACGTATACCGTTTGGCTCGCATATGTGTACGGTACAAGACAAAAACTGTTTTGCTTTCTGCTTTGGTCAGTGTAATTTAGATAACGCGTGTGAGAAGTAGTATTACTCAGAGAAATTTAATACATCGTAAGTATATTTTTGTTTATCTATGTCTTTCAGGCTAAATTGTTATTTTAATTTTATTAAAATATACCAACTATTTTTAAGTTAAGTTTGTCGCAGGTTGGTTGAAATCGATTAGTAACATGTAATAAACAATTGATTTTCATTATTGTCACGGTGTTTGATTTGGCAAATAGGTAACTAGGGGAGATGGGGTAATGAGAGCCAGTACCCAATGGGAGCCACCTTATTATTACGGATTGGAATGCCTTAATATAATTGCTGAACGCACTCTACGGTTGATCTTGAGCTGTGATGGCTCATAGGTACTGCGATTATTTAAATCAGTTCGTATTAAACTGTTCACCGGAGTTAAGTGAAATTACGCAATGTTGTTCTAGTGATACGTGGTAACTATTGTCGCTGCTAGTACTGCTGGTTTTTCTCAGATCCATATTATTTTATCACCGTAGATTCTTAAGAGTATTAGTTCCATTGCATCAGATCTGATTTTCTGTTAAATTATGCTGTTTTTTATTTTATACATTTTAAATAAAAAATGCACCTTGGAAAAATGAGAGCCACTGTGGCCTCCATTACCCCAATGTGGTAAATACTATTGCTGTTAATGAATATTTCTTTCAGAAAGTCACTTATAAAAGCATAGATAGAAACAACGTGTTCGAATCTATTCAGTATAACAATGTCCCAATACCACCGTCGGACCCAATTAATGTTGGATGCTGTCAGGAGGTGCAAGAGTGGTTTAGATAAAGACGAAGAACCTGAGATATCTCCCCATATATCGTAAGTAATAATTATGTCTCGCTGATGATTTTATATGTTTTTATGAATATACAGAGTGGGTTTTATGTTTGGAGACACTCAATTATCTCAGAAAGGGCTTGCACGATTTTTATAAATTTTGGTGGGAAAAGGTTTTCTAATGAGGCCGATATTATAGTGCTAATTACATTGTCAGATTTTTCGTTTTTAGGAAGATCTAATGAACTTTCTTATTTCAAATGGAACACCCTGTATATCTTTTACGTTTTGAAGTCCTTAAAAAATACTGATTATTTTTCTTGTTATATTACCTATACCTAAATGCCATAATTTCGGAGATATTGCTACATTTATTTTACAAAAAAACTTTAAATAAATTATAAAAATCAATTCTTTGGGCCCGGGTAAATATTATTTTAGGTTGTTTGGATCATGGGTAACAAAAAACATTGTTTTTTAGTTGTTAATGCAGCCCGATGGCACGTCTCTTCATATGCACTTCATTAATAATTTAAAAAGCAATGTTTTAGAATAAGACGAACAACAAAATCTTATGACAAGCTTTTAGAAGAAGAGATAAGCTTGAATTTAGATACTTAGTAATTTCAAAAGTTATACTTTTTACTTGTGTTTTTGAACCTTGAGAATCGTCATTATTCGATTTTTTTTCAGTTTTAAATTGTTTATTACTCGAAAATGATTAACTTTAGAGAAAAATTACAAATCATTGTTCCCAATGATCCAAAAAACGTAAAATATTGTCCACCCAGGATGAAAAAATTGATTGTGTGGATAGTTTGGCCTTTTTATTATAGACTGTTTTGTTTATTTCAGAACATTGCCTACTAATGTTAATATATGCAGCACAAGCGCTGATACTTCCGATTTTATTGCTGCATATCCAGGCCCAATTTATGTAAATAATCCTAACTTTCGAAGCACTTCTACTAGCAAACAAAATAAAGAAAACAAGATCGTCAAACAAAAGTTAAAGCATCCCTTAATAGTTGATAGTTGCAAAGGAAGTTGCAAACGAAAATGTAGTTTATTTTCAATAGAAGAACGGCTTGCTCTATGGGAAAATTATTGGAGTATGGGGTATACTAGTAGACGTGTTTTTCTAAATAAATGTGTTCGTTTTACAAATGTTCAGCGGCGAAAAGTTAGAAATTATGGAAATTGGTATGCCAAAAATGAATCGCGAGCATATTTTCTTCCCAAAAATCAATCTGAAAATATTCAGGTTTGCCGTAAATTTTTCTTGGACACTTTAGGCTTTCGTAGTGATGGAGTAATTACAGAATTAAGTAAAGCTGTAAAGCGAAGCGCGATGTATGCATCGGTAAAAGAGAACAGAGGTGGTAAGAAACCAAAATTAGATAGATGTTCTATTGAGGAACATATTCTTAGTTTTAATCCCAATGTCAGCCACTACAGAAGGAAGCATGCTCCGCTTGCGCGATATTTACCAAGGACTTTGACATTTACTGCCATGTACAAGGATTTCAAAAGTAAACATACCACAACTAAATGCTCATCTGAAACATATAGAAAGACTATAAAAGAAATGAAAATTTCATTTTACGCTCCAAAGGGGGATAAATGCGTCGACTGCTTGTCATACGAAAATAAAGCAAAAAAAATTCAACCGCCACAAGTCTTATCAGAAAAGCTTATACATAAGCACGACGCACATAGATTGAAAGCAGACACTGCAATAGAAAAGTACCGCATGGACTCTGTGATCGCGAATTCGGAACAAATTAAGTATTTCTCGATGGATTTACAAAAAGTATTTTTATTGCCTGATATGCCAAACATCAAGGATTCTTTTTTTATTAGCAGGTTAGTAACTTTTAATTTAACTTTTAGGAAAAAACAGCAAAGAAAATCCAATTTGCGTTTTGTGGCACGAGGCACAAGCAGGCCGAACTGCCAGTGACATAGTTAATGCCATATGTGCAGTATTAAATCATGAAAGAGATTTACAACACCTCTACTTGTGGGCCGACAACTGTACGGCACAAAATAAAAATTGGACGCTGTACACTGCATTTACAACAATTGTGAATTCACCTTTATTCTCCACAAAGAGCATTACTATTAAATATCTTACAAAAGGACATACACATATGTCAGCAGATGGTTTACATGCACATATTGAAAAAAAAAAAAATAAACAAAATGATTTATATGATTTTACTGATTTTAAAGACATCGTTCATAAATCACGACCTAACGTAACAGTTTTAGAAATGAATAATTTTTATAAATGGGAGAAAAAAAGGAGACAGTCACGAAAAGATGATCTGCTAAAAAAATTTACATTAAATTCGGTGGTAGAGGTACACTTCGTCGAAGGAAGTAGAAATCTATTTTTTAAAAATTCTTTACTTGAGGACGAATATAAAGAATTAGATTTTCTACCAAAAAAGTTTAATATCAACGCTGAGCCAACGAGCACCGACCATCCACGGGGTATCAAGGACTCAAAAAAACAAACAATTATGACAAAACTTGTGCCCCTAATGCCAGAATCCAGAAAGCAGTTCTGAATCACTTTACCCATAAATAATAATTCAATTGATTTAGTCAATACTGGTGAATTGGTCGAAGATTACTAACTTTATTTACGACGTTTTAATTGTTACGGTTTATTTTGTTAGCCATTAGTAGCTGCAGCTGTTATTTAAAAAGAAGTTCATATTTTATTTGTTTTATATATTTTTTTATGTTGTAGAATCTAGATTTAAGTTGTAACTCAAAATGAAAGAATAAAGATTTTAATGTAATGTATGGAATTATGATTTTTCACACTTCGCCTTACTACCTTACGAGTAACCAAATAATATTACTGATTTACAAATGCATCACAATACAAAATCATAACCTAGTACGTGAACATACTAGGTTATCAATTTGTAAATAACTCCGAGTTATCATCATGTTTCAATTTTCCAATAAAGTATTGCTTGTAGAACTTGCTCCAAGCGAATATTTAGAGCAATTTATTCCTCAAGACAAAGAATACTTAATTGTTAACGAAATGTAACAGTCATATTCTAGAATATACTTCACCATCTTCTCCGGCTAAGTAAAAAGTGTTTTTTCGCTTTCCTCTAAACTTTTATCAAAAGCACATACTAGGTTTTGAATTTGGACGGCCGAATACTATAATACTGTAAAATGATATTTCATTTGCCGATGTCCTTAAGTAGCAGACGACGGAAGTACTAGATGCTAACATCGCCATGCATTAATTCAGTTTACAGATGGATCTACAATGTTAGCTTACAGGAAGAAAATACAAAGTGAAGGGAAAATACTACATTTCAAAACTACATTTAGAAAAATTATTTATTTTGGATTATTGTGTTGGTGTTTTGCGATACATTGCCTGTGCTGATCGCCCAAAAACCCCTTCGTCGAGTCGAAGATGGAATTTTAGGTAAACCTCACTCCCATTACTAGAGAAGAGTATTTAAATCAGAATGGTTACATTCGAGGGAAAAATTCTGTATAAGTATACGCAATGAAATTTTTACCCTAGCGAGCAAAGGCGTTAGCAATTTGAATAAATATACATTAGAGCATGAACTACACGTAAAATCAACCTGCAGGTGTGAGAGAACTGAGGAAGATATTAAAAAAAAAGATGAAACAAATGAAAAAAGAAGAAAATTTTACAAAATTGAACGTGGGATAGCGATACGAAAATCATACAAAGAGAAAATGTTTCAGAAACGTAAAATAATTACTGAGCTAATGAATTTAGGTTTAAAAAAAAAGCAGAACTGCAAAGAGAAAATATTTTAAAATTTTTAGAACTATTATATTTTTTTAACAAATAATACGTAACAGGTATTTTATTTCATAACACAAAAACAAAAACACTTTTTAAATGCGATAATCCTTAAAAATTTATTTAGAATAGTTTAGTTTAAGCTGGACTGTATCATGTATAACCAAGAATGGCCTAATTTAATTTGTATTAAATTTTCGTCCAAGGTTGACTTAAATGTCCACCACAGAACTCCACTGTCCAAAGTAAACTTTCCGTTTTCCATGCTTTTTATATGTATGTCCAGGATTCTATGCTAAAATCAGATCAATAGCAACGAATATACGATATATAGGTATGGTAATGGTAATGTCTATGTGTATTTGCTTTTGTCTTACCGTATTCGCTACCCCCTCCCCGTTCCAACGAGTCCTCTTACGCCACGACTGGACCAAAAACGGAGATATGACGTAATGCCCTTTTGGCAATGCGGCTATTTTTGTTTTTTTTTCTAAAAGTACTAGTTACCCCCTTATCTTCTCAACGAGCCATCATTAACCACGATCGGGCCAATAGAAACGAAGATATAACGTAATGACCATTTGGCATTGTTTTTGCAGTTGTTTTTTTTTGTTATCGTGTTCTTAGACCCCCCCCCCCCTTTTCAACGAGCCCTCACACGTCACGATATGACAAGCCGTCGCGCATCCACCACAAAACGAGACAAAAATGACCAGAATGGACCTTATCGTTTTCTTGTGGGATTTAACATGAGGAAATAGCCAGAAACCGTGCTGCCTTTTTACTGACTACTTACATATAATAATACAAAAGGGAGTGTCGACGTTGTAGATAAGTTGTACGCTAGTTACAACTACTCCCGGAATAGCAGAAGATGGTCCATGGTGATATTATACACATTATTAGATGTTGCAGGAATCAATACCTAGGTGATATATAAAGTAAACAACAAAGACCCAAGTATACATTAAGACATTAATTAATAGACATTAATTTGTTAAGAGATTTAGCAAACGCATTGGTTCATCCACATTTAAAAATGAAAGCAGCTTTTAGCAATCCTCCGAGGACGCTGAAGCTGATACTTATGGAAGTAACTTTAAGTAGTGCACCGGAAAATCAGGAAATGCCATTACCTGCTGGAAGGTGCGTCTACTGCGACTGGAGAAAGAATAGAAAAACTCGTTTTTTCTGCTACAAATGCAATGTATTTATTGGTTTAGAGCATATCACAAGTCAGAACTGTAGGAAACTAAAATAAAAGTATATATCGTTTTGTTTTTTGTAGCTTTTTGTTGCATTTATGTTTATTTACCATTTTTTTAACTATTTCTATTTTGTTACGTTTGCTTATTTTTATTTTATAAGGAAAAATGAATACACATGATATTTTTTTTTCAATAACTATTTAAATCATTCTTCTATTTAGTTTGATAAAGTTTAAATTATTTTTTTTAATAAAACGTAAATATATTATATTTATTTATTCTAAATTCCTACAAAATAAAAAAGAAAAATTCTCCATTTCTATTTTTTAGACCCACCTGGCCTATGACGCTGGGGCAGCTAAACTTGTAAGAAACCATAGCGCCACTACCCGAAAGTTAATATGTATGTAAAATCAACTAAATGATAATTAATTTACCTTTTTTACCCAGCCTAAATAGCAGTTAGGAATAGTTGTAACATTCTCTGTATTCGCTGTACATTGTCTTATGATACCATTTTCAAAAATACCTCCTTCAACCAGCAATTCAGATAGAATTAAACAATCTGGTTTAGGCTTCCAACTGGTATATAATTTAAGTTCATCCAACGGTACTTCATTGTTCCTACAAGTTTATAATATGTTTAGGTTTTTAGAGATACTGTAAAATTAACCATAGAATCACACCGGAAACTAGTTTTATAACATATTTCACATGCTGGCGTCATACACGACACACCCGGATATTGAAATTGTTCACTGCTGGAAATGACAAAAAAAAATCTTTTAGATGTTGTATATTACTTTATCTTCAAAGGTAACGTTAAAGTATAAAAACAATTTCTAGACTTAACTAATCTAATTTGTTATATGTATTGCATATGTCTTTTATTATGAAATATAAACAGTCCTCACATATTTCACGGCAATGTTCAGCACACATTTTTTTTGGTATGTGAACAAATATGACGTCCTTTTCGGTTAAGGCTTAAAGGATAATAGTGACACCTACATTATTCACGCTGCCTACTTTCAGAGGGTGATTCTTCGGAATATCCAAGATAATCTTTAATATTCGCTATTAATTTTCTTGATAATTGCTTATTTTTTTATCTTTTCATCATAATATATTTCTCCACAAATGAATGAGTCAAAAGTTTCAAGTATTGGCTTTAAAAATACTCACTGCTAACATTTTTTTGTATCAATAATAAATGCGTAACTTTAGCAATATCCATTATTCCTTAGAAAGTCCGTAATGGTCATATTTGAGTTTTTCTCGCCAGTCTTTTAGAATGACACAATTGATCTAATGTGTCAGTCAACGCTTTTTTTGAATTATAAAATAATACAATTGCTGGTTTACCAGGGTGTGTATTTACATCGTCGTGAAAATGCATAGTACCCAATAAAGGAACACATTTATTTTTTCTAGAACAGAAGGAGACAAGAGTTTCATCTTAAAAAAAAATGCAAAGGCTTAAGATGGTATTTCCTACCGGTTTTTAGGAGAAATTTTTCTCCTGACTTTACTATTACTAGTTTATTATTTTTTAGACTTTCTGAAAGATCTTTAAGACTCAACTATCTGTTTCTTAATTATATTAAACAAATTAGCTGCGAATTCAAAAAATCATTTCTCCTTTTTATCTAATCGTTCCAGAATAAGTTTCTATTTCTTTCAAATTTGTGTTAAAATTTTCAGCTTTTCAAGTGAGTAAAAATATTTTGTATAAGACACAGTTAAGACACACATGTAACAGTTTAAAGCTTATTGCTTGTAGTTACACAACAGTTTTTGGATATAAAAATGAATCTTTTTATTTTTTTTTGGAATTTATTAAAACTAAAAGTCCGATATAAATACCTAGCTATTGAAATGTCCTCAACCCTCTTAAATTTTATTTAGTTCCCTGGAGTATAGGCACTAAGCAGTCTATTATTATTTTGGTCTGTGTTAATAGTATTCTGATTTTTCTGTCTTTTTTTTGTTGTATCAAATTCAACTCAAAGGTAGGTATGCATAGAAACGATGTGTTTTATTTTTGTCTTTTTTAACAAAATATTTTCTAAAAGTAATTTTGTTTTTGGAATATTTTTTCCAGAATTAATTTTTATTAGGCTTACGTAGATACTTTGACATATTATGTTCAAGTGTATCCGTGTCATTTCCTAATACGAGTTGATTTTAATATTTTATTCATAATAAGCACAAATATTTTTTTCCACTTACCCCTCGCCATGTTTAATGTTATAAAATAGCATAACCTTACTTCATGTTTAAAAGATAAGTTCTATCAATTAGTCCTACATTATTAAATCTTATAGTACCAGATCCAACTGCAAGAGAGCTACGTTTATAAATCAAACTCAAATTACATACATTTAAAATTAAGAAAATACATTGACAATAGGTTGCCCAAAAATTGTATATCAATTTTTTTAAATCCCAAATTTAAAATAAAGATAATTTTTTTCTTAAGGCTGTTTTATCGGTGCACCAAAACCAAGGGACAGTGATTTCTCTGTTATTTACCAACAAAATGTCTCGAAATTTGGACACGTTATTCGAAATTATGTTGCCTTTAAACTGATGGTTTTACTTTTTTTATATTTTTTTGAAACTTCTGTTGAAAAATTGGATTATACTGTTTAACGTTTTATTATAACCAAACTTTTTACGCCCATCACTTCGAAGAGTTTTTTTTTTCTGTAATTGTTAATTTTTTTTTCACCTTTCTGTGTCCAATAATAATCGAGAAAAGCGTGTTTCAACTTTGAAGAAAATTGCTAAAAAATACTGAAATCTAATAGTGAAACTTGTTACTCATCATTGGCGCTTAGTTTCATCGTTATCGCCTTCGTGACGTCAAATCTCATGAACGTACGGTCAGTTAATTCACTTGAATCAGAATCCATTTTCAGTTATTTATTTTTATATTTTCTTCATCAACTTGCTTACTGTTTACAGTTACAGTATTCTTAGTTATTTTGAAAACATTGAAATTCTTTAGTTTACGGGTATGTTTAACTAATATATTATTAGTTTAATGGTATAAGTTACAAGTTCTTTAGTTTACGCGTATTTTTAAGTACTACATTAGTTTAGTGGTATAAGTTTTAAGTAACAATATAAGAAATGAGTCCCAGTAAACGTCCTACGCTAACAAAAAGGAGAGGAATTGCACTACAGTAAGTAGAACTAGCAATAGCTCAGAAAAAATATTGCTACTTTATTGTTTGGACACCTATGGGTTTCATTGTTTATAAGGTACATATTTTTATTAGTTTATAAACGTATTAGAAACTTTTTTTTCATGTCAGAATTTTTAGATTATTCAAAAAATATTTTTGTGATTACTATTATTATTATTTATGTATCATTATTTATCGTATACTTAATACTGATACCTACACATACTAAACTACACAAACTAATTTAAATATTTTCCAATTACAGATAGAAGTCAAGCCGGAATTTTGGTAGCAAATATTGCCAAAATTGAAAAAAAATTATATTGAAAATATGTTGCCACATATTTTAATTAGATAAATAATAAAAGTATTTTCAGATTACTTTCTTCTTTAGAATAAAACACAAAACAGGGTGTTTTAAAATAAGACAGAAAATTATACTACTATCCACGATTTGTGTTTTATTCATCCATTGGATACTTTTCTTATGTAACTGCAACCTATAAATTTATTAAAATAATGTATATTCCATTCAGAGAACTTTTTCCTCACAGTGCGTCGCCTGGAAATACTTGGCAGATACCTAAATACATTTACTATTATGATGGTTTGGCAGGTACCAATTTTTTATAGATAAATAATAATATTTTTTGTTTAATTTTTAGGCTAATATCAGTTTTTTTTAACAAATAAATAACTTCTTGAGATCATTTTCAAGCTATAACTGCAAAATCATTTATTTGTTTGTGACAACAAATTGTAATTTTTTTGATTATAATATTTTTATATTATTTTAAATTTATTATAAATTAACACCATGATGTTTTTTGCAGTCACGTTTCACAAATTTTTACTTAATACTATATTTAGCTAAGACATAAAAATTAAAAATGTGCTAATTCTTTTTAAAACATTATCTCCGATAATTAATCTAAAAAGGTATTCCCGACAAAACTAATTTGAAGGGAGAATAATGCATTTGTTGTCATTAAACTACCCGTCCGCCGGCGCCACTGAGTAAAGATCGAAACAACCTGTCTGGCGTAAGCAGTGTAGAAAAGTAAGTGATACACCCATTTCAAATCGCAGTGTGCTTTAACTGCTAAACCAGCCTTAATATGATGGTATAAGGTTGTTTGTGAAAAAAGGGTTGAAAATTAGGGTTGCTAACTGTTAAAAACACGGGGTACCAAAGATAAAGTAAAATAGAGTTAGCGCGCAATGGCGGTAGTTTGACAAGTGATAGTATGTATACAACTACACTATCTATCGACGCATGCTTTAAAAATATCACTCATACAATTGACATAGCGTTACGCTCTAGCTCTCTTTTACTTTATCTTTGATACCTCGCGTTTTAACAGCTAACAACCCTAATTTGCAACCCTTTTTTCTCAGGCAACCTTTTTCATCATTTTAAAATAAAAAAATAGCTTTAATTTGATATAGAAAACCATACATAGATTAACAGCGTATTTTATGTAAAAAATAAATGAACGAACTGAAATGTTTGTTCAAAATTAATTACTATTAACTAAATTAAAAATATTTGTGGCACTTTTTGATTGGCAACATGTTATCAATGTATTATTCTAATTTTAAATGTACTTATGTAAAAATTAGTTTGGTTAACTACAGCTTAATAGTGGGATCTTAGACTATTATTACAAAGGTGTCTATTGATGTAAGTAAGAAACTCATTGAATATAGAATTACCAGCTCCTCTTCTTCTAATATTTTTGCACATCTTTTTCTTAAAGAAGAAGTCCTAGAGTCCCAAACTTTTGTCTATGGGTTATGTCTATGGATAAGTAAGAATCCCATGGAATTTGTTAATATATATTTTTTCTTCTCATCTTGCGCGTTATATTTTTTTATCGTAAAAGCTGGAGAGTGCTCTATTATGGCACATAGGTTGTCATAGGTTCAGGAATTTAGTGAGATCCTTTGAAATTCACTTGTATTGTTTTATTTATATACCGTGCTTTTTAAAATATCTAAGTAATTAAAGTATTCCTCTAATTTTGTACAGCACTGTATTTAAGCTGGTAAATTAACAATACAATTGGGAAATCAATAGAAAATAACATAAGGTCAACAAAAAGATAAAGCCACGTTCAAAGCAAACCGTAAAAAAAATAATACTCAGTATAGCTATTGCAAACAAAAATAAATTAAAACGTTTATGTGGCCAGCCAGCTCACATAAAGCAGATACGTATAAAAGCACACGTTTAACCCTGCTGTCCTGTTAGGGTCTATTTGACCCAAAAAAAATTCTTAATTTGCAAATTATTACGCGGCGTAACGTTTTGGTCTTTCGTGACCATATTACCTAATATGAGGTCTTTCAATAATTGCATACGAGATAAAAAATCAACTTCCTGATTTTTTTGATAAAAATTAAATTGTTGCCTATAGTACGTTCGGATCAATATGACCCACGTCATATATCATATAATTTTTTAACCCTGATGAAAATATGGCATAAAAATTTGAGCTTTATGTGACAGTAAAAGTTTATATACTCTAAAATTGCAGATCTATACAGGAAAGGAAGCAGGTGCCATGCCGGAACGGAATCGGGGAATGCGTGTGGTGTGCGACTTGTGTAGTGATTTGAAAGGCCACAATAATACTTGTGGTAACTTTTTTACATCATACAATTTAGGACAAATTCTTCTAAAAAGAAAAAATACAATGCTGGGGACTATAAGAAAAAATAAGCCAAAGCTTCCAGTAAAAATTGCGAATAAAGAAGTTCATATTTCGTCTTTTTACTTCACGCAAGATACAACTGTTGTTAACTATATTCCAAAAAAGAATAAAAATGTTATTTTTATGAGTACTTTGCATCATGATAAGGCTATTAGTGATAAAAATGACAAAAAGCCGCAAATTATTTTAGATTACAACTCCAGTAAGTGGGCAGTGGATACTCCAGATCAGTTTGTTGGTACATGTACATCAAAGAGGAAGACAAATCGCTGGCCTGTGGTTGTTTTTTATAATATGCTGGACATTTCTGCCTACACTTCTTTATGAACATCAATAAATCTCCAATGGAATACCAACAAACTTACAAAACAGAGAATTTTTCTTGAGGAATTGGGAAAACACTGGTGAAACCACTTATCCTTTCCAGAAAAAAATTACAATGAACTAAAGACTTACAAGAACTGGTAAAAAGAACACGAACAGAAGCGAGTAGGTAAGATGAAAATTCTAGTGAACCATCTTTGGACAATCCAACTCCGTCTGCTAAACGAACACGCTGTAAATTTTGCTCTAAAGACGATCTTCTTCTTAAAGTGCCTATCCGTTCCGGATGTTGGTGATCATCACGGCTATATTTATTTTATTTATTGCAGCGCGGAACAGTTCAGTGGTAGTCGTGTTATACCACTTTCGTAAATTTTGAAGCCAGGAAATGCGTCTTCTTGGAGACAAAATACAGCCCTGTCGTACTCCACGTTCTATTGCAATTTTATCAGTTAACTGGTCTTCTATTTTGATTTTGGCCGTTTGATTGTAGTAAATGTTTCTGATAATTCTAAGATCTTTGTTGTCAATTCCAATTTCTTGCATTAGAGTCATTAATTTGTCATGATTTACTCTGTCAAATGCCTTCTGGTAATCTATAAAGCATACGTATATGTCACAATTCACATCCCTGCATCTCTGAAATAGCACCTGTACAGCAAAAAGGGCCTCCCGTGTTCCCAGAGCAATTGTATATATTCTTTTGTGAATGACCTTTAGAAATGTTTTAAGTAAATGGCTCATAAGGCTTATAATTCTATAGTCTTCGCACTTTCTCGCATTGGGTTTTTTTGGAAGATTTATAAAAGTTGACAATAACCATTGACACTAACCACTCTTGGGGAACCACGCCCGTATCATATATACTGTTAAATATATTTGTCAACCATTTTATGCCATCATAGTCCATAAGTTTTAAAAATTCTGAGTGAAAATTATCAGGGCCTACTGCTTTACCATCTTTGGTGCTTTTGATGGCATATTTTACTTCTTCGACTGTAAATGGTGGTCCAGATTCGCAATTGGTGTTTGTTGTAATACCAGTGTTACTTCGTATATCTTCAAAAGTTTTTTCTACGTATTTAATCCAAATATCTCTTTTATGCTCTATTTCCAGTACTATGTTTCCCTGATTATATGTCAGGAATCCAGTGTTCTTGTGTTTATATAAGCCTGCCGCTTCTTTAATCTTTTTATGGAGGTTAAATGAATCATGTTTTTGTTGTAATGACTCTATCTCTATTAGAGATGTGTAGTTCACCATCGAAATAGTTCAAATGAACGATTCTTTCAACTGAACTAATTGAACTAGTTCATTAATTTTCATAGAACTAGTTCACTGCGAACGATTTGCATTATAAATTGTGTCTTAACTTTATATATATATTTATTATTTTGAGAATGGGTTGTACTGACTAGTTTAAAAAAAGAAGTGTCGATTAGCCTCAGATAACAGATCATAATTCTTATGAACGTGACAATAACATAAACAGTCAACAGTCTTATCTTAATATCATAATGGTTTGGATCTTATGCCCATGCATTGGCTTGAACATTGACATGCTGTGTTGTTTCTCGTATTGTAATTTTGAAATAACAATTTTAAGTTGTGGTTAAAATGATTGATGCATCTACATAAAATATAATTTTTGAATGAATATGTGATATTTAATGTTCCTAGAAAATTCACTGATTTTTTTTGTAAGGTTCTTTTAGAAATAACCCAATATAGATACCTATGAGTTTAAATATACGTAAATATAAAAATAAATCATACGTGAACCATATTTATATTTAAAACGGTTAATAAAAAACAAATCTTAATAATTTTTTGCAAATAAAAAAAATGTTATTTGCAAAACATTTGAGAAATAAATTTAAAACATTTAAACCTAAACATACGATCGAAACAAATGGTTCCGAACCCGAACTACTTGTACGGTAGGGAAAGAGTGAAAGACTGACTGAAAACCGAAGAAAACGCGCGGCCGGCTCCGAGCTTGTGTGATAATAAGACGAGACATCTGGCAACCAGTTATGTTAGTGTTGGATTTCGATTTCGGTCCTACAAATAGTTCTTTCGCGAACTAGTTCACTGAACTAGTTCATTTTTGTGAAATAGTTCTCTTGAACTAGTTCGTCTAAAAGAACTAATAAGCACACCTCTAATCTCTATACACTTCGAGCTAAACTAATTTTCTTTTGCTATTTTAATAGCCCTTTTTATTTCGTTATTTATGTTGTTGTAGTAATTCTTATTATTTTTAGCGTTTCTTCTGTCTTCCATCATACATATGTGGTATTTGTGTTATTTGTTTCTGTACGGGCCCATGGTTTTTCTGTACGAGCCCACGTTTTTTCTTTTAGGCGTTTTTGTACCTTTTCCTTTACTGTTTTATTTTTCAGTTGGTTAATATCGTACTTCATAATTTTTGGTCTTTGAACTTTCTTTAAACTAAGTTTCATTTTGGCGATAAGTGGATTGTGGTCCGAATTTATGTCGTATCCCGGGTACGCTTTAACAGATGTTATAGAGTCTCTAAATCGTTTGTTAATAAGAATATAGTCTATTTAATTTCGTACTGTGTGACCTGGAGTATCCTGGGGAGATTTCCACGTAAATAGTCGTCTTGGAGGAAGATCATAAAAGGTGTTTGTCACTACGAGCTGTTCTTCAGTTGCAAATTCAATCAAACGGTCTCCGCGTTCATTACCTTCCCCTAGACCAAAGGATCCCACTAAATTTACACTTTGTCCTTTGCCAACTTTGGCATTAGAGTCTCCCATTATTAGTATTATTTCGTTTTTCCGAATCCTTTTGACAATATTAGTAAGGTCATTGTAAAATTCTTCTATGATTTGTTCTGGGGCGTCCGCTGTAGGAGCGTATACTTGAATAATGTTTGTTTTTATGGGAATTGTGTTTAGCTGAACTAAGAGCATCCTCCTAAAGACGATAACAAGACGAATATTTTATGTTGTATATGTCACAAACATATTTGTAAACCCCATTCTTTTTATTACTGTCCCAGTTGTATACTAAATTAAATTTTGTAGGTATTTGTTCTTAGGCTTTTCGGGGTAGAAAAAAATGCCTTTTATGTTTGTTAATAAGGTTTAATTTACACTAGCAACAGAATTTTTGTTTAACTAACTATAATGCTTTGTTAATAATGTTTTGTTTAGCACCATTAGCTTATTTTATTTCGATTAAGGACCGTAAAATATAGTTGGGTCATATTGACCCGAACAGTACATTTGCATAGTTGACTTGAACGTTACAGCAGGGTTAAACCAACAAATTAATGATTTATACAGGAGATCAAAAAGATACATAATATTTTTATCGTGTTAAGTCCAGTGTCCACAACAAATGGGAGTGACGACTAAATTAATAAATAGTATTGAAAAAATTAAGTAAAATTGAATTGTATCGTTAAACTAAGATAGTATAACAAATTAAATATTACTTTTATTTTATACCTTATAGGTTAAAACAACAATAATTAGAAGGTGAAATCCCAACAATGAGGTTTCAACAAATTTTGCTTACTTTGAAAAATCCTGTTTATATGAGGCAATAAAAGCTTCTGGATGAAATAACCCTGCTAGATTTATGGGTTTATCCAATAGTCGGTTAATATTTTCGTCTTTCCATTTTGACAAGGCAATTATCTTAGTCATACATATTCTCAAGTACTGTGTAGGTTCTTTGGGGCCGTTCCACAAGTCCAACCAAGGTTTTGGTGTCTGTGACATAAAAGAACAACGTGTTATAATTCAAATATGCATGTTATTTTGTTATAGCTAATTTGTTAAATTTATTTATTTGTTTGTTTCTATAATAAAAGCCCAAATATCTATTAAGTAGTTCAAAAAATTCAAAAAAATAGAAAGGTGTTTTTAATCTTTGGAAAATTACTTAACAATAAAAAAAGCAAGGCACAATTCAGTTAAAGTGTGTATTTCGTTCCAAAAAATTAAACAGTTAAAAAATACATAACGAAAATATTTCATTAAACGGTTAATACTTTGTATAATATATCTGAAGTTCTTTAACCTTCCGATGGGCGCGGCTGTTCAAATTGATCCAACGTAAATGTTTTATGCCAGTATATTTGTCTCGTAGGCAGTCGGGAATTGCCATCACAAGTAGCTTGCTATCTCTCATTATTTTACAGAACGTGACCAGCCATTAGTAAATATTCTTTACTAGAACGAAAATATTTGAATATTGTTCATTTTGATATACTGCGACCATTTGTGTAACAAAATTAATTTGGTTTCGACAATTAGAAATCTTCGGATTTCGTTTCGTGATTTATCATTAGATGTCACTATTGCGTCCATATCGAAGCCATTTTAGTGTTGCTGCTACTATGACAGGAAAGACTGATTTTACGTTCAGAGGGGTTGTGAATAACCGCTCCGAAGATTCCTTTTAGGATAAAATACGTATAAGCGGATACACAAACGCACTGTACATGAAATCAAATCTTAACTGTCTTTCCTTTAATTAATTTTGTTAATTTGTAACATTTATTAGTTTGGTAAGTACTATTTCTTTTACTACTAATACATTTCCTTTTTTTATTCAAAATTACATAATTATACTTATATTTACACTTACTTCATAAACATTAAACTTATTTACTGCGCCTGGTTGGAGATTTTTTTGTAAGTTAACAAAAGTATATCTGTTTTAGATCGGAGATACGCTTATCATGGTAAGTTGTAGTAAAAAATATAACTTGAAGGATCCTAAAGATGTTGAAGAACTAGAAAGATTGATGTTTGACGACGACGCAGGTAAGTCACAGGAAGATTTTAATGATGAAGAGAATACAGATGCAGAATATGAAGTCAAACCTCGTGACGGTGATTCAGATACTGAGTAAGAAGCTAGTGAAAATGATAATTATTATGGATCTAACGCAGATTAAAACAACTTTTTTTGAAAAAAGAAAAGTAAAGGAAAAAAGCTTTTAGAAAAAAAAACAAAATGGAATAAAAATCTAACATCACAAAGAGTTCGTTCAAAACAACATAATCTTATTCGCAAGTTACCAGGTGTAATAGGTACTGCAAGAATGGTAAAAATTCCTTTGAAATGCTGGAGTTGCATTAGGGTTGACGAAATATTGCGTATAATTGTACAACAGGCTAACCAATATAATAAAAGTGTTAAATCGCTATTCAAACACGATAGAAATGTCAAACATTATTGAAGTGGAAGTATTTATAGGTCTTTTATGCTGTGCTGGTGTTCACAGAACTAACAGACAGAGTGTGATAGACCTGTGGGTATCTCACGGGGATAGTATTGAAAAATTCCGACTGGTCATAAACTTTAAAAGATTTAAGTTCATTATGAATTGTATGCGATTTGAGGATGGCACTACCAGAAATGAAAGAAAAATAAACCGACAAAATTGCAGCAATTCGTGACAATGCTAGTGAACAATTCACAAAAATCCTATAGTTTGGGAATCAACGTTACGATTGATGAGAAATTGGAATGCTTTCATGGACGATGCGGTTTTTTGTAATGCATACCGAATAAACCTAATAAATATGGTGTAAAAATCTACGCAGTGAATTCCCAAGTTTTCTGTCTATATAATTTAGAAATATATGCAGGTGTACAACCTGAAGGCCTATTTTGATTGAGCAACTCACGATGTATTTTTAATTCCTTTCAAACGAGATATAATTTGCCATAAGGTCCCATCTAAAATTATCGGTCACAGTAGCTCTATAACAATAAGTATCACTATAACGTAACCTGATAGGACTAGTTGAGAAGCCTACGTCCATTTATTTCCTTCCTTTGTTGGTGTTATTTGTTTGGTTTTATTTAAATTTTACTATTATACGTATAGCCGTTTTTAACGTGATAAAGTGATACGAGGGGGAAGGGGACTTTTGGCTGTTACTGTATGCATCGCAGTAAACATCCCTTGTTTGATAAATAACAAAAATTCGTTAGTAAATATACTTACCTCATAATTAAGTAACGAATAACCAACACCTAACGTTTTTTCATCAGCTGTCAAAATTCCCTTACAAATCTTATTTAGTAATGTAAAATATTTGTGAATCGTCTGAAGCAACGTTATTGCATTCTCGAACTCTTCATTGAGGAATGTTTCTACGATAGAATTTGTTACTGGTTTAGTTTCAGTTGTCATTCTGATAAAATTTTGACCTTGATTTAACTTTTTCCAAAGTGAAAGGAAAGGTAGTAAACCTTTCTGGAATGTTTCCTGGTGAAATTTTGTAGAAACACTTTTTCGTAAATAGAAATCTGCAAATTAAAGAAGACACAGTAGTTATAAGGGAGAAACGTTTTTATTCTCACTGTTAAATTTTTAGAACGAGTTGCAAATTGTTTAAAAATATGAAACTCGTTCTAAAAAACGCAATACGTACGAAATACGTGGTACATGATGCTTTGGCGTCTAGGGCGGAAGCCATTTCCAAAATTCAGATTTAAAATAATTTTTTTTTATTTGTTTTGGAAAATAATTCTACTGACCTATTTTATTTATCTCACAAATGTTGAGTATTTAAATTTGGAATAAACAGTTTAAAGTAGAGAAGTGCAACGTCTTTGTTTGAGAATAGTTTATCCGATTACATTAGATTAATTTTAACTTAAGAATTACCGTCAGATAATTAATAATAACAGGTGATTTTTTTTAGCACCCACGATCATTTTTGGTATTTGGTATTTCTTTGATCGTGAAGCCGCTTTAGGATATTTTGCGCGTCAAATAAACAGAACTTTTTCCGTTTACGTTTGGTTTATACCGAGTTGGGTGAACGATTTTTAAAGATGATGAGATCACTATCGGGGAGCCGCTGTCAAGGGAAGTTGGTTTCGTTGTTTAGTCCAAATTTTCATCAAATTCTTAATGTTTTTTTCGTTATTCGTTTTTTTGTTATAGGAAATTAGTTAGTGAGCAGGTAAAAGAGAAGTTGGATTTTAAACTTGGAAAGGTAAAGACCACTGGTGTGTAATCTTCAAAAACAACAACAACAACCGGCATATTGTAGAGAGGTGATTTTTATACTCAAATGTAATGTGTCAGATTTGTCTGAGATAATCACCGATTTTGTTCGTGCTATGTTTTACGTGAGGAATTTGTAAGATGGCGTTTCGAACAGTTTAAAACATGTCCACATGGTTTTAAGCAGGAGCTTCAGTTTTTGAAAAGCCAAGCTTTGACGATTGCATAATCCAGTGCCTAGCTTCCATCGTCTATTTGTTGTCCCTGGTCATTTCATACCTTTTTGCAGCTTGTGAGACGCAATTGTGTTGTTTTGCATTGTTTTTAAAAACTAGTTCCATCCCCAAAACTTTTAAAGGAAATACAATAGCCAGTGATATCGGGTACTTTTTTGTTACAATTTTTTTAAAGTAAAAACAGATATGTTTCATTAATAATCGCTTTCATGACAAGTTGAAAAATTGTAATAAATAAAATTATAAATTTTAGGGATTGGCTAACTGTCATATTAATAATTATTCTTATAAAGTTTTAATATTTAATCTTGACATGCCTGTTAGTATTATTTTCTTCGTACATTTGGTACATACCTAACCATAAATTTTGAAATTGTTTTGTTTTGTTTTTAAAACGGTTAACCTTAGTAAGTAGGTTTCATTTAAAAAGATATTTTGATTTATAATAAGTACTTAAATAGATACAACTAGTTGTTGGAACCGCTACTAAATGTCGCCCAAATAGTGTCCCCAACGTCTAGAGTTGTAAACCGATAGTACCATTGTAAGTCGTTTTTTTTGTATTTTGTTATTATCATTTGTATTTGTAGCTGTTTTTCTATAACTGCAACTGTGTAACAGCAATTTCTGTCTCCAGTTTTCAACCCCCTTTAAGTAGTACCCTATGTGGTAGGCAATATAACCGCTACAAAGTTAACGACAGGAACACCTATAGGAAGAAGAAGCAGAAGCCGACCGCGAATTAGGTGGTAAGATGTAGTTTACGACCAACTTGAGGGATAATAGAGATCAGAGGATGGCGCATACGTTGCCAAAAATCGAACAGAATAGCGACAGAAAAGATAATGATAATGATGTACGGAACTGGATGCTGGGAAGTTAAAACAAAAGAGAAACAACAGATGCATGTGGCGAAAATGAGAATGCTTATATGGATAAGTGAAATGGTAAAAAAGATAAAATTAAGGATAAGTATAGTAGTCCAAGTCTAGAGGTGGTACCAATTGATACCAAAATGAGAGAGCATAGGTTTTGATAGTTTGGTCATTCTCACCGTCGATAGATTATACTCCCAATATGAAGAATTGATGATCTGCGGGTTCCGAAGACAAGTAGAACAGGAAAAACAAAGAAGACCTGGAGAGAGACGCTTAGGCACGAAATTTTGCCAGGAAATGTAATTAGGTAAGCCGATCCCGCATAGCGATAATAGCAAAGATAATGATAATGAGTCTAGACTTCGGCAAATATGCAAATAAAAATGTAGAAAATATCTGCATAAATATGCACGTGTTTACCCGAAAATATGCAAATATTTTACAAAATATGCATACAAATAAATAAAAAAATCGTAAAATAGTAACAATTTTATTTAAAAAAAAAGTGTACATAACTAAATATTTCCTACTATTCATTAAGATTTACATTTATTTTAAGTAACTACATCATTTTTAAGTATGAATAAACTTATTTAGAATTATGGTAACAATAAATGACCAAGTGGTGTTCAAAATTTTCTAACAAAAACTTGTGGCTTCTGTCTGAGTACATATATTTATATATGGAAAAAATTCGTTTAACATCAACTGATGTAACGGGAGCATTTTTCAAACTAACCAAAACATTTGGTTCTAAATTAATTGTTTCCGAAATATTTCCAGCTAGAACACTGACTACTTCAGAAAGAATATGGTAACCTTTATTTTTTTCCATAGTAGCTTCAAATTTTTTTAAAATATCTTTTCCAATATAACCTCTAACGTTCTGACAACATGACGCAAATTCTTTTATTAATGCTGTACTTTCGAACAATGACAGTTTTGGTGATTCTAACTGAGTAATTGTTTTTTGAACAAAACTAAAATTTGATTTTATAAATGAAAGTTCTTGTTGAAGCAAGTTACTCTGAAAAGTTTGTTTAGAATCCAAAAGAGATTGGGAACTTTCATCTGTTAACGTATCAATTATGTTCTTTATTTTAACAAAATGATCTGCATAAAAATTAGCTGCTTCTAACCATGTTCCCCATCGCGTTAAAATAGGTTGTGGTGGAAGAGGAATGTTAGGTAGCATTTCTTTATAAAGTTCAATTCTTATAGGAGATTTAAGAAATACTTTTTTGACACTGGATATCATGGTATTTACAAGAGGAAACTTTTTTCGTATTTCCTCTGCAACTCTGTTTAATCCATGCGCTACACAAGTAACATGTATTAAATCTGAAAAAAATATTTTTAAATTTTGTCCTGCTTTCACCATATAAGGAGCAGCATCCGATAAAATAAGCAGTAATTTATTAGAAGAAATAGTTGTCGGAAGAAAAAAAGTTGCTAATGTTTCTTGTATAAAACGCGAAATTGTTAAAGCATTTGTTTTCTCAAGTTGCTGGCATGAAATAAGATGAGATTTTGGTAAGGTATCTTCTTTAAGAACACCAATCAATAAATGAGCAATATACTTTCCTGAGGAATCAGTGGTTTCGTCTACAGATATGTAAAAATAATTATCTGCAATTTTTTCGTTAATATTAATTAACACCGACGAGTATAGCCCATTCACATTATTTCTTCTTAGAGACCAATCACTTGGAACATTAAGTTTGCAATATTTTTTTAGAAACGAACTAAAATTTACATTTGCTAATTTTGAAAGCGGTATGTTTGCCAGACACTAATGCGCGACACAAGTCTTCATTAAAAGTTTCTTGCTCATCTAATTTTTTTGAAGTAGATTGGAAACATTTAGCCATTGAAGTTTGATGTTTTCCTCCTATTTTTCCTTTTTTTGCAATGTGTGAAGCAGTTCTCACATGTTGGTCTATCTGAAATTTCTTCTCACATGCTATCTATAAATAAAAATAAAAACCTTTATTTTAACCCAACCTTTAAAATATAAAAATATACAAGGTGTTTTTGGTTAATCAAATAACTGGTTTGGAAAAAAAACACTCGCTAAGTGTTTTAAATGCAGTATTAATCCACAAATTAGTTCATGTTACTAACCATTAGTACATCATATAACTTATTTTAAAATTCAACAAAAGTTTTTTTTTTTGTTAATTCAATTACAATAAAAATAATTGTGTTTTAGAATAGCTGACTTCATAAAAAAAAGTAAAGGTGAAAAATTTTTCTAAATACACACCATTGTATTGTACCATGGACAATTTTTTCTCACTAAAGGAAGCTATTTTTATTTAAAAACAACCTACGAGTACTAAATTTCAAGTAAATACGTTTATTGGTTTTAAAGTTATTGTTGTTATTAACTAAAAGAATTTAATTTTTTTTAATTTTAACACCCTGTATCTCGAAAAGTAAATAAGTTTGACCCCTCATTAACTATATCGTTTTGTTCAATTTTTCGAGAAGTATCTACAGTCAAACGTTGTAAGTGTCATTTGGAAACACCCTGTATGTATGAAATATTAGATATTTAATAGAAAATATTAGATACTTACAATTTTGCCACAGACTGAACAGTAGATTTTTTCCATATCCATAGACAGCTCTTTATAAGGTTTAATCCAAGTTGAAGCACTGGTTGTTTTAGGCATTATAAAATCACAATCTTCCTTTTTGTTACGCACAACGAGTGTTTACGCTTTGAATATCAAAACAAAAATGATTTACAAATCTGAGCATCAAATTAGAAATGTTTAGGTACCTAATTCAATAAACTGGGAGATTTTGGAAAATCCCTAAATTAGGAACAAAACTATTAGCCGTTTACCTGCTGTTAAGATACAATAAATTGTAGATAGATTTGGGGATTAGATCATAAAATGCAAATGAGCGAACCCTTAGCGATTATCCAATAACTGAATGCCTCAGTGACCGAGACTTTCTAAGAATGTTGAGGGCTACTTAAATTGATCTTCTTTGAAATTGTAAATGTTTTGTACCTGTAGAGATTACGTACTTGAAATAAATTGGTATGTTTAAAAATTTTCAAATACAGTATAAAAATCTGAACTTTTATGCACTTTATGCAAACTTTTATACAAATATGCCAAAATATGAAATATTTGCATAAAATATGCACAATATGCAAAATATGCAATATGCATATATGCCGAAGTCTAATAATGACTCTAAATTAAATTTTTGATCTTATTTTTCTTTGTTTGTTATAAAATGTCTTCTCTGCCAATGTATACATCTAAATCCTCTATACCTATGAAATTTACTTAAATAAAATATAATTTTTTTACCTCCTTATTAAATTTACAAATATTTCACTGTAAATATTAGATAGCAATGGTAACAAAACACATATCTGTTACACTCTCTGTATTTTTATTTCTTAGGATATTTTTTTCTTCATTTTTAACTTTCTGTTTTTAACTCCAATTTAGTTTCAAAATTATTCGTATATTTTTATTATCTATATGATAGATTATTTTTAACAACGTTTTTTTAGGTTATTAGGTTAATTTATACAGTGATTGGCCAGTTAAGAAGGTGGATGCAGTTAATTTATTTTTTTTAAATAAAATTTCACTTACAGATAACTTAATATTATTTTTTGGTTTCTTCGGATTATTCCTAAAGGATTTTAAAAAATATTTTTGTCATTTAAATCAACGTTTATTTGTAATTTTAAACATTTTGTTATTTGTAAAATATTCAAAGATTGTCCAGTTTCAATTATTGGCCAGTTGAATACAAATAATTGGCATAAGCAAGTCATATTAATAAAACAATAGGTAGATACCTAGTTGTACTCTAGAATTAATAATAATAAAATAAAAAAAACAGAATTAAACCAATTTTGATTTTGTTTAACAACATAAGTCTTACAAAAAAAATTATCCTTATCTACAGAAAGAATACTTTTTTTAATGCACAAATTAAGATATATTTGGCTGCACTCGTAGTATCGGATATGTTTGCTTGAATTTATAATATTTTTCGTACAAATGAAACTATGTTTACCAATAGCTATTGAATTATAAGGAAAGTAATTCTGTTGGGGTTCATCATTACTTTCAGAACTGTTGAAAATTTTTCTTGTGTGACGTTGAGATATTTTTGTACGATTTGTTAATTCCATTGTGGTATTTGCTGCATTATCGTATGTGTTCAGGCGGTCATTGTCCATTTCAAGTCTTTTTGGGCATTTCTTTATTGTCGTATATAAGTCATTCTTCTATCCTGCCGTCCTACGAAAGACCCCCGTATCTCAAAAAATTTAAAAAAACGAGATAATTGCTTCTACACGTTTCTCTGAGACTACTGATGGTTGTTTTTTAAAGCTGACTTCTATTTGTAATAGATTTCGTATTAGTCCAGATGAAGAAGATAAAAATTTTTACGTAAAATTCTACTAAAATGGAGAATTAATTGAAACCTCTCAGTATCCAGAAAATACTAAAGGTAACAAATTTTACATATTAATAATGTATTTAGTTTTTAATTACTAAAATATTTACAGATCTGCAATTATCAGAAAATGGTCTATTTTCCGATAACATTGATGGAATGGAACACAATGATATGCAACCTTCTGAGCAGCAACAAAGTGATACTGATGCAATATCGTCAAAACCAAATAATGTTGGAGACGGTAATATTAAAAATACAATAAATAAAAATTAATTATTCCTAACAACATATGTTTTATTTACGGATGCAGAGAACGGACCTGGTTTGCAATACAGTAATATTTCTAACATACTTATGACAGAAGATAATAGTTCCAGTTCTACTTAAGTTACTAATAACAACCAAAACACGAATGATGATAATATAGTAAACTCTAACGAAACGAAACGCACACGGTATACAAAAAAAGAAATAAATAAAAAGTACTGGGACTTAAATGAAAGCCAAAATGTTTGCAAGATATTTTTCCTAACTACACTGGGTTATAAAAAGAACAATGATTGGCCAATTCATAGTTTGGTTAGACGATATTTTTAAGAAACGTCACATTGCACCCGAAAAAGATAAGCGTGAAAAACATCTCTCGCATAAAAAGATTGATACTGAAAATATTGAACGTCACATTGAACTATTAAATCCAACCATATCCCATTATCGAAGGGAACATGCCCCAAGTCGGCTTTATCTGCCAAGTGATCTAACTAATAATTTAATGCATAAAGACTATATCGAAAAACATTCAAATGATAAGTGTTCTTATGAAGTTTATAGAAAAGTAGTTAAATCAAAGAATATTTCTTTCACAAACTTATGACGTGAAGATTGTGAAACTTGTGAGGGATTTCAGTTACATAATACAATTCATTCAAAAGATAATTTACTTGAGACCTGTGAAATTTGTCAAAATTATAGCAAACATATTAATAAAGCAAAACTTGCGAGCGAATTATATCGACAAGATGCTGAGGGAGACCTTAATCAAGATACGATAAGTCTCTGCAGACCTTGAAAAAGTAATTATGCCTCCGCGAATCGACATGTTTGAAAAATTTATATTTACTCAAAGAATTGTCGTATATAATGAAAGTTTTGTGCCCTTGGGTAAATCTAGGTCTAGAAAACCATATGTAGCCTTATGGCATGAAGCCGTATCTGGGAGGTCAAAAGAAGATTTAATCAGCACATTTTATGCATTTCTTTTACACAACCGGGATGCTAAACACTTTACCTTTTGGTTAGATAACTGTTCCTCTCAGAACAAAAATTGGTCCTTTTTGTCATTCTTGGTGTATATAATAAATTCGAATAAGCTATCCGCAACAGATATAATTAATTACTTTAAACCTGAGACATAGCTTCATGTCCGCGGATAGCTGTCATCGCCAGGTAGAACTTTCTCTAAAAAGTATGAAAAAAGTGTATGACTTTTATGATGTTGTGGAAGCTGTAAAAAAATCCAACTCTGGACACGTAAATGTCAAAGAAATGATGGTGTCTGATTTCCGTGAATGGAAAAATTTTTCATCGCAAGCAAAACAAAAGAAGATCTGTTCACGAATTTATCTTTCTCAGATAACAAAAATTATAGTTGTACAAGAAGCTTTCACATTAAAAGTTCAAACGGATTATAAAGAAAATATGAGAGAGTTAGACTTTTTGCAAATAAAAGTAAATAAAAATGGTTTTACTGCTGTACCGGACCCCATGAGCGCTCCATGTGGAATACCAAAAACTAAAAATGAAAGTATTCTAAAAAACTTAAGTGAAGTTATGCCTGAAAATCGACGACATTTTTGGCAGAATCTTCCATTGTCAAATCCGAATTAGTAATTTTACTTACTGTGTATTTTGATTGAAATAAAACTACATAACACCATTTTATTTTGCCTTAAATTTTTCTAAACTAAAATAGCATCTTCAGTTTTCTTGTAAATTTTACGTAGTAAGAACCACGTAAAACACAATTTTTCGTTTTACGGGGTTTTTACTAAGAACTATTGCATGCTCAAAGAAATTTTAAATTCCGTAACTCCATTTTCTAGTAGCATCTGATTATTTATCATTATTTATCAAGTTAATTTTTACATAATAATTTTCGGGTAGCCAAAAATTATTATAATATTAATTTTACGCCAATACGACCGGTAATAGTTTTAGGGCAAAATAAAATATATTAAACCGCATTTTTTTCAAAACAATGTTACCTGGAGATACGGGGGTCTTTCGTAGGATGGCAGTATTATAGATACCTTCGGGGTTATATTTTTTTGTAATATATCATTTGTCTGCACAGTTTCTTCTAAAGGCTGAGTTTCATTTTTGTTCTCCTCTATAAGTAATTTTCTACAGACCATTTCTATGGAAATGTGTTATATTTTCTTCTAATATATCATTTGTCTCCAGGTATTCTAAATCGTCACGAATTTTTATATACAAATGGTTATTGCTCTTTTTAAACTCTTTATATAATTTATACAAAATAAACTTATGATAACTTGCTTCGTCAAACTTTCCTCAAAGTTTGGTGTGTAGAATGACCATCTACAAATAGGAATATTGGAAATGTAGTACCATTTTTTTTTTAATATGGATATAAAACATTTCCAATATATTCGTAAAATAACTTAACTTTTAATGTTATCACTATGTCCAATTCCCCTTAAAAAAGGCACTGAATTAACTTTAGAACTGCAAAGTCTTTTGTAGGGATAACTAAGCATCAGCTCAGTTACTTGATTGTATACAGAAAAGGTAAACATCACGTTGATGTTTTAATTTTGCCTGACCAGAATCTATCTCATAAACATTCCGTGCTCCACGAGGCGCAATAACTTTAAAATTTTTTGGGCACAGATAAAAACATGTTTCATCCCCATTAAAAATTCTAGTGGAGTCTTGCAGAATGTAATCTTAATTTTTACTTTTTAAAAATTCCTCGACTAAAACAGGAAACAGGTTTTCTCTGTGACATCCCATTTTCGATGGCCTTCAAGGAAAGCGCAACATCTTCAGCATATTTTTTTTGCATATTGTGCAGCCTCTTTTACTTTGGACATCTACAAAAAATACCTTTGTGCCTATGTTCCAATCACTAAACATACAATATTATCAATAAAATGTATTTTTGCAGTAATGGTCAAGTGGCTAATAACTGTCTAATATAAAAACATTACCACCAGTGACTAACATAGACAATTTAATGAAAAGAAAATAGTTTTGAAGAAGTTGAGAAAAACTCGAAACTACTTTAAAAACAATGACAGCGTACTACCTGTAGAATTCCTTGAGACCCGATCCCTCTAAAACCCAAGTCTGCGCTTTCCACCTTCGCGCAAAGGAAGCAAAGCGAGAACTCCAAATTGCGTGGAATGGTAATACATTAGAATACACAAACCAACCTATATATCTTGGAGTAACTCTTGACCGATCCCTCACCTACAGACAATATTGCATAAAAACGAGAGGGAAAGTAACAAATAGGAACAGCATGCGGAGGAGCGGCATGCCCTATACAAAGCTCGACCACCACGAAAGCGACTAAAATCCAGGAAAAGCTTCCTTGGAACAGTGTAGGATGAACCACCTCAGTATTTTCCTCTTCCCCAGGTTCAATGTGGGGAAAATAGATCAAGATGATGTGAACTGTGACTGTGGACAAACACAGATTATGGAACATCTTCTTACATGAATGAAACCGACGTAGCCCAATACTGGGCCGAAATTTTTTGAATGACATGTCCGGACACGATAAAGTAAAGTAAAGTAATGAAAAGGAAGCACATTCATGCAATTATTGACTTAAATTTACTCATTTTAAACATAATAAGAGTAGCTTACGACGATAAATTGTATGTAACAAAACGTACCTTATAAAATATTCGTTCTTTCAATACATTTTGTCTTTGCGATTTTTAAGTATTTTTGCTTAAAAATGTTAATACACAGTACACCATCTGATAGATCTCTCCATATTTTTTTAAGATTAGGTAGTACAATAAAATGAAGTTAGATACTATTTTTATAATGTTGCCACTGCCGTAAAATAATATCAGTGGTCAGTGTATTTCACTATATTCGTAAAATATTGTAAAAAACCTTCAATGTGCCAACAGCTGATGGTGACCAATCACTAGCAGCTTTGTGAAGTAGTATGTTATATTTTTTTTCCATAGAATTTTTTTATATATCACACCTAACGTGACTGTCCGACATACACTCATGGACAAAAATATCGAATATTTTGAAATTTTCAAATTTTTTTTTAAATAAATTCTAGTCAATCAAGTCGTTTATTGTGGAAAAGAGTTTATTTTAACAATGTTTAATAAACAATTTTTATGCGGAGAAAATTTCGAAAAAACAATAGTGCTTAATGCTAGATAAATAAGATTTTTTTACTCTAAAGTTAAATGCTAACTTAAATTGCTTAAACAAGACTTTTTAATTGAAACAAGTGCATGTTTAGTAACGATTATTCCTCCCTCTAGATTTTATTACAGCTTGCATCCTTCTTGGTATGCTTGCAAGTAAATTTTGGATATACCCTTGGGAAATAGCATTCCATTCATCCTGTGCAGCATGCCTAAGCTGCTCTATCGTATTTGGAACGGGATTTCTTTTTCGTATGTGGCGTTTTAGCTAATCCGAGATGTGCTCTATTGGATTTAAATCCGGACTAAATGGTGGCCAATCCAATCTTTGAATTTGGATCTCATCAATATATTTACTTATTATGGCAGCAGTATGTGGTCGAGCATTATCGTGCATTAACATGAATCTGTCATATCCAATGTAACCAACATATGGCAAAATATGATCTTGCAGAATATTTTGAACGTAAATGTCACCAGTCATTCATCCAATCACTTCCACAAGTGCGGTGCGTCCCTCCCAACTAATACCTCTCCAAAGCATTATTCCACCACCTCCAAAACTAACGATCTGGGTAAGATTTCAGGTGGCGAATCGTTCTCTAACTTTCCTGTAGACGTGGTTTCGACCATCTGACTTATATAATAGGATTCTGGTCTCATCAGTGAAAAGAACATTTTTCCAGTTGTCGATATTACAATGAATATGTCTTCTTGCAAATTCTAAACGACGAGCTTTATGATTTTGGAAAAGACGTGGAACTTTGGCAGGATGTCTATGCTTTAAGTCTGCTTCTTTTAATCTTCGTCTAACTGTTTTTGAGCTCACAGCTGTCTAACTGTTTTTGAGGTTCATCGATGTCAATGAACGATTTCTTGTAGAATTAAGAACCAAAAAAAGGTCAGCAATTGCGGTTGTGCACCTTGGACATCCTTGACCAGGCCTTCGTACAGAATTGCCTGTCTCATGGTACCTTTTTAAAATATTGGAAACTGTAGATTGACTTCTCCTGAGACGCCGTGCGATATTTTTTTGTGTATATCCTTTCTCGTATATAATTACAATCTGCGCTGCTTGGGCTTCATCGTCATTTACATAAAGAAGGTTTTTTATGATAAAATGCACGAATGACACTGCTGAATAAACGTCAAAATATTTTAAACCAATTGAGTATATCAGTCTACTATATGAGTAAAATCAGTAATCTAAAATTATTTTGAACTAATAGTGACTACACAAAAAGAATTGAAAAATTCCAAAATATTCGATATTTTTGTCCATGAGTTTTTTATTATCTACGATGTCTATAAAACTTACTTTTTAGTTCTGATGTTATTCTAAGTGAAATTTGTTTTTCCCAAGCTTTGTTAATATTTTCTGCTAGTCCAAACAAGGATGGTTTATCCGATGAAGGAAATTGTTTAATCATTTTTATGTATTCCTAGAAACAAATAAATAACTTGATTTTTAAAATGTCCTTTACAAGTTTGTTTAATCAAAAGTTTTGTTTTAATGTACTCTCTTCAACAGAAAAACAATGAAATAAAATTCACCAGTGAAAATTGTTTTGAACCTATTTTCTTGTGGCATCTTATACTCTAGTTCTCAGAGATGAAGATGCCACTGAACCTCTAACAATTATACAAACAAGCTGAATTTTGCAAAAAATATCAATTTTTTGAACTTGAATAAGATGCAAAAAAGTTTGCCCCTCCTACCCCAAAACTTCCCCCTAAAAACTAAGAATCTATACGCTATAGAAAAAAAAATGTTTAAAATAAGAAATGTAGCTGAGATAATTTCGAACAGAAATATTAATTAGCATAATTACATAAAATAAACCATTTTATTAGAAACAACAATTGAAACGACCGGAGATTTTAAATGTCAGTTAAGCGTTCGGAATCAATATTCTAAATAGGAGTCGCACTCGAACATTCGAAGAGTAAACTCGTTGTTATCATTTCGTAGTAATTGATTTTTAATATTAATGAGTTTTTAACTATCATATTAGAACAAATTTTTGAGAAAAAAGTGGTGAAGTGTTAAAATAGTATATCACACATCATTTGCGAATATTTAATTTACATCACAATATTATTAACATCCACAAAAAAATCAATATCTTTCCATTCACCTGTTGTGAGTGCTTATCTACCAACTGGTTGTTTTTTTTTCTCAAATTATCGTCTGTGGTTTTTCATCGCCAGAGGCGGACTTAGGTTAAATGTTTTGGAAGAAACTCCGAAAGAAAGCAAAAAATGGATAATCTTAAAACCATTTTACCATTAGATTTAAGAAGACAGGAATTAATGCTCTCATATGCATTAAAGCGGTACTCTTTACAATATCACCAAACTATTCGCTGCTCGAATATCGAGCAAGCAAAAACCCACATTTCCTTTTACGAAAGATGGAGACGAATCATAAATGAATTAAACATTAAAGTCCCCGTAATCTATCCTAGCAAGATGCCAACTTCCTCTCCTTGGCTAATGTCTTCTCTTTACATGAATTTGGATCTATTATCAGAAAATAAGAAAGAAAGCAATCGTCATTTAATTAATTCTAAATATCAAACCTTAATTTCTCAATTTTCCTCCTTCAAACAGTTTTTCACAGATGGATCTAAAACAGAACGTTGTGTAGCATCTGCCTTTGTAACAGAGGATGAAATAAAGAAATATAAACTAGCAGAGACTAATACAATTTTAACAGGAGAACTCTTTGCAATATTATAGCCATATGTTACGTTATAAAATGTCCTGAAACTAACTTCTTAATAATTACTGACTCACTAAGTTCTCTAGAAATCATCTCAAAAATCTATTTTTCCCATCCTGTGACCAAACTCATTAGACAAGAATTGCATAACCTAAACCACAGAAACATTGCTTTTCTGTGGGTGCCATCTCATGTTGGAATCACGGAAAACGATCTAGCGGATGAATATGCACGAAAAGCCTTCGAGGACACAACTATTGAATTCTATCCAAAAACTCCAGCGACATATCTCAAATCTTATTTCCACAGCAAAATAGTCAACATATGGAATAGCAGATGGTGTAAAAAACAGGCAAAATTACTTGAGATAAAACCAATATTTCAACCATGGTCTGATAGTTCCACCAATCGATTTTCTCAGGATATTATCACACGACTGCGGCTTGGTTATAGTCGCCTTACGCATGGACATCTGATGACAAGGGATCTACAACCGGAGTGTTATGCTTGCGAGACCCCGCTAACAATAAAACACCTTCTGGTGAAATATCATTCAGGATATCTCTGATTTAGTCTTTTTCAAGACTAATAAAGAGGATAAAACTGAATTTGTAACTAAAATTACAGATTTAATTTCAGGATCCAACCCATTCAGACAGGAATTCGCCATACACAGGAAATTCTTAAAGACCAAAAAATTCAGGCCCACCTCGAGGAGAGGTGGACCCACCCAGGAACAGCGACGAAATAACGAAGGTAAAGAAAAACAATCAGGAAACGGCGTAGAAGAAACTATGGCGCAAAATAACGTGAAAATAATGGATGAGGAGCCATTCCAAACAGTGAAATGTACCAGGAAGAACTCTAATGAAGATATCTTAGGAGCAAGACAGGGGGCGTCTACAAGCTCCGGAACAGAATCCGGAGTCGTCACGAAGAACCGTTACCAGGTCTTAAAAACGGTCAACGTGGAAGAATCTACATCTACAACGAACAAGAAGGAAAGGATCTCTCCTATCGTCATATCAGGACAAATAGGCAGCTACTCCACCTTCATCAGGGAAATCAGGACTCTTCTGGGACATAATAACTTCTAGATAGCTCCAGCTGACAGAGCAGGTACAAGGATGTACCTAAGAACAAACCAAGATTACGAGAAGCTCAAGCAGGATTTCATCTCTACGAGTACGGCTTTCCACACGTACACCAAAAAATCAGAGGTCACAAAGAAGATAGTGATGAAGGCAGCCCCTGGCATGGACCTGGAGGAAGTTGAAGCCGAACTACGTGATCAAGGAATTGTCGCAAAAGTGACAGAAATGAAAGATAGACAGGATGGAAGAACTAGTAAATCCTACCTATTCCAAGTCGACAAACAGCAGGATCTGAAGGAAGTAAAGAAAATCAACGGCCTCCAGAACATTAGAGTAAGATGGGATGCTTACTCAAAACCTTCAAGAGCTACCCAGTACTTCAACTGTCAAGAGTTCGGGCACTCGGCGAAGAATTGCTTTAAAGCTCCAAGGTGCATGAAATGTGCACTTAAACATCAAACAAGGAACTGTCCACTACCGAAGGGAAAAGAAAACAAAGTCAGATGCTGCAATTGCCAGAAAGAACATACTGCTAACTATTCAATGTGCAGGAAACACATTGAATACTTGGATCAACAAGCTGCACGAAGGAACAGGAACCAGCCTCAACCTAAAGCCACTCCAGCGCCACCGCATCCATCAACCTTCAGGACGACAGTAAGCGGACTATCTTGCGCTCAAACAACAAAGGGAACCCAACAGCCAACCTCCAAGCCAGAAGGAGTCAAGAGCGCATGGGCAGAAATCAACAAAATCGTCAATGTTAAAAAGATGATGGCCATACTTCAGGATATGAAAAAGGAATTACTCGCAGCTAAATCATTTGCAGAACATGCAATGATTTTCCTGAAATATGAAGAAATCTACAATACCAATTAAGCATCTAAGGATCCTGCAGTTCATCATAGCCTCACTCCGGCTAAGAATAAACGAACTTCGAGAGACGGTAATAAGACATAATTCAGATGTCATTTGCCTGTCGTGTGAAACACGCTACATGACGGAAACTCAACTACCAAGGATCACAAATTATGACGGATACGGAAGGAGGGACGTGCTCAACGACAGAGGAGTATCCATCTATGTTAAAAATAACATAGAATGGAACCAAGTAGTCATGGAAACAAACCACTTTGAAAACGTGGGAATCAAAGTAGGTAGTACTAATATCTTTTCTATTTGCAGGAAACAGTCAGAAGAATTAGCCATCGAAGAATTAGATGCTATGCTTAACTCATCACCAACCGTTGACTTAGCAGGAGACTTACAAACATCACGCCAAACATACATCATGGGGATGTGTGACGGACACAGCACCAGGAACAGCACTACTAAGGTACTGCGAAGACAGGGACAAGATGTTATTCGCACCAGACGAACCAACAAGGATCAGCCCCATAAGAGGACACAACAATTCAACGTTGGACTTATTTATCACAAAGGACGTCATTATAGAAGATGTTAGGGCCAACTTCGAATGCAGTTCGGATCACAAACCAGTCACAGGAAGGATGACATCAAGAGTCGATCTACCCACCATAGAACCAGTAGAAAGATGGCGATGGAAAGACGCAAGTTGGCCCAATTACAGAAGACAACTCAACCGAATCGAGATAAAGAGGGAATTCCATTCAATAGAAGAAGTCGAAAGAAAAATAGAAGATATAACTAGAAGAATTTAACAAGCCATGGAGGACAACATACCGAAATCTATGACGAACACAGGACTGATCATACCAACAGCACTTCAGGACATCATCAAGGACAGAAACAAGGCCAGAAGAGCATTCCAGAGGACCAGAAGACAGGAATTCAAGGAATACGGAGATACCCTATCCGAAGAAATAAGAGTAAGACTGAGAAGTCTTACTGAAAACCAGTGGTACAACAACATCAGAAAAGCTGAAGAAAACCATGGAAATGTTTGGAAAATGCTGAAAGCCAAGAGAAGAGGAAAACAAAAGATGCCACAAATTATGAACAACGAGGGAACACACTACGAAACCCAAGGACAGGATCAAAAGAAGAAATGAATTCCAAATAGAAGAAGAAGCCCACACCAGCCCATACGAAGTAGCAAGGATCATCAGAAAACTGAAAGGAAGCAGAGCGCCAGGACCAGAAGGAATCCATAACATCACCCTCAAGGAACTCCCAAAGAAGATCATAGTACATTTGTACTATATCTTCAAATACTGCTTGGAAAAAGGACACTTTCCGAACAACTGGAAACACGCCAAGATCATACTCCTTTTAAAACCGAAGAAAGACGGAAGAAGACCAGAAAGCTATAGGCTTATTTCTCTCCTAGAAACCATGGGAAAAATTCTGAAAAAGATCATCTACAAGAGACTGATGAAGCACACAGAAAGAAGAAGAATTATCCAAGAAGAACAATTCGGATTCAGAAAAGGAAGGAAGTGCGAACTTCAGTTAGCAGGAATCATCAGCGACACCAAAATAAAATTCAACAGGAACCAAAGGACAGGATTAGCCATACTGGACATAGAAAAAGCATATGACACGGTTTGGTAAAAGGCCCTAATCTTCAAGATGGACAAAGCTAGACTTCCTCACTACCTAATCAACATCTGTGACACATATCTAACTAACAGAACATTTCAAGTTTCAGCTGACCAAATGATGTCAACAATACAGGATATACACAAAGGAATGCCTGAGGGCAGCATCTTATCTCCAATTTTATATAACATTTTTGTTTCAGACCTACCAACAGATCCAAGAACTTCAACAGCTCTTTATGCAGACGATACAGCAGAGTATGCATTCGGAAAAGACGAAGGAAGAATCATCAGGAATATGGAAAACCACTTAGAGAAAACCACGAGATACACGGAAAAATGGAAGATAAAAATCAACGCCCAAAAGACGCAGTTCATAGTTTTCAGCCAGGGTACGAGAGCACCACAAAACGAAATCAGAGTAGAAGGCAACAGGATCCAGGAAGAAGACTCAGTCAAATACCTAGGAGTCCACCTCGACAGAAGACTCAACTTCCGGGTGCATACACAAAAAACTATGGTAAAAGCTAATGCAGCTAAAAGACTAATTCTCCCTTTCATTTTTAGGACCAGCCCGCTGTCCAAAGCCAAGAAAATTCAGTTGTACCAGGCCTACGTGAGATCGGTGATACTGTATGCAGTCCCAGTGTGGAGTTCCATCGCAGACACACTGGAGAAGATTAGAAGCTACCGAAACATCATGTTACCGGATCATCGACGGAACATCATGGGAAAACAGAGTAATGAATGCAACCATCAGAGAAAGGCTCCAGTACACACCACTGAGGGAGGTGGCCGAGAAAAGGACCAGTACTTCTTCCACCAGGCTACAAGAAGACTCTGAAAGACCAGGGACATCCTCGAGAAAAACAGGATCCAGAGGATGCACAGAACCACCCACAAACTGATCGACCATCTGATCAGGGTCTAGCCGGATGGTTGCCGGAAAACAACCAAGCAGGGAAGCAGGTACGGTGCCGTAATTAGTACCTACAGAAAAAGACGAGGATAAAATCACCCAAAGATGTCCAGGATGCCAAGAGGACAAATAACCAAGAAGCAGGCGGTGCAAGTGCGAAAAGCTGAAAAAAGAAGGCTAAAATGAATCAGAGCAATGTTAATTTTTATTAGGCAATAAATGTTTTTATTTTTATTTTTATTTTTTTATTTTTCATTATCAAAAAGTAATAAACCATTTATACAAAATTTAATTGTTACACTATTCAATTATTGTTAATATTTTTTTTTCGCTAATAGCCTTACAGGCTGATGCGAATTTGTAAATAAAAAAAAATATTCTAAATAAAATTTTTATTAACTCAACAATGAAAATTCGATATCTTTTGATCAAAGTAACTTATCCATAAAAATTGAAATAAAATGCAGCTTTCGTATGCAATTTTTGCATTTTGCCGCAAATAAAGCCAGCAGTCTAAATGAAAGTTAAAATATAAGGATGAAAAAGATCCATTTAAGATTATAAGGACAATAGCAAAAGCGTGTGATCTGTAAATTGATATAATATAAAAAACGAATACCTTGTATTGTGGCACATTTGGCACAGTAAAATTCAGACCAAAAGGTTTCCAACGGTGGCTTATCACGTCATCAATAAAATACTGTTTAGTATAGGAATGCACAATTTTTAAGTCATCTATATTTTCAATTCTACCTCCGTATACTGCATCAGAGGTCAACCCAGATATAAACCGCCACGGGATTTGTGGGCCTTGATTACTCCAGAGATCTTCCACTAATTTTACGCTTGTAGAAAGATCTGTATCACTGAAATCGTAGTATTTTGACCAACCTGAAACATGAAATCCTAATTATTAAAAAGTGTGATGTATATTGTTCATTTTACTGGACAACAGAATTTTTTTTATAGGTATATACGAAAACTTTGTTTTTAAATTATTTGAGATTGATGATTTCAAATATAAAATCATGTTTTTCCTGTAAGCTATACCTTTAAAACATTGTATATATTATTTTATAGTGCATATTTTTACAACATTTTGACAGTCAAAAATGTGAGATAAAAATTACGTGCTATAAATTATATCATTATGAAATCCATAAACTATCCTAGAAAGAACTTAATATTGTAAAGCTTCTGTTTATATGCTTTAGCAGAAGAGTCTCAATGAATACTTCAGTAATATTTGACCATCATATTAACACGTAAAATACCACGTGGTATAATGCGCGTGCCACACCCAATTTTGTTGTTCGGGCCGCGTGGCACATATGTTGTGCCTAAATGCAGTCTGGTATTTTGGGGATCTTGGTTTACACGGTGTGCCGCATGTTGAAAATATGTGGAGCGGAAAGCCAAATAGTGATTTTGGTCCGAAAAATATTATACCTATATAGTATTTTTTTTTCTGAAAAATGGCTTTTTCGGAAAAAAAAGTCACTTGAAAAAATACAAATTAATGATATATTCTTTTTTGTAATATTTATTCAAAAAATATAAAATAGGGTTACTTGAAAAATGTTTGAATACCTAAAGACTAAAACAAAAGCAAACGGAAAACATACTTTTAAACATAAGTAGTAATTCTTACGTTAACATTTACATTATATCCACGCAAATACAATAAAAAAATGTAAAGATAGAACTTGATGTTTATATACACTACCGAGTATAAAATTAGAGTCACCCCGTAATTTGAATTAATTTTAGAAATTATTATTCTGTTTTAACTATGTTCGGTTGTAACATAGTTTACTAAGGGATTGCTTAAAGAAAACAACGTTTTTGTCGTTTAAAGTTTATTAAAAATAATGGAAATGAAGAATTTTCCTTTGATATACTAAATATTGAAAAGGGACAATTTTAATTTGATGTACTTTCTGTTGAAAATAAGAAATTTTAAGAACTTCAGTAGTAGCGAGTATTCCCTTCTCTGGCAGTGATAACAGCTTGCAAACGAAAAGGCATGCTTTGGATCAGATTTTGGATCACATTCTGCGGAAGATTATTCCATTCTTGCACCAATATGTCACGAAGCTCTCTCGAATTTCTGGGGGTCGGCAAATGACTCCGTAAACGTCTCTTCATCTCATCCCAAACATGTTCTATGTGATTGATATCTGGACTGCGAGCAGGCCAAACAAATCGTGCGATTTGAACCTCGTCAAGGTACTCAGTAACTATCCTAGCAGTGTGGATCCGTGCATTATCATGCATAAATGTTGCGTCGTCTCCAAGAATAACCATAAACGGTAAATGCTAAAATAACACATGCTTGAGCATATCTCTCGCCTGGACGTCGCCACACTCTTACACGTTTGTCTGAGCTCGTAAAACAGAATCTCGATTCATTGGAAAACAATACATGACTCCAATCCTGCATTGTCCAAGCCAAGTGTTCTCGTGCAAAATTCAATCTGGCAATTCGGTGTTCACGGGAAAGCGGCGGTCCAGTTACACTAGTTCAAGAAGATAAACCACCAGCATGAAGTCGTCTCCTAACTGTCCATTCACTTATGTTTACATTTCTCACTTCTTGCAGATGATTTCGAAGAGAAACTGCCGTGACCGTTCGGTTTCTCAAAGCAATAGAAACGACAAAGCGCTCATCTCTAGCTGTTGTAATCCTGCCTTGACCTGAACCAGGTCTTCGAGTAAGCAGACCGGTCTCTTCGTACCGTTGCCATACTCGTTGCACACTCGAGAGACTTACACCAACGTTTCTCGCAGTTTCGCGCTGACCGTGGCCATCTTCTAACGCTGCCACAATTCTTGCCGCCACAACAGAATTTATGCTCATTGCAATACGCTGACAGTGATAACAATACAGAAACAATTTACAATTGACGTTAAAATCATAGAAACAAAAACTGTGCTGATAACGGTTTTTAGGAATTAGGTTAAGGGGTCCTTTTATCTCAAACGCTTGTCGAAACAACAACGACAATAATTTTTTGTTTCAAGAAATCCATTAGTAAACTACGTTACAACCGAAAATAGTTAAAACAGAATAATAATTTCTAAAATTAATTCAAATTACGGGGTGACCCTAATTTTATGCTCGGTAGTGTATTATGTATACAAGGAGACACTTGTATAATAATTATCCGTATTGGTCTCGTCAATGCACACTTTTTTACCAGGCTTTAACACTTTTTTAAAAGAATTGCAAGGAAGGGAGTAATTCTGCGAACTCTGCAAAAGCATTATAATTATTATCGCTAAAATGCCACTTACTTAGCAATAACTCAAAAAGGTTTCTCGACATAAGACGGCTGATTTCATTTTGATATAATAATGATTTTTTCCAATACGATTTTTGTCCACTTTTTGATGCGCGATTTTTGTGTCAGTCCTTCTTTTGCCAAACACTGCTCGCCATAGAGATTTAATTTCGTTAACCATGAGATTAATCACTTCGTCACAAACAAATAACTAAAAAAAAACTATAGGGATGCCTAATTATATAATCTTCATAGATTTGAGCTCTAACTCCTGTATCTTTTCTATCAAAGTCAAAATTCTTTAAGATGATCCGTCAACAGGTTTCCACTGTAAGTTATTCAAGTCAATTAGGTCATCTTGATAATTACTTCTATTTTCTGGGTCACTTTCAGCTCTGTACTAGAAAATTACGTATACAATAACATTGTCTACATTTTGTAAATTTGCTTCTTGACATAATTTAGGTTTTTTTGGGACAAAAACTGCACTAACATCGCTATTTTCATCTTCCGAATCACTCGAAGCTTGCGAAATAGAAGAGTAAGCATCGGACGAATAAACATCACCTATTATTCCAGAATCACTTTCTTCATCCTACAACTGTAAAATGCGTTTCTGTCCTTTTTTGTAATCTTTTATTATGCATAAACCTTGATTACATTCACTTTACTACACCGTTATTCTCAAAACTCTGTTCATCTGAGGTAATAACAGACTGGCTGAACGAGCCGCTTGATTCTCGAGATGGTTACTTTGTCCTAGAATACCAGGTAGTGCCATGGCACAACGTATGTACCACGTGGCCCCGTAGAAGCAATATAAATTCTTTGGGTCGCGTGGCACAAAACTTAGGCCACAAAAACCTTTCAAAATTCACTAAAAAAAAAACAGTAACCCAAAAATATTATTCAAATAGATTATAAAATACCTTAGCAAACAGAGACTATTACAAAAAAAAATTGGTTCCAGGGACCAACAATTTTCATTGTATGGTGGCGCTTAAGGTGTTAATAGGCCAGTAAAGGAAAAAATCTTATACCGGTTTTTAAAAACCGGTTCTAAAAGATATATGAGATATCGCTGATAACAAATACTTAAAAAGTAAAAAAAATTATTTTTTGCCAATTAAGTGTTTCTTATACATTTTAGAGAAACACGGTTTAATTAAACTTATACTACATGAACAAATGGCCAAGATAATTCTAAAAAATCTTAATTTTTTCAGTAATTTATAAATGTTAATAACTTTGTTTTTTGCATAAAAAAATTGTAATATAACTAATTAAAATTATGACAATAAATGAATTATTAAAGTTTGCTAAATATCTGCTAGATGGACCAAACAGTTTTTAAGTTATTCAGTTTCTTATTTTAAAAAATGAATATTCTGCGTACTATAGATGGAAAGATATTGTAAATTATTCCAACGCGTTTTAATTATATGTTTCATTCTAAAAAAAAAAGAAGCTCGAAAAGTTCTCTTCAAAACTTTAACGTGACGCTCTTTTAAGAGTACGATTATTCTAACGGGTTAAAACATTTTTTACCTATGCATTGCATATGCCATCCATAATTTGGATCATAAAATTTAGATCTTTACTTTTAATTTCCAGCTCTTAATGTTAATAAACCATGTAGTTATGATTTTAAGAAAAAATGCTATCTTGGTTTCTATTGGTCATAAAAGGTCCTTTCTTGTCTTAATTGTTTTTTGATTATCATCTCAGTGAGCTCCCTTACAAGAACATGAAATAAAAAATATCAAAGTTAACATAAATGTTTATATGCTAAAAAGTGAGCCCTCATTCACACGGTTTTTTCTAATAAGAATTTTGATAAAATGTTAACATTTTTTAATGTATCCTAAAACTAAAGCCTTAAAAAACCGATTGCAATCTGTTAAATCCCTCTCGACTCAGTATTTGGGCAAGTAAGGTTTGTTTAAATAATGGTTTTCCGGGATAAACAACTTAAATAACTTACAGAGTATTTTATCGATCTAGCAGAGATTTAGCACATTTTAATGACTGATTAATTGCCATTATTTCAATTATTACGTGTTATTATTCAAAGAACAAAGTTAACAAATTAACATTTATTAATTACTTCAAAAATAGGTTTTTTTTAAATTATGTCGGACATTAAAGGTCTTTTTAAAATCTACAACTTTTATTGAAACCATACCATATGAGATTGGCCATTGTAAACAATAGAAAGGCCGTTTCTAACTAAGAGATTACGTTATTTTTGTATACATGTATACAGAAAATATCAAACTGTAAAAAAACTACAATTTCCAGAAAAAATTCGATTTCAGATTAGAATTCAGTGCCAACAAAATATTCCAAAGTACTACAAAATTTTATGCACCAAAACAAAACTTTTTCCATTATTATAATGCTAATATAATAAGAATATTCATATGTGTACTTTTAATATAAATAAATAAATAAAAAAATACCTTGCGGAATATATTTTCTCCTTTCTTGAAATAACGCATGCACGCAGGCTAACACGAAAAATATTTTGGCAGAATTGGCATTTAACTTGTCAATATACTTTTCTCCAAACGTAGAGAAGGTTCTTAGAATGTTATTTTTTATTCCTTGTGATGTTTCGTAAACTACTTTTAAGCTATTTTGTGCCAAAACGAAGTTAAAATTCGGAGTAGGTTCGGACACCAACCACAATCTGGAGCATTAATAAAAAGGAGGTGATAAAACAAGATATTAAAAATTATCGTATACTATCTAAATTATTATATTTGTCCAATGTAGTCCCTCCTTTGGTATTAGTTATCTATATGTAAACTTTATCTGTAATATGAGCTAGAGAGTCCTTGTAAATATTTAAACAAAATAATTGATAACTCTTATTTAACCCGAACAGAAGACTGAATATAAATATGACTATTAAAAAACATTATATTTAAAAATTAATAACAACTTAACAACTCCGACAGAGCCGGTGTTTCATGTGAAGTTGAATTTCTTTTGGGAGACTACAAATCGTCTGCTTCCTGCGCTTGTCTTTCTCGGTAGCCACTAAGAAAATCCAAAGTCCAGATAAATCAAATCAAGTCCTTTATTAAAGACATTATTTTTTTAAGTTATTTAAGGCATTTATTGAAGTCAAACTGTTGACTTCAATAAATTAATCACGAACTTTGTCACTGTTTTCGATAATAATAATTTTATGTGGGTATTCAACATCCCTTTCGCAATTAAATCATTGCGTCTCGTTAAAAAAACGTAGGAAATGATTTTACTTTAAATTAACCTTCATAAACTTATGGTCAAAAAATTACATTAAATACTGAGTCAAGTACAAATGTACCCTAAGAGTTTTGGCTTATTTTTTTTATTAAAATTAAGGAATATCAAAAAGAAATACACTTTGATTAAATAAATAATATATATTTTTTATGTACTGCAAACATTGATAAACGATTAGACACATTTGAAAAAATAATATAAAATGATTATGAAATCAAGAAAAATAACTAAGACAATAGATAGAATGCTGTGAAATTTTAACTAATAGTTTAGTTATCACACTTGTTACAAACTGTTATACTTTTTGAATGTTTTGGATACACGTATCGATTGCACCGAATACAAAACTTTCGACATTTCTTATCTTTATTTCTGGTCCATAAAAAACATCGCTGCTGTCTAGCAATACCGAGAACAGCTTATTCATACGTTATGTTTATTTTTGACAAAATGGTTAGCATGGCTTACTTTACTTATCATTGAAATGATATTACTTGTAATTTTGGTACCTACAAATTATATTTTTGCTAATTAATTGTTGGCCAAACTTCAATAAAAATTTATATAAATTACTTAAATCAATTTGCATATAATGCCGAGCTACAATCAGCCAAACCCAAAATCTTCAAACCGTACTTGTACAGCTTTCTCTTCATGTAAATCCGAAAAGGAGCCTTAGTTTGGACTAAATGCTTATTAATGAATGAGTGATACAAAACCATCAAATACATCTCTGAGTGCGCAAAGTTATCAATGAATTTCTTTTATTCTCTTGTTTTAAAATAGTCTAATCTTCGGAAGGACACAATATGTTGGAATCTGTTGCGAGACATGATAGATCAAAGTAAAGGACGACATAAAGTTGGTTCTCGATCCCATAATACACGTATTGGTTTTCAAGCAAGATGCCAGGCTCTAAATATATTAGGTAAAATAAATGCCTCCCGTTCTTCTTGCACACAGAAAAATAGGCCGTTTCATTTATTGCATGCTATAATTCGGCTTTTATGTTCGTCTCCAATAAAATCACATTCATAATGTTGCGAAAAAAATTATTCAAAAGCTCATTTTATGGTGGAAAATTAAGAACTAGATCTAGTTAAATCTGTTGAAATACTTTGTATAAGTATTATATTTTCTTCTCTTTATCCTCACAGTAATTTTACTTCTGCTCACACACTACCATCTTTAAAAATATGTACTAGATTGAATTTTCAGTATAATTGACTTATACACTCGCGATCATAAAATCCGGGTCACCTTGAAAATCACCGATATTTCATTTTTTACGAGCTTTATCGTAAATATTAATAACACAAATATAAACTATTGCATGTTTCTGAGAATTGTTGCGGTTTCCTTTGGAACAAAGAATTCCAATAGTGCCGATTTCGCAGTAAAGTGCACACTTCCCAAAATTAACGCTACCTGTAACTCCGCTTGTTTTAAATGTCTCGTTTGTACTTCGACTTTCTGTTCAAATGCAACGAACAAACGTTTATTATTGCCACCATTAGTGTTTATTAGTGCCATTATTAGTGTTTATTTTTTGACAAAAATGCCTTTGACTGTTGTTGAAACCGCACAAATTGTTGCACTTGTGGAAGACGGTCACACTCAACGGCAAGTCGCAAGAACTGTTGGCGTAAGCCTTTCTACGGTTCAACGAGTGCTTCAACGCTTTCAGGAGGCAAGTTTGCTAACCAGGCGACCTGGCTCTGGACGAAGAAGAACGACCAAGGCACTAGATGACCGTTTCCTTGTATTTCAGGCTTTACGAAACCGGACCTCAACTGCGGTTATGCATCAAAATCGTCTAGAGGAAGTTCGAAATCGCAATTTTAGTGTTGCAACAGTCAGAAGAAGACTTCGTACTTCTTGACTATCTTCTCGGGTAATGGCTAGAGGACCGCCACTTCGCCGGGTGCCTCGAGTTGCACGACTAGCTTTTGCTCGACAATACGCGCATTGGGGAATTAACGATTGTAGCAAAGTGTTATTCTCAGATGAATCCCGTTTCTGCCTAACTGGATCCGATGGACGTGTAAGAGTTTGGAGTAGAACCAGTGAACGATTTTCACACGCTTGCATTGCTCCAAGAATGCCATTTGGTGGAGGCTCAGTCATGGCTTGGGGAGGTTTATCTTCCGACTTCCACACAGAATTACCCTTCATCGAAAATGGGTCCCTAACTGCACGAAGGTACATTACGGAGATTCCGGAAGAACATGTTATGCCCAACATGGCAGGGCTTGGAGAAAACGCCGTTTTTATGGAGGACAACGTGCGACCGCACGTTGCCAGGATCAGTATGTAATACTTGGACGAAGTTGGAATTACGAGGGTACCCTGGCCAGCTAGGTCTCCGGACCTGAATCCCATCGAACATCTCTGGGACGATTTGAAAAAACGTATTCAAACCCATACACCTCCTCCTAATAACGCACAGGAGCTTAAGGATCTGTTAGTGAGAGAGTTGAATAACATACCACAACATGTAATCCGGAGAAAAATTGAGAGTATGCCTCGTCGTCTGCAAGAGGTTATTAGAGCAAGGGGAGGCAATACACGATATTGGTCATTGAAATTTCACTGATTTTTTACCACGTTCTGTATTTTCCATTTTTTTTCGTATGTCTGTTTTATCAACAATTTGATTTGTTTTCTGTTTTTTTCAAGAAAAACAATAAAAAACCATTTTTTTCTTTCAAAACAAACGTTGATGACAAATAAAAAATACATTAGCCAAAAAAAAGGTTATTACTGCACCAGAGGCAAAAATATTTAAGAAACTTAAAATTTTCAAGATGACCCGGATTTTATGATCGCGAGTGTATATTACTGATCTCTCCATCACTAAATTCATCTCTCCCATCAACTTCTGTCAATATATCAGTCTCTTCAATATAACTTTAAACTATCTTCTAGTACCAAATCAATAAAATAACTACTGTAAGCGTATGTTTCTAATATCGCCAGTAGTTCTTCATCAGTTACCGTTTTCGGATTTCTAAACTTTGGTGTTTCACTTATTTTTATAAAGCACGTTCTTGATAATCCACTACAAACATACCTAAACACACAAGAACTTAAACTGCACTGAAATGGTGGGATAAACACCTCTGCGTAGCAGCTATGTGCGGCTAAACCCCAACGAACAAAACTGACTATAACTAGTTGAAATATACTGCAATCTATTAAAACTTCCTTATGCTAAATTACACATAAACATACCTGAAAGAAAATTAAATAAACAAAATTATTTTTGAAATTATCGCCAAAAGTTACGTCTCGGGTTCAACTTCATCCCGATCGGGTTTATGAAGGTTAACGCAGTAAAATATTTCGAAGTAACATGAATATGTACACTAACAGTATTTACAAATACTATAAACACATACAGACACATACATCATACCTAAACTTTTGATGAGGTTCAATACTTTTTTGGGTTTGAGTTAACACTGGCAACCAATAAGTAACCAAGTGTAAATTTTTCAAGATCAACCAAGAACCAGACTCTGAATATCTTTTAAGTGCTTCGATAGCTTTATTTTCTTGTCCTTCGCCCATAGCAACCTATAAAAACAAGATTGAATACTTATTTGATGTTTTATTTATTAGAACAAAGCATTATCAGTATTTACATTGTAAGTTTCTTACTCCAAGAGGTTAAATCATTTTTTTTTGCATATCATTTATCTAGTTTGAGATTTATTTAGTATTGATGAGAATTAAAGTAAAATGATGCTAACTATTTAGAAAAGTTTATATATAAAAATCAATAAAAAGATGAAATATTCCAATATTCCAAACTTCTGGACATCTGTGTAGGATATGCTTTTTGTGGTTTTCTGAGTTTGACTCCTAGTTGAATAATTTTGGTTTTAAGGAAAAACCATTATTTTGACGACGTTTCGACAAGGTCGCATTTGCCATTGTCAAGTCAGGTAGTAACGCTTCTTGCTGGTGCTTAAAGTAAACTTACTTGAGTTTGTAAATAAGTTAATTATTGTATGCATATATAATCAAATAAAACAATTTAATACGAATGAAAACCAATAGAATATAAATATAAAATAAGAAAAACGTGGTTGTAATCTGTATTATAAACAAATCGTGAAAATTATATATATTTTAATTCCTTTTAACCAAAAATAAATTTAAGACTTTTACCTCAATATATTGTTGAGACATATTGTTTGCTATTTCCCTTATTTCTGAAACTGGATCTGTACCAGACACCGCCAAGACTAATATAGGAACAGTGGGATTAGATTCTTTGTATATAATGGACAGATCCAGGGAGGATGGATCCAGGGATTTTATACCTGCAACAATAGAAAATTAGTTGAATCTGATTCAAAATTAATTTTTTTTTGTTGCGTTACAATCATTTCTTAATCGATAAATTTAAATGTGGGGAAGATTTATTTAGTTGTGAATATTCATTAAGATTAATTTAATGAATACTATTACAAGAATTAATATTACACTTAACAGGCTTCCAAGTTTAACCGCGTCGATTATCACTGAGCTTTTGACCTCCTCTCTGATGTTTTCTTTAGGGCTTCCGAAGTCTTAGTCTCCCGAGCCTCCATACACTACTACACTGATCACTTAGTAGTAATGCAGTAATGCATAGATTAGTGATCAGTGTAGTAGTGTCTGGAGGCTCGGGAGACTGAGACCTCGAAAGTTCTAAAGAAAATATCAGAGAGGATAAACACATCCAAATTTTATTTCAAAGACATTCAATCGGGATAAGATCTCGTGAACGAGATGGCCATACCCATGCTCCTATTCAGATCTGTCAATGATAATTTTATCTTCTCAAGAAGGTTTCAAGGAGTCAAGAAAACATTTCCTAAACAATAAAATTGATCCCAGTTCTTAAAATCAGCAGTTCTTTGTGTAAATATATAAAAAATACTTTATGTGCAAATAATAGAAGCTAAAGTTTAGAAGTATATAGTATATAAAATCAATTGTGGAACATGCCTATCAATCTTAATCATCATTACAGTTTAACAGTGAGCAAGTGAGCAAAACTAGACTGAGCTTATGGATGGTTTTTGACCAGAAAGCAACGACTGACATACAATAATAATTCTATTTAATTTTTTCCTATTGTTTTGCGCTTAATAGTCAGATTTCAAGGAGTCAAGAAAACATTTCCTAAACAATAAAATTGATCCCAGTTCTTAAAATCAGCAGTTCTTTGTGTAAATATATAAAAAATACTTTATGTACAAATAATAGAAGCTAAAGTTTAGAAGTATATAGTATATAAAATCAATTGTGGAACATGCCTATCAATCTTAATGATCATTACAGTTTAACAGTGAGCAAAACTAGACTGAGCTTATGGATGGTTTTTGACCAGAAAGCAACGACTGACATACTATAATAATAATATTTAATTTTTTCCTATTGTTTTGAGCTTAATAGTCAGTTATCCTTGTTCTTGTTTTCTGCCACTAGTTTATTCTTCAAATTTTAATCAAATAAAAGGCAGATATCGAGCACAGTTTTTTATTAAAGCTTACCCAAGTACTTTAGCTCCTAGAGCACCTTCAGTGGCATCTGAAATAAGTCAAGAAAGGTTTTTTAAACTAAAAAAAAATTAATTAACTTTTAAAAATCTCGAAATTGATGGTTGATAAAAATTTCTGTAATATTACGTTTTAGACTTACTTCGTCAAAATTAGACTATTCAACAATATGACATAAACATTAACTGATACATTTACATAACACGAGACTAAGGACAAACAGTTTGTGTCGTGTACCCTTTGCCTCGTATCAGCTAATGTTTTTGACATTCGCCATATTGTTGGATAGCCTAATTTTGACGAAGTAAGCCTAAAACGCGTTAGGCTTTCACGGTTATCGTCTAACTTGTTAAACTGTTTGTTCGGGCTGTTAGGCCGTTGTCTTCTGAGATTAGTTCTCAACGTTTCGCCAACACTAGGGGTTGGCATCTTCTGAAGATGTTACTGCTTCGCTTGTAACCTGAAACTGGCGCCGCGTTGTACTACTGAGGCCATATTTATATTTTCTACTCGGCTATCCTCCACTGGTGTCGACGTGAGGGGGCGTGTCGTCATTCGTAGCTTTTCTTTTTTCTTGTTTTGCAGGAAGGGTGTTTGTGGATTTTAATATTAAAATCCATGTTTTGTTAATTTTTAGTCTTCTATCCGCTTAAAATTATTTGGATGGTTATATATTTCCACCGCTTTCCGATATAACCGTGGGTAGTACTGCGATGTTTTATCCAGCATCTGCGTTTCTTCAAAGAGTAGCCGATGTTCTCCGCTACCCAAAGCGTGTTCGGCAGCGGCAGATTTGTCGATATGTCCTAAACGACAATGGCTTTTATGTTCGTTTATCCTTGTGTTTGTGTGTCTTTTCGTGGTTCCCACATATACCATTTCACATGTGCATGTTATTCGGTAAACTCCGGCCGTTGCTAATGGGTCGTGTTTGTCCTTCAACAATCTTTAATAGTCCTTGATTTTCTTTGTATTTGACAATTCTCTCTGTTACCCCCGATATATAGGTCAAGAACGTTTTGCCTATACATGCTGTTTCTTCGTCCTTTCTTGTAGAAATATTGTTAATCGCTTTATGTATTTCTCTTCTGGTATAACCATTAGAGGTGAGCGCTTTTTCAATATGAAGAAGTTCACTTTGCAGATGCTGTGGTTCACAAATTGTCTTCGCCCTCTCCACCAGAGTTTTGATGATACCTTGTTTTTGGCCTGGATGATGATTTGAGTTCCTGTTTAGGTATCTGTCCATGCGTGTAGGTTTTCGATACACTTTATGTCCTAAGGAACCTTCTTTTCGATTTACTAATACATCAAGGAACGCTAGTTGTTGATCTTTATCTGTTTCTATCGTAAATTGAATATTTTGATGTAGTGTGTTTATATAAGACAGGAAATGGTTAAGTTTTTCTTCTCCGTGACCCCAAATCACAAAAGTTTTATAGACGTATCTTAACTCTCTTGGCTAGCCCCTGGCTTATATGCCGACTCCATTACCCTCTTCTCTAGATGTTCCATAAAAAGGTTGGCTACGACCGGGCTTAGTGAAATTCCCATTGGTATTTCATCTACCTGTTCATAAATCTGGTCTTCCCATAACGTTCTGAATTTAATTGAGGGACTAGTTTCCAAGAATATGGTGAGATTATACCGTATTTGCCTCACTACCACCTACTTTTCATGGAAAGACCAGATTTAGGAACAGGTAGATGGAGTAGCAATGGAAGCCCACTAAACCCGGTCGTAGTCAACCTTCTCTTCTTCTCTTCTCTAGATGTTCATGGAGCATCTAGAGAAGAGGGTAATGGAGTCAGCATACAAGCCAAGGGTATGGTTTAGATATGTCGATGATACTTTTGTGAGTTGGGGTCACGGAGTAGAAAAACTTAACGATTTCCTCTCTTATATAAACACACTACATCCAAATATTCAATTTACGATGGAAACAGAGAAAGATAAACAACTAGCGTTCCTAGATGTATTAGTAAATCGAAAGAAATGTTACTTAGGACATAAAGGGTATCGAAAACCTATACATACGGACAGATACCTAAACAGGAACTCAAATCATCATCCAGGCTAAAAACAAGGTATCATCAAAACTCTGGCGGAAAGGGCGAAGAAAATTTGTGAACCACAGCATATGTAAAGTAAACTTCTTCATATGTTGGCGAAACATCCAGAACTAATCTCAGAAGACAATAGCCTAACAGCCCGAACAAACAGCTTAACAAGTAAGCCCAAAACGTTGTATTACAAATTTTTTATCTACCATCAACTTCGAATTTTTTCGAAGGTAATTAATTTTCACCTTAATTAAAAAAACGTTTCTTGGCTTATTTCAGATGCTGCTCCTGAAGATGCTATGGGAGCAAAACTACTTGGGAAAGATTTAATAAAAAACTGTGCTCGTTATCTGCCTTTTATTTGATTAAAGTTCATTTATTCGAAAATTTAACCTTCTATCACTTTATTCTTCAAATGTGATATGCCAAATGTAGTTGGATATTTTTTTGCACTAGTGAATATATTTTTAGAAGCGCCATGTATAAATAATAATACAACATCAACCACGTAAGAATTGGTCTAGAAAATCTGCAGTTCTTCGTATTGGGTAATAACCATCTTGACGTTGAACATCATCCTAATGTTTTCTCTTTAATTGTAGCAACAATCTCATAATTTAATTAAACAATCCTGATAGCTAGCTTTTTACCGTCTCACCTAAAACTCTGTAAACTTCCTCATGAATATTATCTGCCCAAACCCTTATCTTCTACGAACTTTTACAATGAATTCCCTGCCCTTTTTCAAGTAACGAAAAAAACATTTGTTACATCTCTTCATGTTACCTGCCGCTGGGTTTTCTCTCGTTAAAAGTATTGTTTTCTAAAAATAATCCACTTTAAATCGAAACGGTTCTCTGTTCTAACACATAAGTAGGTCTAATTTTGCGTCAGTACCGGAACTCCAACTCTTTGCATGAAAATATTTCTAAAGAAAGCTCGATATTACTTTACTTGTATAGCATTTCCTGAATACGCTACTTCGACCAGGATGGTAGGTTTATTTACTAATATTCTTTATCTATCTATCTATAGTTTAACTGTCCCGCTATTAATATAGACTTTGATGCCAATTCTATTTGTCTTTGTCGTAATGATTAAAATTACCTGTCACCTAACTAGCAACGTATTGTTTTTGATTGCTGCAATTTTCTGTCCGTATCATACTCTTCCTGGCATCCATCTGCAGTACTTACCTTTATCTTTATCTGCTGAAACTAGCGACGATTTACTTAAAATCGACCCCAAAACGAAATATTTATGACAAGAACACTAGTGTTAGCCTGTTTGAAATAATACCGTTCTCAAGGATTTTCCTCAAAACGTACCTCCGTCTATATACCTCCAGAAACTTTATTATTTACTGTATCCAGTAACTGTTAAATAGCTTTAAACATAAAAAATGTTTTTTCTTAGATATAAATAAATAAAAATATAATTAAATATATGCAAAACAAACCTGTTATACTAAGTGCACATTGAGACATAACGGTATATAATCTATCCGGTCTTAAAGCTTGTATGATTAGTACTTTTTGAAATTCAGACAAACTGCAGTGAGTTGGGTATTCCCTCTCGCATTCGCTAACGTTCATAAAATTTTTCCAAAGATTGTGTTCCTCAAGTTTCAATATCTTGTAGAAATCAGGTAAAGCCATCTAGAAAATATCAATGTGTAAATAATATTATACTTGCAAACTTTATATTTTCAAATTTAAATACAATTAGCTATGGCCTTAAACAACCTTCCAAATCATATTAATCGTCAAGAAAATAACATTTCTAAAAGGTATATTAATGTATTATAATACGTATAGAAAAAACCAAAATAAAATTAATAATAATATAGAAAACATGGTATTAAAGTTTGGCATGATGTTAATTTTGATACTTGGCACCGTAGTCATCAAGTAAATTTATTTATGTTGTTTTATAACCGATCTTTTATGAGGTTGAGCGCCGATGCACAAAAGCCAAAACTTCCCCGTGGACCAACACCGTTTTTTGTCACTTTCTTTTAGTTTTTTGTATCTTATGACTTCCGCGCGAAAATTTTTTTGTTTTTTTTGTTAGTTTTTGAGAAAAATCGAGCAGACACCGGTGTCTGCTTCGGCCCTACAGGACGGCGAAGAAGGCACCGGTGTCTGCTTTGGCCCAGCCGTTTGCACTTGTGTCGATCCAAAGTGTCGTCGAAAAGTTCCGATTCGATATCCGATCTTGCAATTTTACCCCTCATACACATTGCCTCGACGTAAATAAGGTTAGTTTATTATTGCACGTAGTGATAAACAGGTGCATGTATTGTTCAAAATGACGAATCGTGGAAAAAGGATGGTGAAAATGGTATTACATTCAAAAGAAGACTCTGGTGATGCTTCTGAAGGTAGGTAGAACGTCTATATTACTACACAGAGTTGTTTAAGTCAAACCAACAAACGAAAAGCGCAGCTAATGTCAACACATTTTATTGTTTTTTTTTGCACAAATGCTGTACTGTTTTACAAAAGCTTATCTACTATATTTTCCACGAATCTGATGATAGATTCTTATTTATTTTAGATCCTTACGATACGGATTCAGAAGAAGATCCAGGGTATATTCCTAATGGGAGCTCTGAAGATTATTCTAGTAGTGATACAGAGGATGAAAATGGTCTGCCTAAAAAAACATCCAAAATATGTGAACAATCAGATCCGGGCACATCCAGTTCTTCTCGCCAGATTTCTCCCATTCAAACTACAAGAAAGTTTACTCCTCAAGGAATGGAAAGTGAAACAGAAGCCAGTTCAACAGAAGAACCAAACTTGAAAAATACTGATAGTCGCCAAATAATGGAAAGTGAAAGTAACCTTCTTCGAGATCTCTCACAATCAACTTGTGGGCCTGTTTGTGGTAAGCATGCATTTTAGCATTGAAGAAACTTTTTGTGTAGTGGAATGAATGCAGTATGGCAGGGCGCGTTAAAAGGGAAAAAATCAATTCAATATTTTTTATCATTCCTTGATTTTAAAGTATTAGATTTAATCGTTGACCAGACAAATCACTACGCAACTCCATATGTTATAGAAAATGTTAGCCTTATTAATAAAGCCCGCATGCAACAATGGGAGCCAACAGATAGAACAGAAATCTTACATTTCTTTGGCATATTTGGGTTATATAGGCATTGTCAAGATGAACTCCCTCCGAGATTACTGGTTTACTAAATGGCTCCTAAAAAGCGAAGTTTGTCGCAGTGTAGTGCAGCAATCGTTTTGAAAATCTTCTAAAAATGCTCCACTTTTCCGATAATGATCTTTGTCCTGAAGGAGATCGCTTGTTGAAAATTCAGCCTTTATTAGACAAGCTAATATCAAACTTCAAGAAGTTGTATACTCCCGATAAAACTTTCTGTATTGATGAGACCATGATACCCTACCAGGGTTGTTTAATTTTAAAACAATATAACCCACAAAATGCTCACAAATATGGCATAAAAATGTTTAAATTACGCTGTAATAATGGCTATACATGGAATCTTAGCATTTATGCGGGAAAGGAGAAAGAACAAACCGAAAATAAATATGTATTGGTCTCAACACAAATTGTCTTGTCTTTGTCTCAAGAACTTCTGGGTAGTGGTAGAATTTGCATTACTGACAACTGGTACACAAGTCTACAACTCGCAAACATACTTCTCGATAAGAAAACTCATTGTTTGGATACCTTACGTGCTAATTGTAGTAAGAATCCTTCTGATGTTGTAAAAAAGAAATTGAAAAGGGGCGAAATTGCTGCTCAGGAAAATGAGCGAGGAATATGCATTCTGAAATGGTGAGATAAAAGAGATGTGCTAGTTCTTTCTACCTGTCACACCGATGAGACACTGCAGGTTCAAAGCCGTGAAAAAGAGATTCAAAAACCAAAAGCAGTAATCGATTATAATCGCGGAAAAAGCTCAATCGACATATCTGACCAAATGTCAAGTTATAGTACTGCTTTACGTCGCACAATTCGGTGGTATAAAAAAGTGGCCATTGAGGTAATCCTGGGTACATCAATGGTAAATGCTCATTTTCTTTACAAGGAATGCGAAGGGAGCACCATGTCTATAACCGAATTTAGAATGTCAGCTATAGAAAACTTATTGAAATTCGGAGATGACAATGAAATCAATTCTGGGCCGCAGACGCAGACGGTTCAGAATCTTCGAACTCATGTTTTTTCCAAATTAGACTGCAAAGCTCGAGAAAACAGAAAATACTGTCGAGGCTGTTACAAAAAAAAGGAGGAAGGAATATTAGCGAAAAGCAAGGTCAAACGTGTCACAACATTTTGTTCTCTTTGTGAAGGACAACTAAGATTTTGCTTAGAGTGCCTTAATTTTTTCCATAAAAAGTAATAATTTTACTGCACTGGAAACCTTTTATTTTTTTTATAAACATTTATGTTGAACCCTTATAATTTTAGTTAATTTGCTTCATTCTGTATTTTTTGCTTCATTAAAAGTGATTAAAATATTTAATTGTGTTTTTGTAGTGTTTTGAAAAAAAAATGAAAAAAAAAATAAAAAAAAAACAGCTACTAAAAACCCAGCATCAGATCACTATTCTTCTGGGCCACGTCAGACATGCTAGCATATTAAAACGCGTTAAAGTTTGTCTGCCATAGCCCGGAAGGAAAGTATCAGAGCAGACACTGGTGTATGCTACGGCGCTCAACCTGTTATATTCAGTATTGGTGTTTCTTCCAAACTATAAGGTTGGCTCGTGAAGCGCGCTTAATTACATTTTGCTCGAATTTAGGCAGGTTTGTTTTGGTTTGTTATTTCATAAACTTAAACTCATAGATAAGGTAAGTACAAGTTTATAATTTTATAATGAGTAACTCCTCCTACGGGGATGCTTCCCCGTCTGGAAAAGACCCACCAGATGGAAACGGTAGGCAAAACGAAATGGAAGTTGATAACAAAATATATAATTTAGACAACAAATATGTTTCGACTGACATTGGACCGTACTATATTGTTGTAGAACCAGTCGATAAAAATAGTCGATTATCAGCGGTAAAAGTTGGTCATTATCTATTTAAACATACTACTTTTAATAAAGATGTTATTGATATAAAATTGATTGGTAGAAATAAAGTAAAAATTATTTTTAAGACTTATAATATCGCAAATGCTATTATAGAACATAAATTAATAAAAGATAATAATTTGATCGCTTATATACCTATATTTTTTAACCATAAAAAGGCAATTATTAGAGAGGTTGACACTTTTTTGACCGAAAAGTATATATTGGAGAATATTGAAAGTGAGCAAAAAGTTGTAGAAGTAAAAAGAATGAAACGTAAGATTATTGATTCCGATAATGAGACACAGTTTGTCCCAAGACAGATTATCGTGTTAACCTTTTTAGGAAATAATTTGCCAAAATATGTTAAAATTGATTTAGTGAGATTTGCTGATGAGCCATACATATATCCTGTCGTACAGTGTTTTAAGTGCCTTCGAGATGGTCATACAGCAAAACACAGTCATACTGCAGAAGCACTATGACTAAATGTAAAAAATGTGGTCAAAACCATGATGAAAATGACGATATCGAATGCACTTCTAACGCTTATTGCATATACTGTGAAACGCATGACCATCAGTCCATATCAAAAAATTGCCCGAAATACCAGGAACAATTAAAAATTAAAAAGATCATGTCTGAAAAAAATGTATCATTTAAAGAAGCTGAAGGTATTGTAAGAAATCCGTCTTACGCTAAAATAGTAACACATAATAATTTTGATATTTTAAATAACCTAAATAATTTCCCTGAGCTGAATGGTAATATTGATACGAACAATTCCTCTTCCACGAACAATAAAAATTGGGTACCACGTCCTCATTTCCAACAGCCGAAAAAGCGTAAAGTAAGTTCGCCACTTTCAGTTAATAAACCCCCTTCATTTAAACTTAAAAATAGCGCACCAGATCCTGTTATTCCTAATCCACACAGGGAAGCCTTCCAGTCATACAAAGAAAAATTAGAATTACAGATCCTGCAGAAACTTCCTTGTATTTTTGAAAATATGTTAAAAAAATTTAATTTAGTAAACCCAGATCCACTAGTTATTCAGGAAACACAAACAGAACTCAAAAAAATATTAGGTACAATACAATATAGTGATAGTGATAGTGATGAAAATTATTATTAAGTAGATGATAAATATATTGCAATGGAATTGTAATTCCATTACTAAAAATAAAGCTAATCTTGCTAGTTTTCTTAACCATTACTCCATTAAATTTGATTTAATTATACTTAATGAAACTTGGTTATCTAAAAAGAAAATATTTCATTTACCAACCTACAATCTATTACATGTAGACAGAACTGATGGATTTGGAGGCACTGCTATACTTATCAAAGATTCCCTATCCTATCATAAAATTTCAATCCGTAAAAACTTTAATTTCAAAATAGAAGTATGCGCAGCATATATCGATGAATTTAAGATATCCTTAGCCTCCATTTATAAATCTCCCAAAATAAAAGCAACTAAGACTGACTGGAGTAATCTTTTTTCACAACTACAGGGTGATGTCATTATATGCGGTGACTTTAACTGTCATCACAGCCTTTGGGGTTCTACAATAGATAATTCACAAGGAAATCGACTTGTAGAGGCTATAGACGAAACTAACTTGATTATTTTAAACGACGGACGACCTACTAAGATAGTCAGGCCCAACGAACGACCTTCTGCCATAGATCTTACTTTTATCTCACCTAGTCTTTTAAGTTACTCAGAATGGAATCCTCTAAATGATACACTTGGTTCCGACCATCTCCCTATCCATATTAATATATCTCGGGAATATATCCCCACTAACAAAACACCCTCTAGAAAATGGATTGAATCCTCAGCTGACTGGACGCTTTTTCAAAACCTAATTGAAACACAAATTTATAACAATAACAGCAATAATAATTCCTTTGAATTTTTCATGAAAATAATAAATGATGCAGCTTCTAAGTCAATGAAATCTCGTTCAGGTAAAAGTAAAAAACCTCCAAATCCTATTTGGTGGGATAATGAATGCACCTTAATTGTTAATAATAGGAAAGATGCATATCTGCAATATAAAAATACCACGAATTACGAAAATTATCTCAAATTCAAGCATATTCAGGCCAAAGCTAAATTACTTTTCAATCAAAAACAACAATTATGCTGGAAAAATTTTATTAATAAATTAAATAAAAATACCCCAATATCAAAAATTTGGAGTTTTATAAAAAAAATATCTAACAAAAACTCAACTTTTAAAAAACATCCTATATCTGAAGAACTAATAAACCAAATGTTTGATATTGTAGCTCCTAGTTTTGTCCCAAATATGCTTGAAGGACCGAAAGAGAACATTGTCAGCCACTATATGGATGCATCTTTTGATACAACGGAATTTGAAGATGCAATTAAGACCTCTAGATGTACTGCTCCGGGTAATGATTTTGTTACATATGACATTATTAAAAATCTCCCCCAAGTTGCTAAAGAATTTATAATAAATATATACAATGATTGGTGGGTGAATGCAAACTATATCGAGCAACTTAAACAAATTACCATTTGTTTAATTTTAAAACCAACTAAAAATAAAAATATGCCTTCTTCTTATCGCCCTATATCTTTAATGTCATGTGTAACTAAAACATTTGAAAGAATGATAAAAACAAGACTGGAGTGGTACATAGAGTATAACAATATTTTACCTAGTACTCAATATGGTTTTAGAAGGGGATATGATACTTTGGATGCAGTAACTCATTTAGTAAATGACATCCAAATTACTTTTTCTGGTAACAAGTATCTAGCTTGTTTATTCCTAGATATAAAAGGGGCTTACGACTTTGTAAATATAAATATACTTAAACAAAAAATGATTAGTATTGGTCTTAGTGAAACGACTGCCCTAAATATATTGCAACTATATTTTTCTAGACATGTCTATATTAGAGATCATAGAAATGTATTACATGGTCCAAGGATTGTTTATCATGGGTTACCACAGGGATCAGTACTTAGCCCTATACTATTTAATATATATTCTGCCAATATTCATTCACTATTTCATAACTCCGTAAATTGCATACAATATGCAGATGATATATGTATATACACCATCCAAAATAGTTATGAAGCATGCACGGAAGCTCTTGAGAATATTATGCATAAGGTAAGTATATGGACAGAAGAAACAGGCATGACACTTTCAACAGAAAAATGCTCTATCATGTTTTTTACCAGGCATAGACTACGTGCTCCAGAGAGATTAACTCTGTGTGGACGTACCCTGTCGGTAGTTAAAGAGTTTAAGTATTTAGGTATTATTGTTGACACCAAGTTACTATGGTCGAGCCATATAAGTCACTTAATAAAAAAATGTGAGAAAGGCTACAATCTACTTAGGTGTGTAACAAATCGAAGTTGGGGTGCAGCTCCTGGTATAGCTTTATTATTTTATAGAGCCTAAGTGCGTTCTATCATTGACTATGGATGTTGTTTATACGGATCCTCTTGTAATACCAATTTAAACAAAATAAACAGAGTTCAATATAAATGTCTTAGAACTTGCATCGGTGGGATGGTATCATCACCGGTGAAAGCAATACTGGCAGAGTGTAATGAGTTACCTTTGGACTTACGTCGGCAACGGTTATCACAAAAATATCTTTTAAAACTAAAATCCCTTGAGTCAAACATGATCAACAAATTAAGTGATATTGCAAAAGAAGACCTAACAAACCGCTATTAGAAACTAAAAAATTCTCCCCCACTTGCAGAAGCTTTTGTTGAGACTAATGCTTATCACATTTCTTTTAGTAAAAATAAAAAATTGCTTATGTATAATATACCCTTTAGATCACTAATAAAACCACACAGAGTTATAATACCCCATTATACAGAATATGATCATATAAACCATACCCTTTTAAAATCTATATTGGATGGATTAGTGAATAAGATATTTATATATACAGATAGATCTAAAACAAAACACGGAGTTGGTTGTGGAGTTTTTATTCAAAATACAAAACAATCATTTATGTTTAAATTGCCATCAATATGCAGCATATATACTGCTGAACTTATAGCAATTTTGAAGGGCATTACTTGGTTAATATCAAATAATTTACGAGAGGGGGTAATACTAACTGATTCTTGTCAGTTAAGGCTTGTCTAAGTTAGCCTTGGAGTCAATAAAAAGTATACAATTTGAAAGAATGAAATGCCCTATATTATGCAATTTAAAAAAATTGATAGCAGAATTAAATATAACATTTGTATGGGTCAAAGGCCATATAGGTATACTAGGTAATGAAAAAGCTGATAGTTTGGCCAAGGAGGCAGTACAAAACGGAGTTTATTGTAATATTTGTACAATACGTGACATCTCTAATTTGATTAAAAATAAAATAATGTTAAAATGGGAACGACAGTGGGAAAACGTTGTAGAGAACTCACAAAATACGTATTTTAAAATACATCCAACCCTACCATCTCCACCCCAATATATTTTTAACTATTCCACGTCCAAATTCTTTTCGGCAAGTGTTTTTCGACTTAAAACAAATCATGGGCGATTTCCATCGCACCTTGCTAAGCTGGGCATTATACAGTCATCGGCCTGTAGTTGTGATCAGAACTCTTACGGAGATCTCAACCATATATTCTTCGGTTGCAAAAAACATGTAAAAAAAATCAGATGATTTAATTCGTAAACTAATTAAAATGAAATATTTTCTTCCATTAAATCTATCACATATTTTATTAACTGCCAATAGAAACACTTTAGAACTTCTAGTAAATTTTATTAAAGAAGTAAAAATAGAAATTTAAAGCAGCATAACCCTCAACTTTGTATTCATATTATAAGAAAAGTTCTGTATACAACTTTCTGTGGCAAATGGACTTGATTCCGTACCATTATCCTTCCACACACACACACACCCTGTTATATTACTTTATAAAAATTGACAAAATAATTAATTTGTTTGAAATGAATAACAACAATTGAGATTTATTTGGTAAATAAAGAGCAAATCAGTAAGTATATTTAAGTAAAAAAGTATTAAAATGTATACAGGAACTAGATTATAATCTCTACATATCCCTTAAAGAACGACGTAAGCCCTTCTGGGACCCTAGGACCATATTTATCAACCTCCAGCTGAATAATGGCCGATTGTGTCCCTAAAATCTTGCATAGCTTGGTTTTTAGGATTTTTAGACAACTTTTATTACATTTCATAAAATTTTAATAATTAACATCCAGGAAAATTGTTATCCAGTTAAAGATTTAAAAATGTAATTTTTGTTAATTTTTGGCCCTAATTAAGATTTCTACGTAGTGTTACTAATTTATCAAACAATGTAGTACATAGAAGACTAGTTTTTGAGTGACCTTGACATATTTCTTAAATAGTTCTATTATTAGCTGGCAATGCCGGCAACTCGGCGCGGCACTCAATCTGAAGTAATCAGAGTTACTAGACGGTTGTTTGTGTATTTATCTTATATACTAAAAGGCTAAGCCCTTTTCTTGTGCGCAATACTCCTCCTAAACGGTGATTGATAGGAGAATAATTTTTTCGAATAATTAAACAGATTGTTGAGTAGATTCCCCCTAAGGTTTAAAATTTAAAAAATTCGAACCGGTTTAAAAATGGCGGCCATAAAATGAATTTTTCCCATAGTAAAGTATAGGAATTTTACAGGTTTCATTCTTCAAAATTTAAAGTCCTAATTTTCAATGTATTTTTAAAATATGCCCACGTCTACTTTTTTCTTATACTTACTGATTGAATTCAGAATTATGAAACCGGAAGTATTTACTTCCAGTAAGATATTCCAGCCTAACCTAACCTAACCTAAACTAAACTAACCAAATTGCAAACAAAAAAACCAACTTCGAATTTCAAGTACAAAATATTTATTAATTCATTTAAGTTCAAAAATTAAAGTCAATCAAAGTTAGTTCAATACAATCACAATCAATCACATAAGAATAAGAAAATCACTAAATATCACGGAATATTTCGTTAAATACGACGTTTTTAGTCCAGATGGATCCATCTTCGTCGAATTTTTGCTTGGAATTCGGGGTGATGTAAACTTTGACGCCATCAAATGATTGAGATCGAGACATTGCAACGTACAGTTGTCCATGAGAGAAGAAGTTGTCCGGATTCGGAAGATAGATCCCAACTTTCTTGAGACTTTGTCCTTGAGCACGGTTGATGGTCATTGCAAAGGCCAACTGAACAGGAAACTGGAGCCGCGTCATTGAAAAACTGAATGTTCCTTCAGCCGGGGAAAGTTTGATGCGAGGTAACAGAATATATTATTAATTTTGTTGGGAATAAGCCACAATTTTACTTTAAATTAGGTTTATTTTAAATAAATAAATAAAAAATAAACTTATTATAAAGTAAAATTGTGGCGTATTCTCAAAAAAGTGGAACAGTAGGCGGTAGTGTATTTTTAGGATTTTTGGAACATTTACACCAGGCGACGGAAACGATGGATCGTTAGACTCCGCCCCTCTTAAATATCAGCAGTTTGTTGTTTGTATTGATTATTTAGGAGAATTAGTGTAGTAAGAGTGTTACAAAAGACATTTTGTACGTTAACAGCACAAAAATGTCCAAACGTTATCGAAAACCCTTAACTCAAGCTGAGCTTGACAGTAATGATCAAAGCGATACGATAAATCAAACTCATGATGCCGGTCGAGATCAAGATTTTGTGCTTGAATAGGACAGTTCATCAAAAATTAAAGACCATATTAACATAAGTGTTGAGGAGAACGAAGACGAACCGGCTGAATCTACGATAGTAAATAATAAGGTTGATGAAGAGACGGAAGGAGAACTTATATGGGAGGGAAACAGAAATAGCAATAAAATGTAGAGAGCAAAATCTGTACGTGTGTGGAGCTTTGACGTTTCTCCTCCATCTCGACGTTCTTCGAGAAATATTGGTTCTACCAAACTAGAGCCAACTGCATATGCTAGCAGTGCCAATGAAATATTTAAGATTTTTAACTTTTTCTTGACATGACAAGAATCTGAGCGTACCAACCAAGAAGCAACTCGTATATACCGAATTTACAAACCGCGATTTTTTTCAGTGAAAAACGTTAAAAAAACCTTTCCAGATTATATAGAACAACGTTGATACTACAGAACTCGATGCATTCGATGAAAGTGAATCTGATCCTTGATTTTGTATTGCTGGAATTTCTACCTCTGGAATGTAAGTGAACTATATAATGTTCTATAGTACTCTTCGATGATTTTTAGGATTTTTTGTTGTTAATATATGGCGGTGTCTTGTTTATTTATTAACTTATATAAATATTTCTCATTACCGTCTTCAAAATTCGTTTTAGAACATTTAGGCTTTTGTTTTGTTCTAATATTTGTTTTTTTATAATAAACATATACTATGTATGCATTATAGTCAATAATAAATATTGCCATTTAATAGATAGCTAAGATAGCTAAGATATTACACAACTTTAACACAAAAATTACAATTTGAAAATATTACAAATCACTTTTTTGGACGAAGCAATTTACAACTACTCATGCTAATAGATGCTCAAGCACAAGACAATTAACATAATAAGCTGTAGAACTTTAGCCTTCAATTATTATATCAGTCAAAGTTTAATAATAACATTTATTAAAAAAGTATAAACGATACCCTTACAAAATGAATTTACTGCAAGAACTAAACAAGCAACTGCAACTTGAAGATTAGAATTTTGCGAAGATAAGTTCCGTGTAAATAGAAATACTGTCTATATTCAATTCTTCCAAAAGATTAATGCATGAACAGGAATTATAAGCAATAAAATTATGGGTCCACTTCTAGTAGGCTGATCTTACTAGGCAAAATATTTAGACATATTTGCGATAGCAAATAGTACGAGAATTAATCAACCTATTTCCAAATAATAACAACCCGAACATCCCAAATAAAGCTTTGTAGTACCAGCAAGAGGGAGCTACTCCCCATTGTAATGCGAACATTAGTAATTATTTGAACGAAATATTAACAAATCAATGGATTTGGAGAAGAAACCTCACATAACGACCAGCTAGGTTGCCAGACTTTTCTTAGTTGGATTCTTTTTTGAGGATATATTAAATCAAGTATAAAGCACTCGATTCAATACTATCGACGAACTGAAGGATGGAGGGTGTACTGAAATTTGTTCCATTTGAGTTGAAACTCTTGAAAACCTGATGCGTGAATTCAGATAAAGGTCAGCCTAGTTTCAAAATTGGGAAATCTTACTTTTAGCATCTAATTTAAACTATTTTATATTTAAATTACCAAAACTTTTATGTGTACTGTTAAAAATTAAACACGCTTTCTTGAAACTGTTCTACTATTTTTTTTTTAATTTTAATATCTTGTATCGCAAATACTTCTTTAGGGAAATAGGGATACATATTGTGGTTTTTAAATTTCATTTTCTAGTTAATTTTAACAAAAAATATAGATGTGTTTAAAAAAATAGATGTTAACACAACGTTATGGTGACGTCATTATAGTTGCGGTTATTCAAAATAAAAGCAAGACTTAATTTAAAAATCGACCTCTTTTAGCGTTTTTGCTTAATTGGTAACAAAGAGAGATATTGTGAGGTTTGCAACCCAAATGTTCACACAGTATATGGCATAATTACCTTAATATATATAATATTATTATTTTGTAATTACCTGTATCAGTTGAATGTTATTTAAACAATGATTTGGTATCCAAGGAGGTTGATCCTCCGAAGTATTTTTGTTTGTCATAGCACTGCCTAAAAATACGTTCCATTCTGTTTCAGGCACGTCTCTTGGATACAGTTTGAAAATCAAATACAATAAAAATTTTAAACGGTCATTTTGAAACACTCCTCGACTCATATATCCATATACAACATGCAGCAGTTGTTTCTTTTGCGATGCTAAATTATTTTCTAATCCCTATAAAAGAATATAAATGAAAAGCAACTAGGCAATTTCTTGTTATTGACAAAAAAGTAACTTCAGTAAGTAACTTCAGTAACTAGTAACTAGTCAATTCTAGTTAAAAGTAAATATTTATATTTTATAAAATTTTTATAAATTGTATTTTTGTGTTAAATTTCAGAGTTTTAAATTTTTAAAGCTTTGGATTTTTTAACTAACTAAATAAGCAAAGACACTCTTGCGCATTAAAAACAAATATTGATATAAGTAGAACCGTAATTGCTGATCATTTGAAAATTTGCTTTAACGAAAGAAAGCTTTTTCAGAAATATTTTTGAGATAAGATTTGCTGCGGGTTGGGTTAAACACGATGGAGTTACGCAGGTTTGCTTGGTTATAAATGGGATTTAATGCATTTTTGTTTGGTTTTAGGTGAGGAAATAAAGCATTACACCTTTTACTTTTTTAACTCGTCATTTTTTGCGTTGTGAGCGCCGCACTCAGTTGAAATTAATTTTAAGGCTACAAAAGTATTCAGAAAACAACCGGCATTCAGACTCAGTGTCATCTCTAATGATGGTATGTAGGACGTAATTACGTCTAAATATATTGCGGATAAGCATAAATACCTCACCACTAAATATTTATTTCTTGTCAGGTCATAAGGTAAGCGGTGCGCTTAATACGCGAACAACCGTGGAAAGAATTTGTTGTGTGTTTAAGTCGTTCTGTTCATCACCGCGGAGATATAATTGTACCACCTGCGATTTTTATTATGGATCCAGCTCAAGAGAGACAAATTTTGGAAATGAATCAAATGAAATTGAAGCAGAGGAGAATAAACCAGGGAATAAAGCAGAGGAGGAAAAATACACCTGGTTTACAAAATGAAGAAGACAGTGATATATACCAGTGTGAAAATCTAGGCCATAATACAGACTGAATTGTCAGCAGATTCTGATGACAATAATGTGGCTTCTGTTTGTCGTAAAGGTGATCCAGTTTATCTTGGAAAACATGTTGTAGCAAAATGGGCTGTTCATTCGCACACGCAGCGAAAAACTAGTCGCACACGTAGGTGCAACATGGTGACTCGTCTACCACGTATAAAACAAATAGTGAAAAATATGTTAACACCAATTGAATGCTTGAATGCTGGAAAATGTTTATCTCTTACGAACTGATAAACGAAATTGTGAAACATACCAATACGTATTGGGATGCAGTTGTACTTAGCTTGTACTTGTAAATCTGGACGATCTTTCGGCTATAAATGGAACAGATCCTGAATATTTTCGGATAGTTATGTCAAAGAAGCGATTTTAATCCTCCTTCGTGTACGATGCTTTGACGATATCCACTCCAGAGCAGAACGACGAAAGCATCACAAACTTTCACGTATTAGAAAAGTTTTCGACGAGATTTTGGAAAAGTGCGTGGCTTGTTATACAGTTGGCATGTATTGTTGCATTGACGAGATGCTTGAAGGTTTTCGGGGAAAATGTAGCTTTCGTGCAGATATACCCAGTAACCTGACAAAATATGGAATAAAAATGTTCGCACTTGTTGATTCGCAAACTTTTATATAGAAAAGTTGGAAGAATATGCTAAAAATCAGCCAAAAGGCCCCTTTAAGATAGATAATAGTCCTAGAAGTGTAGTTAAACGTATGATAGAAAAAATTGCCCATATTGGATGCAACATTACTTGCGACAATTGGTTTACGTCTATTTTATTGGCTATTGACTTGCTACATAAGTACAGGATAACTCTGGTAGGAATCCCTAGAAAAAATAAACCACAAATTTTTACTTTTTTTGTAGATACAAAAGAAAGACCACTAAACAGCAGAATCTTTGGTAGGTAATGATAAAGACGGTTTTGTACTATCACACGTTGCCAAGAAAAACAAGAATATTCTGATGTTATCTACGATTCATAATGATGACACATATGAAGAAACAAGTGAAAACTTTAAGTCGCAGGTTATAAACTTCTACAATACGACAAAGGGAGTAGTGGACCGGATAAAATGTAATTAGGTACTCCGTTTTTCGAATAAGTTGCCGATGGCCCTTCACAGTATTTTTTTCATTGATGAATATTGTAGGAATAGATAGTCAGGTAATTTATTATAGCAATACTAATATGCTCAATTAGAATGCCGTAGATATCTAAGAGAAATTGGTATAGATCTCATCAGACCCCACGCGATAAGTTGGGCATTAACAGCAGCATTGCCAATATTATTACGACTTTAAATAAGATGCCAAGCAGATCTTCCTGATAAAGAAACTTTAGTAGCAACTGTAGAAACTAAAGATAGAGTCAAATGTTTTTACTGTTCTCGAAGTAAAAATAACAAAACCACTTCACGATGTGCAGATTGTTCAAAACCTATTTGTGGTAAACATATAATTATAATGTGTCAAGTATGCCACAATAAATGCTATGGGAGTCAATAAAGTGTTTACATATCCTTTATGTTATACAATTTTTTTTATATGTACAATTTCATTAATAAAAAGTACATGCATTCATGTTATTTATCACTAATAAGATTTTTAAAGAACCTGCAACCGACTAAGTTTCGTTAATTATTAAATATCCTACTAAAATATAATTAAATGAAAGAAAATAGCGACTGAGCGCAGCGCTCATAGGCGACCAATCGCGTCATTTCCTGATACGCGAACAATGACGAGTTAAAGTAAAACGGATCGGTATGAAACCTTTAGGATTCGATTCGGGGGAACTTCAGAAAAATTCTTGAATATATTATTTATATTCTTAAAAATAAGCATGGAAGTAAGTTCAGTTTTTGTACTCGCGGGCTTTTGAGGTCGCTGAAAGAGGATATCGGGTAGGTGAAGCTGTAAGAGATATTTGGTACCCGGTATCTACGTCGTCTCCTGAGGCCTTATAAAAATTCATTATAAAAATCGTTGAAACTTATTATCCCGAGGTTTTTTAGGTCGTTTAAAAATGTATATTACTTTGATTCGAAAAATTACAGAATTTAAATTATGCGAGAAAGAATTGTAATACGTACTTTGCAAAAATTTAATGAATTTTTGTTCGTTTGAGTAAACCCTTTCAGTACCGATTTTTTTTTTCATCAAACCAAAAAATATTTTTTGCCTAAAATGTACTTAAAAAAGTTAATACAACATTATTTGGACTTTAAAAAGAATATAACATGTATATATAAAAAAATTTATTATGGGTTCATTTGTATCCAAAACTAGCGATTATGAAACATAAAAACGCAATGTCTTTCCTTTAGAAGGCACAAATGGACATTGCACTTCTGACATTTCCATTTTGATTTTCCTGTACAAACAGGGTTTTTGCATCTTAAAGGCAAATGCACCTCAGTGAGATGTCTAATTTCAATATTTTTGCGTTTTGCAGCACCTATTACTGGACTAGATGTATCGCATGAAGGTCTTCCCTGTTTTAGGTTATTGAAAGAGTTGACTTGTGTGAGGGCTTCACCAACTTTTATCCTAAAGTGTAGAAGGTCCATAATATCTTTTTGAAGAATTCGAACATTAGTCGAACAATCCACTTTCTGCAACGATTTTTTTGTTCTGTAAAACGCAATAAAAACATCTGTTTTATCTATAGCATCCATAGGCTTATTACACTTTTGAGTTTACGTGAATAAAACATTTTGTTTTTTATTCCAACGTTTTACATCTTCTGTACTAACGAAGTTGGATACCATTATCACTGCCTTGCTAACTAATCATGTGGTTTCTAAAATTCCACCAGAAGAGATCATTTGTTCCGTTGCTCCTTTTTCTTTTTCTTTTTTAATTTTTTACATCAGTTAGAGGTGGTTTAGATAATCTATTGATCCTTGTATTACCAGCAACAAGTATTGGTTTCTGGTTGAGAATTTGTAAAAGGTTATAGCTGGTAACAGCACAAACATGCTTATTAGGTTTAAGTACTTTTAATAATTGCAATACGATAGCTACACTTTGTTCATATTTCAAATAAGAAGTTTTAATTGCTGTGGTACTACCTTGATAGATCAAAAAATTGTAAATAAATCCACTTTCACCACCTAATAAATACAGTTTTACTCCCCATCGATTACGTTTTTTTAATGTATTGCTTTATAGACAATCTCCCTTTGAATAGCATGATTTTTTGGTTTATGCAAACATTTGTTTCTATCTGCAGTTCTTTACATCTATTTAGGACTGATTCAAAAACTGGTAGAATTCCATAGTTTGTCGTTGCTCTGTCTGGGTTTCAGATTGTGAACACAATGTAAGTGGGTGCGAAGTTTGAAAAAACGATTCCATGTCATTGTGTCTGGAAAAATATTAATTTTTAAAGATTTGTTTCAATATATTCGCAGTCTTGAAAATTTTAGATGGCTTGTTAGAATACTAAGACCAAAAAACAATTTTATTTCTTGGTGTTTACATGGTACAAATTTCTTAATTCCAGTTTGCAAAGCATACATATTCGTGTATTAAACGAAATTTTCAAAGAACAAAATAACTCAAAAGAAAATATGTAACTGGATATTCCTCAGAACAGTTTTTATTGGACACCCGGGTTATTGTATTAGGTAATAATTGTCGTGGTACATATTAAACACTCTGTAACCATTTTACATATTTTTTTTATAGCGATGATGTTATCATAGCTACCATCGTTTTTGGCCTGTTCATTATCATCCTCCTTCTCTTCCTCATTAATCTCTTCCTCTTTCGCATCCTTCCCGTCGTTTTGATCTTCTGAGACATCATCTATCGTATGGCCAATTCTCTGTCTTACTTGTATTTCTTCTTCGCAGTCACTATCATTACTAACACATCCTTCTATGTTTGACAGTTTTTCTAGCTCTTCTAGCAGTTTCTTCTCCGTTAAAAATTTTATTGGAAGCATTTTACTCTAAAAATAAACACATGACTTTGACAGTTTGGATACAATTGTGCCCATCTAATATAAGGTACACTTTTATATTTGAAAAAAGTCAAATTTCAATAAAATATATTTACAATAAGTAAGACATAACACATCTTTACACTTACACAACAAGTAGACTTACTACTTATTTTAGAATAAAACCATCCATGCATCATCTGGGTACAAAACGCAGAAATATAATATTTATAGAATGTAAACCTCTTTAAACCGGTTTAAGTTACGTATTCCTATATAATTATATATGCATTTAAACTAATACACTTGAGTGCAAAACAATCGACTCAAAAGTGATATTTGAGATTACACCTTCTGTTTCAATGTAAGAAGTATGAAAATAAAAAGATGTAAGGTGCAAACAATAACTTTATTATTGAACTTACAAAAACTGCTATTGAATTATTTGGAAGACGCATTATAAAAACAACATGCAATACGAATAGAGTTTCCTAAATATTCAACATTGAAACTAACGCAAGAAAGATGTTATGGACAGAAAAATCATCAATTAAATAATGAGTTTCCTTTATTTTTCAGTATTTAATATTATCACCCCTACTCCTAATTACACTTTCCAATCGATTTCGCATGGATCGGATTACTTTTATAATAAATTCTTGAGGCATTTTTTCCCATTCATCATTAAGCTCAGCTCTTTATTCCATTATTCTCCTTGGTGCATGATTTATATCCTGAACCCTTCGTTCAAGCTCATCCCAAACATGCTCTATTGGATTTATGTCCGCGCTCAACGCAGACCAATTTATTGTAGGTATACCGATCTTAGTCAGATAGGTGGTGGTGACTCGTGTGGTAAGGCATCGTACCTCATCGTGCATTAAAATAATGGCATCACCAATAAATCCCGAGTATGGAACCATATGTTCCTCCAAAATGTCTCTGATATAACGATCCGTCGTTATAACTCCTCAACGTCCTCCACCAGGCACGAAAACCAACTCGGTTTTTTTATCCATGGAAATGCCTGCCCAAAACATACAAGATCCGTCTCCATATGACACAATTTCTCGTATACAACATTGAGCAAATCGCTTTCCTGGCTTTCTATCGACTCGACGCCTCTTATCGTTGCCATGTAGGTATTCCTACTTTCGTCGGAGATTAATACCTGACCCCATTGGTATCGTCCCAATCCAGATGTTCTCTAGCAAATTCTAATCGCCTTTTCTTCTGGACTGCAGTTAGTTTTTGACTCGTAGCTGCTCTTTTTGGTGTCAGCTCTGCTGCCTTCAGTCTCTTTCAGACTGTCCAAACACTGGTAACTACACCTCAGACCTCTCTAAGCTCTTCTTTGAGATTAGCACCAGTTAAATGCCGATTTCTCAGGGATTTTGATACAAGAAATCGATCGTCTCTCTCCGTTGTTATAATCACCAGTATCTTGGCACCGACTATACACTCGGGACACAGCAGGTTAGCTTAAATTTAGTCGATTTGCCACGGCCCTCTGACTCAGGCCTTCTCACAATAATGCTGCTGCTTGAGCTGCTTTGACGGATGTGGTATCCATTTGTAATGCAGTTGCGGACTTAGAGACTGATGTATTAGTGGGTTGCTATGGAAATTGATACGTACGATGTTAACCGAATGTGTTAAGTCGGTGCGTGTCGATTTCAATGAGTTAAATTGTGACCCCCTCTCTACGTGTTGCATTATTTACTTGCAATAAGTCATCGGATTCACCAAAAAAACAAATGAGGTTATTGATTGTACACTAAATATGTTTAAATTTACACTTTTTAGATTGAAACAGGAGACATACTTTCGCAAAAATTATTTTGAGTCGATTATTTTGCACTCAAGTGTAGTTACAATTATACCCCAAATGACTTAAAGGTTTAATCTTTTTTAGATGGTAAAAAATATTTTGTTTTAAATAGAAGCGTTGCGTCACCATAAATTGTAATCATTTTGCATTTTTCTTGTAAATTACGAGGTTGTCCCATTTTGAAAATTCACAATAAACAAATTTCTTTTAAAATAGCAACAAAACTAATATTCATACTATTTATTTATGATATCTTTCAATTAATTCAACAAAAACAATTTAGTTGCTACTCAATAACAGAAGATTATTATGTAAGTTTTTTGACCAGATCAAGAGGTACTTAGTTACATTAAAACTTTTTCTTGCATAATTTAAAATTTGTAAATTTTCGATCCAAAGTATTACCTATACATTTTTAAAATCATTATTTTAAAATATTCAAATGAGGTGTCACATGTTATACTTTCCTATTTAAAAAAATCAAAATTACGACTATCACCTGAAGAGGATCAAGTAAAGTTCGAAACATTTTATTAACGTGCTAAAAATAAACAAATTAATAGGTTGGGGGGTTCCACTTATTCCAGCGTATGGTAGATCTATCCCGTTTGTTATTTTTGAAATACAAAATTGTAGCAAAAAGCTTTGTTGTTTTGGTAATTTTACCATTTATAAAAAGTATTAATAATAATTTAAAACAGATTACTACTGTCAAATGCAAAATCGGCATAAAGTATCAGTTTAAGAATCATGACGTACCTGAAAACTTTGTAAAGATCTTAAAAATAGATCTGTAAATGCTGAAACTGACAAAAGATACAAAATGTTACATTTTGCAAATTCGTTACATGCAAAATATAGTAAACTGCCATAATTCGATAACTCTCTGTACGTATCATACTCTTCCTGAAGCTTCTTTTGGACTTCATTTGATTCTCGTAACGCTACTGCTATCGCTTCTGAACTCGCTTTGGTTTGATTAAGGGAATCAAGAAGTTTCTAAAATAAACGTTAAAATGGCAGCACTTTTAAGCTAGTAATATAGCAACAGAATACATACCTTGTTTTGGAGTATATCACCTGACGAATTAGCTAAATCTTCAAGAAGTTGATTTTGTAAATGATTCAGTTTTTCTTCCAGTTCCTCTTTTTCTTTAAGTAAGTTGTTTTTCTTTTTTTCTAGTTCTGGATTTTCCTGAGAAATTGCATGTGACAAAAGTTGTTCTGCAAAAAATAATTTAAAATAGTATAAAATTATTTTTTGAAGATGTTTTGAAATTTATAAACACAGACAAAAACTAATTTCACGAAGTTTTGTTTAAAATGTATTCGACAAATTCTTGTCGCTGATTATAGCAATGATAACGTATGGTCCTAAAGTTTTGGGAAAAATTTCACCTGGTCTGATTGAGAAGCAAAATGCATTTAACAAAGAAGGCCATGGAATTATAATGTCATCAGTTATTGACATTTAATAAACAAAGCAGAATATTCTGGTTTGTGCTCTGCAAAATGTCTTATAAAATTGATATTCGTCGAGGTGTTTATAATATGGTTGGGCGAATGTCGAAACGAGATATTGTTAATATTTATCGAGATCAAAACATAAGCAAGTCGACAATTTATCGCACAATCAGAGAATGTGAAGAAGGGATAAAAGTAGCCGACCGCGGATTTTGAACCATATAAGAGAGGCACGACTGATTGAAGCAGCTAAGAACAAAATTGGGGTCTCACAGCGAAATCTGGCCAGAAGATTTCATGTTGGAAAGACTACAGTATACAGGACCCTATAGAGTAACAATATTATCTGCCGGAAAAGAAGGAAAGCTACAAAATACACAGAGGATCAATTAGAGAGAATTCCGAGATGTTGCCGCGCGTTAAGGCGAGTGCATTTCGTCAACAAGTTGATCGTGATGGACGATGAAAAATATTTTACTTTGTCCAACTCTAAGATGAAGGGTAACGATGGGTTTTACACGAACGATTACGAAAATGTACCTGATGAAATAAAATTCAAAAGTAAGAAAAAATTTGAGGACAAAATTTTGGTATGGTGTGCAATTTCTGAGGCTGGCTTTATCTCACAGCCCTACATTGGTGTTGTTCGAGGCGAAGCCTTAAACGCAAATATTTATATTCAAAGATGTCTTTTTAAATTGCTTCAGTTTGTGAACACACATCATGCAAATGATCAAATAGTCTTTTGGCCAGATCTTGATTTATGTCATTACGCGAGGATCACAAGGGACTGGTACTAAACTAACAACATTACCTTTGTACCGAAAGCAGACAATCCCCCCAACCTACCTCAGGCTCGTCCAATTGAAGAGTTCTGGGCAATATTAAGTCGGAAAGTCTATAATAACGAATGGGAAGCACAAAATCAGGAACAGTTAAGACGCCGCATATATACAAAAATTAGAGAAATTGACGCCGAGGTCGTCCAAAGGATGATGCAACTTGTCAGGGAAATTATTAGGCAAATCGAAAATAATGGTCCCTTGTCTGTCATTTGAATTTTGATTTATAATAAGGATAGTTAAGTTAAATTGTTGAATAATTTAATAAAAATATAAGATTATTGTGGTCAGAGTTATATGCTTTTGAAATTTTTCCCAAAACTTTAGGACCATACGTTATATTATATTTTCCTTAAAATATATTGTCACACATTTAAATCTATTAAGAAAGTAAAAATATTTAATTTTTCTACTAATTCAAAGTTGTGTCTTTCTACATTTTTTATGTATTTTAGTAGTGGTCTAACAATGTAAATATTACATATGTCAAAAACTTGATGATATTAAAAAAAAATTAATTCTACAATTTCAATAGTTGTAACAAAAAACTATTTAAAATGTTAACTTCTTCATTTGTCATATCAGAATTATCCAAAGTTGGCGATCACCACTGCGAAAGCTTTTCGACCTTCTGCCACATGGAATAATTATCCCACATTTGATATCTAAGTCCATTTCCGAATGGTTTTTATCCAACAAACCTGTTTTCTTTCTACACCTCTACGGCCTTCTATTTTGCCTTTAATGATTAATTGTAATATTCCATATCGATTTTCCCTCACTATATGTTCCAGATAAGACATTTTCCGATGTTTAACAGTCTTTATCAATTCTCTATCTTTGTTTACCCTCCTTACTCCTTCTTTTCTTGATATAAGGTAATTTCAAGACAATGTTTGAAATTCATTTGCCTTCCAATAAAGTTGCATATATTTCAGATAAAGAAAACGGTAGTGCTACTGCGATCTGATCCTTGCCAGTAACAATACAATTAGTCGAAAAATTAATGGGAAAATCCCAGTAGTTGACTGTATACCATCGTTTAAAAAAACATACAGCCATTTCCAAACTTCCAAAGTTTGGAAAGATGTAACTCATATTTGGATGTCATAGCCACAAATTTTATTGTTAGTTTCAAGTACATAAGGCACTAAAGATGATCTGATTAGATCGAAAACGTTATGCTGCTACTGTATAAATTTTGACGACACTTGTAAAAGTTTTAACTATATGTTTATTTTATATACCTAAATACAATGGTGAAGTGTTTTAACTTCTGTATGTTTTTTTAATAAAATTAGTATTTTTATTATTAATAAGTGTTTTTCTGTTCATCCTCAACATCAACGAAGTAAATTCTACCAGATCCAATGTTCACAGCTTCTATCAAAGTATCGTATACAATCTTTTGTTGTTTATTCAATTGTAAAAACTTTTTACTAACTTTTTCAACAAATCTTTCAGAGTTGAACTGTTGTTCCTTTTTTAACTGTTGTTCTGTTTTATAAAGTCACAAAGGAAATTAATACCATTTACTGTCAAAAATTAATGGTGCGTCATACATTTTCCTTGAAAGATGCAATATAAAAAAACTATGTCTATATTAAAATAAAATAAAAAAATAAAATAAACGAGAGACCAAACAATTGAATTAGTATAGTGTGAGTATATTAATATTCGTCAAATTTAAGATTTGGTTTTATTGTATTTTATTTCTATTGTATTTTATTTTATTCCATTTTATTTCATTTTATTCCATTTTATTTTATTTTATTCCATTTTATTCTATTTATTTTATTTATTCTATTTTAATTTGATTTAATTTTATTTTACTCTATGACTAATGGACTTTTAGTCCATTAAATTCTATTTTTTATTTTGATTTATTTTACTCTACTTTATTTCATTTTATTATATTTAATTTATGTTAGTTTTACTTTTATTTTATTTTATTCTTCTTTATTCTATTTTAATTAACTGTACTCCATTTTTAATCTATTGTAATCTATTGTATCATTTACTGAACATCATCTACTGTACTCTATTTTGCTCTATTTTATTCTACTTCAGTCTATTTTATTCTGTTCTATTTCATTTTAATAAACAGGTTCTGACTTATCGCTTTACATAAAATCTATATTATGTTGTCAATTATCTCTTTAAGAAAAGGTGACACTTCAACGTTGTCCTTGGTGATGTTTCAGCTCTTTGCGTTGCATTTTCTTTTATGAAATAAAAGCGATGTCCATTCACATCTGATATGTTGAAACTTTATCGTTATTATTTGGAGCTGCATTACCAAATACGTACAGCAATGTCGCTATGTCAATCTACACAAATACTGACATTAGAGAGTTATTGAAGCCGTAAGGTGACAGCCGCCTTTATTACAGGATCTTTTAATAATGTTAATTGCTATACTCGGTTCGCTATTCCCAGTCCGAAAAGTCTAGTGAATTTAGTAATTATTTTTTGCGAAGGTAGTTACTTTTTGACCGACTAAAAGTGGCTGGAAATTACTATACAACTAAGCACACGTACTCATCATCATCATCATCATCCAGCCTCAAGAGTCCACTGCTGACCATCTTCTTTTGCTCTTCATGCTCTTTTCCTCTCTCGAGAATAAAAATGTTCCTTTTGTATATATATTCAATATTATAAATATATTGTATTATATATAATATTATATAAGTATATAATATAATATATATTTTAATATTATTATTTATGTGATATGTTTTGTATTATTTATTAAATGTTCATAATTATTTTAGGCTTTTGTATTTCAAAATAATCACTGTATGACAGACAACTGTCAATTTTGAAATCCATTAGTATCATGGCTATTTGGAAATCTTTTACGTGTTTGGTTCATACGCTGGTGTACATGAGTTCGAATCCCAATATGAATTTCCTTTTTTATTTTTAAAATATTTAAACGTTAATGTTATTAAATATAAGTAATATACGCAAAAATGCTAAATTTTAAAATAATATGAAAATTTACAACATAATCCGAGTAGTTGGTTTTTTTATTTTTATCTTCGTAAAGTAACTTATGTATATTGGCAGTTTTAAATACTTATGAATATTGCATTTTAATTTGTATTGTATTATTATATTGAATTATGTTGCAGTCTATTGTATTGTAATTTTTATATTAATAACAAAATAAACAATGAATTTTACTGCAGAGTATGTGTAAAAAAATTTTTTTGCATTCAACTCCTTTTATACATCTATGAAAATAAAAATATATATTTTTATTAAAATATTGATACAATCCTTCATTTACTATACTCCTTTTACAAGTCAAATGTTTATATACAGCAAACGATGCACCATATATCTATATACCTAATTTTTTTCTCTTTCTGCTCTCTCTTACCTATAGCATTAAATATGTAATGATTGTGCAGATTGACTCCTATATATATTTGTAACGGCAAACGCGTGTATAGAAGTATAACTTCTACCGGCAGTCCCACTGGACTGCCACACCCGTTTTTTTTTTATTTTTGAAATATTTAAAAACCTCACGTTAATGTTATTAAATATATGTAATATACGCAAAAATGCTAAATTTTAAAATAAAATGAAAATTTATTTCTAATAACATAATCCGAGTTGTTGGTTTATTATTTTTATCTTCGTAAAGTAAGATATGTATATTGGCAGTTTTAAATACTTATGAATATTGCATTTTAATTTGTATTGTATTATTATATTGAATTATGTTACAGTGTATTGTATTGTAATTTTTATATTAATAACAAAATAAACAATGAATTTTACTGCAGAGTATGTGTAAAAAATTTTTTTTGCATTCATCTCCTTTTATACATATTGTTCTCAAGCTATTTTCTTGTGGCATTTTAAATTAAATACTATTTAAATACGAATAAGCCACAATTAAAGGTTAAAATACGTTTATTGACGTTTAAATTTCCACTTCGGAAATCGTTCTCAAAATACAAACATTAGATTTTGAAACTAATGTTTGTACTTTGAGAACGATTTCCGAAGTGGAAATTGAAACGTCAATAAACGTATTTTAACCTTTAATTGTGGCTTATTCCCATTTAAATAGTAATTTCCTTTTATACGTATATGAAAATAAAAATATATATTTTTATTAAAATATTGATACAATCCTTCATTTACTATACTCCTATTACAGGTCAAATGTTTATATACAGCAAACGATGCACCATATACCTATATACCTAATTTTGTTCCTTTTTCTGCTCTCTCTCTTACCTATAGCATTAAATATGTAATGATTGTGCAGATTGACTCCCATATAAATTTGTAACGGCGAACGCGTGTATAGAAGTATAACTTCTATCGGTAGTCCCACTGGACTGCCACACCCGTTTTTTTTTTTTAAGAAAGAAGTCTGCAATAGTAGGATACTTGATCTATTAATACTGAGAAGTAGGAATTGTCGTGTTGTAGGTTTCCGACAATGAATCTGTCAAAATATGCCCGAGCTAAGCGAATGGAGTATAACATGCTAAACAAATCTTTTATTTTGACAAATGAGATTAAATATTTTTGTATAATAAAAAAACCTATAAATGTCTATAAGATCCTATTTGTTACTCATTTACCTAGTCCTGGAATAAAATGTAAAAGAGGTTCTTTAAAAAGAGTGAAACGTTAAATTTAATTAAATCGTTATTTAAAGAATACTATAATCCATAATACTCATCTTACAATATGGAAGAACCAGTGGAAATAGCTAGTTTAGCTAGAGCAAATAAATATCTATATAAATATAATTAAAGTTGAAGCTTTTTTCTTTTTACACGTTATTTGACAGGTTACGTCAAAATAAGGGATCTTTAAATAAAAGTTCTCTGGTCTGTTTATAATTTAAAAGCAGGCGGCGTTTATTTTATTAAAGCACAGTAATTGGACGCACAACTGTGCGTATGTATAAAAGTGCGTTTATTAAAAGATGACATAAATTACGTCTTCAGTAACTCTCTATTTATTTTGTTAATCACAGCTTCCTTTGTTAGTCATAGTATGGCGCCATCTATGAGTTATATTGCGATTTTAAATTACAGAAAAACTGTTTTTAAGGTGTTTTCGTGCAATTTTTTTAAAAATTATCGTCAGTTGTTTAAATGACGCCCCTACAAACATTTCGGCGGTTCATTTTTATCAATAAAGTTATGCAAATAATTAAAATAAAATATATTAATAAAAATATAAATAAAATATATAAAAAATGCCATAAGAAAATAATTTCGGAACCACAATGACATTCATTCTAACAAAAAAACTTACTAACCTGTAAAACCTGCAAGGGTAACGGTGAAATTTAGCAAATTAATAAAAGGTATTATTTCAGCGGGTAATTTCAAATGCTCATTTCGGCTACATAATATTAATTTAAAGTCGCTGTGGTAATCTAAAAGCTTGCCATTTAATTTGATAAGACGTCTTTCACCTATAAATAAAATATTTTTGATTATGATATACAATGTTTGATATTCTTTGTGCAAAGTTTATAAGAAAGGTCTGGTTGGTTAATTTTATATTATAAAATCGTATTTGAAAATATGTTTAGAAATGTACCATAAAATTTTAAACACTGTTGATAAATCTCCCAGATAATTATAACAAACTATGAAAACAGACGTTATTATAGTAAATATCAACATCTTCAATCAGTATAAAAAACTCGACTAAAAATACGAATTTTATTGTCCCGGTAATATTGGAGTAACAATCAGAAATGATATATCCCTAAACTCGTACGACAGAGAAGCAAATCGGAGCAAAATGATACTATGTGACTACCTAGAAGACAAAGGCAATACAATACTAACAGGACCGAAAGAACCAACCTTTTTTCCCGAAAGAGAGGTACCTTAACACCTCTTAACATAGTAACTCTGCACAATCGAGAAATGGTGTATAATATATAACCAGTATAGGAAGGTAATAAAAACTACAACCCAATCATACTAACCGTAGAAATATTGGAGCAAAATCCACTCCACACACACCAGAAGACGAAATCAAACTGGTAAACGTTCAAAATAATTGTTAGTAAATAAATTAATATAATTCCACCAATCTTTCAACTTTGCCAATAAACTGGAAGAAAAAGTTACAGAATTGGAAAAGTGAATACCAAATGCAGTTAAAAGAACATAGTAACTGAAGAAAAACCAACTATAAAAGGAAGATTTTATAAGACAATCAACGACTACTGCAAGAAGAAAATTAAAAACTAATAAGTGAAAAAATAGGATGCCAAAAATATCAAATATAACTATAAATCGAGAGAAGACAAGCAAATCAACTAAACAGAAAGGAAAAACAGCTACAAGGACATGGGAACAAATGCTGGGATAAACTCGATTAACAATTCGATCTAATCAAATCAGGTATGTGTAAAATCCCAAAGTTTCTAAGAAATGAGAATAAACATATTCCATATTGTTCTGAAGCTATTATCTTGTGGCATTTTAAATTAATTACTATTTAAATGGGAATAAGCCACAATTAAAGGTTAAAATACGTTTATTGACGTTTCAATTTCCACTTTGGAAATCGTTCTCAAAATACAAAGATTAGTAAATTAAACAAATTTTGTTTTTTGTTACTTAGTGAAAAATTCTTCTAATAATTTAATTTTATCTGACTCATCTATATTGACAATTCAGACATACATTATATATTTTAAAGTAGACGACTTTAAAATGATATTGCCAATATTGTTAAGTTGCGTTCCTGGGACGACTTTACTTATAAGATAGTTCATTCGATTACATGAAATCAACTTTAACTTAAGAATATCCGCCAAAAAAGATCATAACATGTAATTCGTCTTTAAAAAGACAAATACATGCCATGATGACAGTAAAATTCCCCTGTTAGTGATTCCATAGTAAATTATGAGGGAAAAACCAGGAAAAAACCTCATAATACTATCCCGACATGGTAAGTATTTGATCGTGCATTTAGTTTACCTTCAATAAACACCAAATTCTGATTTTATATGTTTGTTATTTAAAAAACATAAATGATGTATTCTCTATATGTTACTAACTTACCAATACTGGTATTTTCCTTTTAATAACTTCCTCTTTTAATATGGGTAACCAGATCCTACTACATTCTGCCGAGGAATTCGCGACAGAATTGGTCTCATTTAGCATAATTAGAGCCGCTTCTTTGATTTTTCTCTTTTTACCATCCGTTTCTTTTAGGACTATATTTGAATCATTCCATTGAACCCTATGTTCATTATCCCATGCGTGTTTACATATTTGAGATCTATCAAATTCTCTATTTTTAATATAGGATTGATGTTCACTTATTCTAACATTTAATGGTCTTGATGTTTCACCTAAATAAAACTGATCGCATTCACAAGGTATTTTATAAATGCAATTCTTTGTCCTTTCTTGTTCATTGTTAGGTTTGGTTTTGGACAAAATAGATCTCAACGTGTTTGTTGTTTTGAATGTTGTTGAAATGTTGAATTTATTTCCTATCCTTTTAAGCTTTTCCGATAATCCTTTTATGTATGGTGTTGTTATTTTCCTCGTATTATTCCTTGCATATGCTAAAGGATCTCGTTTTAAGTTGTTTTGTTCTATTCGATCGATTGTTGAAAATTCCTTATTTATAAACGATAAAGAATAATCATTTTTAATAAAACAGATGTTAACAAATGTTTTTCCTCCAAGAACGAATTTTCGTTAGAACAAGTAATTTTGGCTCTATCGTATAAGGAAATATATATATCTATATTCTTGTTCTAACGAAAATTTGGTCTTGGAGGAAAAACATTTGTTAACATCTGTTTTATTAAAAAATGATTATCCTTTATCGTTTATAAATAAGGAATTTTCAACAATCGATCGAATAGAACAAAACAACTTAGAACGAGATCCTACAGCATATGCAAGGAATAATACGAGGAAAATAAAAATACCATACATAAAAGGATTATAGGAAAAGCTTAATAGGATAGGAAATAAATTCAACATTTAAACAACATTCAAAACAACAAACACGTTGGGATCTATTTTGTCCAAAACCAAATCTAAGAATGAACAAGAAAGGACAAAGAATTGCATTTATAAAATACCTTGTGAATGCGATCAGTTTTATTTAGGTGAAACATCAAGACCATTAAATGTTAGAATAAGTGAACATCAATCCTATATTAAAAATAGAGAATTTGATAGATCTCAAATATGTAAACACGCATGGGATAATGAACATAGGGTTCAATGGAATGATTCAAATATAGTCCTAAAAGAAACGGATGGTAAAAAGAGAAAAATCAAAGAAGCCGCTCTAATTTTGCTAAATGAGACCAATTGTGTCGCGAATTCCTCGGCAGAATGTAGTAGGATCTGGTTACCCATATTGAAAGAGGAAGTTATTAAAAGGAAAATACCAGTATTGGTAAGTCATTAACATATAGAGAATACATCATTTTTATTTTTTAAATACCAAACATATAAAATTGGAATTTGGTGTTTATTGAAGGTAAACTAAATTCACGATCAAATACTTACCATGTCGGGATAGTATTATGAGGTTTTTTCCTGGTTTTTCCCTCATAATTTACTATGGAATCACTAACATGTGTCATCATGGCATGTATTTGTCTTTTTAAAGACGAATTACATGTTATGATTTTTTCTGATGGATATTCTCAAGTTAAAGTTGATTTCATGTAATCGAATGGACTATCTTATAAGTAAAGTCGTCCCAGGAACGCAACTCAACAATATTGGCAATATCATTTTAAAGTCGTCTACTTTAAAATATATAATGTATGTCTGAATTGTCAATATAGATGAGTCAGATAAAATTAAATTATTAGAAGAATTTTTCACTAAGTAACAAAAAACAAAATTTGTTTAATTTACTAATGTTTGTATTTTGAGAACGATTTCCGAAGTGGAAATTGAAACGTCAATAAACGTATTTTAACCTTTAATTGTGGCTTATTCCCATTTAAATAGTAATTAACATATTCCATATTCCAACATTTTACGAGAAAGTAGGATGGTTTACACGATAGAAGAAGAAGCTACAGAGATAAAAAAGCTCTGGATTTAGAACTTTCACAGAAGAAGTAGAGCGTAGCCACAGAATAATATTAAAAACCCCAGAAGAACTAGGAATAACTCACATCTTTCCAGAAGAAGTTAAATACAGAGTTAAATAACTAAAAGCCAAAAAAGCATTTAAACCACATGGAGTCACAAACAGTGTACTAAAAATTCTGCCCAAAGAAGCAATTGTATATTATACCACCTTAACCATAAATGGGATCCTCAGTCTAAAAACACTTAAGAAATCGAAAATACCAAAACTGATAATTCTTCGAAAAGCAGGAGAAAAGGAAATTTCGCCATAATTACAGACCAAAATAAGCCAACAAAAATACAGCAAGATAATGACATGACTTCTCTTTTAGATTGTAGCCAATAGAAAGTGTAGGGCTTAGATATGATACGTCCTGTCTAAAGTTGGTTTCATTGAGGCTGAAGTATCATAGGAAAAAGTAGTGGCACCATTTCTGTATACCATTTACACCGAGAATATATCAATTACTCCCCTAACCATGCTCAGTCTATATGTCGATCTGAAGTCCGTTTATATAAAGTCTGGATCCAAATGTCAAGCAAGATCGAATAAATCGATTCAATTTTGTTCTCTCTATCTGCTGCTTTAATTTCAGTAAAATTTGTCGGGTTCTGACACTCGGATGCTGACACCCGTACCATATCCAATTTTTTTAACATATTTTTTGTGACGTCCAGACTACAATCCTTTGTGTTTTTTTTCATTGACTTAAGAAAGAAATAAAAAAATAAAAATAGAACCAGCATTTTTCTGCTTACCCCATGATCTCCCTTAATAGAATATTTAATATTTGAACATAGCTCCAAAGATGGCTTTGTAAGCCGAAAGCTCTCAGCTAGAAATTAAAATCTTTTACACACTTCAAAAGTTTTTCCCTTTTTAATCTTTTAATATACTTAAATAATTTTAAAAGTAATTTCAACAAACTTAAATCAGTAGGTTCAACAGAAATATATGCGGACAAATACTCAGCGTGCCAGTCGCAGTGTCCAGATTGTAAGAGCTAGCTGTGGAAGATTATTAGGTTTGTGTAACAAATAAGCGCCAAAAATAACAAATTTTTAGAAAAGCAACTAAAAAATTAGTTGCTTAGAGGGAAAAATAAAAATAAAAATAGATCATTAATAAAACATATTGCTACGTGGAATGTTAGAACTTTATATCAATCAGGAAAACTAAAAAATGTACAACTCGAAATGAAACGTTTGGGCCTGCAAGTCCTTGGAATTAGCGAAGCTAGATGGACCGGATCAAGAACTGTAAAAAGTGGAGGTTATATTACTTATTACTCCGGAAAAACGGATGATGTTTATGAAAATGGTGTTGCTATAATTCTTGAGGAACGACTTGAAAATCTGGTTGACAAATTTGTTCCTCTTTCAGAGCGAATAATGATGATAACTATTAAAAGTAAGATTAATATAAACTTAATACAAGTATACGCTCCTACAAGTAACAGTACAGACAACGAAATTAATGAATTTTACCATGTATTAAAGCAAGCACTAAAAAACACAAAAAAACACGAAATTTGTGTAATAATGGGAGACTTCAACGCTAAAGTAGGAGAAGACATAACTCCCGGAGTTACTGGAGGATTCGGTCTTGGGAAAAGAAACGAAAGAGGTGATAGATTGGTGGAGTTCTTCCAAGAGGAAAACTTTGTTATCACCAACATATGTTTTAAACAACCAAAAAGACGTCTCTATACATTTATATCACCGAGAGATGGCCATGGTAGTGTAATGCGTAACCAAATAGATTATATCATGATTAACAATAGATTTCGAAACTCATGTAAATGTACTAAGACATATCCAAGTGCCGACGCAGCCACCGTTCACAATTTACTGGCATCTAGAATCAACCTAAAATTAAAGACAATCAAAAAGCCTTCCATTACAAAGAAATACGATAGACAAAAACTAAAAGAAGAAGAATTTAAACATCACTTTGAACAGACAATGAATGAAAAAATTCGAGACAACATCACACAAGTATACAATGTACCAACAGTCGAAGAAAGATTGGATAACATAAAGAATGGTATCATCGATACAGCAACGCAAAGTGAAACTGTCACCCATTATAAAAAGCAAGCGTGGATGAAATAATCGAAATGATGGACGAAAGAAGACAGCTTAAAAATAGAAATAACTCAGAGTATAAACGAAAGCATAATCTGATTCGAAGAAAAATCAGGGAAGCCAAAGAGTTATGGATGCGAGCAAAATGTGAGGAATTAGAAGAATTGCAACGAAAACTTGACGAATTTAACACACATAAGAAAATAAAAGAAGTTACAGTACACAAAAGAAATACACCAATAACATTAACGAATAATGAAGGTCATGCACTATCCCTAGAAGACGAAGTAATGGAGGAATGGGAAAACTACATTAAAGCATTATTTAAGGATGATCGAGGATCACTACCTAACTTAAGTGCAAATACAGGACCATCAATCTTAAACGCTGAAGTGGAAAAAGCCATACACCAAGCCAAAAACAACAAAGCCAGTGGACCAGACCAAATATACAGCGAATGGCTAAAATTACTCTCAAATGACAATATAAAAGAACTCACTGTACTTTTCAATCAAATATATGATACCAGTGAAATTCCATCGGACTGGCTAAAATCGATCTTTATTCCTCTGCCTAAGAAACCAAACGTTAAGAAATGTAGCGATTGTAGACTCATTAGTTTAATGAGCCATGCCGTTAAAATACTGTTACATTTTCTTCTAAACCGAATTAACAACAAGTGCGAAGAAATAATTAGTCAAGAGCAGTTCGGATTCCGGAAATGCCTTGGAACTAGAGAAGCACTATTTTCTATGCAAACACTCCTTCAACGATGTTGGGAGGTAAGAAGACCCGTATATATGTGCTTCATTGATTTTGAAAAGGCATTTGATCGCGTTCAGCATACCAGACTAATTACCGCATTGCAGAGCATCCAACTAGATGAGAAAGACATCAAACTTATTGCCAAACTTTACTTTAACCAAACAGCCATTATTAATACCAACAACAGAGAATCAAAGCCAATCAGTATTGAACAAGGCGTAAGACAAGGCTGTATACTATCTGCCACCCTCTTTAACGTGTATTCTGAGAATCTATTTAGGGAAGCTTTAAAAGATCAAAAAGGAATTATCATAGGAGGAGAAATAATTAACAATATACAGTACGCCGACGATACTGTGATTCTAGCTGAAAACATCGACGATCTGCAGGAGCTAATCAATAGAGTTGACATGGAATGCACAAATTGGGGACTGTCGATAAATATCGATAAAACTAAATACATGGTGACCAGTAAAGTGGATATCGGCGCAACCCAACTGATATTAAACCAACAACCGCTGCAGAGAGTTCAGAGATTCAAATACCTTGGATGTTGGATTATCCAAAATCTACATCCATCCTTCGAAATTCGATGTAGAATTGAACAGGCAAGAAACTCATTTCAAAAATTCAAGCCTCTATTATCTAATAACTCATTAAATTTGGAAATCCGTGAAAAGTTTACAAGATGTTACGTGTGGTCTGTACTTTTGTATGGATGTGAAACTTCCATACTTTAAACGCCGATATCATGAATAAAATCGAGGCGTTTAAGATGTAGTTGTATCGAAGGATACTAAAAATTCCATGGACTAGCAGAACTAGAAACGAAGAAGTTCTTCGAAGAATGGGACATCAACGAACTCTATTAAATATTATTTAGAGGCGTAAACTAGAATATCTTGGACATATAATCAGAGGACCAAGATATGAGTTCCTTCGGCTAATTCATAACGGTGAAATCGAAGGAAAGAAATGGATAGGACGGAAGAAACTCTCTTGGTTGATTAATTTGCGGCAGTGGACAGGTTTGACAGCGGACCAATTGCTACACGTAGCGCAAGACCGAGATCAGTATAAAAATATTATAAGCATGGTAGTCGCCGACGTTCCGTAGGGATATGGCACTCTAAGAAGAAGAAACTAAAAAATTGTTAATTTTAATCTTGCTAGTAAATAATACAACTGGACTCTGCAGAATATCGGCTGGGTGATACATGTAGCTATCTTGCTCGAGTTCTCTTGAAGATGTGAAAACTATATTCGAAGAAACACTCTCGAAATGAACCTTATTATTCTTCCTCATAATTAAAAAAGCCACAGTTAACTTTATATATATTTTATTCAAATTGAGGTATGTGCAGTAGAACTAAAATCTATTTAAATTAATTAATTAAAATAATACAACCAATTCTAATTTTTATTTTGAAGGAAAAAAGTGACAAATAATGCAAACATGATAAAGAAATCCCGATGTCAAAGGAAGACTATAGGTACAGCATTTCAAAGAAAGAATTTATAAATGAAATTTGAAACGCAATAAAAATTTGAAATAATATTTGAATATATGAAAGAAAATATGTCTAATTGATACTAACGTACGCATCTCTCGCATAGGGACACGTATGTAATACCACAAAGGAAAAGATACAAGCGGCCCATAAAAGCAGCTTAAGAGAAGCGATTAACGTTCCAAGATACGTCGCCAACCGATTCAGATCATAAGATACGACGCATTTCATCGATGGAAACACAAACGGTCAAAATACTAAATAGTGGAATAAAATAAAAGGTATCCAGAAATACAATAAAATAAAATAAATGCCATAGAGAAGAACAAACCCTAGAGGGAGAACAAAATAAAAATACCAGAAGAAACAAACCCTACGGAGAATTACCCCCAGAGAGACAGTAAAAGAAAGAAATAGGACAGTTGGTAGATCTACCAATACAGACAAGTACAAAAACACTGTGTAGGTCCCAGTAATCTATTTCATGACATTCTACAAATAAAAATTATAAAAAATCTAAAAAAACGGCCTAACAAAAAACTAACAAAAACCACAATATCTCGGTCACGTATGGCCCAACTCCTTGAGCACCAAGTCTCCGAACTAAGTGCGATCCAGAGCGGTGGCTTGAGGCTCAAGCAAGCAATTTCAGTTTCGCGGATAAGTCATAAGAGGATAACAGGAATAAACCACTGGCCTGACTTTAAAATCGGATATGGAACCATGTTGGAGTTCTATTACCCAGAACTCCGACAAGAAGACCATAAGGCTGACAGTTGTGGCCCTATCGCGCATCAGGGTAAGTCCTGTTTTACTCGAGTTAATAAACCTGGCTTCAATGAATTGTTACACCAGAACGTAATTTTAAGGCATGAACAGGTCTCACAAGCTGGGTTTAATTAAATTGTTTGCTTGCTAGGAATAATGTCTAATAATAAATATAAATAAAAACGGATTCCGGAGGAATTCGGATTCGGGGGATTCACATACAGTGATATTATAATTATTTTTATAAAATAAATTTAAAAATATAATATTTAAAAAAATAGGATCAGCAAAATTAAAATTACCTTGTAACGTAAATTCCCGTCTTAATATCTGTAACAGCACTGAAGATATTGTGTCGATTTCTTCAATGATAAAGGTTTTTCCAAACCTAGTAAAAAATTGTTTAATGAATAATACTACATTAATATCATATTACTTACCTAACAGCTAATTCAAGTGACCCCTTAAATTTAGGAGAATTTTGTGTAATACTTTCTACGTTTTTATGTCTTAGATGCTGCTTTAACCAGTTTATAGCCGACGATGTAGGATCAATTAACAAAGGTACCAGATCAGCCTAAAATTGAACAAAATTGATTAATAAAGCGATTGGGGATTGTAAAATTGCATTCCACGTCATATCGATCCATCTAAGGAAAAACATTTTATGAACTGGCTTCTTATATTCAAAATACGAGTAAATAAAGATAAAGAAAAGACAGTAAAGATTTCGACCCCTGCATAGAATGACGTTGTAACTAACATTTTTGGCGATTTTGAGTTACAGTGTTCTTCTTGGATAACTTTTTATGCTCTATCTGCCAACATGGTCGGTGTGGCTGTAACTGCCTTAATAAGAAAGATTCCGAATGGAATAATGCCGTAAATATAAAAAAAAATTGAAATATTTGTAGAATAACGGAGTAACTACAGATACGACGTTGAACCAAATCAAATTTTCGTCGAAAAATACTGTATCGTACGTACGTATATCAAAATAATTCTTATATTTCAAAAACTACACCGTAACTTTTGTTACAATTTTATTCGCCGCATTGGCTGCTAAGTTCCGATAATTATGCAGGTGGATACTACACGTCGTGTGTTAATATTCCGCGGCAATATTGTGAGAATAGTAGGGGGAAATAGACAAGATATATCTTAATTGTTTCCCGGTTCCGGTGTTTAGTTTGCAATTGAATAGTACACAGTACAGGTGTTGTTTTTTAAAACTCATGAGCAGACATCAACGTAGTTCTCGACTGATACAGTTGGCGTTACAACAAACAATTAGTATTTTATAATTTTCTAAAAATAAATAACGATTCTTCTTCTTTCAGTGCCTATTCGTTCCGAATATTGGCAATCATTCTGGCTATAATTATTTTATTGACTGATGCTTTAAATAGATTCGTTGTTGTTGTGGAGAACCATTTCCTCAGGTTCTTCAACCATGATATTCTCCTTCTCCCAATTCCTCGTTTTCCGAATACTTTACCCTGTAGGATTACCTTCAGTAATCTGTATTTAGTGTTGTTTCTCATTATATGTCCGAGATATTCCAACTTTCTCCTTTTAATGGTATACATCACCTCTCTTTCTTTGCCCACTCTTCGTAATACGGTCTCGTTGGTTATCTTGTCTGTCCATGATATCCTTAGAATTCGCCTGTATAGCCACATCTCGAAGGCTTCAAGTTTTTTCTCCATTGCTTCAGTTAGTGTCCAGGATTCAACTCCGTAATACAATATTGAGAAGATATAACATCGTAGGAGCCTTACTTTTATCTCCAGATTAAGATTGTGGCTTTTAAAGAGTTTGGCCATGTTATTGAATGCACTCCTAGCCTTCTCTATTCTACATTTTATTTCCTGTGAGTGATCCCATTGTTCATTTACTGTTGTTCCAAGATAGTTATACTGTTTTACTCGGTCCACTGGTGTATTATTGATAAGTAGTTGAGCGTCTCTAACTTTATTTTTGCTGATGATCATAAATTTAGTTTTTGTTATATTTACTTGAAGTCCAAATCTTTCACTTACTTCATTTACTTTGTTTATCAGTTGCTGTAAACTGTTCAAACTGTCTGCAAAAATAACGGTGTCGTCTGCATAACGGATGTTGTTTAGGCGTTCTCCATTTAGAAGTATTCCATGTTCGCATTTTTCCAAGGCTTCACTAAATATTTCCTCTGAATATAGATTAAATAATATAGGTGAAAGTATACAACCTTGTCTAACGCCTCGTAGAATCTGGATCATTTCCGTTGGTTCACCTCCAAAATTCGTTGTTATTGTGGCTGATTGGTTCCAGTATAAATTTTGTATTATACGCCGATCTTTATCATCCATTTGGGCTTTTGTTAGAATATCCATCATTTTTTGGTGTTGAACTGTATCAAATGCTTTTTGGTAGTCCACAAAGCAGGTGTAAATATCGCAAGTCATATCTCTGCATCTTTGAAATAATACTTGTAGACTAAACAGTGCATCTCTTGTACCTACGCCCTTCATGAATCCAAACTGTGTGTCTTGTATTCTCTCTTCGCATAGCTTGTATATTCTACGATGTATAATTTTAAGAAAAAGTTTTAATGTATGGCTCATTAGACTTATTAGCCTATATTCTCCGCACTTTTTTGCTCTCTGTTTCTTTGGTAAGGTAATAAATTCTGAAAGTAGCCAATCTTTTGGGATATTGCCTGTGTCATAGATATTATTGAAGATTTTACATAGTACTCTTAAAGATTCATCATCAAGAAGTTTAAGAAATTCAGATTGTACTCCGTCTGGTACTGGAGCTCTACCTTCTTTTAGTGATATTATGGCTGCTCTTATTTCTGCCACTAGTATAGGTGGTCCTGTTTCCGTAGGTATTGGGGGCTGGTTCTCTCTCTCATCAAAAAATAAATTTCTTATGTAATTTTTCCAGGTATCATTGATACTCTCTTTGTCCACGATTATCTCTCCATTGTCATTAACAAGTTTACTTATTCTTCTGTTTTTACATTTACCTGTAATTTCTCTTACCTTCTTATGCACGTTGAAGTCGTCGTATTTACTTTGGAGAATTTCGATTTCTTGGCATTTTTTCTCCAGTTCTTTCTGTTTGGCTTCTCTGATCTTTCTCTGTATCTCTCGCTGTAATGTTTTATACATGGAGTTATCGTTCTTGTTTTTCCTTCTTTCTTCCATTAGTTGCAGAATCTCTGTCGTCATCCATGTCTTATTCTTACCTTCTTCGTTCTTCATAAAATTGTCTTTAATGTCGTCTATTGTTTTCTTAAGGGATTCTATCTTATCTTCTGTGCTTTCCGTTGTATTATCGATTTCTTTAAATTTTCTATTTAATGTTTTGCTGACTATTTCTTTTACTTTGCTACATTTCAGTTTTCTCATGTCATGTTTTTTTACAGTTTTTCCGCGTAATAACGATAACAAGGTTAATTTTTAGAAGGTCCCGTAGAAGAACGTAATGGTAAAGAAGTGGAACTTGGACAAGCAAGTTGTTCTGATTGACAAGCATTTGTAAATACAGGTAAAGAATTTGTTCTTATATAAAGTGGTTTAAGTTAGGTCTTCATTAAATATTCTTTTTATTGTTCTGATCTTATTTTTTGGAGATGAACTAATAACTTTTAAAAAACATTAGAGAAACAAAATAAAATATTTGATAATTTTGAGCAAAGTGAAATCGAAAAAGCTTTTTCTCCCGTATATTCCTTCATCATCTGGTAAATTTATTGTTTTGTTAGTCATAAGTTTTTTAATTATTTTAATTATTTACAGAATCATCAGAAAGTTCTACTCTACATCAGAATCATTCCGGTTTGGGATTACCTCCGGCGGAACAATAATAAATCACATCGATATTTATAGCAAGTTCAATTTTAAACGACATATTAGGGCAAGTTGTAAGTATTAGCTTAAAAAGTATAAGACGGGGACGAAAACGTAAAGCTAATAGAACGGAATGGAAAGATGTAATTCGTAAACAAAAAAAAAACAAAGGAGAATAATTTATAAATTAAAAAGGTAAAGTTGTAAAACAACGACAACTTAAAGGTGGTTGTATGGACAAATGTATCCAAAAGTGCCAGGAAAAATTGAACAACTTTTTAAACAGTTTTGGAAAATAGTAGATCACAACCTTCAGACCCAATATATTAGTCGTTTGGTTACTAGACACACAAGAACTCGTATTTTAAATACTACCATTGAATCTCGAAGAAGGTGGACATTTCAGTATAAATTGCCTATAAATGATAGCCAGATTGTGGTATGTAAAAAAATGTTTCTTGATACGTTTGATATAACCGATATTTGGGTGATGACAATGTCTAAAAAGATGTCTGTTCCAGAAATGAACATATCATTTTAAAATATAAAATAAAAATATAGTTCTTTACACTTTTCTTAGTGTAGAATAAGTAAAATATTCACTAATATCAAGTTTGCTCGGGGACTTAATGTCGCCACAGCCTCTTAAATAGTTTTCACACCTAAATACAAGAGGCGTAATCTACACTTTTATGCATCAAGTAGTATTTTATCAGTTCGTTCTCACACGCCCTTGAGGCATGTGCATTTTAAAACACTCGCAATTCATATATAAAATATTTCTCTACGCCGAAATCGGGCATTTTTTCTCATAAATACGGTTTTCTCTTTTACGTGTGATAAAGAAAGAATTATTTGATATTGTACTGTCAGCTACGGTCGTTTTGAACCTCTTTACTCTAAAAATAGTTAATTATAAGTTGATAAACTAAAGGTGATTTTATTTCTCTGGAGTTATATTTGCTCACATTAACAATCCTTATCCTTCAACGGTCACTGAAGAACCAAACCTATGGAGATACATCCACTCACAAGTCCTTTGAAGTAAGGCTTGGAATCAAAAGATTTCCAACCCTCGAATGTAGGGATCCAGTTACAAGGCCCCCACAATGTCAGAGAGTGAAGTTGGTATAATTGTTAAGGATATGCATGGAAAACACACCACTTGGTCACAACGAGTAGCAGAAGAAATAAAAGAGACTGTTCAAAAACACATATCGTCTATGCCAGCAGTAGAGTCTCATTACCTTAGAAAAAAAAAACAACAAAATTATATTTTAAAGAGAAACAAAATATGTCTAAACTTTTTGATTTGTATACGGAGTGGATGCAGAAAGAACATCCTATTTGGTCTACTGCAATTTATTTTTACCAGTTTGGTCTACCCATTTTTAAAATCTAAGATTGTAGAAATAAACTAAAAATGAACCGTTTTTGCAGAACAATTAAAATATTTAAATTAAATCAAATAAAAATCGGTGTAGTAATCTTGAAAATGTCAAGAAATCACTGTTCAAGAAGAAAGAACCCTCAAATATTTACAAGTAGCTCTTGGTCTTTTCTGTTAACATTTAAGGAAAAAATACTGTGAGCATAAATTAAAAGCACTTAATTAATTAAGTGCTTGTCAAAGTGATGTCAATCCGAAAAAACCAAAACGTACCTCAACCTCGCACAATAAATGGGCACATTTTAGAACAGGTCAATAGATTTAAGTACCTGGGATGTTGGATCGATAGCAGCCTAAATCCTGTTCTAGAAATAAGATCGAGAATAGAACAGGCCAGAAAATCTTTCGAAAAAATAAAAAAACTGCTTTGTGATTCTCGAATAAAACTCGAAATTCGACTACGTTTATCAAAATGCTACGTCTGGTTGACTCTTCTATATGCAGTTGAAACGTGGACCCTTAAAACATCAACCGTAAATAAATTGGAGGCCTTTGAAATGTGGATCTACCGGAGAATACTCAAAATTTTATGGACATCGCATACCTCAAACGAAGATGTGCTGCATAGAATAGGCAAGGAAAGAGAACTTTTTAACACAGTAAAAGTTAGAAAAACATCATACCTAGGCTACATACTGAGACATAATAAGTACCGATATGCCCAACTTATAGTAAAAGGAAAAATCGAGGGAAAGAGAGGCCTAGGAAGGAAAAGACTATCGTGGCTCAGAAACATCCGACAATGGACAGGGCTAAATTTTGAACAGCTAATAAGAACAGCTGAAGATAGAGAAGAGTTTAAAATTGTAGTAGCCAACCTCCATTGAGGAGAGGGCACTTTAAGAAGAAGAAGAATGAATTAAGTCTAATTTATATGTTTTTGTTTTTAGCAAAATTAAAGCAAACTATGCTATTGTTAGAAAAAAAATGTTAGCGACCTCTCAGTAGATAAGTATCCTATTTTTTCTCGCAAGGAGTTTAAAAAATGTTTGAAAAAAGAAAAAATACATCGATTTATTGCGAACTAGCCTTGTGTCGGTACTTTTCTTAAACATAATCTCCAATTTTAAAATCTTTGTTTGTACCACCGGGTAAATTTTTAAAATAAAATAAAAAATAATACGTATGTACGGTTGTCTCACAACATGAGTAATAAACTTTATTCATATCCACAGATAGCTCTTTGTAAGGTTTTATCCAAGTTGAAACATTGCTTATTTTCGGCATTTTCAAAGCATAATATTTATTCAGAGTTAGAAATATGTACACGTTGTTTACGCCTCCAGTATTACAACAAAAGTGAGTCCAAGTGAAACTGACCGTCAAAATAAAAATTTTTGCCTAGAGACATAAACTGGCAAACACAAACCCTTAATTCCAGGACAAAACCTGACAAAACTATAAGCCACTGTCTTTTATTAGTTACTATACCAAGAATTTGAATACCAAATAATTATAAAACAAAAGTAAATATTCCCATTTTCATGCTATCTGTAAGTTTGAATATAAAAATATATAGTTAACACCAAGTTTTGAAATTATATGCACTTTATGCTCACTTTTATAAAAATATGCAAAATTTTACATTTTTGCATTTTTTATGCATTATATGCAAAATATGCAATTTGCGTATTTGCCTAAGTCTAGTAATAAATAACAAATACCTTCAACATCATAACAGCATTTTCTGTTGATAACTTATCCGATGAAAGGCCTTCACTCTGCCATTGCATCCGTTCCCTTTCAGTTGAGAAGAATGAACCAGCGTCAACTATATCAATATTTAACTCCTTGGCACAGTGTGATAAGAAATTACTAAAAGTAGAAAAAAAATTAAATAAAACCATTATTACCTACCATAATTTTGGTACAAGTTTTGAGAAGCAATAGACGTAATAGAAGTGATGCAGGATTGTATCGGACAATAAACATTAATTTCTACGCTTTAATGCGAATATAAATGTGCAAAAACCAATATGAATGATAAATAATTATTCAGTAATAAATTACTTTTAAACCCTTAGTCTGTGCATAGGTAACTAGGTTGTCAATATAATTGTCAATTTATTGCACAAATAGAATAACAAGGTAACTACATCAACTGATTTTTAACAGTTTCTGCGGTAACATGTTATAAGAATATTGTTCTGAAGCTATTTTCTTGTGGCATTTTAAAGTAATTACTATTTAAATGGGAATAAGCCACAATTAAAGGTTAAAGTACGTTTATTGACGTTTCGATAAACGTACTTTAACGTAAATAAAGGAAGTGGAAATTGAAACGTCAATAAACGTACTTTAACCTTTAATTGTGGCTTATTTCCATTTAAATAGTAATTATGATAAGAATTATCAGGAACTGTAGACTTTTTGGTTGGTCTTTTGTACGTTGTTTTAAAGTTTGGCTCGTTCTTAAAAAATTATTTATAAACCAATAGTGTGCAAGGCTATCCATACATAATGCAAAATTCATCAAATTGTACAATAAATGTAAAAATTAACTTTAATGACAACGCATATTTTGCTGTATTTAAACATGATTAGTAGTCTTAGTTCGATCATCTGAAGAGGACGACATAAAATTTGTGCAATATATTGATGAACATTTTGACATTCTCGAGACCGCTTCAAACTAAGCAACATATTTATCTAATAATAGGTACATACTTTATTTCAATACTGACATGCGTCACGATCACAGTCTTACATTAAACAAATGACGGGTACGTATTTTGGTTTATTCTTAGCGTAAATAGCCTTACCTAGGTGATAAGAAGATGCCCTCGTTTATCACATCGTTGCTTGCTATTTCTCTAGCACTACATTTAAAAATTTGGGTTATTATTTGCTTTAATTTTGGCACATATACAATTATATCAATTTTTATATTTAAATCTAAATAAACTTAATTAAAACGAATTAGGAAAAAGGATAATTTGGATTTTTCTCATAAACATTTTAAAGTGATAATTTGGCTTTTGGAGCTATTTGGATAATTTTTCTGCTTGACCTTTTACTACTTACGTTAGTGTGATAAAAAGTACAGAAAAAAATACAGGTGAGCTGTGAATTTCAAAGATGTGCAAAGTATTAATAGCTCCTCCTAAATTAAGTTTGGTTTTTCTTGCATGATATCTAATTTGATTCTTAGGTACTATTTTTAAAGTTTTCTCCTATGGCATATCGACGAAAAGCCTGGTGATATCGAAACTGAATAGCAAATTGTTAAAATTGTTAAAATTGTAATTTTCTTCTGTAAGTGTTTGCAAGAATTGTGAATTTTTTACAAATATGTGTGCTAAACACTACGTTATGTCTAGGAGTCAGAATATCATGGCTGCGCAACCTAAGGGAATTATACGAATATAAGTACATCTAAGAAACTTTTCAGGGTAGTCGTCACTAATGTCCGAATAGCTATGATAATTACCGACCTCCGTCGCGGAGATGACACTTGAGAAAATAAGCGAAAAATTACGTTTTTTAATTAAAAATAAGACAGTATTTGATCTTTTTCAAATAATACCTTCTGAAACCATATTTTTGTTTAGAAATTTTAAAAAGTAGTGGGTTGGAAAATAAAATTAGTTCTATAAAAATTAAATGAAATTAAAAATTAGTTCCAAAACTACTACTTTAATTAAAAATAATTCAAATGATGTATGGGTTGCACATTTTAATCCATTTCAACTGGTTTATGAAAATAAATAAATGACTTACTCACTCTATTTTATGTGAACCTAGGACATCGGTTTAGAACACTAAAATTTTCTCTTTATCTTTAGGTCTCTGAAAAAGGTTTGTAATTTTTTAGCATTTTAAGTTAACCTTTTCCGGATACCTGAAGATGAACAGGAAGTTGTAGTGTTCGACACCGGTCGTCCTAGGTTCAAATAAAATAGATTGTGAGTAAGGCTAATATTTATTTCTACAACCCAGTTAAAAATAATTCTGAAAAATTAGAAACTCAAAATGAAATAAAATTCGTACCAAATTAAATGTTCAAACGAAGCACAACCTTCTGCCAAGCAAAACAAATCTATTATACAATGCATTTATCATGGCGCTGGGTTCATTTTCTGATATGTCTTGGCTAAGTTCGACTATCTTTTACCTCAGTTGCTCCAAGTTGGTGGTTTGATCGAATTCATGGCTGTACAAATTGGTCTTTAGCGATCCTCAAAAATTAAAATCTAGTAGAGTTAGGTCGGGTGACCGAGGGAATTATATGTTTAATTTATTTATACAGTTTAATACATCTAAATGGTCTCTGAAGACCTATACATTGTGTAAGGTACATTCATCTTGTTGAAACCAAATTTCGTTTAACGTTATTTGTAGGCTTTGAAGTAAGCGAATAATTTAATTTTAAATTATTTCAGGATATTTTACAGCGTTTAGATTTCCTTTGATAAAAAGGACCAATAATAGGATCTCCCAATATTCTTATCCAAACATTCAACTTACGAGACCAATAACGTACAATGGGTGGATTATGTTTCCGATGAATTGAAGACCCTGGTGCAAGAAGGGGATAAGTAACAATATGTAAATTTTACAGGAAAAGCAAAAAAAGTTTTATTTTTTAATTTAAAATTTATGTTGTTCATGAAGTAGGGTCGAACTAATACAACAGGTAGAAATAATTTTGCTGCCATTGTATAGCCAAACAACAATGCTATTAAGGAAAAAAATTTTTGGTGCAATAATAGGATAAGTTGAAGCCTTTTTTGTACTGTAGTTTACAGCAGGTGCAAAAAGGGGATAAGTTACATTAAAACCCATTTTTAGAAGAAATACTTTACTATTATTAAATGTAAACTACTTATTAATAAAAATGAATATAAAATAAAGCAACGCAAATTTTAACAGAAAGTCTATTTCTTATACAAACAGGTATCCATTATAAACGTTTTAATAAAATAAAATTAATTAAATAGACTTATCATCCACAGAGCTATGTGTATCCCTGACATCTGAATCAACTTCTATCTCTTCTAATGTATCTTTGTCTAATTTAAGAGATTGATAAAAATATATTTTGTTCTTTCCGACATATTCATTAACTAACAACATAACATTTTGATATTTTGCATGCTTAATACGCAAATCATTTCCGTAACATTTTAACATTAAAGTTAAATTTGGTTTTGAGTTATTTTTAAGCATGGTAAAATGTGTAAAGAAAGGGTCACTGTAGTCTGACTAACTTCAACGCCACTTAAGTTTTTTGTGTATTTAAAAACACGATATGTAGAAATAGTAAACTTTCCTTTACAGACAGATTTCGGCACCGGAAGAAAATAATCTCTTAAATTTTCGACATAGTTATAGATTATGTCCTGAGTTACAGGAACAACAAAAATGTTTTTTGATGATGATATAACTATATTTATATACTTTTGTGGTAAGAAAATCCTCTCAATGCATTTCTTCTTTTTTTTTCAATTATTCCGAAGTAGCGATCGCAGGGAAGGAAGCTATGTCCCGGCTCAGGAAAACGATGAATTATGGTATCAATTTTTCCCTCCTGACACAATGCAACTAAAAACCTAACCGGGGTATTATTTTTATTTTACGCGCAACAGTTATCGTTAAATAAATATAATGTTTAGACATTTGGATTTAAAATATTTTTAAAATAGTAATGTAAAAGGCTTAACACATCATTTGATCCTTTTTATTAAGTTTCCAGTCTTGTTTTCCGCAGAATATATAAAGAAGTTATGTACCCATAACTGACTCAAATAAAAGGCATCTCCTGAAGGTACTTTCGAAAGGGGCATGTTTTGTTGGAAATTTAAGCACAAAACTTAAATTTCATCATTTTCTTGTGCTTCTTTTGACTTCCCTTTTAGCTCTTTGTAGAACACTTCAGATTTTCGAAGATGTACGTTCTTTCGTAATTCGAATGACTTCTTTTCTTCTTCTAAATCAACACTCTGTATTTTATTGTTTAAAATATTACATTTTTTGCAAGTATCCTTCCGTGCAGCACTAAAACTAATATTAAAGTTCTCACGAAAGTATCGCCCGTAAAGATCATACGATATTTTTGGTTTGTATGGAAGATGGTCTTGTTTTAATTTATGTATATCAGGTTCATACTTTTTCAAATATAAATCATACATAATGGAATTACTTAAATCACTTGACAAATAATATTTATCGGTTTTTTTTTCGAGTATAATGGGAAATGCGTTTTGGAAAGCTGTTAATGTGATCGCGTATTTGCCCTCTTAAATCTTCGGGAATTAAATTAGGCCTACTTGAATGACGACCTCTTTTATCCTGAACAGGTCTAATGTTAGTAGACAGGTGGGTTGCGATGCGCTCCAGACGTTTTTTTCCTATGCCATGAAGAAGGCACAATGCCATCTTGTAATTTTTTTCCAAAAATGTTTACCATAAAAACATCAAAAATACTCAATACAAAAACGTCAGAGCATTTTTAAAAGTTTGTAGATACACAATTTTTTTTTTGTACTTATGTTTTATTGGCACTGGTTTTATCAAACAACTGGTCAGTCAATGTGTGTTTTTATTTTTAATGTCTTATTAATCTAATTTTTTGTTTTTCTAGAAAAAATTTAACGAGATTTGAACCCGCGTCTATCGACGATTCTATCCTAACGACTGAGAACAGTGAGGCTCTCAGACAGCTAGGCTACCTGAGAGCCTCACTGTTAAAATTAAGAATAATAAAAAAATATTACCTTATACTTATAGGTATAGTTCCTTATTAATTTTGGATGTCCTTCAATTATTTTGCGCCTTCGAGTAATCTGCGAAACCTGTATCAAGCTTGACAAATAAGAGTCTTGTTTTTCTTGACTTGAAAGAGTATTAAAAACAGATATTATTTCCTGCTTCTCGGTTTCTGAAAGTTTTTTATGCATTTCTTACTACATTTGCAATCATCCTTTCTGGTACCACTTTTCCAGTTGTCGTAGATTTATAAGCTCTAGCTCTAGCTCTTTTTATTTTCTGCACATTTCTTTTCTAGCCCTTGGGATCTTTTATTTTCTTTCGTCCATGTTTATTATTTGCAGCCTCTTTATCAGCGGACTCCTTCTCTTCATATAAATTATTTTCAGATGCACCAGAATTATTCGAAGGCAAAAACTCGCTGCCTGAACTTTGAAATGGTTCATTCTCACTATTTCAACTCACAATAATATCCTATGATCTAGTAATAATAAAAAATCCTCGATATTTTACTAAACCATACCTCTCGCACTATGTTAACTCTCCAACAGTTTCTTGGTGACCACGTAACTTATATTGCGTTCGTGGCTCGTGTAGATACCGGTACCTTACCCAATCGCGGCAATTCAAAATTTGGTGCAGGAACGGAATAAGTTACACATTTCTTATACCGTTCTTGCACCAGACCATACCAGGGGATAAGTAGTTTGCTCTTATAATTTCAGTATCTATTACCTGTACATATCCTATACTTGCGCCAGGCGAGAATAGTTACTTTTTCAACCTAAATAAGCACCTATCTCACTTTTGCAGAATTTGGTACTTATCCCCTTCTTCCACCAGGGTCTTCAATTGTGAAAGAGGACTCGTCTGTAAACAAAATATTAAAAAAAAATATTTTCATTGGATTACTCGACCATAATTTCACAGAATTCCATCCGTTTAAAATAATGATTAAGAAATATTTCTTGAGTGGTCTGCATTTTAAACAATCGTAGTTATTTCTTTTTTAACAACTTCTTACTGTTTTTTCATTCAAGTCAACTTCAGTAGTAATTTGTCTACTTAAACACTGCATCGTTTCAGCCAAAGCACAGACCTGGCTTTCTCTAATGTTTCGTTGACTAATTTCCCTTTCATGAGGTTGATCTGATGGGAAGGAGTTTTGTTAATTGTTGAATAATGGCTAATACAGTTTTTCTACCGTTATTTTTCTATTTTAAAAAGCTGTAAAAAATTTGTTATAAGTTCTTATACAGAATGTCCCCCAAAATACTATTTCATTACGTGATTTATTTTTATGCCGGAGTTATTAAATGGTGTTGTAATAATAATGATAATTCTAAAGGCGGTGAAGATGACGAAATTAATATAAACATTTGATGAGGCGGACTTTAGAGGCGCACTGAATAAAAAATAAATATTATATAATAGAAACAAAATTCCAGAATTAAGTATATTCTATCGTATCCATATTACCCTTATAGTAAAACTTATTCTTTAATGATTAGTCAGAATATCAGCAAAAAGATTTATTTATACGTTACTTTTTTTTAATATTGAAAAATAAAATATATTTTGTATTTATTTGTACATTACCTTCTTTCTTCTTCGGTTTCGCTTGACATGTAAGTAATATAAGCAGCCATTAACAAACAGTTATTTGGTAATTTATCAATTTCTTGGGAAAGCTCCTTCAACTGTAAATAGTGTTAACATAGATACATATTTATGAAAATAATAAACATGCCGAAAATGTTCTTACCTGAGTTTGCCACCTATGATATTCGTCTCCCAGTTTGCCAACAAGCCCTTCTGCTGCAGATAGTGTACTTTGAGCTTTGGTTAAATCAATTTCGATTTCAGCTGCTTCTTTGGTGTATACTGATAATTGTTCCTTTAGCTTGGCAACAGTTGCGTCTACGTCCAACAAACCTGCACTGAGCTCTCCAAGTTGGTTTTGTGAATTTGATAAATTTCTACAATAGTTTTTAGTCAACTGCTTTGTTTAAAGTAACAAAAACGATCAGATACAAAATAGAAATTAAACACTTACTGTTATTAGACAGAAATGTAATATAAGTTAAAAACAATATATAACATAAAAAAATAAAACAAAATTAAATGAAGAAAATAAAACCTTATTTTTACTTTAATTTTTGCAAGATAAGAATACTTACTCTTTTAATTTCATTTGTTCCTTCTCAAGAGGTTTAATTTTATCCAAAACGTAAGAGTATTTAACATTAGCAGCTACCCACGCTGCTAAAGGAGCAGCGGCTTGAGACGCTCGTTTGGCAGATTTTGGGTCAAAAGAATCACTTTTTGTAGACATTAATTTTTCTACGGCCTGCCTGTTTTCTTTACTTATTCTGTTAGCGTTAAAAGCCCTATAACAAGGAAAGTAAATAAAAGTTAATATATTCAAATGTACTCAGTTGCAAAAAATTCGATCCATGATATATTTCCCATTCATTGCCAGTTTTAAAACTTATGACTTCTATACATTATTACATTAGATGATTTTTAATTTTTTTGGCATTTATTATAAACCATAATAATGTATGTTTTTGTTAAACTTTAAGTTGATAAGCAGCAAGAAATTAATTTGTTGTACTGATTTTAACAACCAGACCAATTTAGTATAAAAGCGCTTTGAGTTCAGTTTTCAACAATTTTAATTGTTTTAAAATGACAACACCAACGGATGATGCAATAGCCGTGGCTTTACTGCAAATGGTCGTAGCCAGTATTATGTCGTCCAGGTGCTAGGTGTAAGTCATTGTGCTATTTTAAGAGCTATTTAATAAAAAAAGAGATATTTAATAAAAACAGCAACTAAAAAGTCAGCATCAGGCCGTAGGGCAGCAACTTCCATCCACACTCGATGATCGATTTTTAATTTTCGTGTTTAGGAAATAGATATTTAACTTCAATTGAGCTAGCGAATCGCCTAAACGAAGTCCGAAATGTGGATGTCAGTAGGTAAACAGTTCATCTTTAACGTTATGAAGCGAATTTAGTATTCAGAGGACCAACCCTATCTCCACAGCAATGAAGTATAATAAATAGACCCAGACCCGCCTAAACTTGACACCTAAATAATCAGGGGTCGTAAACACCTGCTTGGAGGTATATTTAGTACAACAATGACGTACTCGTTTTTTTCGAATGAGTTTATAATATTTCTTTTTTAAAACGATATCTATAAAAAAAATACTAATTAGAAAAATTATATTTAAATGATTTTAATAATGAAACACAAAATATTCAATTGACATTATTAAGTATTCAGTATAATGCATAATAATTTAACCCATCTTTTACCAAAGCTTTAAAAAATTGATAAAACTTGACAAAATAAGTTTTATTCATTAAAGTAGAGCCTAATTGAGGAAAAAATACAACAAAAAAATTTTTCATGTACATAACTTAAAAGATAAACACTGGTGCCTATACGCACCACTGACTAAATCTGTTAAGAATGGTATTGCGAAAAACAATAATTGGCGTATAAATGTACTTGGCACTTTTGGCAAGTATACACTGTATCATTATGACATACTCTGCAACGTCTACGCTTTTCTTGCTTAAAAATAAGTTGATCCAGATGATCAGTCTGTGGCACACTAATATTATTTTTGTGGTCGGCTATATCTCTTTGCAGTTGACAATGGTTCAATATGGTAATGAGTGCTAATCAATGTAACTATTGAATTATCGTGCCATATTACTAAAGAAATGTGCGTATTCTCCTCAAAGTAAGAGTTACAACAAACCCTAGGGCATTTTTTCATAAAGTTTGTATACTCTAGAGGACACTCTTCTATTCTATCTGTTTTTATAGTGCCTTTTGAAAAAAACCCTTGTTCTTTTAGTGTCCGAAATAAACCATAGAATGAGAAGAAATTGTCGAAAAATATGATATGATTATTCTTACTTTTAATAATTATTGATAATAAATCCAGAACAACTCTAGTACCCAATGTTTGTTTTTTGTCTACTGGCTCAGCAGATGCACCTTGATAGGGCACAAACTTTTACATATATCCTTCACAGTGATAGACAACCCACGAGAAATAGAAGACAGAGTCCTAGAGTTGGAAAACATCATCCAACAAGCACTCAGAAACAGCACTACAGAAGAGGAAGTAGAAATGCACACGGGAAGATTTAAGGATATACCACAAGCAATAAAAGACTTAATAAGGGAAAAGAACAGAGCAAAGCAGACAGCGAGAAGGACAAGGAACCAGGCAGACAAAAATAGAGCAAATAGGCTAAACAGAGAGGTCAAAACAGCACTACAACAACACCGTAGTGAAAGCTGGGAAAACCACATAAGAGACATGGAGGAGCAAGGACCAAATATGCAAAATATTTGGAGGCTCCAGAGAATACTGAGAAACGACAGAAAGCAAATCCCTCCATTACATGGAGAAAACGGAATAGTCTACACCACAGAGGAAAAAGCAGAAGTAATGAGGAGTACTCTCGAAAGAGAGTGTACATTAAATTACCACCCAGATGAGGACATCGACTTCATAGAAGAAGTCGAAAGACAAAGAGGAAGACCCGAAAACCCGAACGAAATCATCCCTCCTACATCACCGGAGGAGATAAACGAGCTAATTAAAAATAGCTCGCCGAAAAAAGCACCTGGTCCTGATCAAATAACGAACAGGGCTCTAAAATACTTACCAGCGAGAGCCATAGTATATCTAACAAATATTATCAACGCGATGCTAAGATTCAAGAAATTCCCAAACAGATGGAAAGAGGCTCATGTCATAATGTTACCAAAGCCCGGAAAAAACAGCACATTCCCGCAAAACTACAGGCCAATAAGCTTACTACCTGCAATCAGCAAGATTGTAGAGAGAATAATACTCGTCAGACTCCAAGCTGAAACAGACAGATTAGATATAATACCCGAAGCCAAATTCGGTTTTAGATCAGAACACTCCAGTGAGCTACAAGTACTCAGATTAACAGAGTACATAGCAGCTGGATTTAATGACAAACAATTCACAGGAGCTGTCTTCCTAGATGTAAGCAAAGCTTTCGACAGAGTCTGGCATAAAGGACTTATCTACAAAATGAGACGATACGGCTACAGCGGAGCAATGACAAGACTAATTTCTTCGTACTTAAGCAATCGGAGTTTCAGAGTCCGGATAGGACAAGTCCTATCCGAACTCGGGAACCCGGAGGCTGGAGTGCCACAGGGAGCGGTACTGTCACCTCTACTGTATACGATATACACAGCAGACATACCTAGAACACCAGGTACACTACTAAGCCTCTATGCCGACGACACAGCGATAGCGGCCAAACACAGAAATGTAGACATAGCGGTAAACAACTTACAAACAGCGCTAGATGACATAGAAGAATGGAGTTTAAAATGGAAAATCGCTATAAACTCCGAAAAGACACAGGCTGTACTTTTCAAAAAGAGGCACCAACAACCAGAAGAACAGGTAACTGTGCAAGACAATCCTATCGAGTGGAAAAGTGAAGCAAAATACCTCGGAGTAATCATGGACAAAGGCTTAACATTTAGCAAACATGTAGAAGCTACAGTACAAAAAGCCAACATGGCAAGAGCATCAATAAGAGGCCTAGCAGGAAGAAAAAGCAAACTTAGATTGAAAACAAAAATAAGATTAATAAATTGTATAATTCTTCCTATACTAACATATGCGTCTCTCGCATGGGGACACATATGCAATACATCAAAAAAGAAAATACAAGCGGCACATAACAACAGCCTAAGAGAAGCAGTCAACGTACCGAGATACGTAGCAGAAAGATTTCTCTTTAGAGAACTACAACAAATCAGAGTGACCGACACAATGAAAGAAAAAGCTAGGACAAAGTTCGCGGAGATAGAGAACCACCCCAACCACATATTGCGAGAGATATTGAGGTATGACGCTTTCCACAGATGGAAGCACAAAAGACCCAAACAACAAATAGTAGAATAAAATCATAATACTAGAGAGAAAATCAACAATCACACCAGAGAGAAAACAAAACACCAGAGAGAAAACACTTCAAAAAACAACAACAACGCACAATGAAGATAGTTCGTAGCTCAAAACCCTTGTGGACAATCGCAACGTACAGCGTGGACCCAGTAAATTTTATGTAGATAATTTATTATATAAATATGCACTAATTCTGATTGTATGTTTCAGGCATCCTACAAAAAAAATCCAAAAAACAACAAAAAAATGGCTTCGGCCACCAAAAAAATCAAAAAACTACTAACAAAAACCGGCGCAAGCCACAAAAAAATATTAACAAAAACCACTAAAAACTCGGGCATGTAGGGCCCAACCCCTTGAGCACCAAGTCGCCGAACTGAGCCTAGCTCAGAGCGGAGACTTGAGGCCCAAGTAAGCAATTTTAGTTCGCGGATAAGCCACATTAAGATAACAGGAATATAGCGACAATGCGCTGTCCTGAGTTTTGAATTCGGTTAGGAAACCATGTTGGGGTTCTATTACCCAGGATCTCCACATGAAGAGCATTTGGCTGATAGTTGTGCCCCTATCGCGCATCAGAGTGCTATAGGGGGGAAAGGGATGGTCTGGAGCATTCGAGCGCGGTGGAGTGACTCCTGTTTTTACTCGAGTTAATACACCTCGCTCCAATGAATTGTTACACCCGAACGTAATTCTTAGGGGTGAACATTTCTCACAGGCTGGGTTTAATTAAATTGCTTGCTTGCTTGCCTTCACTTTCCAACAAACCTTACTGGCTTGCCTTTTATAAACATCTTACACGAGTGCCGTCCAAAGTATGGAACCACTTCTTCATCTATAGATATGTTGTGTGAGAACACACCAAATTGGATGAATTTCTCGTTGGTTTTGTCAAAAAATGGGCGCAATTTACAAAATTTATCACTTTAATCAAGCTGTCCACTATCGCTTAATTGCAGATTACGTTTTATGGAGATACATTTGTTACGGCTCACGCAGTCTTTTACAACCTGTACCCCTTTGTCTTCGTCAAGTGACCCATACATGTGGGCTTGAGGTAAAGTGTGGTATCCCGATAAAATTAAAATTTCGATAAAGTTAAGAAAGTCTTTTCTAGTTAGAATAAAATCATGTCTGTTATTGGCATGAGCATATTGTAAAGAATATTAAACTGTCATGTCTTGCATATCAAAGTTTAAAAATAAAAAGAATGTTTCTAACGGTGTGGTCCTTTCAAAGCCTTCAGAGATTCAGTAAATGCTTTTTCATTTGATTCAGGTAACTGCTTATGCAAAAATTGACTTTTTTTTTACTTGGGTCTCTCTCGAACATTTTTTCTTTCGTACTACTAGATTTTCTTTCTGTATGTAAGGATTTCTCAGTCAGAGATTCCGCAACGAAACGCAAATCGTCTCCTATATCATGTAAATCTTCCTCCCCAGTGTGGATTTCAAATGTCTTTTTAAACTTCTTCGACCAGAAATAAGACACTTAAATGGCACTTTACTAAACTGTTAAGTAAAGCACCCTCAAAAATTTAAAATTAAATTTGCTCTTTACATAAAATATGTAAACTTTTTCCCTTATAATTTACTATGGAATCACTAACAGATTTTTTACTGTCATAATGGCATGTGTTTGTCTTTTTAAAGAGTTACAATTACATTTTAAAGAATTACATGCCATGATTTTTTTCTGACGGATATTCTCAAGTTAAAGTTGATTTCATGTAATCGAATGAACTATATTAAAAGTAAAGTCGTCCCAGGAACGCAAGTCAACAATATTGGCAATATCATTTTAAAGTCGTCTACTTTCAAATGTATAATGTATGTCTGAATTGTCAATATAAATAAGTCAGATAAAATTAAATTATTAAAGAATTTTTCACCAAGTAACAAAAAAACAAAATTTGTTTAATTTACTAATGTTTTGTATCTTGAGAAATATTTCCTAAGTGGAAATTGAAACGTCAATAAACGTACCATTTAAATGGTACGTTTTGGTAAATTTATTCCCATTTAAATAGTAATTATTATAAGTACATGAACGTATGGTGGATGGAGAGAGTTATTTAAATATTAACCCTAGTAGCACAACATGGGGTCGCCCGTGACCCTGCAGTTTCATTTTTCTTAAGCACGCTTGCGCGCAGTTAATACACTGGGTTGAAATTTCACGTAGCTTTAGTTCTCGTTTGTAGGTTCTGGCGTTGATTGACGGTTCTGGTGTGTGTACGTATTATTTGACCTGACTTTCGTTTTCGCGGATAATAAGGATTTGAATTGGTTTTGACACCACGTTGTGGTTTACGTTATAATATTTTGCGGTAAGGTAAATTTATTATTTTTTGTATTGGTTGTTTAAATAATGATTTATTGTAGGAAAATGGCTGATAAAAATTTAAAACAAAGTTCATTCCAACTGCAGTATGAACGACGGTGTCGTCTTACTGAAACAGAGCTTTAAAACGAGTTATACAAAGACGAGAATGACAATCTGGCATCCGAGGAGTCCTTAGATGTAAACGATAGCGAAGACAAGGATGTCTTAATCAACGATTCTGTATGTGATGAATGTACTATTAGAGAATTACAGAAGGGAACAGACAACAATGAGGAAGCTATGGAAACAGGTGCTACAGATGACCGTCCTGGATTTTTTGCTCGTAATATATGAAAGAAATGTGGTATATGCCCAAAGAAATGTGGTAGCTATTTTTTACCGATGAAATTTTACAGATAATTGTCAACAGCACAAATAGAGAAATAGAAATTCAAAAATCAAAATTTACTTTGGAATAACGATACATACAAGAAACACATAAAGCAGAACTTCTGGCTTTGTTTGGGCTTTTATACTTTGCAGGACTTCTAAAAAAAGCACATCTTTCCCTCGAAGATATCATCTGGTCAGAAATAGCAATATTTCGCAATACTTCGCAATACACTGACAAAAAGCCGGTTTGAATTTCTTTTAAACTGCTTGCGTTTTGATGACAAAACAACCCGAACAGAAAGAAAAACTGTCGATAAATTCGCACCAATAAGAGAAATAAAAGATCTATTTATAGAAAACTGCGAAAGCTTGTATCCTCCTTATAAATACGTAACTATAGATGAGCAGCTATTAAACTTTAGGGGTCGCTGCCCATTCAAAATGTACTTAACTAGCAAACCAGAGAAATATGGTATTAAAATTATTATGATGTGTGACGCCAAAACTAATTATATACGTTCTGTAATTTCTTATACAGGAAAAGATCCAAACAGAAGGCCTGAAGATGGTTCTATTCCAACGCAATATTTTATGAAACTATCGAAAACAATAGCAGGAACAAATCGTAACATAACAATAGACAACTGGTTTTCATCGATCGAGTTAGCAAAAAAACTTCTTGAAAATAAACTTACCATGGTGGGAACTCTCCGCAAAAATAAAAGAGAAATACCGGTACAATTTCTAGATTTAAAACGTAGGGAAATCTCCTCATCGGCGTTTGCTTTTTCAAAAGATGTAACTTTAGTATCCCATGTTTCAGAAAAGAAAAAAATGCGTTCTACTTATAACTTCTATGCATTTTTGAGACGAAATAATTGCAGAAACAAAAAAGCCAGAAATTACAATGTTCTACAATTCGACTAAAGGTGGGGTCGATACGTTTGATCAACTCTGTCATTCGAAGACAGTTGCTCGAAAAACGAGACGGTGGCTAAGGATTCTGTATGGAATGTTAGATGCTGCTGGAATCAATTCTTTTGTGTTACATCAATGTCAAACATTGCCGAGTTGTAACGTCCATTCTACTTTTCTCAAAAACTTAGCTGATTCTTTGGTGGAAGATTATATGAAGCACAGAGTAGAAAATAATCGACTGCCAAAAAAGTTAAGACAATTTCTGAGACAAAACCTTGGATATCCTGACGAACTACCAGCCCAATAGCCACAACAGCGTTCACGTCGTTGTGATTTTTGTCCAAGATCTCGTTACCGTAGAGGACGCCATATTTGTATTCATTGTGGAAAAAATATATGTGCAGAATATGAGTTTAGAATTTGTGAAATATGTAAATCTTAATCTTGATTTAAATATTTTGTATTGGTCAGATTTGTTTATCATGTTATTTTTACTACTAAAAAATGATTATTTTTATTTTGTTGTTTATTTGTTAATCATACTCTTATTTCGGTATTTACTGTAGAAACATTAAACTGTCATATAATAAACTATTTAAAAATGAAATAGTACCAAATACGTTTTTTTATTTGTCATATTTGAGTTAGTTTAAGTTTTTATTAGGGTCAAAGGCGACCCCACGTTGTGGTTTATGTTCCAGTTCCCTCACGTTGTGGTTCTAGTTTTAATGTCTCTTGACAAAATACGGAAAAACAACAAAATTGATGGTCGAAGGACTCTGTCTGGCCAAAGTTATAGTATATGTAATGTTTTATTGTTATTGTGAGATGAGAAAAGACTGGATAACAAACTGTGATCTCCAGAGTTCCGAAACCATAAAAACTGTCCGTGTATTTGTTAATTTTTTTTATATCTAAGTGTATTTGTTGATTTTTAATTTCTCTCACACCATATTCATTTTTAATAATTTCTGTTTTCAAGATTTACTCTTAAATTTTTTTTGTGTCCCAATTTTCCACATCTCTTTAAGTTTCCTATTTATTTTCAAGTTGTGTTGAAAAAATTTGGTTTATACCAAAATTGGTTGGATACCAATCTTTTAGTATCATTTTATCATTCAAGTTAAGATGAAAGCCAGTGACTTCTAGATTGACCTTTCTTCTTTCATTTTATAATTTGACTATCCTAGTACTTATTTATATTCTCTATTTTTGAAAGGAAAAAGTAAAAATCCTAAGATTTCTACTTGTACGAAGCCAAAATTCAGGTTCTTGCTTAAATCAGTGCCTTGTATGATTTGCAAAGCAAACATACCATAAAAAAAACTGACGCGGGATTCTTAAATTGCATTACATATCATATTGATTAATCTAAGTAAAAAATTTCCATGAACTGGCTTCTAATACTAAAAATACTAATTAATAAAGATATAGGAAAGACAGTTAAGATTTGATTTCAGGTATAGTGCATCTACAATTTGCTTTGGCGTATTTTGTCCTTTCAGAACTCATTAGAGCGCCTTAGTAGTAAGTCCTAAAAGTCAAATTTAATTTTTTGCGTCAAAGAAAGTAATAATCATAATTTCCTAAAGACGCATACGGCGACATCTAAGAATAAAGCAAAAAATAAAAATTCAAAGATTTCTACTTGTTCGAAACCCAAATTACAGACGAAATGCATATAAGCCAATTGTAGAGGCTATATACGTAAAATTAAATCTTAACTGACTTTTATATATCTTTATTTACTCGTATTTTGAGAATTAGGAACCAGTTTATTAAAGGTTCTTATCTAGATGAATCGATACGATGTGAAATGCAATTTTAGATTTTTAATGTCGGTTTATTCATCGTCTGTTTGATTGACCGTTTATTATACCGTAGAAGGCATATATTTAAGTAAAAAACTGAATTTTGGTTTAGAACAAGTAGAAATCTTCGGATCTTTACCTTTTGCTTTATTATTAGGCGCCACCTTATGAATCTTTAGGAAGTTATTTTATTATTACTTCCTTTGACGGAACATTTGATTTCACGTTTAGAGCTTCCTACTGAGGAACTCTGATAATTAGCTTGTGGTATTGACAATTCAGCCAATACATTCTAGAGTTTGTTCCTTTTGACTGAGTCGTATGTTTGTTTGAAATCTACAAACACGTTGTGAATATCAATGTCATGTTCCCAAGATCTGCATTTATTCTGCATTTTCTTATTAACTGCATATGTGTTCTGTTCTTGGACACTTTAACCTTCTTTTGAAAAAGGGAAAACTGTGTCACTGCTGAAGACGCTCAACCTTAATCAAGTCGTTCCAACCACAAAAGATTTACTATCTGGGAAATACTTTTGTAAAGAATTGGAACAGTTCCAAAAATCATTCCAAAAGACCGAATATTAGGTTATAAAAAATAATTTTTTTTAAATATGTAAAATGAATCAAAAATACTTTTTTCAGATTTAGTGTAAATAGGCAAAAAAGTGTTAGAACATAAAAAATACGATAGCAATATACGATCCGTTCACCTACCACGTAAACTAGCAAAGTTTTTTTTTTAAATAATACAAAGAAAATTTTGAAAATAACCTTTGAAAAGGTAAATAATATTTAACATGTTATTTATATTAACAGTTTATCTGTTTTCCAACAACTTATTAAAACGTCACTCACCTGATATCCTCTTTTACACCTCTTTTTGAGAGGAATGACTTCATGCTGTTCCAAGAAGTATCCTGGGTTCCCATTAACCTTAGCACCCCTTCCAAAATATCCCTTATTATTTCTGGAGGAGCTCGCAGTGATCTTATTTCTGATAAGGACTCAGATTTAATATTTCCTACGGCTGATCTAGCTTCTTCCATTAAAGGTTCAACCTCAGCAAGTTCTGCCTCTATATCCTTTTTTCTAAACAAAAAAAAGTATCTATCAGGGTTTAAAATGCAAATATAATAATTTTGGTGCTTTAGTCGGTTTTGATTTTTCAAATCACTTGACTGAAAAATTATGTTTCCGTTTCTTAGTAGCTGATATTTGCTTCTAAATTTTGTATTCTTAAATAAAAAATAAATAACTATATTATAGTATATTCTGTAGAAGTCTTAAAGAATGAAAATCCAAATTAATTACATATTTTTAAAACAGGTATGATAAGACAGATAGGATCTATCGACTGAACACGGTTTAGGTATGCATGTATATATGTGTATTTGGTGTATGTGTGAGTGTGTGTAGTCAAAGAACTACAGTTTTTTACATTTTTAAACTTTTTAAAGATAAACATAAGCAATACCAAAATATCCTAAAATATAAATGTACCGAAATGAAATATTTTAAAAAATATAAAAATAGTATAATAAAAGAGTTCAAATTAATGTCAAAAAGGGCTAAAACATTTAATAAAAAATAGTACCTTCGTTCCAACTGAACATTTTCCTCTTCAGTTTTGCCTTTTAAAACTTCCATTTCTTCTTTGTGAACGTTTGCATTTTTCATGGTGTTGCTTATCATGTCTAAGGCTGAATTAGCTTTGGATTGCTTTTCAGCTAGTTTTTCTTGCTTTTCAATCGCATCTTGTTTTAAGTCTTTTACCAAACTCTCCGCTTCAGTAAGTTTGGACACCCCAGCCTAATAAATACAGTTATAAAATAATGTAATATTTCAAAAATATTTCCATACAAGTACGATGCAGATCGCACTGTATAATAATGAACGCCAACCAAACTGTTAGCACATAACAAAAAGAGAAGAAGTAGCATCCCTAGGTAAGAGAAAATCCAAGCTAGATGAAAGAATATAGGACATAATATTGTTCTGAAGCTATTTTCTTGTGGCATTTTAATTTAATTACTATTTAAATGGGAATAAGCCACAATTAAAGGTTAAAATACGTTTATTGACGTTTCAATTTCCACTTCGGAAATCGTTCTCAAAATACAAACATTAGTAAATTAAACAAATTTTGTTTTTTGTTACTTAGTGAAAAATTCTTCTAATAATTTAATTTTATCTGACTCATCTATATTGACAATTTAGACATACATTATACATTTTAAAGTAGACGACTTTAAAATGATATTGCCAATATTGTTGAGTTGCGTTCCTGGGACGACTTTACTTATAAGATAGTTCATTCGATTACATGAAATCAACTTTAAGTTGAGAATATCCGTCAGAAAAGATCATAACATGTAATTCGTCTTTAAAAAGACAAACACATGCCATGATGACAGTAAAATTCTCCTGTTAGTGATTCCATAGTAAATTATGAGGGAAAAACCAGGAAAAAACCTCATAATACTATACCGACATGGTAAGTATTTGATCGTGCATTTAGTTTACCTTCAATAAACACCAAATTCCGATTTTATCCTCCTTAGATCCTCAGTATGGTGGAGATATGTAGATGATGTATTCTCAATATGGCCTCATGGATCAGAGTTGTTGGACACATTCCTAAATGATATAAATGATAAAGAAGAGACAATAAAATTTACCATGGAAAAGGAATATAATAACACATTACCTTTTCTGGATGTTTTAATCTCTAAGAACGATACTGGATACGAAACTCAGGTGTATAGAAAACCAACACACACCAACAGATATTTAAATTTCAAATCAAATCACAATATTAATATTAAAAAGGGAATTATTAAATCCTTATACGATAGAGCCAAAATTACTTGTTCTAACGAAAATTCATTCTTGGAGGAAAAACATTTGTTAACATCTGTTTTATTAAAAAATGATTATCCTTTATCGTTTATAAATAAGGAATTTTCAACAATCGATCGAATAGATTAAAACAACTTAGAACGAGATCCTACAGCATATACAAGGAATATTACGAGGAACATAACAATACCATACATTAAAGGATTATCGGAAAAGCTTAAAAGGATAGGAAATAAATTCAACATTTCAACAACATTCAAAACAACAAACACGTTGAGATCTATTTTGTCCAAAACCAAACCTAACAATGAACAAGAAAGGACAAAGAATTGCATTTATAAAATACCTTGTGAATGCGATCAGTTTTATTTAGGTGAAACATCAAGACCATTAAATGTTAGAATAAGTGAACATCAATCCTATATTAAAAATAGAGAATTTGATAAATCTCAAATATGTAAACACGCATGGGATAATGAACATAGGGTTCAATGGAATGATTCAAATATAGTCCTAAAAGAAACGGATGGTAAAAAGAGAAAAATCAAAGAAGCGGCTCTAATTATGCTAAATGAGACCAATTGTGTCGCGAATTCCTCGGCAAAATGTAGTAGGATCTGGTTACCCATATTGAAAGACGAAGTTATTAAAAGGAAAATACCAGTATTGGTAAGTCAGTAACATATAGAGAATACATCATTTATGTTTTTTAAATAACAAACATATAAAATCGGAATTTGGTGTTTATTGAAGGTAAACTAAATGCACGATCAAATACTTACCATGTCGGGATAGTATTATGAGGTTTTTTCCTGGTTTTTCCCTCATAATTTAGTATGGAATCACTAACAGGAGAATTTTACTGTCATCATGGCATGTGTTTGTCTTTTTAAAGACGAATTACATGTTATGATCTTTTCTGACGGATATTCTCAACTTAAAGTTGATTTCATGTAATCGAATGAACTATCTTATAAGTAAAGTCGTCCCAGGAACGCAACTCAACAATATTGGCAATATCATTTTAAAGTCGTCTACTTTAAAATGTATAATGTATGTCTAAATTGTCAATATAGATGAGTCAGATAAAATTAAATTATTAGAAGAATTTTTCACTAAGTAACAAAAAACAAAATTTGTTTAATTTACTAATGTTTGTATTTTGAGAACGATTTCCGAAGTGGAAATTGAAACGTCAATAAACGTATTTTAACCTTTAATTGTGGCTTATTCCCATTTAAATAGTAATTAATAGGACATAATATTCAAACAAGGTGAATTTTTGGGCCGGCCCTATAAAAAATCATGTAATAGGGATCTATTTTATTGAGGAACTTAACTGCTTCTCGTTATCTGGCATTTTTTCCTGATTATCTGATGCCACAGCTAAATCAGCTATTTGCAAAATAGAAACGACTTGTGCTGTAAATAGGATAGGGTTCATCCACTCTACCGTGTTAAGGTAGGAAATTACTTAAATAACGTTTTTCCAGATAAATGGATAAGAAAAAGGGGATTCAGTCGAATGGCCACCAAGGTATTCAGATTTGACTTCACTAGATTGTTTTATGATGATTTTAAAGACCAAAGTGTATTGAAGTGGACTGAATAATGTAAAAGAATTGAAGGACCACATCAGAACGAAAATTACAGAAATAAATTCTGAAGTCATCAAAAACGTTAGGAAATAATTTATTGCCCGGCTTTCCGATTATATCATTGTTGAGGATATTACTAATTATCCATTACACGTTAATTGCATTAATAAAATAAACAGCTTTGGTTAACATTGTAGAAATAAATATTTAAGTAATTGCATCGTTGCTAAAGCGATTAGAAGACCTTTTCAATAAGGTATCCCGTGATTTTGTCACGGGATACCTGACACAAATATACTTATGCACATAATTTTGTATAACCCTGTAGAAATAAATATTTAAACAGAACATCGTTGCAAAAACGAGTAGGAGACCTTTCAAATAAGGCATCTCGTGACCTTGGTTTCTATTTAAAAAAATCGTCGATTACATCATTACGCTAACACTAACACTAAAGTCGTCTGCTTCTGAAATAATGAATGTATTCCATACTTTTGCGTCATACTTAAGCACATAATTTTGGTTAGCCCTGTAGGAATAAATATTTAAACAAAACATCGTTGCAAAAACGAGTAGGGGACCTTTCAAATAAGACATCTCGTGACCTTGGTTTCTATTTCAAAAAATCGTCGATTACGTCATTACGCTAACACTAAGGACATAATGTCTAACACAATATCGACGGCTTTGGGACACAAAAATGTAACTACATTTGTTTCCGTTAGGACATGTCCACACCATTGAACTTACCTTAGTGAGTTCTTTTGAGTGACACAAAACTGTATTTCTCCAAACACCTAAAACCCCAGTAAGGAGTTTTCGTCACTACATTTCTTACCAATCCTTTGGTGTCACAGAAATGTAAGTGGTGTTACATTTCTGTGATACTATGTTTTTGTACCATAAATAAGATTGAGTTTACATTTACATTTACTGAGTTTACATTTATTAAGTTACATTTTTATAGCACAAATTTTATTACACTGAATGGTTACAGGTGGCGACAGTGGATTTGATAATTTGTTTCGTTTATTTGGCAGCGTGATCCGTTCCATTTCATGTTATGGTAGCATAAACAAGTAAATCAGTTTTAAGTTAATTATTGTAGAGATCTGTTTTATAATTTTATTATTAAGCAATAATGGATTCAAGACGAAAGAAGTTAGTTGTGTTAGCTCTTAATAATTCTATACGAGTTACCGCCCTCATCACAAATGACACATTCAAATAGTGCCTCACATGTTTCTACTAGTAAATCTGATGTATCAGGAGATGAGCAATGTGAGGATATATTTTTTAGCTAAACCGACAGCTAAAACAGACGTGAGAAATAAAGGAAGCATTGTATTAAAGCCGAATATGAATGCAGTGGGTACCACTAATGGTAGTATCGGTTCGCAACGTAAAAGAAAAAAAAAAGGTTGATCCAAGTACTTAGAAGAATAATTTGCAAGAGGTTAATACAGACTGATAAGTCCTATATTTCTATACGAGGCAAAAATGTTACTGCGAGGCTTGTAATACTAAAGGATTGTTCTAAATGCTCCAAAAAATGTAAAAGTAAACGTAATGAAAAATTTAGGAAGCGTTATCACTGTTCATTTTGAAATGACCTTGGAAATCTTGAAAAGCAAAAACAGTATATTTCTTCTTTAGTTGAAGTTAAACCAAAAAGTTCAGTTACAAGAAATATTGAGAATTAACGACGCTCAAATACCCAATAGTATTATTTAGTAAAAGAGGGTAATAAAATCCAAGTTTGTTAGAAATTTTTTCTTGCCACATTCAACATATCAGAAACCTTTGCTAAATATACTGAAAAATAGATCCGCTTGTCATGTTGTTCAGACTAATAAAAGAGGTCATTCCCCTGAAGTCACAAGACCTAAAGACGCTAGAGAATTTATCAGAAGCCATGATCTTTCTACAGTCTGCTAACTACCTATTAGATCTATCTACAGACAGGACCTTAGCGTACAAAAAATGTATGATTGTTATGTTCAAAAATGCAACAAAGAGAAGATAGTGCTTGAGAAATCGTGGTTGTATACACAAATTTTTCCAATGACTTTTATTTAAAGTTTTAATTCTCAAGAAAAGACATGTGTGTTATATGTTTTAGATATCAAAATTCAACTGAAGATGAAAAGACAGAACTGCATGAGAATTATGAACAACATATCAACAGGAAAAATGATGCAAAAGAATTGGCGGATGCGTTTGCAAACAAAATAAATTTCGTTCAATTTGATCTGGAGGCCCTTCCACAAATACTTAAGAAATATTTTACAAAAGACGACTGGCCGTGTAAAATTTTAATGCTTACGATGTCAGGACCAGAAACGCTACTAATTAAATGTGGCATAAAGGAGTGGCTGGTAGAGGTTCGATTAAAGTGTCCTCTATCTTGTCGTTATAATATCTACAAAAAAATTGCGATGATTAAGAGTTTGTTTTAAAGACTGACACGTGTGGTGATCAAAATATAATGTAAATGTATCTGCTATGTTGATTTATGCTGTTCAGACATGAGAGATTCCAAAAATAATCATAGCTTTTTTTGAGTCTGGCCAATCGATGATAAGTACGACTCAGTCCATGGACATATTGAGACAGAATAAAAAAATGTTGACATATGTGACCCCACGGGGTGGTACTCCCTTGTAAAAATGACGTCAAAGAAATTAAAATGTACACGAGATTGGACAGGAAAATATTTATAACTTCAAAACTGTTGGCTCAATTATAATAAAAAATAGACAAGTCGACATTCATGGTCGTAGTATAAATTGAATATAATTAACATGGCTACAGAACAGAAAAGACAATAATAAAAATATTATATTTTTTTTAAGTACAACAAGCAAAATGAAAATTTCGTATCTATTGAGGTTACCCGAAAGGAAACTAGGAAATTTTCCACGCCAAACTTAACTACGGCATAAAAGGATGATGGAAAATAAAAGAGAAACAATATAATGATTTAGAAGAGCTGTACAATAAAGGTATAATTTCTTCCCAGTATCATCTCTTCTATAAGTCTTTGCTCACCAACAATAAGAACAATCAATCAGATGGGCAAAGTAATTAATATAATTAAGATTAATGTATGAAAATGTTTTGAAAGTTTATATTTAATAAAAAAAAACAAATGATACATTATTAAAACTGTTTATTACAGCCCATTACTTCTATTTTGTGATTTTATTTAGAAAATTTGGTAACCCTCAGTTGTGAAATTAGGTTATAATGCTACAGCAACAAGGAATTACAAATAAATTACTGATACCCAACAGTAAGTCTTTATCAGTCCAGGTAGACAAAAATCTATTGCTGCTACTTTTTCTAATTTTTGTTATTTTGAGAACACAATTCATCCATTGTTACGCACGATTGTATTACTGTTAATTAACAAATCGGAACAAAACATTTGAGAATAACCTACAGGTCATTCCAAAATGCAAATCATTTAAAAAAAACCTTAAAAATAAGCTCTGCCGAAAAATAGTCATTTCTGAAATACAATTTTGTGTTCCTAAGCCCACGATATATACCAATTGATGACTATTCAAAAATTAAAATGGGCATGTAAAAATCACCTGTTTCTAAAATATAGAATTATAGTATCTAAAAATATCAACGAAAATTTTATTTTGAGGATCTAGTCATCGGTTTAGGACAGAATGAAGTTCAGCGTCAGCCGCTGAACAGTACGGACGTGCAGTAGAAGCGACACCTGAAGACCGCCGAGGAGCTGCAGCGTTGAGTCGAAGCCGGACTTATCAGTCTGTGCCGTGAATGTAAGCACGGCAGAGCGGAGACTTGCGTTAGCCGCGGCCGAGGCCACTAGAGGCAAAAGCCTATGCCGAGACAAAGCTGAACCGGGGAGATTTGTATTAATCGAATCTTCACGGAGGCCAAAATCAAGGCATAGGCAAGTGAAAAAGTAAACGGGCTTAGCCCGTCGGGATACTTCCTGTACTACGATTGGGATGACACTGTGAGGTGTAATATTTTAGAAATTACACCTGGCAGACACGGCCCCAAGGTCAGGGAGGTAAGAAATTCAAGCGGATCCCACTCTAGTTCTGCCTAGAGCGTGAACTTCCGAGTAAAGGTACTGGGTGGCACCCAGAAGCCGTGCTGACAACGGGTCAGACGGTCAAAAAAATAAGCTTTCCTCCAAAGATTAGGACTTCCACCCCACGCGATTATGGATCGGTCACGATCCCCACCCTGCCGAAAGGCCACTCCAAGCCCCAATGGTTATAGTTCGAGGTACAAACTCAACTATAATATCTATGATGCCCTCCTAGAAGACCAGGACACAAATTACGAGATCTTTGAAAATCTCCCCACCGAGGACATACACGAAGGGGACTTCAAACGCCCCAAGACCAAGAAAAAACGAACAAAAGACCGCGCGGAGGGAAACCGCGAAAAAGAAATGTACTCCACTGACGACGACGTACCACTCGAAAAACGAGCCACTACAAAAAGGATGAGACAGAGGAGCAGTGAGGATGAAAAGTCCGCACTGGCAAAGATGAAGATGATATTAAAAGAAAAGGACGCCGAAATAGCAGCACTAAAACAGAAAATTGAAGAACTGCAGGATACGATAGTAACCTCGCAAAAAACAATAATTGGCCACATTGACTCAAAGTTCCAAGAACTTAGCAATGGAAAAGAAAATAAAAAAACCAAGAAGACAACAGAAACGGTCTCAAAAGAGAGCAGCAAAGAAGATACCTGGGAAACCCAAGCCAAAAAGGCGTCAAAACCGGAAAAGTCTACGGGAACAATCCCAAAGACAAAAGCAACCGCAGAAAAGTCCACGGGAACAATCCCAAAGACAAAAACAACAATAGAAAATACAAAAAAGGGAAAACAAGCAGAAGAACCCAAAAACAGCAAGAAGAAGGCCGTGAAGGAAGACTTCCCTCCACTAGCGACCCCTAGTGCAACAGAACTAGAGTGTCATCAGGAAAGAGATGCGCGCGCTACACCACGCCCTCCGACTCCATGCCAAGCACAAGCAATGGAAACCGACGGAGAACAAACCACGAAACAAGATAAACCAACGTGGAAACCAAAGCCGCCTGTAATTAAATTACAGAGCGTCAGCCAGACAGGAGCAATACTAGACATTGCTCAGAAAAAGAAGGTGATAACGTCGAATAGACTATCGAGAAGTGGACGAGAAACGTTAATACAAGCGAAAAATCCAGAAGATTATAGGTCTATGGTAAAAATCATAGAGGAGTATAGTCAAAATACACCTATACAGTGGATTGCCTTCCCACTAGAGGAAGACATAAAACCAAGAATGGTTTTAAGAGGACTACCTCCAAACACAGACGTTACAGAAATGTTCAATACTCTCAAAGAAGAGTATGATATCGAATGTGAATCAATAAAGAATATGATTTCCAGAAAGAGTGATAAAAGAAATCTACCAATGTTTGTGCTGACACTGGAGAAGGAGGACGTGGAAAAAGCCAGGCGCATTACCAATCTGATGCATATGAAGGTTCACATCGAAGACCTCAGAAAAGCAACTGGGCCCACGCAGTGTTTCAACTGCCAGGGGTACCACCACGCGCAGAGAGCGTGTTTTAAGACACCTCGATGCGTACGATGCGGAGAAAATCACTCCACAAGAAACTGCCAAATGCCCCGAGAACAAAAGGCAAAATGTGCCAACTGCCAGGGTCAACACCCGGCAAACTTCAGAGGATGCCCCAGATGCCCAACCTGGGGAAGAAAACAACCACAGAGACAACAAGCCCCGCAAACAAGGCCGCAACAAACATCAAGCGGACCTTCCTACGCACAGGCAGCAAAAGCGCAAAATACCGAGAACACCATCTTGATCTCGAAACAACAGCAAGACGGCCTAGTGAACTCAGTTAAGGAACTGGTCACTAGAATTGTCCACGAGGCGATTGCAGATATAAAGCTAGCACTGAACTAGTGCAAGCAAACAGAGGATACTTGAGGATAGGCTCCTGGAACCCAGGAGGCATAAGGACCAACCAGAATATACTGGACGAACTGGTCAATAGATATGAAATGGACGTCGTGGCAATACAGGAAACAAAGCTCACGAACAACATCAACATCAAGTTTCCAGGCTACGACATATACAGGAACGACAACACAGCAAGATCAGGTGGCACAGCAATATTAGTGAAAAAAGGCATAGGTCACATCAGAATTCTAACACCACAACTAAATACTATGCAAGCAACAACAATAAGAGTACAAATGAGGCAAGGAGAAGTCAGAATTACCTCCGCCTACGTAAGACCACAAGACCTACTGATTGAAGACGACTTAAATATGTTCCTAAACAACGAACCCTCAATCATAATAGGAGACCTAAACGCAAGATCCCCAAACTGGAACGACAGAGCTACGAACAGAAACGGAAGACTACTAACCACATACATAGAAAATAATGACGACGTTATGGCAATGGGCCCCACAGACCCAACGCATTACCCAGGAAACGGACTTCCTACACACATAGACACTGTAGTAGCAAGAAACCTAGGACTACAAACAGAAATACAAACATTAAACAAAGGCACAACGGACCACAACCCCATCCTATTAGAACTAGGAACGTGGGAAGAAGAAAGTACAATCAAAAGAGTTAAAAAGAAAACAAAGTGGACAAACTTTAAAAGACTCGTGAGCACTGGAATTAACATAGTTCCAGTGATAGACAACCCACGAGAAATAGAAGACAGAGTCCTAGAGTTGGAAAACATCATCCAACAAGCACTCAGAAACAGCACTACAGAAGAGGAAGTAGAAATGCACACGGGAAGATTTAAGGATATACCACAAGCAATAAAAGACTTAATAAGGGAAAAGAACAGAGCAAAGCAGACAGCGAGAAGGACAAGGAACCAGGCAGACAAAAATAGAGCAAATAGGCTAAACAGAGAGGTCAAAACAGCACTACAACAACACCGTAGTGAAAGCTGGGAAAACCACATAAGAGACATGGAGGAGCAAGGACCAAATATGCAAAATATTTGGAGGCTCCAGAGAATACTGAGAAACGACAGAAAGCAAATCCCTCCATTACATGGAGAAAACGGAATAGTCTACACCACAGAGGAAAAAGCAGAAGTAATGAGGAGTACTCTCGAAAGAGAGTGTACATTAAATTACCACCCAGATGAGGACATCGACTTCATAGAAGAAGTCGAAAGACAAAGAGGAAGACCCGAAAACCCGAACGAAATCATCCCTCCTACATCACCGGAGGAGATAAACGAGCTAATTAAAAATAGCTCGCCGAAAAAAGCACCTGGTCCTGATCAAATAACGAACAGGGCTCTAAAATACTTACCAGCGAGAGCCATAGTATATCTAACAAATATTATCAACGCGATGCTAAGATTCAAGAAATTCCCAAACAGATGGAAAGAGGCTCATGTCATAATGTTACCAAAGCCCGGAAAAAACAGCACATTCCCGCAAAACTACAGGCCAATAAGCTTACTACCTGCAATCAGCAAGATTGTAGAGAGAATAATACTCGTCAGACTCCAAGCTGAAACAGACAGATTAGATATAATACCCGAAGCCCAATTCGGTTTTAGATCAGAACACTCCAGTGAGCTACAAGTACTCAGATTAACAGAGTACATAGCAGCTGGATTTAATGACAAACAATTCACAGGAGCTGTCTTCCTAGATGTAAGCAAAGCTTTCGATAGAGTCTGGCATAAAGGACTTATCTACAAAATGAGACGATACGGCTACAGCGGAGCAATGACAAGACTAATCTCTTCGTACTTAGGCAATCGGAGTTTCAGAGTCCGGATAGGGCAAGTCCTATCCGAACTCGGGAACCCGGAGGCTGGAGTGCCACAGGGAGCGGTACTGTCACCTCTACTGTATACGATATACACAGCAGACATACCTAGAACACCAGGTACACTACTAAGCCTCTATGCCGACGACACAGCGATAGCGGCCAAACACAGAAATGTAGACATAGCGGTAAACAACTTACAAACAGCGCTAGATGACATAGAAGAATGGAGTTTAAAATGGAAAATCGCTATAAACTCCGAAAAGACACAGGCTGTACTTTTCAAAAAGAGGCACCAACAACCAGAAGAACAGGTAACTGTGCAAGACAATCCTATCGAGTGGAAAAGTGAAGCAAAATACCTCGGAGTAATCATGGACAAAGGCTTAACATTTAGCAAACATGTAGAAGCTACAGTACAAAAAGCCAACATGGCAAGAGCATCAATAAGAGGCCTAGCAGGAAGAAAAAGCAAACTTAGATTGAAAACAAAAATAAGATTAATAAATTGTATAATTCTTCCTATACTAACATATGCGTCTCTCGCATGGGGACACATATGCAATACATCAAAAAAGAAAATACAAGCGGCACATAACAACAGCCTAAGAGAAGCAGTCAACGTACCGAGATACGTAGCAGAAAGATTTCTCTTTAGAGAACTACAACAAATCAGAGTGACCGACACAATGAAAGAAAAAGCTAGGACAAAGTTCGCGGAGATAGAGAACCACCCCAACCACATATTGCGAGAGATATTGAGGTATGACGCTTTCCACAGATGGAAGCACAAAAGACCCAAACAACAAATAGTAGAATAAAATCATAATACTAGAGAGAAAATCAACAATCACACCAGAGAGAAAACAAAACACCAGAGAGAAAACACTTCAAAAAACAACAACAACGCACAATGAAGATAGTTCGTAGCTCAAAACCCTTGTGGACAATCGCAACGTACAGCGTGGACCCAGTAAATTTTATGTAGATAATTTATTATATAAATATGCACTAATTCTGATTGTATGTTTCAGGCATCCTACAAAAAAAATCCAAAAAACAACAAAAAAAATGGCTTCGGCCACCAAAAAAATCAAAAAACTACTAACAAAAACCGGCGCAAGCCACAAAAAAATATTAACAAAAACCACTAAAAACTCGGGCATGTAGGGCCCAACCCCTTGAGCACCAAGTCGCCGAACTGAGCCTAGCTCAGAGCGGAGACTTGAGGCCCAAGTAAGCAATTTTAGTTCGCGGATAAGCCACATTAAGATAACAGGAATATAGCGACAATGCGCTGTCCTGAGTTTTGAATTCGGTTAGGAAACCATGTTGGGGTTCTATTACCCAGGATCTCCACATGAAGAGCATTTGGCTGATAGTTGTGCCCCTATCGCGCATCAGAGTGCTATAGGGGGGAAAGGGATGGTCTGGAGCATTCGAGCGCGGTGGAGTGACTCCTGTTTTTACTCGAGTTAATACACCTCGTTCCAATGAATTGTTACACCCGAACGTAATTCTTAGGGGTGAACATTTCTCACAGGCTGGGTTTAATTAAATTGCTTGCTTGCTTGCAGGACAGAATGAGAGAAACTTTATGTTAATATCTAGCTTTGGCAAAATTTATCTGCTTTTTCAGTATCCCAAAGAAGCAAATTAATTTTGAAAGCCATCCATTGGATTTGTACAAGCTGATAGAGGGATTCAGAACTTAAGTTATTATTATATAGAACGGAGCTCTTACACAATTATTGATTAATTTTCAATTAAATTTAAATATTTTTTAGGTGATTAAAAGACCAAATTTAATAAGTATATCAACAATTTTACTTACTTTGAGCTTTTTTTGTTTTGATTTAATACCGTCGATTTTCTCTGTGAACAGTTTTCCATACAATTTTATAAAGGAAATATATCTGGATGGCGTATTTATTAAAGATTGGGTAGCACTGTAAAAAAATGAAAAACTTTGACCAGGAATATTAAGACATCCTTCATCAATTGATATGTTCCTGAAATAAATATAGCGAAATTAAAAAAGCAGAGACAAACTAGATTACGTTTTTATTATTTTAGTATTATACTATTATAATATTATAACATAATTTATAATAGTAGATTCAACGAAATTTCTTTACAAATTACAACAGGCCACAAAATTACAAAATGTAGATCGAGAAAATATATGAGCGGAAGAATTATACCACCAACTTAAAAAATGCATTCATGAGGCTGCAAGTGAAGCTTTGGAGTATAAAGACAAACATAAAATAAAAAAGTAAGAATGGTGGTCGGAGAATATGCAAACGTTAGTATACAAGAAGAAACGCTTATCACAAATAGACGTCAACGAGAAAGAAGGAAGATTACAAGAGACATAAAAAATTTAATCGAGATGTAGAGAAGTAGTGAAAAGTAAAAACAAGATATGGGATTGAAGATGTACAGAGGTGGATAGGTATATGGGTGGAACAAGAGTTGGGCAAGCGTATAAGGTGATAAATTCTCTCCGGTGGAAAGAAAAGGAAAAATCTAACTTACAGTTGTCAATAGATCTGAAACAGTGGAAACAGTATTATGAGGTCTTACTGACAGAGGATAGATGTAAATTCCAAGAGATATAAATGGAAGAAATATCCGAACATACACAAATAACTTAGATAACAACCGTAGAGTTATGCGATTGCCACAAAATATCAAAAAATGGTAAAGCAGCAGGACCTGGAGATATCCCAATTGAGTTGGTAAAGTATGAACGAAATATATTACATGAGATGTTGGTTCAACCATTTAACAAATGCTAAAAAGTATAAAATATTCTTGATAATTGGAATGTTAAATACATCAGCTTAATATTCATGAAAGATAAACGCAAATGCTCTAATTATAAGGGAATAACTGTTATAAGCTCAGTGAAAAGGTTGTACGGTCAAATAATAAAAGAAAGAATAGAATCAGAATACAAAGACATAGAAGAACAAGATGGATTTCCTGCAGGAAGATCGTGCACTGATGGTATATTCGTTCTGCAGTCAGTAATCGAAAAACGGAAGGCAAGGAATCTATCCACCCACCTATTGTTTGTAGATTTAAAAAAGGCATACAATACGGTACCTTTGAAAAAACTGTTTTAAACATTGACGAAAGTAGGTCTCAGTAGAAAATATGTGGATGCGATCGCAAATATATACAAAATTGCAAGAAGTGTTGTTAAAGAAGGAAACTTTATATCTGAATCATTTTCAATAATAAAGAGGCTTAAACAAGGGTGTTGTCTATCTCCGACCTTATTTAAAATATATATTTAATTATCTATAGAGCAGTGGAGGAAACAAGTATCCGGAATGGGAATAGACATAAGCAGTGGTAAATGTCTAACAACTTTATTTTTCGCAGATGATCAGGTAGTCGTAGCGAATGATGAGGAAGACATGGACTACATGTTTAGAAAACTAAAAAAAGAGTATCTTAAATTAGTAGATGATGAAGAAGATCCAGAGTTAGAAATTAGGAACACAAAAACATGTGAACAAGCAATGAACAGAAATATCTCGGATCTATGATATCTAAAGAAGGAACTACCAAAAGAGACATGGAAAATAGAACGCAGCAGGGAAATAAACGGTAAACATTCTAAATTCTCTACAAGACATTAGACGATAAATGAAATCCACAATCTATCGAATCTTGGTAGAGCCTAATATGACTTATGAGGCAGAAGTTTGGTATATCTCGAAAAAAGATGGAAAAAAAAGAAGTAGTAGAAATGGATTTTCTAAGGAAAGCGTGTAGTGTATCCAAAAAAGATCATATCAGGAATGAAGATATTAGAAGGAGGACAAATACTGTATGTTCTAGTGTGAACAAAATTGAAACGAGACAACTAGAGTAGTATGGTCACGTGAAGTGAATAAATAAAGATAGATGGCCAAAGAAAGCTTTAAATTACATACGACAACAAAGCGGAAGAAGGGAAAGGCCTTCAGATGCCTGGGAAGAAGATGTACGGCACATAATGAGAGATAGAGCTATTAAAGAAGACGAATGGATGGACAGAAAACGATGGTGGTCGAAATGCAAGAAGCGGCAGAGGCTGTAGGAACCTCGCTTATATATATATATATATATATATATATATATATATATATATATATATAGTAATATAATTTTAGTATTTTTAGTATTTTAATATAGTTTAAACGTATCAAAAACAGTATCAAATTAAAATTAAAGCTGATATGTAAAGAAAGAGTAAATATCATATTTCCAACATAATAATTATCTTCACGATATAAAAAGCTAAAATAGTAACCTATTCGTTACTGTTTATTCAAAAAGTAAAAATATACAAAAGAAAAAAGAATTTTCAATCTTGTGAATCTTAAATCATTTAAACCATCAAATATATATTATATAAAATGTAAAACCACCATTTTTAGATGCGTTAATAATAAAGAAGGAGGACGGACACACAGGATAAACAGTATACCAAAAACCAACACATACTGATATTCTACACGCAGATTCACATCATCATCCCACACAATTACATTAGGTCATTAAAACCCTAATTACAGGATCTAAAAGACTAACAGACGAAGAACATCAAAATGAAGAGATTCATGATGTAAAAACAGCGTTGAGAAACAACGGCTTCTCAACATATACCATCAAAAAACCTTAGAATTCCCAAAGAAGAATTAAGGAACCAACAGACGATGAAAAACCGAAAAACCATTCTACTATAGGTAAAGGGCACAGCAGAGAAAATGGGATGAGTGCTAAGAAGAAACAAAATAAAAACGATATTTAATACCGACAGCTCAATTATTTTATCATTCACAAAAAAAATATCGTTAGAAAATCAAGGAAAATACGAGATTTCATGTGGAGACTGTAACAAATGGTAAATCAGACAGACCAATCGAAGAATCCATGTGAGACGAGAAGAACATTAAAATGCCATCGAAATGAGGAAAAAACGTCTTCCCATGCACAATATCTCTCCAAGAGAGTGTGTTGGAGTTCTATTACTCAGGATTCCCACATAAAGACCATTTGGCTAATATTGTGCACCTATCGGAATTAAGTATTTAAGGTCTGGAGCATTGGAGCGCAGTGGAGTGGTCTGGTTTATTAGTACACATGGTACAATAAAATGACTCCCTTGATCACCAGACTTAACTCCCCTAGATTTTTCTATTTGTGCAATGCTAATAACCAATTTGTACAGGCATGAATTCGAGCGAGCGCGAACTTTAAGCAAATAAGACAAAAGTTAGTGAAACCTAGCCAGAACAAATACACAAACACCAAATAATCCCTAATATTTTTAATTAATAGACGTAACTTGTCGCCCATATTAATCTTAACTGAGTACAGTCTACTGTAAGTGATAAGTCTGTACTGATATTAATAATAAAATTAATTTTACTTGCAAAGGTGAGTATCCACTATGTTCGTGAACTTCGCACGCTCCGCGATCCTCTAACTGCTTCAATGGATACAACATGCGCTCTATATATGAAACACGCCACCTCCTTATGCGCTCCACAGTTTTGAACGAACCTTTGAGTAAACATGTAGTCATCATTAGTTGCTAGTGCAGTAAATAGTTTATTTCATAACTTCTCGAATATTATATTAAAAGCCCTCTTCGCTTTTGCTCGTCTGCTGTGTTTTATTTTATACCACTTAATAATTCTCCAGTTACCTACCTTTACCACTGCTTTTTTTTGTTTTGATTTCTCTCTTCGAAATCCCGAAAGCATAATTATTACCTTATTAATGCCTATTTGCATGTCCATACCTCTTTTGATTTCCACTCAGCCGTCTTCTTTTAAAATTTTATTTTTTAAATCTTTATCCTGGGGATCCCACAGCAGTATAGTTTGGGTACAACCTAATTAGAGTTAAATATTTTTCTTCCAACAACTTCATTTACTTAAGCCTTGAATGTGATATACGACACGTACGCATTTCGTGATATCTTTCTTGCGTACACGAACAGACTGAGCTTGCGTATCTATTATGTGGAGCAGAATGGTGGAGCGCAAAAGGTTCGCGAATATAGTGAATGCCCATCTTTACAGAAAGCTACAAATGAATTCAATTAGTGGAGCCGCCCCCCAAACGAATGTGAGGTCGCTATTGAGACGCTGCCATTTTATCGATTTTCCCAAATTTGATTGTCTTAGCATATTTTTCAGATTTTAAAATGCTATAATAGATGACAATGGTCAAATAAAAACAATCAGTTCGTCAATAATTTAAGCCTGTTCTGAGGGTGAAATATAATAATCCATGGCATAAATTTGTATTATAATTAAAGGAATTAAAATATAAAATGCACCCTACTTTATCCTAAATTAATTCCTACCTGCTTAACAAAGTATTTGGTACTGTTTCAATGGTATGTCTACTCCAATCTGACTGCCAGATTATACTACAATTTTGTGTAAATGCCGGACAGTTTTGAATAATGTTCCATAAGTTTATATTGTCAATGTCTAGACATATAATAATATGCAGATTTTTTTTTATTCCTAAAAAATAAATGTTGGAGTTTATACAAATAAACCTCGTATAAATAGAGTACTAATCAAGTACCTGGTATCTACAAGTACAATGGGACCTACAGAAGCCAGCTACGTTACGGAAAATATTATTTTATAAATATTTTATGTTAAAATCTTGAATATGTTTCCTGTGTTAGTCCATTTCAAATTAGGTAAAAGAAATAAGAATAAGATAAAAAATATAATGTTGAACTTTTTAACTAAATCTTTTAACATAAAATAAAATATACCAATCCTTACTTTCAGCGTAATACTGAGTTAAATTTCCATCAAAATTGTCTCTATCTGAATCTTCTTTTAAACCTTTAACTAGAGATTCTAATTCAGTTGATGCGTAGAGACCAGGAACCTGTAAAATAATTTGTATTGATATTTGTTTAATTCCAAAACTATACAAATACCTCTCCTGAACATATCAGAAAATTGAAGAGATTTATGTTGTTCTGTTCATTTAGAATATAGTCTTCTATTAGCAGGTATGTTTCTTCACCATCGAGACCAGAGTATTGCATAGCCTATAAAAATACGAAGTACCGTTAGAGTTTTTGTCTATATCAAACAACTTTGATATTTTTAATTTGCCTAGGACCTTTCTATAATGAGATAAATTTTTACCCAGGTCCAAGTAAGTTTTAGAAAAATATAATATACGATAGATTCCGATATCTAATATTTTTGATAAAAAATAAAGTTTATATAGCTTTAAAATGGAAATTAGTTTTAGGTTAAATTTTAGTAGTGTTTAATTGTGGCAATGATAATTTTAATTGTTTCTGCTTGAAAAAAATCTTGTGAAGGATATTAAAATTTAAATTATCATTATCTAGGATAGTCGTCTTGTCATATTTCTTTTATCATACACTGTTGCTTGCAAAATGATAATTTTATTAATTTTACCCTGAAGCAAATCTGTATGTGAACCAAATGAGAATTGAACGTGTCTCACAATACAACTACTTGGGAACTATAATTAATGAGTCGTGAAACAATACCCAAGAGATTAAATGTCGCATCGGAAAGGCAAAAAGTGCATTCTTGACTATGAGTTCTGTGTTCAAGAGCCATGACCTCACCCTAGAAACAAAAATAAGGCTCCTTAAGTGTTATGTGTACTCAGTGCTTCTGCACGGAGTAAAAACGTGGACATTGAAGACGGAAACTCTATCAAAACTTCAGGCTTTTGAGCTATAGTCATACAGAAGGATCCTGAAGATACCATGGACAGACAAAATCACCAATGAAAAAGTACTGCGGAGAATGAACACAACTGCGGATTTGGTCAACATCATGAAGAGCCGTAAGCTGCACTTGGGACATATAATGAGAAATCAAGGCTGATACGAGCTACTTAAATGCATTTTGCAAGGTAAAATTGAAGGAAAAAGGGTCCCAGGACGAAAAAGAATATCCTGGCTTGCTAACCTGAGAGCATGGTATAGAAAGACCTCAACACAGCTATTTCGTAGAGCAACCAACAAAGTCATTATAGCTAGAATGATCGCCAACGTTTGGAACGGACAGGCACCCTAAGAAAGAGGAGAAGAACCCTGAAGTTAAAATGACCGGCGGAGATATCATCTCACCAGACTTTTAGCAGAGATATTTATTTAAAATCCTAGGAATGCTGGAAGTAAAGTATGAGATACATATATATTTCAGTACCCAACATCTAAATTACAAGACTTGAAGATCCTGACACCCTACAACATTATAAAGATTTTGAGAGTGTGAGTCAATTTTTGGTAGCCAGAGAAGCAAAAACTAGAGAGAAAAAAAATCGGTTATGGTGAAAAAGTCACACTCTAGCTAGCAACAGTAACTACGAAAGAAACGTAAACCAGTCGTTCTAAGATAATTAGAACAATGGAACTTTAGTTTAGATAATAATCAAAGATACAGCGATAATAATAGCTATAATATTCGGAACAGATCAGAATTTCAACAAAATCATTTCCTGGGTAATTCTAAAAGTAATGAAAATCCTTCTTAATAAGGCTACAATTAAAAAACAGCGATTTATGTTCATCCAAGGGAATTTTTCTCCGAGAAAAGTTACTAGACAATATCCAGAAAATTTAACAATAGTTAGATGATGACTGCTGTAGAAATTCTGTTCATAAAATATAGCTGGTTTTATGCTTATTCTATTTTATTTCTTAGTTCACATAAATAATTGAAAGATATACACATTTAACCTATAATAAATAACCTGATGTATTAATTAGTACTAAACAGTTGTGTTATAAGTACTGCTATAAATATCAGTGGCACCCATCTTAAAAATAAAAATCATCCAGTTATTTTATAATAAGGAAAATTGACAACTCTGCTCTGTCTTGTCACACTTTGATTCTGAAGAAAGGAAAAATTCCTTTACCTATAAAAAGCATGCTTCAGTTCAAAATTCATTTTAGTTATCTTTTTCTCGGTTTTTTTGTCTAATTTTTCCTGTTTCTCCTGTTAAATGAAATTTTATAATTCAACAGCACATGGTCGACCACGGGATATTATCTCCTAATATGTAGAACCCGCTGGCCATCTCAAGATGGAAGTATCTAAAGCCAATAACTAATAACTACATTATCAGCAAGTTATCCTGTGAAGCCAACATCAACAACTAACCACTACATCATTTTATCATCATTTTATATTGGTACCCATTGTTTTTATTGTTCTACATCGGCTGGCAACTTTCGGAGATAGTTATGTTGTCACCCATTGGCACCCACCGTTTCTGATGGGTCGTTCAAAGGTTATTATATATATATATATATATATATATATATATATATATATATATATATATATATAAGAGTAAGAAAAAAGAAGTACTTGTGACTCGTTTGGAAAAAATATATTAATGTTTTGGATGGGTTGGAGCCATATGTAGTAATAGATTTATAAGCTATTACTCTCATCATCCAAATAAGATGAAAATGAACCTTATAACAGGATTAAAAGAACGTGTTTTAAAGCTTTCTCATCCAGATTATCTACATGAAGATCTTCAATTGTTATATTTTAATTGAAAACTCTTATCCTCCAGATATGCTACATAGGATGCTTTTTTTAATATTGTTAATATAAATAACTTAACACCATTTTTTGCTAAATCACAAAACATTGTATCTAACAACCAGAACATCTATTATCATTCACTACCTTTTATACCATCATTAACACCTAAATTAATACAAACAGTAAAGGTTATTGACAATATAAAAATAGCAACAAAGAACATCAAAACTATTTCATCTTTATATTCCAAAACTAAATATTCTATAGACAAATTTGAAAAAACTCAGTATATTGGTGAGACCGGAAGAAATCTTTCAAATCGCATTATTTCTCACAAAAGTGATTGCAGAATTAAAAAACCGTCTTGTGCTTTGGCAGAGCATGTTATCGATAAAGACCATATTATGGATTTTGATAACATTAAAATTTTATGTAGTGAAAGTAATTAATTCAAAAGGACTTTTTTGGAAATGGTTTGTATTAGCAAAAGTGATAATAATTTAAACAAAAGATCAGAAATTCAAAATCTAAGCAAAATTTATAATTATATTATTTCTTTATAATTTATATATGAAACTTGAAAAATATCACATTTTGATTTAATTTTCCATATAACTGTTACATTTTTTCAGACATCTATCAATGGTAAATAAATCTTCTTCTTTTTTGTTACTAAACAAAAAAGAATTTTTAAACAAAATTTTATTTTTGGCAATATAATTCTCAAAAGTAAAAATTTTAAGTTGGCATTTATGACATTGAGGCTTATTTGTAATTGGTCACTACTTTAAATTATTTATAAATTCAATTGTTTTTGTGTTAAGAAAATGTTTTCAAAATTATATTAAAATTTCAGGGAATCATTTATTAGATAAGAACATTTTTGTATTAATTCTTTTTGAAATGTATTTGCAGCAATTTTATTAACCAAACTAATTTTATTTGATGAGTTAACAAAAAATTTTTTCTTTCTAGTTTAACTTTGTAAGATATTTTGTCTTTTTTAGCAGCTCTTGATAATAATTGTAAACACAATTAAAAGCTATTAATATAATAGTTAACCAATAGCCCCTTTTATTGACTCCAACCCATCCAAAACATTTATATATTTTTTCCATATAACGTATATATATATATATATATATATATATATATATATATATATATATATATATATATATACGTTCAAATTATCGGGTAAAGTGGTCTGTAATAAAAATCTTTCTTTTTTCCAAATTACTCAATATTTCGCCATTTATTTAAAAGCTTCCTCAGGAGTAAACTAAAAACAATTTGAACATTACAAAAAATGGCGTACAAATACATTTTAAAACACTCACAGAATTTAAAAGATTTCGCAAATAAAAACTGACATTAAAGTATTTGAAATATTGAATGTCAAGATTAAATTGTCTTAAGCACGTTCGTTACAGCTATACGATAAAAAATTAAAATTATTTCAAATGTAAAAATAAAAATAAGAATAAAAGAAAAGTTAGAAGAATAATATTTATTTGATGAATTATTAAGGTTAGTTGTTATTAAGATGAATGTTGGCTATTTTTAATATTTATAAATTTTGTTCAATATGTTACAATACATGTTACTTAACTGTCCAGTGTCCGTTTTATAATTTAAAGAGTTTTTATTTTTGTTAATGTAATACATTTCAAGAAATAATCTACTTTTGTAGTAATCAGTCTGTGCCAAAATGTGAGCTTTGTTATAGTCTAGCATATGTCCAGTGTTTTCACAGTGCTCAACCACTGCGCAAGTATTTTTTCTCAAGCGGCAATCACTTTTATGTTGTGTGAAGCGTTGTTTTAGCCATTGTGATGTTTGACCAATATAGCTATTTTGACATCCTAAACAAGGTATTTCATAAACGACATTACTTTTATATAAGGTTGGTACTGGGTCTTTGATTTTTGAAAATAGTTGTTTGCTGTTCATGGTATTATATTTAGCTATACTAATATTAGGAACATTTTTAAATATGGATATGGATATGGATGAATATGGAATCATGGACGGGACCGTCATAGAAATTAGTGCTGTAAATCAGTTTTTTTTTTAAATTTGTTTAGGATATCCATTGTTACGAAAAATTTTGTATATTATGTTCAGATTTTTTTGTAAAAAGTTGTCATCAACAATGGACATTATCCTGTTTTTTATACCTAGTACGGTATTATATTTTTGACGGGTGGTATGGTTTGAATAGTAATTTATATACCTGCCTGATGCTGTCGGCTTTTAGTACCAATCCAATGTCAAAAAATTGTCAAAATATAATATATATTGAGCTACCGGTTATACTATTTACCAGCTTTTAAAGCATCTTTAGGCCCTCAAGGAACTAAAGTATATCAGTACAAGGTGGTGACAAAAATTATCCAATGTAAAATTATTTTATAGATAATATGTGTTTGTATTCGTGTATATGTTGCCCAAAGAGAAAACTACCATTTTCACTTCAAAATTTTTAAGCATTTTAACAAATTTTACAAATTAAAAAATTTTAAAAGCTGTATATAAGAGAACGCATAGGCAACAATTATTGTAATTCAGCTCTTTAAACAAACAGCTGAGGTTATCTACAGTGGCTTAGTTAAAGTACCCTAAACGCATGAGTTATGCTCTAAAAATCAATAAGTACCATCATTCATACATCTAATGTATCGAGACAATTCCTTGTACTGATATCCTTTAGTTTCTTCAGGGCCTGAAGATGCTGTAAAAGCTTGTAAACAGCGAAACCGGTTACCCAATCTTTGTTTTAATAAAAAATTTATTACGAATTGTAAGTATAAGACTTTTGTCGCTAACGTTTATAAATATTTGCTCACATCAGCAACCCTTTCAGCATTTGATTAAGTTTGGCACGCTGGTCTGATCGAAAAACACACTAAATATAAGTGCCAATTTTCTTCCTAAAAATAATTTGCTTCAACTGTTCTGATTAAACTATCCGTGTTAAAGTTAAAGTCGCTCATAAGTTATCTCTAACATTCACTCTTTTACAATATTGCTTTGAACACGTGGCGCCTTAGATATGTGTCATATTTACACTTTGACCTTTAACTACGGGCGCCCAACCATGAATCTCAAATACGGGCGCGGTGTAATCTATACACCAGTTACAAATAATTACAGAAACAAAATTTCTTTAATAATTAGAACTATATTAAATTGCGCAACTTGTGTTTAATCAATAACTAGTTATTATATAATAAAAAATAATACTAAAAAATAAATCAAAATGGTAAACCAGTGAGAAAAAACGAAAACAGTAATTTATTACATATTGAAACACCAACCTAAAAAATATGCAAAAATTTTTAAATTTTTAACTAGGTAGAAAAATTAACACAAACGAGTCTTTATTTACTTTCGTCTTCTTCCTGGTTATTTGAGTTAATAAACTCAGGACAAATAATGGTGGAATGTTCTTTGCAAACCATTCTCCTGCATGTCCGACACGAAATGGTTGTCACTCTATTTTTACGCCTTACGCAGCAATAGCACCTTCCTCGTATTTTTTTTGGTGGTTCTTCTTCTTCTTGTTCCATTACAGTAGCTTTATATTTCTTCAGGAATAGTTTTAAATCTAAGGGCAAACTCTGTATTCCAGCTCATTCTGAAAGGTGTGGTCTCAACAAAGATAATTCCTTTAAAAATATCCTTCTATATTTTTGAGGACTGTTTATATTTGCAGCATTATACAGGATTTGGCTGTTAATTCCTGCGATGTTTAGGAGTTAAAAAAATATTACCATCGACCACCTTTGCGTTCTCATTGATACCGAGTATGTACCGCACATTATACTACTGACACCTCCTTTGTGAGAATTATAATCTAAAATTATATTTGGCTTCTTTTTCTCCGGATCTACTGCAGAATCATTATGCATGGTTGATATCAAAAGCGCAGCTTTATTTTTTGCAGGGACATATGACACTATAGTTACCTCTTTTTGAAATCCGAAAAGGGACGATCCAACTTCTCTTTCTTTATGTGGTAGGAACTCCAACGGCAGCTCCCGTTTATTTTTCATTAGTGTGCCAACCATTGTTACTTTATCTTTCAAAAGATCATTGGCCAATGAGTAACTTGTGTACCAATTATCACATGTCAAGTTCCGGTTTTTCCCTTTGCAATGTTGAAGTAAACGATTTACAATATCAGCAGGTTTATTTGATTTGTTGTAAGGTCCTTGTGACTGATTACCATAATACACCTCTAAATTTGGAACATAAAATGTCTGGGCATCACACAATACAAATACTTTTAACCCATACTTTGCAGGCTTGGACGGAATATATTGAATAAAACTGCATCTACCTCTGAAAGGTATTAACATTTCGTCAATTGTTACTTCTTCTCCTAAACAGTAGTTATTGTTGCAGTTCTCCACAAAACGATTTAGTGTAACACGAATAGCAGCAAGCTTATCAGTTTCCTTGCGTATCCCTCTACTATTTTTGTTATCAAATCTTAGAGCAGCAAGCAAAAATAAAAATCGATTAGCACTCATGCACGCTCTAAATATATCTGAGCCGGTTCCGTCTTTAGTCCACAATTCAAGAAAATGTGTATGGTTTTGCTTTTTAGTTCCTGCAAGAAGTAGTAGTCCGATAAATGCCATAATTTCTGTTTTTGTTGTGTCTTTAGCCCGTCTCGGCCGGTTATACTTTATTCGCATATTTGCAATTTTTAAGTTTGTACACTCAACTATATTTTCAATAATGTTGTCACTAAAAACTTTTTCGAAAACACTTCTTTCATTGGTAATATCTCTAGCACTCAGCTTTGGCCCAGGAAGTATTTTTACAATATTTTTGCTGGAAGTTTTGCTACATTTGCTCACCACTGAATATTTATACCACTTTGTTTGTTTATCTTTCGCTATAAAATACTCCGACTCGGTGTTATAATTTGTCTTTCGTAATCTCGTTGTCTTTCGTAATTTCTTCCTCTTCTTCCGACGAACTAGCATCCTCTTCTCCTCTCACTTCTTCCTCAGGTTCTTCTTCGAACAATGCTTCAGTCATAGCTCTAAGCTCATCTTGTGTGAGACTTTTAGGGTTTCTAACACGCACTCGATGCCTACAAAAAATATTTCTCCTAAGTTTCCATTTCACATTTTTGTATAAAAAGTACAATGTAACATTTACTGCACAGAAAATAACTCGTTTGCAGGTAATTTAAAGTTAAACATTCGTTAAATTTACTTACATAACTATGTGCGTGGTGTACTGAAGGCACCGTTCGGGAACTCACTTTGATATTTTTTATCACAACTCAACTATTCGATCAAAAATCACGTATCGACTATAACAGACAATGGTTGATACTATACTGATAGGTTACGTCGAGCGCCCTAAACGCAGAAAATAGTTTTAAGAAATGGCAACCAACTTAACACGAATGGTGTACTGTGTACACCTTAGCCCGTAGTTAAAGGTTAAAGTAAAACTCTAAATTACTCTGATAATTTCGATTTTCAAATAAAATTTTGAATAATAATACAAAATACTAATTATACCTACCTGTTTTAGGTCATTATTTAGCAAAGGTTGTTGTTCGCAAGTAGGTACCATAAGCTTTGCAGATTGTAAAGTCGCTGAAATTTTTACAGCGCTCTTTCTACCGACTCCGGATTTACCAACAAGTAGTATGTTTCCTTTGAAACGGCTTAATGCTTTAAAAATGCTTGCGGTTAACTGCAGAAGTTCATCATTTATAACTAAGTCTAAAATTTGACCCTCTCGTTCTGTAAAATATTAAACTGTTACAAGAATAATATTAGAATATATATTTTTGTGATAGATTTAAATTGTGTTATTACAATAAGAGTTCTGATACATTTATATAAAATATGGAGGGTTTTTTTTAGAATATATTGACAATGAAAAAAGCAAAGGTGCAGTCTCCCTTATAAAACTGTCGCTTGTATTTGACGTAAGCAGCAGTCGCAAGCGCATAACGGAGTGACGCATAACAGAGTGAGAAAAACATTGAAGTGGTACAAGAAACTATTCTTTCACCTTCTTGATCTATGTGTCCTGAACAGTCATGCATTATTCCTTACGCAAAATTCAGGGCAGTTGCCCTTGGCAGATTTCCAATTGAAGCTAACTTGACAGCTGCTTGAATGGTAATTTTGTGAGAGACTATAAATTTATTTTATTTACGAAAATATTTTGTTGCAGTTATAATGTACCAAAAACCATACCCAGGACGTTGAATACATCAAAACATCAGCGTCTGACGGGGCGACATTTTCCGGCTATGGTACCAAATTAAAAAGTTCGAAGATGCATTGTTTGTTCACATTCTAAAATTCGTGACCAAGAAAAGAGGCGAGATTCAAGATATATGTGCAATGAATGCGACGTGGGTCTATGTGTTTTTTCTTGCTTCGGAGAATATCACACAAAAGAAATGTAATAAAAACTTTTGACTTGTAGTTGACTATGTACGCAATCCTAGATATTTGTTTAAATTTTTTTTTTCAAACTTATTCTTATAATAAAATATACAAGGTGAATTAATTTTTCATATCAATAGTATTTATTATCTCCTCATAAAACAACTCTTGATCTATTTTCTAGAATGCCGTATATATATGGCACTGGGACTCATGACTTTTTAAAAAATCTGGATCTGGCAGTACTACCTAGGTGTTGACGACCGGTAAAGAAAGGGTTAAAAGTTATATTTAGACCAGTGAGGACCTGTACCAGTCAAATTGGGCTCTAATGGAGCACATTGAGAGCTAATTTAAATAAAAAAAAGAGAGTAAGCCTAATACTCATCTACCCAAACGTCTTTTACTACACTGTTAATCATAGAAACTTGCTGCAGAAGGGCTATGTCATTATTTAGGACTACCAACTCGCCAAGTAATGAAATCACTACTGCACAATAGACAATTCTACGTAAGTCTTGAGGGGAACCAATATCGCTGGCGAACTCAAACAAATGGACTGGTTTAGGATAGCGAGACGACTTTATACGTGGAAGTCACCTGCAGATATAGCCAACAATATCATCAGAAACCAGATACACTCTATTCTCATTAACAAAAGATTTAAAAAGAGCTTGACTTCGGCAAAGACCTTCCCAGGAGCAGACGTCTCATCGGACCACAACCCATTAGTGGGTCAGATAGAACTCAAACCAAAAAAACTCATCAAAAGTAAACCTAAACAGACCGTGGATTATGACACTCTATAAGACCCCGTAGTTTGTCAAAACGTAAGAGATGTAATGAGAGAAAAACTAGAAACCACTAAACAACAAGAACAGAGTGTAGAACAAAAATGGAGTTATATCAAAGATGTTATGCTTAATGCGAGAAAATAACATCTAGGAAAGAAAACAGGAGTAAAAAATAAAGAATGGATGACTGATGACATTTTGCAGATGATGGACCAAAGGAGATTAATGAAAAACAGGGACACAAAGAAATACCAAGAAATCAACCAAACAATAATTAAAAAAGAAATACAAAGAGCCAAGTAGAAATGGATGCAAGAAAAATGTAAACTAATCGAAGAGCTCCAATTGAAATACGATCATATAAATATCCACCGAATGATTCGAGAATTTATTGGTCAATACAAGAGGAGAAACACACTCATCTTTATAAACAAAGACGACAACCTAGCGACGACAGTTAACGAGAAGTTGGTGACCTGAAAAATGTACATCGGAGAACTTTTCTGGGACTACTGAGGTAACCTTCCAGCAATAAATTCGATGACAAGGTCGTCAATACTAGAAAGAAATGTGAAAGCAGGTTTAAAGCAGTCTAAGAATGGTAACGCTACAAGTCCAGACAAAATACCCGTTGAACTTATTAAGGTGATGAGTGAAGTGAGCACGAAGGAGTTAACTGAACTGTTTAACGCCATATACGATTCAAGTAATATCCCAGAGGAATGGCTATTGTCAACATTTGTAACACTACCAAAAAACCGATCTGTGAAAACGTGCGAAGATTTCCGAACTATCAGCCTTTATTTGTTTTATTGACTACGCCAAGGCATTTGACCGTTGTCAGCACCAGAAGATGGTCGCCGCTCTACAAAAAGCAGGATTGGATGAGAAGGGCATTTGGATTATCATGAATTTATACTGGAACCAGTGTGCTAAAGTCAAGGTCGAAGACCAGCTGACCGACCAAGTGAAGATTATGCGAGGAGTAAGGCAAGGCTGTGTGCTTTCGCCGAGTCTTTTCAATATATACTCAGGAAATTTTTAGTGAAGCCCTCACAAACCTAGAGATGGGAATCCAAGTGAACGGTGAATATATCAATATGCCGTAGCGGAGCTATACGGACTAGACCTTAATATTAAGAAAACTAAATTCATGGTTGTCAGCCGTGCAAATTTAGATCCCAGGGTACTAATGGCAGGTAGCGAAGAGATCCAGAGAATCAACAGATTCACTTACCTCGGAACCACCCTCAACTCACAATGGGACTACGGTCAAGAGATTAGATCCAGAATTGAAATGGCACGGTCTACATTTATCAAGTTGAGATCCTTGCTGTGTTGCAATGATCTCAGCTTAGGAACCAAGATGCGGATAGTAAGGTGCTACATTCTTCCAGTGTTACTATATAAAGTTGAAGCCTAGACACTGACGCAAGCGACAGAAAAGCGTATTGAAGCCCTCGAGATGTGAATCTACAGTAGGATACTAAAAATATCGTGTGTGGATCATGTCACCAACGCTGAGGTCCTACAGCGCATGACAAAAGAAAAAGAAGTGCTTAATTTAGTGAAACAACGTAAGCTTGAGTATCTCGGCCACGTGATGCGGAACGAAGAAAAATATCGAATTCTTTAACTCATTATGCAGGGTAAAGTATTTGGCAGGAGAGGATCGGGACGCCGTCGTATCACGTGGTTGAAAAACCTCCGATAATGGTTTGGGATAACATCCGGGGAGCTGTTTTGCAGAACAGTCAACAAATCTATGATAGCCTTGATCATCGCCAACATCCGAACCGGATATGGCACGGAAGAAAAAGAAAAAGAAGAAGGGTAGCGGACTAATACCTATATTTTTCCACCTATACACTAATAATAAACCAATGCCAACTTTTTTAATAAAAACTTCATATACGCAGACGATTTAAGTATCACAGCCCTAGGTTTTGAAGAAGAAGAAGAAAAACAAAAATTAGAAGGTGCCCTAAATTGGATGTCCGATTTAGTTAAAAAAAGTTTGAGAAATAAATCTAACTAAAACTCTTCTGAACTTTTCACCTTCAGTTTCGACAGGTCAAAAGGTAACTTAACTTTAAACCCAACATCACCTGGAATAATACAGCACACCCAAAAACCGACTTACCCGAAGTCACATTAAGATTTATGTTTCATTGCAAAAAAAAACAAAAAAAGATTGAAAAGAGATGTAAATGGGTCACCAAACCTACAGTACTAAGATCAGCTCATGTCCGTTATGGAAAAGATTTAAACATTTCAAAAAAATAAACGACAGTCTGAATAAAACGTGCAGACTCATTATTGGCTGCATGATATCAACGCCTCTGGATAAACTCTAAAAGGCCTCTTGGACTTGACTCCCATAAAATGGCCCACAAATTCATCGGAAGATCCAAACAAACTTTCTTCACACGCCAGTCCCTTTTTTGGCAACAAACCGTATCCTGACAGAATAAAATTAACAAAACGATTTCTTAGCGTCCTTATAAACGAAATACAAGCCTGTTATCAACAAACAGAAATTTGATCAGATAAAAGGCATATATCGAGCACAGTTTAATTAAATCTTGCCCAAGTACTTTCGATCCCTAGATCATCTTCAGGGGCATCTGAAATAAGCCAAGAAACGTTTTTTTATAACCAAAGAAATTGATTAACTTCGATAAAAACTCGAAGTTTATGGTTGTTTTATCGAAGTTAATCAATTTCTTTGGTTATAAAAAAACGTTTCTTGGCTTATTTCAGATGCCCCTGAAGATGATCTAGGGATCGAAAGTACTTGGGCAAGATTAAATTAAACTGTGCTCGATATATGCCTTTTATCTAATCAAAGTTCATTTATTCGAGCATTCAACCTTATATTTATTTAAACAGAAATTTAACAAAGCGGGATTTTAAGCGTCTAATGGACGTGGAACATGTTGAACCACTTAAGAACTGGCATAGCACCGACCAAAACAAACCTTATTAAATGGGCATGCAGGACAGAAATGACGATAATTGTGATTGCAGGGTAATACACATCATGGAACATCTACTAGCTTGTCCAAATTAAATGCATAGATGCACTTGACGATTTATGAACAGGCAACTAACTAACAGTGGACACAGTTTAATACTGGAGTCAAAAACTACAGTTTTACGAACACGAAAGAGTAAGGTGACTATCACTGTATCATTTTTATTTTATTCTTTTCTATTCTGTAAACTGCTGCAAATATATACTTGGACGTGCCAATTCTGTCATAAACGTGTGTATTATTTATGGTTATGCTAATGAAGTATTTACTTGTCCACATTTGACGGAAGAGATATTCAGCAAACCCGTCTAATAAAATGAGGATTAATAAATAATCTTTACGTTTACACTATTATAATCGCCCCCAATAATACAGTGATGAGTATCTTACCACCCGGCAAAATAGCGGAAAGGATAGAAGACAGATTAAGTTATGAGATAGTACGAGATAAGGCTAGTTATTAGACGTGTCTATTTGACTTCAGTCATAATTATACGGATGACCTCGAAAATATTTTATTTTAATAATTTATGATGTTAGAATAAATTATTAAATATATTAAGATATATTATAGTAAAAAACATTAATTAGTAGCGATTTTAAATTATAAATCTCTAAGTTTATTTAATAATAAAAATAACTCAACTGAAATATTTGACTAAACTAAATAGGTATGTTCAGTCCAAAAACAATTATTGTTGTACGTGGAGTTGGCGTAATAGTTAGAGACGTTGTCTATTGATAAGAAGACTGGGGTTCAATTCACACCAAGGGTAAAATTTTTGTTTTACTCAATCAAAAATAATAGAAAATATGATACATATTAGGTAACAAGTTTTCGAAAAACTCAATATTTACAATTTATTCTTATTCCAATTTTACAAAATAGAAATACAATATATTTCAAATTCAATTCCAGTTTTACAGTCGTCAGTTGTGAATGGAAAATAATCCATTGAAGACTGTTTAATGTCAAATCCATCAATAAATTCTCAGTGTTAATATCCATTCCTCTATACAGGTAATGATTTTCAAAACAATTGACGACATTGGAATGGATGCGCGCAAACAGCTACCTGCTTTATAGCTAACCAAATCATCAAACCTTCAAGTTATCAAATAATAACACATCGAGAAGTGTTTTTTACGGTAAACAGAAACTTTTTATTGAAAAAACAATTTGTGAAAAGGATTTTAACGGTCAAGGAAAAAGTGCAAATTGTTGTCTGGCATGTGAATGGATTATCAGACAACATGATTAGACAACAATTTGTAAATATGTTTCCAAATAGGCCGGCTCCAGCACGATCAACAATTTAGTCTATTATACGTAATTTTTTTACTTATGGATCCGTGTTCGATCCAAGAGGAGTTCGCAGACGAAGGGAGGTAAATCCAGATTTGAAACTAAGGGACACTTTGATGTGTGCAAGTATTGAGCAAAATCCTACGAAATCAACACCTCGTCTCGGAGAACAATGTGGAATTTCAAGATTTAGAGTAGGTGAAATTTTGTAAAGTTCATTGCATGGCCGTCACAATTCAATCAATGTTAGGCATTGATCTCGAGGAAATCCTCGTCAGATTTATGTCGCTCGTACCCAGCGTCTTTGAAAAGTAAATGTTTGGGGAGGCATAATAGGGAATCATGTCATTGGTCCATTTTTTATAGACGGTATGTTGACTGGGCGGAAATACTTGGAACTTCTGCAAAATGAAATTGTCCCAGCCCTTTGTAATTTACCAATACCTTTCGATTCCATATGGTTTCAACACGATGGTTGTCCTGCACATAATTCTCGCATTGTCAGTGAATATCTCAGTGCAACTTTTCCTAATCGATTGATTAGTGGCCACGGATATTTTTTTATTTTTGTAAAATTTTTACTTATTTAAACATTCTTTAAAAGTTTTGACTTTATTTTCGAAAGTATGACGATACTGTCTTGTCAAAAGGATTTTTTGTTTTAACTTTAGTTTTTGTTTAGTGATTCAAAGCAAAACGATCTTTGCATAATTTCAAATTATTAAAAAAAAAAAGAAAACCACATGTGGGTTTTGAACTCTAATCGTCTGCGATGTCTGTATCGCATTGTCGAATTCTTACCACTAATCCACGAAGGATTTATAATTATTCCGTGACAAGAGTGTATGAAACTCTTCAAATCATAGTAGAAATTATTCTTGGTTAATAATTTAAAACTTTAGATTAAATAATCACTATTAATTAAATTATTTTATTCACATTTTTGTTTTATTGTGGTCAATCAGTTTTTACTTTATGCGAAATTAAAAAATGAAAATACGTCACACATTCGACGTTACTCATAATAATTATAACCGAGGTGATTTAGCTCGAATCTAACGTCTAAAGGTGTGAGACTATCGATAGTGGTAATGTAATGTAATATAAATTATAGGTTTTTCCGATTATTTCTCACCTCTACGAGTTTCATCTCTTTTTATTTCACAAGGTAACTGTGTTTTCTATCTCTTACGTTAAAAAGCCGGGTGGTAAGACACTCATCACTGTATACTTGTCTGTTAAAGACCTATTAAGCATTCTTTAGAAGGTAAATATTAGAAGTTTATTTATTATTTATACCATATTGTTGTATTCCACTTTCAACCATTTGCTTCCAATCTTCGACAGTTAGTTTAATTAGTTCTGGTTGTTTTAAACTTTGTGTTTGATTGTCCACTGGTACATAAAAATAGTTTGTTGGGGTGCTAGAAAACGATGAACCCCAAGTTGAATTAAACGTGTCATTTAGTATTTTGTTAAACAAATTTCTGTCCTCTTCATTTACTAATTTATTCACGAATATATCTTTAGCTTCATATTTAAGGATCTGAAACAAAATCATGGTTAGTATTGTAGAATATTGTAAATGGTCGCAAGAGCTAATATTGGTATTTTTTTTATGCGTTGGTAAAACAAAATATCAAACCTTGCATCAGAAAAATGTTATAGTATTACTTAGATTATAAATTTTTATATAGAATAGAATAATGATGCTAATACACTACTTAAAAATAATTTCGGAAGCTTTACTCTCTTGAATTTGCTATTATTTTGTTAGTGCTTGTTTATGTCAAGATCCGTGACTCCAGTCCATAGACTAGAATCTATACAGAAAACACATACCAAGCAACATTTATTCTTCAATTGCTTATAGTCGAGTAAGTGCGATTTGCCTTTATATGAGCACTATTTTGTGATAATCAGATACTGCGGATCTAAATCAATCATCACATATTTTACTCATTTTGTTGTCTTACCTCAATCACAAAATCTTCTGTAGCCATATTAGCACTATTCCTGTAATTAAGCATTCCTTGACACCAGTTAATCACATCATGTGGAGTAAATATGTAATGCTTGTTTTGAAAACCACTAAAAGAGTTTTTTACCTAAAATAATAAACAATACAAAATAATGACTCACCACAAAAAGTTTCAGATTTAAAACTTACTTTATCATAAACAGAAATGACCAACGCTGCTAATTTGACGATTTTCGCTTTTGGAAATGAATTTGAAATATTTTTCAATACAGACGTTAGGTATGTCACGATGATAACAGAAAAATCTTCTTGTTCAGGTAAACTAAAATAAAATTTTCAAAAATAAACAGTGTTAAGAAATAAAGTTTATAGATAGATAAAAATAGTTTTATTTCTATATATAAAAATACAATAGTATTTTCTATAGTTTACACGCAAAAATGCAAATAGTGATAGCCACCATCAAGTACCAAACAGTTTTTAATATTATCTTTCAAAAATCTTTATCAAATATAGTGAAGATTATTTATTGTAAATTTTAGGTATAGTACACTTCTTTAGACACGTATAACTTTCTGGATGCCTCCTTCTACTACGTTCTTTTTATTTGATAATGATCTATTATTATCTCACCAGAAGCTGAGAAATGGCCAGTCACAGTTGGTAGAAATTTGCATATCAGTAAAAGGCTAATGAAAGCCATGTGTCGTCTAATACTCGGTGTTAAGCCGTCCTTAGGTGTCACTTACTCATGTAAGTATTACTATTAAATTACACAATTAGTGACTGTGACCGAGAATGAAGAGAGCATTTTATGATATAGGAGCTCTTTATATGAAATGGACCCGCTCCATCAATAGTGCCGTCAAGCAGATTGGCAGACCTCTTCAAGGTTTTCAATACTCTTGAAATTGTTAAAAAAATACTCACTTACACAAACAAAAGGGGTAGTTTAGAAATACAAAACCGTAATATTGAAAATAGCTTGGCGTGGAAATATGTGCATGAAACATAAAGATACGCGGTCATTGGTTTATTATTATATACTGGAGCTCTGAAAAGTAAGCGCAAACCAGTAAAGAAACTGTGGAATGACGACTTCTGTTTCATGGAGCCTATATCATTATCATCCAGCCTCAAGAGTCCTCTGCTGAACATAGGCCTCTTCCTTATGTTTCCAACCCCGTCTATCTTGCGCCGATCTTATCCAGTTTTTATTGAGTCTTCTTAAATTGTCAGTCCATCTTGTAGGTGGTCAACCGACGCTTCTCTTGTCTTCCCTTGACCTCCATTCCAATAACCTCTTTGTCCATCGCCCATCTGTCATTCTGGCTATGTGTCCTGCCCATCTCCATTTTAGTCTGGCTATCTTCGTTGGTTATTCTGTCTCGCAGAGTTATTCCTAACATGGACCGCTCCATTCTTCTCTGCGTGACTCTCAGTTTGGTAGCTGCTGCTTTTGTTAAGGTAAGTGTTTCTGCTCCGTACGTCAAGACTGGGAGGACACACTGATCAAATACCTTTCTCTTTAGGCATGTGGGCAGCTCACTTTTAAAAGTTTCTCTCAGTTTTCCAAATGCTGCCCACCCAAGGCCGATTCTTCTCTTCAGTTCATGAGTCTGGTTATTTCGCATGTCCGCAATTTCATGTCCCAGGTATTTATATCTATCTACGAGTTCTATTTCTTTCCCACCAATACTGATGTTCTGGTTGGGTACCAAATTGGTCATGATTTTTGTTTTCGAGATATTTATATTTAAACCTACACTTTCTGTAGCCACAACGAGTACCTGTACCATCTCTCTTGCCATACCTAGATCTTCAGCTATTATATGTATATCATCGGCGAAACGTAAGCTGTTTAGATATTCTCCATCTATTTTTATTCCCTTTGTCAATATACTCAGCAGTAATTTCTTTAACTCATTTTTTTCAAATATTGAGTTTGATGTGATTAAATGACATAAATAATAAAGGCAAGAAAGAAGGGAGATAGATAAACTGAAACCAATCCGCGATCTATTCGAAATGTTTGCAAAAAATTGCCAAAAGCAGTACAATCCAGGCTTTCACCTAATAAAGTTGGAAAAGTATTTTTAAAGTATCTAGAAGATTTAAATTTGCAGCTGAGCGCTTTCGGCTTACAACGCCATCTTTGGAGCTATGCTAAATCAGAGCATTGATAAAAATAACTAATTTTAATTTAACAAAGATTCACTTACGTCAAATATAAAGTATTCTACTAGGAGAGATCATGTGTGTAAGCAGAAAATTTCTTTTTCTACTTTTTCTTTTCAATTTTTAAACAATGAAAAAAACATACAAAGGACTGTACACTGAACCCCATAGAAAACACGATAAAAGAATTTTTAGGTTATGGTAAGGGTGTCAGAACCCCACATTTTTACTGGAGTAAAAGTAGTAAATAGAGTGAGCAAAATTAAATGCCAGCCCTTTGAAAAAATTGTTGAATTGGATGTAAAACATAATGAAAGAAGCCCTGTATCAAAGACTCACAAAATTTAGTTTTTTTATAAAAATTGCTTTTCATAGCCTCATAATGATTTCGTTGAAAATTGACTGAAGGTCAAAGTAGGTTCAATCGACCAAGTTATCCCTAAAACAAATTATTTAGATATAAAAAAGAAACCAGATTGTGATGTTTCTTAGGATAATACTTGAGTGTTTTTAAAAAAAAATTGTATCTCTTGATTGGAATTAAAATTTGAATTGAAAGATTTTTAAGTGAACATTGGAAATTTTTCTTGTTTCAATGAAGAATAACTTGTCACATGATTGATTACAAATAATTGTTATAAATTAATAATGAAATTTAGAAAATTTTAAAAATAAATATATAAAGATAACAGTTTTAAGATTGCATGAGTTCAGTTTTCTTCTTCTTAAGTGTCCAACAATAGTTTAAAAAGAGATTTATAATTGTAATTGAGATTAATTTGTGTGTTTAAGCAACAATCAAGTTTCAGTTTTATTTCTTTAAATATCTCAAGGTCTTCTTGAAGGTTTAATAAATGTGATATCTTTCTGATAGTTTTATTATGACATAGGTATGTTAAGAAATCTATGGACATCACTGAATAGCTGTCATCTTACGTTGAAAAGGATGATTCAAATATGTTTATTAACCATATATATATATAACCAGTTTACGTAGGTTTTCTAATAATTGAAAATTCTAGTGCAGGAAAAGAAGAAGAGAAAGAATTGTTTTTAATGATTAAATCTAAAAAGTTGATTATGTTATTTCCTAACTCTAAAGTAAAATTAATTGTAGGATGTAAATTATTAATTAATGACAAGATGTTGTGTGATTCTGAAGGTAGACCTTCTATAAAAGCTAAAATATCATCTATATCTCTATACCATAAGAGTATTTGTGGGTGGGAATAAACAAAAGTATTTTCAAGAGAGTCAAGAAAAAGATCTGAAAGTCGGGGAATAAGTGTATGTCCCATTGCTAAACCTTCTGGTTGTCTATAAATTTTATCGTTAAAGATAAAGAAGTTTAGGAAAGTCAGAATTGGAGTAGTGAGGTAATTTGTGAACAATTATTGGGGTCGATGGCTTTTGCGAAGAGGTTGTAGATGATTGGAATGGTATCTTGTCTGGGAACATTAGTGAAAATATTTGTTACATCGAAAGAGACCATAGTAAATTTATTTGGAAGAGTATTTTAAGAAATTTTGGAAGTTAAATCTTAAGTTTTGGCGACAGTGTATTTGGGAGTGTACCCAATTAGATCTTCGAGAAGAGTGTAGATAAATTTTGCTAGTGAAGCTAGTGGATTATTAACAAAACTAACTACAGGTCTTATTGGAACCTTAACTATATGAATTTTTGGATCACCATATAGTCTTAGCAACAAGGGATTGATGAAAATAAAATTTTGAGATTAATTTTAAGTTCTTAAAACAGCCACATTGGGTTGATTCAACACTCTTGTTTATTCCCAATTAAAAATAATTTTATGGTTTAGATATGTAGATGATATTTTAGCCTTTATAGAAGACCCACCTTTAGAATCACACAACATAAACATATTGTCAAGAATTAATAATTTTCATTACGTACTCGAACTGATCATATGATACCATTGTCGAATTATTCTTTTTAACATAAGATGGCAGCTATTCAGTGTTATGTTTATAGACTTCTTAACATCCCTATGTCACAAGAAAACTATGATATAGAAGTTACAATTATTATTAAACAAATAGCCAAAAACAATGGTTTTGCTGCTTCTATTGTAGATAAGGTCATTACAAAGTCAATACTTAAAAAGAGACTTGACCAAGTTTTTAATATGAAAAATAAACCCAACACTACATCCATTTATAAATCCTTATCTTATTTAGGGACAATTTCCAAAAAAATATCAAGAGCACTTTGCAGTAAAATCAGTAACTTAAGTCCATTTTTAGCAAAACTAAGGACAAAATTGATCAACAAAACGAAAGTGGTATTTAGAAATTGTATTGTGGTGATTGTAACATGACTTATGCGGGTAGAACAATGAGAACCCCGGCTCAAAGAAGTTGGCTTTTAGAAGACCTTGAGATATCCAAGGAAATGAAACTGAACTCTGATTGTTGCTTAAACACACAAATTAATTTCAATTAAAATTATAAACCTCTTTTTAAATTATTGTGGGAGACTTAAGAAGAAAAAGTGTATGAACTTCTGTTAGAATTGGCAATTAAGTTAGCAGAACCCCGTATAAGAAACAGAAAAAGAGATCCTGTTATATGCTCTAGACTAACTTAAAAGACAAAAGATAATATAAAGACTGTATTGGATACTATTGGGACCAACGGAGATAAAATCAGCTGGAAGCATATCCACTCGATCTAAATATCATACAAGTATACGCGCCAACAGCAGACAAAGATGACGAGATTGTGGAAGAATTTTACCAACAACTGGAGACCCTGATGAGAATGACCAAGAAAAGCGAAGTGACATTAATAATGGGCGACTTCAATGCAAAGGTCGGCAGAGGTAAGGTGTCAAACGTTGTGGGCGGTCACGGATTAGGAACTAGAAACGAGAGAGGGGAACGTCTCATACGCTTCTGTTAGGAACAAAAACTATTGATAACTAATACTTTTTTTAAACTGCCCCCTCGCAGACTTTACACCTGGAAGTCGCCAGCAGACTCGAAAGAAACAAATGTAAGAAACCAGATCGACTTCATTTCCATACCAGAAAGATTCAGAAACTCAATCACATCAGTGAAAACCTATCCCGGGGCTGACGCTCAATCGGATCACAACCCAGTGGTGGGTAAACTGGGAATCAAACTAAAACGTATAGAAGGGAAGCCTAACAAAACCAAGATAAACATTAGGAAATTAAAGGATCCCAACATTAAACAACAAGTACAGGAATCCTTAAGAAGAAACATTGGAAACTTGAGTGAACCCGCACAAGACGCAGTTGCTAAATGGGAAGAAATAAAAAGGGCTGTTGAAATGACAAACAAGACACTTCTGTTAAAGGAGCGCGTAAAGAAGAAAGAATGGATGACGGATGAAATCCTTGATATGATGGAAGAAAGAAGACAACACAAATGCAAAAATCAAGTGAAGTATCAAGAAACAAGTCACAATATAAAAACAAAGATAAAGGAAGCCAAGGAACGCTGGCTGAAGGAGAAATGCGATGAAATCGAAGAGTGCGACACAAGATATGACTACCATAACATGCACAAAAAGATCAAAAAATTAACAACTAAAAAAAAAACCAATAATCCCCACCCGACACTAATTGACGCAGACGGTAACCTTATATCAGACGACTTGAAGCTCATTGACACATGGAAAGATTACGTAGAACGACTTTTTAACGATAAACGCAGAGCGACAGTAGACCAAGATGACGACATGACTGGACCTGAAATACTAAGGTCTGAAGTGGAAAAAGTCATTTCATCGCTAAAAAACGACAAAACACCAGGTCCCGACAACATACAGGGCGAGATCAAAAAACTCCTATGCGAAACGGATGACCACTTCCTCGATTTTCTGACAGGCCTTTTTAACACATTTTACGACAAAGGGGAGATTCCGGAGGAATGGCTTCGATCGACCTTTGTAGCCATACCTAAAACACCAAGTGCAAAACACTGTGATCAACACCGCTTAATAAGCTTGATAAATCACATTACCAAAGTTTTCACCAAAATCATACACAATAGAATATATAACAAATGCGAAGCAAATATATCGGAGTCACAGTTCGGATTCCGAAGCGCATTGGGCACAAGAGAGGCGATCTTCAGTCTGCAAGTTTTAATTCAAAGATGCAGAGACATGTACAAGGACGTCCACTTGTGCTTCATCGACTTCTCCAAGGCGTTTGACAATGTCAAACATGATAAACTCATGAAAATGCTCAGGAAGATGCATATTGATGGCAAGGATCTGCGCATAATAACCAGTCTCTATTGGAACCAAAGTGCTGAGATAAAGATGGGCAACTTACACAGTGGGAAGATAGATATTAAAAAGGGTGTACGACAGGGATGCGTCCTCTCGCCGCTCCTGTTCAATATATACTCTGAACAAATCTTCAGAGAAGCACTGAGAGAAGTTTTGGAGGGTATCAAAGTAAACGGAGAGGTAATCAATAATATTATATATGCTGACGACACAGTTATTATCGCAAATGACTGCAACGAGCTTCAAAGACTCATGCAAAGCATACACACAGCAAGTCAAGAATATGGTTTAGAACTCAATACAATTAAAACTAAATGCATGCTCATCAGCAGAACATAACAACCTCCGATGCAATTGACATTAAACAACCGAAAAATAGAACAAGTGGAGGCATACACATACCTTGGAAACACAGTCAACACAAAATGGGACCAGTCAACAGAAATAAGATCACGAATTGAAAAAGCGCGAAACGCGTTCAACAATATGAAAAAGTGGTTCACAAGCAAAATCTCAATGGAACTAAAATTAAGACTGGTCAAGTGTTATGTCTTCCCGGTCTTGTTCTATGGAGCAGAGGCATGGACCACAACGGAAGCCACCCTGAAGAAACTAGAATGCTTTGAGCTGTGGATATATCGCCGTATTCTTCGGATATCCTGGGCAGACCACATCACTAACGTGGAAGTAATGCAGAGAATAGGCAAAAGCAAAGAAATAATCTTCACCGTAAAGAAACGGAAGCTTGAGTACTTCGGACATGTCATTAGGCATACTAAGTACCGGCTGCTACAGTTAATAGTCCAAGGAAGAATCGACAGTAGGAGGGGACCGGGAAGAAGACGACACTCATGGATGCATAACCTGCGACAATGGTTCGGACTAACATCGACCGAACTGTTCAGATGTGCCGTAAACAAAGTCAAAATAGCCTTGTTAATAGCCAACGTCCGAAACGGATAGGGCAAAGGAAGAAGAAGGAGATAAAATCCCAGAGGACCACATTCAACCCAACGAAGAGCAGCCAAAAAGTGGAAGGTGCTACGGGTGTCCAAGGAGCAAAGACAACAAAGTGAAAAGAACATGTGTCCAGTGCAAGAAGAACGTATGTCTACGATACAGCACAATTATTATAGTGTATTAAGATTGTTAAAACTAAATTGTAAATATGTAAAATTTGAATATTGGAATATTGGATAAGGTAAATGAAGTTCCCATTAACAATATTAGAGATGCGGACGACACTGTGATCTTAGCCGAAAATATTGAAGATGGTAAAGACTGTGGTCTAACAATGAATGTCAAGAAGACGAAATTTATTAGATTATCAAAAACTCAAAGAAATAACGAGAATCTTTTAATAAACGGAACCAACGTCGAACAAGTGGACAAATATGCATATCTGGGAACAATGATTAACTCCACAAATGATTACATTCAGGAGATCAAAATCAGAATAGAAAAGGCTAGAGCAAATTTCAACAAAATGAGAAGAATGCTATGTACAAGGGATTTAAAATTGGAACTAAGAGTTAGGTTGGCGAGGTGCTATATTTTATGGAATGGAATCTTGGACCTTGAATGCGACATCAATGAAAAAACTGGAATCATTCGAGCTGTGGGTGTATAGAAGAATTCTGAAAATATCGTGAACAGAACGCGTCACAAACAAAGAGGTTCTGGGTAGGATGAATAAAGAAATATAAATTTTAAATACAATTAAAACAGGAAAATTGAAATATCTCGGACATATTATACGTGGAGAGAAATACACCTTGCTCCAACTGATTATGCAGGGAAAGATCCAAGGAAAGAGAAGCATAGGGAGGCGCAGAATGTCATGGCTGCGCAACCTGAGAGAGTGGTACGGATGTACATCAAATGAACTTTTCAGAGCAGCCGTCTTAAGAGTCCGAATAGCTATGATGATTGCCGACCTACGCCACGGTGATGGCACTTAAAGAAGAAGAATATTGGACAAATTTTGTAAATATCTGTAATAATTTGTTATCTATTAAAAGTTGTGCTCTGTGATTCCAGTAAAGGTTTGTTATTATTTTTAAGTACCTTTTGTCTACGTTTTTTGTCTTTAAAATTTATACTAATTTTTCATGTCTTACTTAGTTAAGTGCTGTTTTAAAATCAACGCAACGAACATGCATATCCACATTTATATCCACGCATCTTTAAAAGCAACTAACGCCTCTCTGGTCTCTAGTACGTATCTGAACCTAAGCTAACTATAATGTATTTCTTCTTCCAGTTTTTTATTTATACGACCATGTATTATTTTTAAAAATAATTTCAGAACATGACTTAATAATGATATTCTTCTGGATTCATTGCAGTCTTTACCGTTTGGTTTTTAAGCTTTAAGGGATAGCACAAAAGGTCGAGAGTATCCATTGTTTTGGTATATGTCCTGTTTTGTATATTGTGTTAAATAAATCTACTATAATGTCAAAGGTTTTTTTATTATCCATTTTAAGCTTGTTACTGGGATTTGTTCTGGACCCAAAATTTTGCCACTTTCGCTGTTTTTAAATCCTTTTTTTATTATCTGTAAAACCACAACATCTTCTACTTCTACCTCCATCTTATCTGTTATATTTTATTTGAACTACTCATTGATGTATTCTGTGCGTCTCTTTAATTTTTCGTTTTTAACACAAGTTTTTCCCATTTGTATCTTTCAGTATTTACGATTTTTTTTCCATTATTGCGAGTTAATTCTTTAAATATTTTGAGTGTGTTAAAACTATCATGTCTTTTATGGTATTCTTATATTTCTGCACATTGTTTTAACTTCTTTGCTTTTCGTTTCGTTTGCTTAATTTTGTATTTTATTTGTTTATACATTTTTTTTAATATTTTATATGTTTGTTTTTAGGTTGACATATTTCTTTTATTACATCTAAAATTTCCTCCGTCATCTAAAAACACTTTAAAACACAAATATGAGCCATTTAACTGATTCCAAGCTTTATGATGAAGGTTTCACTTCAATGTTTTATTTAATTGGTAAAAATTTTTAGTGATCATCCATGTGAAAACAATTATTGGATCGTGATTGGGTAGTTTTTGACAAGGCGTATAGCATTCTCTAAAATAAAAGATGGCTTATAACATGACAAATTCATTTTGACAAAATTATTCACATGTATTTTTAAAAATATAAAAGAATTTTTAATAGACGTGAAATATTTTTTAGCCCAAACAGAAAAACGGAAAGCGCATGCAATTTATATGAAACAAGTATAAAATGATTTATTTCTAGAAATAAAGACATTATAACATTAAATTTGACAGTTTCCGAAACTTATAGTGAAAACCTACCTTACATTGAAGATCCGCAAATTGGAAGTAAATCTTTGAGATAGGTTATTGGTGGCTTCCAAAGATCCAACAACAGTTAGGTTGTCAATTCTGATAAATTCGACATTTGAGTCAAAGAAACCTTCATACACAATCAACTAAAATAAAGTTGTTAGTGTTAAAAGGGTATGTCAAAATTTATATATAATTTCGTGTTTAATGAAAGATTTTTTGTTATGGATCTTTTACGGGTAAGTAAATTGTTTATTTGTTAATAGAAACATATTTATGAGTTTCAATTAAATCCCTAAATAATTAGTAAAAATAAAAGTATCAACAGCTTCATATTACCTTAATATTGGTTTTAAATAAAAAAATGTGATTTAGTGTTGAGGAGACTCTGATAAAAAAATATATCTGCAATATTTCCCGTTTGGATAACATTTTTTATAATAATATATGTTTTAGTTTAAACTTAAAAAGGTTCTACAGTGTGTTTGGACGAATGCCCGAGAAGAGAAATTTTTTTATTTTTATATTTAGTGAAAAATGTCGTTTTCAATGTTATGTTTGTTTTAAAATCTCACAAAATAAATTAAAATTGACGCTTTTTAAAAACTAATTCATTTTTTAGTTCATTATAATATGTAAACTCTATGAATTTTGCAACAAGTTCGGAAATGTACTAATAATATAGTGAGTGACGTTTACATCAATAATATATTGGATGACGTTTATGTTATATCGTATGACGCTGTCATACAACAATCAATTTTAATTGTAATTAATAACAAAGAAAATAGTTAAGAATAAGGTTAACAGGATGACTGCCATGGCGTGCGTATACGCTCGCTTCGTAATTTTCCCAATATGCCCCGCCGGACGTATACGCTCGCTAAAAATTTTAGGTTTATATTTGCCAGCGGTCCTATTTAGAATGGTTTTAGATAAAGTATACGACCGCTGTGGTATACAAGGTTCGCATATAATTGCGAGTTATATAATTGCTAGACAAATATTGAAGAAAACTGCAATTTTTATTTTTTTTTTGTTTTTTAAATAAATTAAAGTACTTCTATTACATAAGAAAAAGGCTACAGAATACTATAAACAAATAAATATAACTATTTTGAATGCATAATATAGCAATCTCAACAAACATGAGGCTTGTCCTTGCAGATACCGCAATAGGTAACAACTTTGTTTACATGATTTTTGGATATCTCTCTACGAAGTTTTTTTGCATAACTAGCCCAGTCTGATTATGCAAAAATCATCGATTTCATGGCAAAATTTTTCGCAGGTATCTGAAGCTTCTAAGACATAGGTGGGGGTTACTAGATGACGAATAGATGAATAAGTACTCGTATTTTTATCTTGTGTTTTTTTAAACAGTTTTTTTACTTATATTTTACATAAACAATATTTATATCATTTTTTTATATAAGAATATCTTTATTTTCCCGTTTTTTAAATTAAAATTAATAAATAATTTACGGTGACATTTGCAAAACAGGAGTTTTTTTTGCACTAATTTATAAATTTTAATAATTTTTTTATTAAGAAAATAAAATGTTACAAAAAAAACACACATTTGAACATCGAGAAATTAGCGTCTTTTAAAGTTGTGCGAAATTTCCCCCCAATCGATTAAATAGTTTAATTAAAATTGAAATTTGCTAAATGTTTCTAGCATCATTAATAGAGCAAGTTAAATAGTCTAAATATTTAGCCTCAGGGATAAATAATTTAAATAACTTTTAAACTATTTTACTGATCGGGGGAAAATTTCGCACAAATTAATAAGATAAGATAATTTAGTTAATAAAAAATTAATACGATTTATAAATTAGTCCAATAAAACTGCTTTTTTGCAAATATCTCCGTAAATTATTTATCAATTTTAATTAAAAAAAAAAACGGGAAAATAAAGATATTCTTGACATAAAAAAAATTTTTTCGACCTTTTTAGACTAAATTAGACTAAACAGCCTTTACAGTATTTTTTGTCTTTTTTAAAAGGCCCCCTCTTTTTTAAGCAACTTATAAATTTGTGCTAATTTCTTTGATGTCGTTTTTTTTTGTTTCATTTTTATAATTTTTTTTATCATAAGTTAGCAGGGATCTCAGTAATTCTTCCTGAGACGCTGTAATTTTTCCTTTTTTTTTTGTCAGCAAGCTGGCTAGTTGCTATGTGAGAATTTACAGCCGCTGTCCCCAGAATAAATTATATCGCTAGTTTTGCCACTTTATTAATTTTCGTAACACTGAATTATAAGAGATCATCTGATCAGATGAATCAGTACATTTCCTTTTTTATATTCAATTATTGTCTTCGGTTTATAAACCATACCACTGCGTCGTTACATGTCCACATATATAGTTTTTGAGACTTGGTGAGGAACATAATAATAATACAAATAACCGTTTTTGTTATTGTATGAGTTAGTGAGTATAACCAGTCTAAAGAGTAAAAAATACAATAAAATGCTGCAAATAACTCAAAAATAAAAAAAATTGACTTATTGTGTTTCGCTTGTAAGGGGACGCTATGAGGTTTCGGAAGATAGTAGACGTCAAACAACAGTAAGCTACACCCTACCCAATGAATATGGAGCCTTTGCTTAAGTGTGTAAAAATACATTCATGAATAACTTTGCTGTAACAAGGAAAAATCTGGAAGTTCTTGTAAATAAAAAGAAACTTGGCAAAATTTGTTTCTCCGATAATAGGACGTTTCCTAAAAAATCTCTATATTCTGCAGATAAACGCTCTGCTATAAAAGAGCACATTAATTTAATACCCCGCGATGTGGGTCATTGTACGAGGGGAGACTCCAGTAAATAATACTTAAGCTGGTGCATAAATATTATTAGACTGTTCATAGCTTATCAAGAACGATATCTAGATAGTAAAGTAACATAAGTCCTATAGAGCTGTTTTCAAACGCGAATTTCTAAATTTGTCTTTTTGGCGACCTCGAATGGACACATGTCACACCTGTGATAGATTGTACTATGCAGTCTGTATAAACAAAGGTAGTAATTAGAACTTTGCTAAAGTCGAAAAGGCAAGATACAATAGAACAACTTGGTAGAAAGGTTTGCTGCTTATCCATGGATCTGTAACAGGTCATGTTTGGAATGCATGTAGGGGACACAAATAATGCCTCCATATTTCTGTGGCAAAAAAGATTTTTGGAACGTGGCGCAAACGAAATTGCGTCGTGTCTACGTTTCATAAATAGTGGCTTTACTAACAAAAAAGACGTCATTATTTGGAGCGACAACTGTGGTGGCCAAAATAAAAGTCAATTTATTTTGTTTGTGTTGATGTTTTTGGTATCTAATGGCGTATACGAGTCTATAGAGCAAATATTTTTAATAAGCAGCCACAGTTTTACGCCTTGTGATAGGAGTTTTGCCCTAATGAAAAAATGGAAAAAAACTATTAAAGCATTCGTATCAAAGACTTAGATCAACGTCATTACTTCGGCAAGATACACTTCACTTTTCGATGTCATCGACATGAATAGCTTTGGTTTTTGGAACATCAAAGAGGCTGCTGAGAAAATGTTTAATACTACTAAGTTACACGTGATTTACTATCAGTTAGGATATGTTAAAGAAGAGAATCCTAGAAATATCAAAATCATCCATTTATTTTCGGATTTTAAATCATGGCTTGAATTTGAAAAAAATGAAATTAGTGAAAATGTAACCCGAAAACAAGGTATTAGCGAACAAGAAGAAGAGTCTTTAATCAATGATACCATACCTCAACAATCCTAAGCACCAACTGTTTTACAAAAATTTACTACGAGTAGTTGAAACTGCACAAGAAGACCCTGTTGAAAATACTAACATGCAAAATTATGATATATTCCGTCCAGTTACTGAAGAAAAGTAGGTGGGCACTTAGCACCTTTCTATTTAAAAAAGAAAAAAAAACGAATTTTCTTTGTTTCGTTTCTTTTTAACATTATTATGCTTTTAGATTAAGTTTTTCGTTTTGTTATATACAGTTTTTTTTGTATAAATTAACAAACAAAATTAATCCTTGCGTTTTCTTAATGTTTTTACTAAATATCTCAACATTTCATCATATCAACTAGCTCATTTGAAATACCTATTATTTATTTCTTTTTAAATAAAATGCATTTATCGTCAGAGCCAAAAAAATTGATTAAATCAAACTAACTTCTGTATGAACTGAATTTTTGAAAACTTAAAAAAATAAATTGAAAAGCTTTTTTTTCATTCAGAAGCGACAGAAGTTCTTTTCTACAAAGTGCCGTCCAATTTTACATATAGTTTAACCATCCAAAAGTTGTAGAGAATCTTGTAAACTTCAAGTCTGTAGGATAATTAAAACCTTACTACTAAAACAGTTTCCTAATGAGGACAATGTACGACTTGTTCATGAGTTTCATATCTAGTTCAGACTAAATTCTGTATCGATATTGATCTATATACATTTTCTGTATATGCAAAACATAAATATTTCTTTAGGAAAAACGTGTTACTTCTGCATACTCCATTTATCTGATTTCTAGTTTTGTTGTAACGATGACATCTAAACCTCATATTTTTTAGGTCATTGGCATCGATTTTGAATAATTAAAGATTGAAACTAACTGTTTTGATGTTCCATTTCAGGAAATTGATTTATCATTAAATGAAGTCTATTATCAGAGATACACCTGTTCACTTTATCGTCTTCTTTCTTAAAAGAAAACATGTCCAGTCTGTAATATTATTAGAGTGTGTAAATATGGAACTTTTCCATTACCATTATTTTCTTTTTAAATAAAAAATAATTCTATATGTGAATATGAAATAGTGAGTGTGTTAAATAATTTTTATAAAGATTTTGAGATATTTCTCAAATACAAATGCCAAGAAAAAATGTTTGTGCTTCGTTGAGAAATGTAGGTGAAATTTTATGGCGAGTTCCAAAGCAATGCAATGTAAGAAACTCACTGTTTATTTTATTATGAACTTTAAAATTTAAATCCTGTCATAACATTTTATTACCATATATTTTTTATTTATTTATTATGTGTTTATTTCTATCATTGCTTCTAAAATCTCTTTATCTCTAAAACCCTTCTTATATGCATGTAGTAGATAAGTTGTTACTTTTGTATTTTTTTTAAGCAAATAATATTTGTATTACTTATACTCTCATTTGGTAGCATATTCATGATTGTCTTTTTTTAGGCTCGTAACACTATCTGAGTAGAGTTTATTCCGTTCTTTTCTTCCATGATTATTGTCCATACTCCTACGTAATATGTGTGACGGTAGTTTCGACAATGTTTCAAAATTACTTTTTTACATTTTTTGTTTTTATTTTTTACTAATCAGTTGTATATTACAGAATTTAACCGTTTATTAACAGAAGTTTATTGAAAATCCTTTATAAAAGGTATATATTTTAAAATCCCTTTCGGGCTCAATCACAGAACGTTTTACGGCCAAAAAGCCTATCATCAGTGTTCTGTGACTAGGTGCACATGAGTCAAGCCACTAAATACCTGGGTATACCTTATAAAAGAATATTCTAAAAGACATGAGGAAAGTTGTGAAAATTGGCAACGTAAATGAGGGTCCGACTGTCAACAAAATTGTGAAAAACCAACGATGCTTCATGGTTTCATTAAAAACGATCGAAAATGTGAACACGTTTGTGCACGGTGTAATGCATTTATTTGGAAAAAACATTTAAATTACGTATGCAAAACATGCTGTTGAATTAGGGTTTCTTTATATCTGTTTTATTATATATTTAAAAACTAATTGCTCAATAAAAACCAATATACTAGTCGGGGATTTTTTACCCATGTTATGTAGATGTTATTAGATTGTATGTTGTGGAGACACCCGTACGAAATCCTCTTTGTCTGATTCTTTTTAGGTTATTGTTTCCGATCTGCCATTTAAAACGATAATCAAGAATTTTTTCTAAAAGTTTGCAGTTAGAGCACGTGAGTAATATTCGGCGATAGGAATTTGAGCCCTGGTCTTTCTCAGCAAACTTCTCCATTCGTTACGGTCTGTAGTAATTCTTCTCCATGAATCCTTATAATGTCTCTTTTCTTTCAGTCTTGCATTCAACCGTTTTTTGGAAGTCTATTTTCTTTCATGCTGAATACGTGACCTAACCATTGAAAATGCTGTAGGCCAACATATTATACTGAATGAAATAAAGGTGGTTCTTTGGATATATATATATATATATATATATATATATATATATATATATATATATATATATATATATATATATATATATATGTATATATTTAAAATATCGGGTATGTGGTCTATATTAAATAAAAGTCTTGGTTTTTTCTAAAGCTCAATATTTCGCTATTTATTTAATAGCTTCATCGGGAGTAAAGAAATTAAAAGATTACACACAGCTGAGATACTTAGAACAAATAAAAAATGATATAACAACCTTAAAAAAAACTGAAGAAAGAAAGCACGAAACATATCAGAATGGAGAAGAGTCCTGGTACAGGCCAAGACCCAAAAAGGGTTGTCGAGCCAGTGATGATGATGATGACCGTTTTGTATATACTCAAAATTATTAAGAGTTCAGATGCGTCCTATTAAAAAATTGGTTAAATAAAAGGTGTTCATCTTTTTATTATGAACATTTTGATTAACCCAGTCTGGTTATGCAAAAATCATCGATTTATTCAAGTTTATTATTAGTTTATTTATCCCTGAGGCTAAATATTTAAACTATTGAACTTGCTTTATTAATGATGCTAGACACATTTAGCAAAATTTCATAGGATTCTTTTAAACTTAAACTATCTCAGAGGTTAAATAATGCATATTGCGTTTTCATCGAAATTATTTACCGGAAAATGTGGGAAACCTCGGAAAAATTGGGTCCATTTGAAATTCACCGTAAAAACTTACTTTTTTTTAATTTTGACTGGAATAGTCTGTGGCAGTATTAATAATAATGACATAATTTTCACCTTCCCCGAAATCTTGAAAATCCCGGAAAATCAACATATATTTTTATTCATTTTAATCAATTTCAGGAAATTCTCAGGTAATTAAATTTTAGGGGATTTTCCGAGATTTCCGCAGGGGGGAAAATTATGTCATCATTTTAATACTGCGACAGACTATTCCAGCAAAATTTAAAAAAAAGTAAGTTTTTACGGTGAATTTCAAATGGACTCAATTTTTCCGAGGTTTCTCATATTTCCCGGCCCGGGAAAACTATGTAGTTATTCATATTTCGACGAACTACACCAGATTAAAAAAGAGGCTTTTAGCTACAATAGAAGCCAAGATAATGTAAATTTTCCTACATGTTTTAATTTGAAGTTCCGATCTTGCAAAAAACACTGAGTTGAAACAGTTATCCCTATGTCGATCTTTCGAAAGTACCTTCGTTTCGAAGGGCTGTAAGTTTCAAAAAATTGGATGAATTTTATAGCTATGTTTCAATATAAAGTTTAGATTTTCATTCAAAATTTGTGCAAATTTTACTTATTAATGTTTATAAACAATGGAGATATGATTTTTTAAAAAATTGTCCCTAACTTCGTTCCTATATACAAATGTTTATAAGTAAAAAACATACCCCTTTTTCAAACGTTTATTTTTTAAATAATTTCGATGAAAACGCAATAATGCATTTAACTTCTGAGATAGTTTAAGTCTTAAAAATCCTATGAAATTTGCTAAATGTGTCTAGCATCAATAATAAAGCAAGTTCAATTGTTTAAATATTTAGCCTCATGGATAAATAAACTAAATAACCTTTAAACTATTTGACCGACCGAGGGGAAATTTCGCACAAATTTAAAAGACGGTAATTCCTCGATGTTCAAATGTTGTAATAACATTTTATTTTGTTATTAAAAAAATTAATAAAATTTATAAACTAGTGCAAAAAAAACTGTTTTTTTGAAAATATCTCCGTAAATTATTTACCAATTTTAATTAAAAAAACGGGAAAATAAAGATATTCTTGATATGAAAAAATGAAATAAATATTGTTTATGTAAAATATAAGAGAAAAAACTTATAGACAAACAATCAAATTGTGACCATAAATTATTGTTTAAAAAAAACACAAAGTAAAAATACGAGTACTTTTTCATCTAGTCGTCATCTAGTAACCCCCACCTATGTCTTAAAAGCTTCAGATATCTGTGAAAATTTTTTCGACCTTTTTTTAACCAGACTGGGCTAATTTGCTTGGTAGGCAACGAGTTGTAAGTCTTAGTAATCTTTTTGTGGGTTCGCCTCTCACCTATTATTATATCAGACTTATATCAGAAATATACTAAATCAGATTGGACATTCGGACTACCAAAGTTTATATCGGTTAATCATGCATTAACTTACTATAATAATAAAGAATATGCATTTAATCTTATATTATAAGAATAATTAATATTATGTAAGAATTTATATCAGCCTTAGCCTATTCTTCTTCT